>NC_091477.1:0-600000 GCF_036971445.1 Narcine bancroftii | reverse complement strand
GATAGGTCTAGTACTTGGGTTGACATTTTAAATAGGAGAAAGGCTAAATGTGATGGGTTCGGAAAAGATCCAGCAAGTGTGGATGGGTCAGGTTGTTTCCTGGTAAAGGCGTGCTTGGTAAACAGGAGGCCTTCAAAGGTGATATGAGAATACAGAGTTTCTATCTTCCAGTCAGAATAACAAAATTGGTCCTCTTAAAGAACAGAGTGGTCATCTATGCATGGAGCCAAAGATATGGGGAGATATTAAATGGATTTTTTGCACCTGTATTGTCTCGAGACAGATGCTGAGTCAACAAAAGTGAGGCAAGATAGCGGTGAGGTCATGGAACCTATGCAGATTACAGAGAGGAAATGCTTGCTGTCATGAAGCATATACAGGTAGATAAATCCCCAGGGCCTGACAAGGTATTCCCTCAGTCTTTGAGGGAGACTCATACAGAAATTGCAGGGACCATAGCAGAGGTATTTAAAACATCCTTAGCCACGCGTGAGGTGCCAGAGGATTGGAGGCTCAAACAATAATCTGGGAAATTATAGGCAGTTGAGCCTGACATCAGCAGTAGGTAATTTACTGAAAGATATGAGACTAGATACATAAATATCTGGGTAGACAGGGGCTGATTAGGGAAAGTCCACATGGCTTTGTGCATGGTACCACATGTCTATCCAATCTCATAGAGTTTTTCAAGGATGTTTCCAGGAAAGTTGACAAAGGAAAGGCTGTGGATGTTATCTACATGGACTTTAGAAAGGCCTTTGACAATCTCCCACATGGGAGATTAGTCCGGAAGGTTCAGATGCTCAGTATTCATGTAGTGAACAGGATTCGACAATGGATGGATGGGAGAAGCCAGAGAGTAGTGGTGGATGATGCTTCTCAGACTGGAGGCCTGTGACTAGTGGTGCCTCAGGGATCGGTGCTGGGACTATTGTTGTTCATGGTCTATATCGATCAGCAAGTTTGTAGAAGAAACTAAGATTGGAGGCATTGTGGACAGTGAAGAAGGTTTTCAAAGCTTGCAGAGGGATCTGGACCGGCTGGAAAAATGGCAGATGAAATTTAATGCAGACAAGTGGGAGGGGTGGCATTTTGGAAGGACGAACCAAGAAAGGACATACACAGTAAATGGTCGGGCACTGAGGAGCACAGTAGAACAGAGGGATCTGGAAATACAGATACATAATTCCCTGAAAGTGGCGTCATGGGTGGACAGGGTTGTAAAGAGAGATTTTGGCATCTTGGCCTTCATAAATCAAAGTATTGAGTACAGGAGTTGGGATGTTACGGTAAAGTTGTGTATGACATTGGTGAGGCCAAATTTGGAGAATGATGTGCATTTTGGTCACCAAACTACAGGAAAGATATCAATAAGATAGAAAGAGGGCAGAGAAGATTTACTAAGATGTTGCCTGGACTTCAGGAACTGAGTTACAGGGAGAGGGTAAACAGGTTAGGACTTTATTCCCTGGAATGTAGAAGAATAAGGGGAGATTTGATTGAGGTATTTAAAATTATGAGGGGATGTAGAGCGCGTCGAAAGAATCAAAGGCTTGTTGATCCAAACCAAGGCTTTTATTTACTAGAAGACTGGAGCGTATCACATGTAGGACGAGCAGTCCAAAATGACCTGGTCTGGCGAGGAGCAACCCTTTAAGACCTGCCAATAGGTGTGGCTACACTCTCAGCCAATCACAGTCACCCTACACTACAATCTCCATATACACATTGGTGATAGAATCTGTACTATCACAGGGGGATAGACAGTAAATGTAGGTCGGCTTTTTCCACTAGGATAGGTGAGATATAAACCAGAGGACATGGGTTAAGAGTAAAAGGGGAAAAGTTTAGGGGGAACATGATAGGGAACCTCATCACAGAGTGGTGGGGGTGTGGAATGAGCCGCCAGCTATAATGGTGAATCTGAGTTCAATTTTAACATTTAAGAAGAATTTGGGCAGGTACATGCATGGGAAGAGTATGGAGGGCAAAAAAAAATGGATCAGCACAGAGAAGAAGGGCTGAAGAGGCCTTTTTCTGTGCTGTAACATTCTATGGTTTCTATGTTTAGGGTGTGAGATCAAAAACCATTTAACGATCCAACTGCACCTCACTCATTGGTTCCCCTCAGCAATCCTTCCAGATGCACTTGTTGCTGCATTGTTCTGGGGAAGAGAGAATTTGCTCAGTGAGGGGGTATTTGTTCAGTGAGGAAGGTATTTGTTCAATGAGGGGATATTTGTACAGTGGGGGGGTATTTGTTCAGTGAGGGGGTATTTGTTCAGTGGGGGGTATTTGTTCAGTGAGAAGATATTTGTTCAGCGAGGGTGTATTTGGGAATGGGGCATTTGTTCAGTGAGGGGGTATTTGTTCAGGAGGGGATATTTGTTCAGTGAGGGGGTATTTGTTCAGTGAGGGGGTATTTTTTCAGTGAGGGGGTATTTGTTTGATGAGGGGGTATTGAGGGAGGTTAATTTGCTCAGTTACGTTTTGTCAGTATAAATCTGTCTTGTACTGATGACTTCAAGGATTTATAGGAATGGTTTAGTGAAACTCTCTGAAATTCCCAGCTACTGAGTACCTTTGTGAATAAACGCCAATCTATCATCTTTAGTTCACATATTGTATATTTCATACACAGAGTTGTAAACCACTCAATCAGTTCTCCCACTCTGAGCAATCACCTTACACCACTCCACCATCACGATCCGATCATGGCATCTCCCATCCCCCGGCTGAGAGGCTCTTCTGGCTGGCAGTTTCTCAGGGGGACTGTACCGTGTCATATGCAGGCCAGACCAGCTTGTAATCTTGTCCTTGTGACATCCCACCTCATCTCAGCTCTTTAATTAAACACGTTAAATGCTTCTGTGTCTTGCCCCACCAATTTGTGCAACAGTTTCTGTGACAGAACAGCTTGTCGTACATGATCTGGGCTTGCTCCAGGAAGCTGAAGGGAATCAGTCATCCCTCTTCTGTTAAAACGAGCAGTTCTCCAATGACCCTTTCACCCACACCTGTGTCAAGGTACTGCCTGCTCTCCTGATGAACCAACTCAGGCAAATGGTTACTGCATTCACTAAATCCTGACATTCTGCGTGAATGAGACCAGCGAAAGTAGGTAATGCTCAACAGGTGAGGTAGCAAGTGGTGGGCCTTCACGTAGGTGGGAGAGAAAGAGGTGGGAAGAAAGGGTGGAGGGAACCCAGTGGAACATTGGTAAAAAGGTGGAAGGTAGTCTCTCACTCAGGGTAGAGTTAAATATTTTAGCATACAGTTACACATTTAACACCATCAATCTTCAAAATACATCAGGATGCTCTTTATTGACTTCAGTTCCACATTTAAAACCATCATCCCCTCTTAACTGATCAGCAAACTCCAAGACCTGGGACTCAACACCCCACTGTGTAATTAGATCCTGGATTTCCTCACCTCCAGATCATAATCAGTGAGAATTGGCAAGAACCTTTCCTCCACAATCTCCATCAGTACCGGAGCACCACAGGGCTGTGTTCTTAGCCCCCTGCTCTACTCACTTTACACCTACGACTGTGTGGTTCAATATGACAACTATGCTTATAATACCACGGCAGTAGGTTGTATGAAGGAAGGCGTTGAGTCAGTGTACAGAATGGAGACTGAAAACCTGGCTGAATGGTGCACCAACAACAACCTTGCACTCAATGTCACCAAAACCAAGGAGCTGATTGTTGATTTCAGGAAAGGAGAGTCAGAGGCTTACCATCCAGTGACCATTGGGGGATCAGAGGTGGAGAGGGTAAGCAAATTTAAGTTCTTGGGAGTCACTACCTTGGAGGACCTTTCCTGGACCCAACACACCAATGGTATTGTGAAGAAAGCACGTCAGCACCTCTACTTCCTCAGGACTTTGCAGAGATTTGGTATGACACCAGAAACACTGGCAAATTTCTACAGATGTGAAGTGGAAAGTGTGTTGACTGGCTACATCACGGTCTGTAATGGGGATACCAATATCCCTGAATGTAAAGCCCTCCAAAAGGTAATAAACACAGCCCAGGACACTACATGCAAAAACTTCCCCACCATCAAGAACATCTGCAGGGGGGGATGGGGGGGTGGCTTGGGAGGAGGGAGGGGGGAGGGAGAAAAAGTCACTGTAAATGTGTGGAAAAGAAAAAGTGTATATCATGGCTATTGTGATTTATGGTGTGAAAAATAAAAAATTTAAAAAAAAAAAAAACATCTGCAGGGATTGCTGCTATCAAGAACCTTACCTTGGACCAACAATATCACCAAGGCAACCATCCCATAAACAAGTCCACACCATTCCAAGTAAAGAGCGATGTGTCTGACTTTGCCCTGGCTGCCATATTCAATCAAGTGGGCAGACCCATCGCCTTCTCATGAACCCTCCAAGGCCCTGAAATTTACCACTCCTCTGTCGAAAAGGAGGCCCAGGCCATCGTGGAGGCTGTAGGCCACTGGAGGTACCATTTCACCGGGAAATGGTTTACCCACCTCACAGATCAGCGAGTGGTCATATTCAAGTTTAATAATAAGAAAAGGGGCAAAATCAAGAATGATAAGATCCTGAGGTGGAGAATCAAACTGTCCACTTGGAACTATAATATTCTCTACCGGCCCAGCAAACTTAATGGGCCCCCAGACGTTCCCCATCTCGTGGAACCTGTGCTAGTGTTCAGTTGGACAGGCTGCAGACTTTCCACAATGACCTTTGCCACCTGGAGTTACTCGGTTTTTTCCATTTTATTAAATTTCGGAATCTACCATATTCCGTTGAGGAAGTCCGGACAATGACTAAAAACTGCCAAGTCTGCGCCGAATGCAAACCTCAGTTCTACCGGCCAGACAAAGTACATCTGATCAAGGCAACCTGCCCTTTCGAGCATTGATTTCAAGGGGCCCCTCCCCTCCTCCAACTGGAATATCTACTTCCTTACAATCACCGATGAATACTCCAGTTTCCCCTTCACCAAACATGACCACGGCCACGGTTATCAAGGTCCTCAGAAATGTCTTCACACTCTGGGTCCCTGGCTTCATCCACAGTGACTAGGGTACATTGATCATGAGTGATGAGCTGCAGCAGTACCTGCAGGCCAGGGGCATCTCCATGAGCAGGACCACCAGCTACAACCCTAGAGGGAATGGGCAAGAGGAAACAGAGAATGCCACGGTCTGGAAAGCCACCCTCCTGGCACTGAGGAGACGGGGTCTTCCCATCTCCCAGTCACCCTCCTCTCAGTCTGGTCATCTTTATGTATGGTCACCAACAACATGCCTCTTGAATGGATGTTTGCTTTCCCTAGGAAGTCCACCTGCCCACCTGCTGACTTCCCCAGGACCAGACCTGCTCCAGAAACAATTCTGGTAATCTAAGACTGGCCCGCTGGTCGAGATGGTCCGCCTTCTCCATTTGAACCCCCAGTAGGCTTACATTGCCTACCCTGATGGGCGGAAAGACACAGTCTCGATCCAGAATCTTGCTCCATCAGGGGTCTCCCCAACCACCACTGACTTTCAAAAGACACCCTCTCCCCCACTTCAACCTTTGGGGTCCCTGAACCTGCAGCTGACCACCCCCTACGCCTGGCCACTTTGATGCCAACGATGTACCAGCAGCACTTCCTCACTGCCCCACCTGTCCCCACCCCTCGACAAACTGTTAACAGGCCAACCTCACAAGCTGCTCAGGACACTACAGCAGCCCCCCAACCATTGCCACGTCACTCGCTGCAGCAGAGGAGACCCCCTCAAGCTGTAAAATGTATTTATATTTAGTTGTTTCACCCTCTTTTTCTCACCCTGCAGGACTCTCTTAAAAAGGATGGGTGAATGTGTAAATACTGTTGAGCCATGATTGGCTGCTGCTTGGCTGGACACGCCTCCTGAGACCGATTCTGCCCTTTGCCCCTTGTATTTCCCCCTTTCTCTCTGCTTTGATCAGTCAATGAGGTTGTCGGTTGTTCCAGTCTTTAGTTAATAAAAGCCTGATGGTTTCACACCTCCAGCCTTTTGTGATTATTGATGGTACGTCACTTCCCAACAACAAACTCAATCAGAGACTCATTTAAGGACTCGTGTGCACATTATTGATTTTTCTTTGCTCTTGCTCTGTATGCAGACAGTTGTTTACATTTGTTACCTGTTAACAGTTCTTTGGATTGTTTACATGTTCACGCTGAATGCAGTTTATTTTTTGCTCTCCCATTTAGTGGTAATTCTGCCGTGCCAGCAGAAAAAAAGAATCTCAGGGTTGTATGTGATGTTGTGTACATACTGTGACAATAAATCAGAATCTGATTCCATGGGGGGGCGTGGCAAGATGGCGTAAGGATCAGACGTGCCTTCCAGTCCTCTCCTGACTCTATCTTATTGTTTTGTCTAGAAATGCCCGTTAAAATTCTTTAAAAGTTTAGATAATTTCAGTGCTGTTAATTTAACTTATAATTGGTGGAAAAGAGCAAAAAAAAAACAACAGATCATCAAAAAACTACATTTTCCAAAAGTTCAAGTTTTGGAGCCTACCTACAGGAAAGACACCGGGACTCAGCGTGAAATGGATCCCAGGAGAGAGGTACAGTGTTCGGATGTAGAGCTCTATGTTACATCGGTAGAGCCCCCTAAAGAGGGCGCCAAACAGCCTTTAGAACAAAGAGTTACTCAAAGGCATTTGTCAGCTGTAGAGGTGGCGCTGCAAACTGCATCTCTTGAGATAGAAGAACCTATACAACTTGATGTACTGGGAGAACTTAATACATTATGGACTGGGGAAAACACCGGCCAGCGTGGAGAGGCTGTGGCTGGGGTTTCCACACGCAGTCATACTATAAGGAAGGCAACCAGAATGAAGGAAGGAACAGAAGATCCTTTGGTTATGCAGAAGAAGCAGGAATTTGTTGAGCCAAAATCTCTTCCAATTGAAAAGATTTTTGTGAATCTTGAATCTAAATTATCTTATACAATGCAGGGATTATCCAAGATTATGACTGAACTTGGTACTAGGTTTAATACTCTGGTGAAAATACATTCTCAACAGATGGCTGAGTTTGGAGCTTTTAAGCTTGAAGTGAGAGATAAATTTAATTCGTGTGAAGAAGATATAGATGAAATACGGGATCAAGTTTTTGATGTGACCAAAATGGTCGAAGACTTACAAACTCAAACTAAAAATTTGGTGAAAAAGATAGATTATTTGGAAAACCAATCCAGATGGAACAATATAAAGATTATTGGTTTGCCGGAAGGTATGGAGGGACCAGACCCAAGAAAATTTTTTACTGAATGGATTCCGCAGGTGCTGGGTCAAGAACATTTCCCGGAAGGTATAATACTGGAACGTGCTCACAGAGCCTTGCGTAGAAGACCTATTTCAGGTCAAAGTCCAAGACCTGTTTTGGTTCGTTGCTTGAATTATTACGACAGAGAAATAATTTTACGAGTGGCTATTAGAAATGCACAACAGAGAAAATCACCCTTGATGATTCAAAATAATCGAGTTTTCTTCTATGCGGATTTGAGTCAAGAAGTTATGTTCCAACGACGGGAATTCAATCCTGCTAAAGAGTTGTTGTGGAAGAAAGGTTATAAGGCAACCTTTAGATATCCAGCTGTTTTGAAGGTTTTTCAAGATGGTTGCCAACCAAAGTTTTTTGATTCTCCAAAGCTGCCAATTACTCAGTTTCAACAGAGACATAGTCCGCCGCGATCTCTAAGGAGACAAGAGATGGAAGAAAAGAGCCGTGCTCCAAGAAGGAATGGTTGTAATGGTGACTCGGCAGTTGGAACTGATTAAAAGAAGAGTTGTCCCTTTTTTTTTCTAATGTTTTTTTATAAAAAAAGGGAAATTAAATAATGATGATGTTATTTTAAGATGAAGTGAGAATTGGGGGAGAGAACTGGATAGGTATTATTTCCTGAAAGTCATCTGCTACGTGTGAGTTATCTCACACCCATTTTTTTTTTGGGAGTTACTGCATTGCGCGGTTTAGACGGGAGGGGGTATTTTTAACCTCCTACCCGTTTTTTTTCCTTTTTTTTGTATTATTAGATTAAAGAGTGAAGGTTTTTTTTTGTTTATAAAAAAAAGCATAAGAAAGTATTTGATTGTTTAAAAAACTAAAAATTGATGTGGTTTTTTTTGTAAAGTTTATTCAGTAGATAAGGAATATTTGAAATTTAAATGTGAATGGGATGGATAAGTTTTTTAAAATATTTTTTCTTTAACTTTAAGAATCTGATTCCGTAGGTTGGGGAAGTGAAAGGGGTCATGTCATGCTGCAACGTGGCAGCACCCTGCCATGGCTGCATTTGGAATGTGGTGTGTAGCTCAGGTTAACATGAGACTGCAGAGGAGATTCATCAGAATGCAAGGAGTCAACTGGAGTGGCAGAACTTGCTGTGTGTCCAGGATAGTCCATGCAGGAAGGAGGAGGGTGTGTACAGGACCTTGTGCAGGCAAATAAGCCTGGCCAGGTGACTGGAGTTTAGTGGAGAATAGTAATTACTAATCCCTTAACTGTCAAGATAGTTCTGGATAAGGTTAAGCTTGGGCCTAGTTGTACAAAAATTAGAGGAGGGCAAATCGATTAGACAAGGGCTCAGGGGAGTTAATTGGGAGCATCTGTTATCTGACTGGGGGAAGGGTGTGTTGTTTAAGGACCAACTAATTAGAGTCCAGGACCGGCATGTTCCAGGGTCATTAGGCCCCTTTCAAATTGCCTTGTAAAATGGGGTTAACCAGGCAATTTACTAGGTTGAAGACCCAGCTGTTTGAAAGGACCAAACCAGGCAAGTCCCGTCAAAATCCACCCAGGGTCCTAGAACTACCTCAGAGGTGGTCAGAGCCCAGTAAAACTTGCCCGGGTGTCCTCCTCCACCAATTTGAAAGGGGAAATATCTCACCCAGTTACTCTGGAACATTAAACAGAAAGAGCACAGGCAGCAGGGGATTCCCTGCGGCTGCATAACATGTCACTCACCAGGACATTGCAGGGGTGGGTTCCCCCTTAAATCGCCAGGTTGGTTAGGGTGCTCTTTGAAAGGTGCAGGATGCACCCATGACCCAGTAACCTCACCCTGGTCCCAGGAGGGCTACTGGGTGCTGCCATTTTCCCCAGGGTAGGGGAGTCTAAAACTTGAGGGCATCAGTTTGAAGTAAGAGGGGAGAGATTTAAAAAAGATGAGGGTGTGGCGGCTCACCACAAGGCAGGCAAACCAGCCCCACTTGTACGCCACGCGGCGGGGCAGACGGCCAAAATGGCACTGTCAGGGGTTTCCCTTTCTTTCAGCTCAGGGCTCAGAAACCCACACTTGGGGACCACGTGACACCTGGATGACGTCAGCGCCCTCCAGCACAGTTCTCAGCCAGGTCCGGGCGGGGAGTATAAGTGAACCCTAGCAGCCTGCAATAAACTAGTCTGCTCACTGAGCTCAACCCGTTTGGTTGCGTGTGTTAATTGCAGGAGCAGAGTAGCCGCCACTACAATTGGTGACCCCGACTGGTTCAAACGTCTTTGAACCCATCATGAGCGAGCCTGGGATCAGCGCCATAGCCGTAAAACTGTCTGAATTCTGGTTTCAGGAGCCGTGGACCTGGTTCGTCCACGCAGAGGCTCAGTTTCACCTCCGCCAGATTTCGTCCAACATGACCAAATTCTACCATGTGGTCGCTGCCCTGGACCAGGCCACCGGCAGACACGTGCTGCACCTTGTTCAGCACCCACCCGCCAAGGACAAGTACGAGACCATCAAGTGTGTGCTTACTGGGTCCCTTGGACTATCCAGACACCAGCGTGCTGCTCGGGTCCTGCACTTCGACGTCCTGGGGGACAGGTCCCCGATGGAATTGATGGACAAGATGCTCACGCTCATGGGTGAGTACACCAACTGCCCACTTTTCGAGTGCATCTTCCTCGAACATATGCCTGGGGTCATCTGCCTGCTGCTGGTTCAGGAGAGCTTCACTGACCCAAGGAAGGTCGCCCAGAAGGCCCAAGAGGTATGGCTCACATGATTCTCAGTAGAGCACCCGGCCCCAGCAGGGGCCCCCAAGAGCATAACCAAGGCCACAACATCCATTTCAGGCCTCTGCTTCTACCACCAGCACTGGAGAGCCAAGGCTCGAAAGTGTCGACAGCCTTGCTCGTTCCAGGGAACCTACCAGGCTGGTCACTGTTAATGGCTGAGGTGGCTGGCCAACGACACAGCCTCCTCTATCTGCGGGACTCAGTCAGTGGCTGGCGGTTCCTCATTGACACTGGAGCCCAGATCAGCATCATACCGGCCACGGCCATCGTATCCAGGAACCAACCTCGCGGACCTCCCCTCCATGCGGCCAACGCAATGGCAATCCAGACATATGGAGACAAGACAGTCCACATCCAGATCGGCCAACAGAATTTTGCGTGGAGATTCACCATCTCGTCCCTTCTGACTGCCATCCTGGGTGCAGACTTCCTCCTTGCACACGGTCTTCTGGTGGACATTCGAGGTAGGCGCCTGGTGGATGCCTGTACCTTCCAGGCTGTTCACCTCGACGCCTCCCGCTCGGAGCAACTCCAGATGGCCACGATCAGCACGCCCAGAGATGAGTTCCAGCAGATCCTGGACGAGTTCCCAAAATTCCTCAAGCCACAGTTGTCTGCTGCCTCGCTGCACCACGGGGTGTTCCACCACATCCCGACCCAGGTCCCACCGGTTCACGCCAAGGCATGCCGGCTCCCTGCCTGACAACCTCCAGGTAGCAAAGGAGGAGTTTTCACACCTGATGGAGCTGGGGATCATTCAGCGATCCGACAGCCTATGGGCCTCGCCACTCCTCCTGGTCCCGAAAGCCTCCGGTGGCTGGTCCCTGCAGAGACTATCGACAGCTCAACGAGGCAACCATTCCTGACCATTACCCCATCCCTTACATCCAGGAATTTACGGCCAACCTGCACAGCGCGAGGGTCCTTTGGCCTGTTTGAATTCCAGCGCATGCCATTTGGGCTCAAGAATGCCGCTCAGACCTTCCAGTGCCTCATGGACTCAGTGGGCAGGGACTTGGATTTTGTCTTTATTTATTTGGACGACATCCTTGACTCCATCAAGGACCGGGCGCCACAGAAGGCCCATCTACGTGCCCTTTTCTCCCGCCTGGCCAACATCGGCCTTACCATCAACCCGGTCAAGTGACAGTTTGGGAAAGATTCCATGCAGTTCCTGGGCCATAACATCATGGCCAAAGGAGCCACACCCGCCGCTGCGAAGGTTGTCGCCATCGGGGAGTTCCCACGCCTGAACAGCCTCAAGGAGCTGCAGGAGTTTGCGGGTATGGTCAACTTTTACAACCGCTTCATCCCGAGAGCTGTGCTCATCATGCAGCCGCTGTTCGCCCTCATCGCAGCCAAGCACAAGACGTTAACTTGGAACCCAGAAGTCTGCACCGCATTCGAGGCCACCAAGGACACCCTCGCAAAGGCCGCCATGCTCGCCCACCCGCGCACCGACCTGCATATGACACTCTCTGTCGATGCCTCTGCCGCAGCCATCGGTGCCGTCCTGGAGCAGCAGGTGAATGGACATTGGAAGCTGTTGGCATTCTTCAGCCGCCTGCTCCGCCTGCCGGAATGCAAGTATAGTGCCTTCGACCACGAGTTACTGGGCATATACCTGGCGGTGCGGCATTTCGGCTATTTTTTGGAGGGGAGGACTTTTACCATCTTCACCAACCAAAAACCCCTCACCCAGGCGCTCACAATGGCAAAGGATCCCTGGTCGGCCCGCCAGCAGCATCACCTCTCCTTCGTGTCGGAGCTTACCACCAACACTCGGCACAAGGCGGGGAAGGACAATGTGGTTGCCAATGCACTCTCGCGACCGGCCACCTGCGCCCCAACTCCTGTTCTCGACTTCGACCAGCTCGCCTGGGACCGGAAAGCTGATGAGGAGACGAGGGCCTTCAAGACCACCATCACCGGCCTGCGGTTCCGAGACCTCCCGACTCCAAGCGGCGAAGGCATCATCCTGTGCGATATCTCCTTGGGCACCCCGCGGCCAGTGGTTCCGCAGGAGTGGTGCAGGCAGGTCTTCCGTCACATCCACAACCTTTCACATCTGTCCATCGTCCACGGTCCGGATGGTGGCAGAACGGTTCATATGGCATGGGCTGCGGAAGCAGATTGTGGGCTGGGCTAGAACATGCACCCATTGTCAGACATCCAAGGCGCACAGGCACACCAGGGCGCCCGTACAGGAGTTCGAGCATGTCCAGGAACAGTTCAGCCACATTCACGTGGATATCATCGGGCCCTTACCCATTTCCCGGAGAAACCGTTACCTGTTTACGGTGGTATGCTGCACCACTCGCTGGCCCAAGGCGATCCCGATGCCAGACACCTCCACCGACTCCTGCTCCCGAGGCCTGTTGCATGGTTAGGTCGCCCAGTTCGGCGTCCCGGCTCCCTCACCAGCGATCGGAGCGCCCAGTTCACATCTGCGCTCTGGGCACAGCTCGCCAACAGGTTTGGGATACAGCTACACTGCACCATGGCCTACCACCCCCAGGCCAACGGACTTGTCAAACATCTGCACCGCCACCTTAAGTTGGCACTCATGGGCCGCCTCACCGGTCCCAACTGGATGGACGAACTGCCTTGGGTGCGCCTGGGCATCTGCTCCACTCCCAAGGAAGATCTGCAGGCGTCGTCAGCTGAGCTGTTCTATGGTGCACCGCTGGCACTACCTGGTGAGTTCATCAACGCACCTCACAATCCCCAGCGGTTGCCGCATGAACTACTTCCTCACCTCAGGGCACGCTTGGACTCCTTCGAACCCCCACCGTCACTCAGGCATGGCACCTGCCCGACTCATGTTCCTGGTGTGCTGCTTTCCGCAGAGTTAGTTTTTGTTTGGCGGGGCCCAACCGCGGCACTTCTACAGCGACCGTACAAGGGGCTGTACAGGGTTATACAGCGTTCCGGCTCGACATTCATGCTAGACTTGGGTGGCAGGCATGAGCTGTTTACCATGGATAGGCTGAAGCCAGCACACCTCGATCCCACTGACCCCGTGGTCATTGCCCAGCCCAAGAAGTGAGGCCGCCTGGCAAAAAAGGACATTGGTGCCGGTTTTGGGGGGGGGGTGTGTGGCAGCTCACCACAAAGCAGGTGAACTGGCCCTGCTTGTAAGCCACACGGCGGGGCAGCCAGCCAAAATGGCGCCATTGGGGGTTTCTCTTCCTTCCAGTTCAGGGCTTAGAAAACCACGGTTGGGGACCACGTGCCTCTGTGGAGGCAGCACACATCTCAGGGTCTGTCACCCCCCCCCCCCCGCGCCCTCCCCTCTCTGTGGAGGCAGCACACACCTCAGGGCCTGTCACCCCCCCCCACCCCCCCTCTCCATGGAGGCAGCACACACCTCAGGGCCCTGTAACTCTCCCCCCCCGCCCTCCCCCACATTACTGAGAGGGATTGCAGACTTGAGCTGGAAATGATTCTGTCTCACAGGGATACAGGGTCTGGTTTGGTCTCAAGACATTCCACGCTACCATAAGAAATTGGAGCAGAATTAGGCCATTTGGACCATTGAGTCTGCTCCCCCATTTAAATCATGGTTGATGTATTGGGGGTGGGGATGTGGGGTACAGTGGGGTTGTGAATATAGTGGGGGTGTGGGGTACAGTGGGAGTGTGGGGTACAGTGGGGTTGTGGGGGATCCTCGGTGAATGACTGGTGGGTGTTTTCTGGACTGTGTTTTACTTTGCTGGTAGATTTCCATTCCTAGTAATGGGAAGGAGGGGAGAAGCTGGTTTCCATGCCAACGCTACAATTAATTTGCATTTCCTAGAGTCCTGGTAGCTGCAATATAAAGAGACTCGTGTCTTTTGTTGAAATCAATGTGGCCATTTTATTCATCTCCACCAGCTGTACAGGATGTTAGAGGTCATTCCTCCTCTCTGGGACCCCCCCCCCCCATTGGTACTCTCCACCTTGGCACCCTCTGCTTTCCCCCAGGGACTCTCACCCTCTCCCCCATGGGACCCTCCCCTCCCTCTTCCCAAGGGACCATTCCCCGGGGACCTTGCCCTCTCCTCTCACCTCAGGGTCCTTCCCTCTCCTCATGGTGTCTCACCCTCTTCCCCTCCTCCTTCCCTTCTCCCCCCCTCCAGGGCCCTCCCCCTCCCTCTCCCCATGGGACCCTCACACTCCTGCACAGGAGCAGGTCCCATGGAGAATCCTGAGGCAGGAAGCAGGAGGAAGACTGACCTTTAGAGGGTCCCATACTTGGTCACAGTGTGGGTGTGGACATGTGGTGGGGGGACCTGAGCCTATGTCTTGTTGTGACTACCATGTGTGCAGTCGATCACTGAGGTTGGAGCACCTTGAACTTTTACCATCAGCACCACCCAGCTCCGGAAACCCAAGTTCGATCTCCACCTCAGGCACTGTCTGTGTGGAGTTTGCACATTGTCCCTGTGACTGTGGATGTTTCCCCTGGAGGCTCTCATTCCCTCCCACAGCCCAGAGATGTGGGGAGTCTGTGGGGGAAATGGCTGCTGTAAATTGCGCTCAATTGTGTGGGTGACGAGAAGAACCTGGGGGAACATGGGCAAGGATCTAATGGTCTCAGTGCAGGGATGATGTAAAGATGTCATTAGTGGCCACAATACCCCAGTGGTCCGAGGAACCTGTTCAGACGGTTCATCTCTCTCTCTGAATGCCTGTTTCAACTGTAATGCCAATGCATTCATGGTGATCTATGCTGGAGGTAGAGATGATACCAGTCCCCCACCCTGTCTTCCACTCCCTTGCTTCCATTGCATCTAACAGTCTGTGCTTTGAATGAACTCAATGATGGAACCTCCATAGTTCCTGCAGGAGAGAATTCCAGAGGTTTTCTAACCTCTGGGAATTTTGCATGAACCCTGTCAGATCCTTTTATAATCTGGTAACTTGTAATGAAATCTCCTCCCTTTGTTCTAAATTCTACGCAGTACAGTTCCTCTCAGTCTCAATGTGTGCAGTCAGATTTGTGCAGGCTATGCAAAATCACTGAGGTCCCCTTCCCCCCTGTACACGGCATCTTTCAGCTGCTCCCATCAGGGAAAAGATCCAGGAGGATCAGAGCCAGCGCCACCAGGCTGAGGAACAGCTTCTTCCCACGGGCAGTGAGAACGCTGAACGATCAAGGGAACTGCTCCCACTCACCCTCCGAGACCCACATTTGTACAAAAACTATATTGATTTATTTAGAGGAATACTTGTATGTCTGTGTGTGTGTGTGTTATGTCTCGGTATGTGTCTGCGTGTTTTGCACCGAGGACTGGAGAACGCTGTTTTGTCGGGTTGTACTTAAACAATCAGATGACAATAAACTTGACGTGACAGTAAATCCACCTTCCCTGTAACCTGGCTAATGAATCTTCACTGGCCTCCCACCATGGGTAAGGAAACTAACCTTATACACAGTGCTCCAGCTATAGGGATTAAAGAGCTGTGAGCTTGCATGGGTTGGTGAGCTAAGCTGAGTGGCCTCCTGCATTGTCCGCTGTTTATAGAAGCTTTCAGAGGTGCAATGAAATGCTTTGGTATGCTGTAGAAAAGCTTCAAGCCAATGACTTAGTTCAAAGGGAAAAGGTTATTTTAAAACTAGCATTGTGTGGCGTTAAAGGATTAATTAACAGACTGTGGTGTGAAGGAGCCTTCAGGCAGAATGATCGTAAAGTGAATGTCTGAAAATGAAGTCGTTTAACCTGAAGCTGAGGTCTTAAATCTCAGGAAAAGAAACATTAATGTCAGTGGGAGGGAAATGTATGAACTCGTGCGAAGGAGAACATCACAAAAAGGATAACAGATGGAGCAGAGGCTGGACTTGTACAGGAAAGTGAAATCAAGTGGACTTCCTTGAGGAATCGGTGCAGGGGATGGGTGGATGGGCAAAATCCTGATGTATCAGCATTTCCGAAGGTTACACACAGTGGATGGTCAACTGTGAGAGCACAGCCGAATCGGGGCCATGTTGCACTTCCTCCCCAGTCCTGGCCATTCCACACTCGGGAATTCTCTCCACAGTGAAGCCTTTCCTCTGCTCATGGCTGTGAATATGTTCTGTGACTCCACCTCTGTGGCCCTCCAGGAGAGAGAACTCACTGACCCAGTTCTGATGAGGGTGACAGTGAAGGGCAGTGAAAGGAGTGAAGACAACCAGCATCTGTCATGAGGGAATGGCAGCCAGACACAGTGTTCAGAGAAAAATGCTGCACTAAAGGCTTAACCCCAACGCTCAAGTCAAGTTTATTGTCATCTGATTGTTTTAGTACAACCTGACAAAACAGCGATCTCTGGTCCTTGGTGCAAAACACGTAGACAAACAACCAAACAGAACACACCTACCGACAGATAATACATATGCAGGACAAGTATTCTTCTCAACAAATAAATAAAGAAATATTGTTATGAGAGTCTCGAAGGGTTAGAGTGAGCAGTTCCTTTGGTTAATCAGCATTCTCTACACCCGCAGCAATGAAAATAACTGGAAATGATCGACAAACTGTTGGGAATGAAAAGTGACCAGAACTGGGAATGAACCTGTCCAGGTGACGGGAATAGGCTGGGATTGGAAGGTGAGGCCTTGGATCAGAAAATCCAGACATTGTTTTTGGGTGGAGCGACATCTCAGCAAGAGACAAGAGGATAGGGGGAGGATGTCATCACCTTCAGGCCTGGGGGGCAGTAATCAGACATGAACAGTGTGGGGGTATCCGAGTCAGTCGGGAACCAGCAACATTTGATGATCGATTAATCTGCTGGCAGATAAGAGGCCTTGTTTGGGGTCAGTGATCAAAATCTGACAGCATTTTATCTAAGGATTGGCCCTGCCTCTTAGAGGGGATGTAGAGTGAATTGGCTTTGATCAAATGGGAAACCACATCAAAAGATGAAGCAATGGGATGAGTGTGCAGTTCACAAGCTGTGTATTCACTGGCCAATAAAACATGGGGAAAGTGGTGCTGCTGTCAGTTAAGGATAGGGATTGGGTGGAGGAGGGAAAGGGGCAGTAGTGTTTGCTAAAAGAACCAGTGGGATTGGGGAAATCTCAAATATAATGAGGCAAGATATTGCTGAGGAAAGGAGGTGAACAGCCAATACCTTTCTCCTCAAGGTGGCAATCACTTCAGGTGAGTGGAGGGAGATGTCAGAGGTGGGTTTTACACAGAGTGCTGGGTGCCTGAAATGCATTGCTGGGGGTGGAGGTGGTGGAAGCTAGTACAATAGGGACATTCAAAGGACTCTTGGAAAGGCACATGGATTTAACAAAAATAGGTACAGTGGGCAGGGTGATGGTGGGGCAGGTTTGTTAAGGCCTGTACTGCTCTATGGAACCTGGAATCAGACTGTAAGAGCTCCTCTAATATGTAAAAAGGAACAAATCTGCATAAATGGATGTAGATCCCTTAAAAACTGCAACAGGGGCTGTGCTGGGAATTAGGAAATGGCAGAGAAACAAAATCGATGTTGGCCGTTTTCACAGAAGCAGCAGTAGAGGGACGGGGCATCATCTATCTCAACAGTGTGCTGTTCTGTGGGAAGGAGGGATTGAGGGGGAGATGTGCAGTGAGGGGGGGGGAGGTTGGGGAGTAGAGCACACAGCCCACCCTCAGTGTTGTCAGCTTGATGCACTGTTTAATATTCAGCTCCATCTGTGCAGAGGCTCAACTCCACAAAACGTTCACTTCATGTTTTTGTAAGAACTCAAGGAAGAAAGAAAGATTGAAAAGTTAATCTGACAGAGGGAGATTGCAACATTAGCATAGACACGATATTGCAGCAACAACCCTGCAGCACAGAGAAGGGCCCCCACTGCAGCAACAACCCTGCAGCACAGATCTGGTTGTGAATTAGCTGCTGTAACTCTCCCTCAGTGTGTGGGATTAGAGCAGGAGATTGATGGTTAGTAGGCACTGAATGGGATGAAAAACCTCTTTGTTCTGCCTCTCAATTACTCGGGCGCTGATAGCCTGACTTAGGGGACTGAACGGTTGCATGCGGTCCCACTGGGAGTGGATTCTGCGTGTTGAGGCTCAGTGCTCCATTCCAGGGTGCTTGTTCACAGCTTTAACAGTTAGAGGCAGCTCGGTGTTCTGCCAGGAGATGATTCAGCCAAAGCAAGTGAGCAAGGTGGAGGTGCATTTTGATCAACCACAGGTTTCTCTCTGTCGTGCCACGGCCACACTGCTGAGGGAATGCTTCCCTGCCGGCCTGCTGTGATAGGATCAAGACATGGAGGGGCCAGCATCTCAAATACCCAGGCAATAGCCAATATGCAAACCGTTTCACTCCGAGTGTTCGCTACTGAACGTGGAATAAAGAATTCTTAGAATAACCTAATAGGAGTGTGAAGAGGGATTCCCATGTGAGATAAAACACAAAGGAACAAGCATTACCCACCCCCTTCCTGGGACCCCCTGCTGCTTTCCATCCATTGAGAGTCCAATCTCATCCATTCTACAGTCCCACTCACCACCCACAACATCTGGTTCTTGTAACCCCCAAATGAAAACGTATCACCTCCAAATCTATAGAAGATGCAGGGCGAGCAGTACTGTAAATACATTCAATACAGAAATGTGCTGGACAAATTCAGCAGGTTACCCAGCATCCAATATTTCACACTGGCAACCCACTAAATAGGTGAGTAAATGACCTGTGTTGCAATACCAGTTAAGCATTCACACTGGACCATGAATTCCTTGGTTCATGTGGATATCGCGGATCTAAGGGGTGAACCAACCTCCAGTGGTGACATCCTGAGTAACACATTACATACTAGCAGGGCAGTGAAGTCGTAGTGGGAATAAAGCACATATGTGCACAATTTATGGAAGAGCATGGGGAAAATCTGCAGTGGGCTTCAGACTGCTTAAACTTAGGACAAGCTCACAGACCAGATCCCTCACAATCTGGCAGGCCCTAGTGTCAAATCTTTGTGCTTTGTGATCAACACCAACACTAAAAACCTTTGAAATATAACTGCACCGATATTAAAACTAACAGACTGATGCTCACGTAGAGGCACTGACGTCACTAATGGTGCCTGATTGAGCATGTCGCCCGTTCACATTGGAGCTGAGTCAACTTGGCCAGGCTCTGAATCAACCCCTGGGTCAGGAGCGTTCACACTGGCAGGTGACCTGCTAAATACCCACTAAATTGCCTCGTTCAACCCACATTCAGTGGCAGAGTGAAAGGGGCAGAAAGTAACGAGTTGGGTTTTTGTATGTACCTGTAATTTAAAGGACATTTGGACAAATGCTTTGATTGGAAAAGATTAGAGGGATATAGGCCCTAATGTGGGTCAGGTGGTATTCATGCAGGGAGACATAATGGATGAGGTGGGCTGATTGGCCTGTTTCTGTACTGTATGATTCCACATTTGTAAGGCAATCCCACCCACCCAGGTCCAGTCCAAAACCACCCAACCCAAAACCCCACTCATCCGCCAATCTCACCCACATCTGGATTCCAACACCACCATTACTCCAAACTTCACTTGCATCACCTCAAATCAACAGACCCTCCCTACAACTCTTGTCCATCTCATGTAATATCACCAATTATCAGACTTTATTGTCATATATATGTGAACAATGGACAGATGCACCGACATGCTGATACGTAAGATGCACCAACTACATTCTATTCACAGCTCACCCTTCTTTGCCCCCTGCCATGTGCCTGCCATCTCCATCTGGGACAGGAAGCCCCACACACTGCTCTGTGAACATATTCAGTAGACATTCCAATTGCTCAGAATCTGCTATGGCGTGAATGAGTTGGTGTTAGCTTGATTTAAATTTAGAATAGAGCATAGGAACAGACCCGGCCCACAAGACCATGCCACCAAAATACCCCACTTAACCTACAACCCCCGGTACGTTTTGAAAGGTGGGAGGAAACTGGTTTATAAAATCATAAGGAGCATAGATAAGGTATATAATCTTACTCTTTTCTCCTGGATAGGGGAGTCTAAAACTAGAGGGTGTAGGTTTAAGGTGAGAGGGAAAGATTTACAAGGGACATGAGGGGTAATGTCCTCACCCAGAGGGTGGTGAGAATGTGGAACAGGCTGGAGCAGCAGGGACAAGCACAAGATTTCAACAACATTCAGAAAGGTCAATGGAAGGAAAGATTTTGAGGGCTAAGGGCCAAACACTGGCAAATGGGACTGGCTCAATAGGTATTGGATGGGATGAAGGAGTGGGGCCAAAGAGCCTGTTTCTGTTGTGAAACTCTGACTCCAGAGTGGCACCTGCTCTCCTGTAACATGACAATGATTCTGTGAAAATACCTTTTGTTATTTTTGGCACTGGCCAATTAACGTTCTCTTATCTTCAAATCCTCACTCCAGAACCCAGATCCTTCCACAAAAGCCCTTTTTGCCAGACCTCATCCTCCCATTGAAGCCCCTTCCTCAGCCCCTCTCCCACTGAAACCCCCCACCCATTTCTCAGCCCCTCCCACTGAAGCACCCCTTCCTCAGGCCCTCCCATTGAAACCCCCCCACCTTTTCCTCAGCCCCTCTCCCACTGAAACCATTCTCTCCAGAACCCTCCCAACAGGACAATCCCACCAGATCTGTGAAACCCTAGTAATCTTAACATCCATCACAGGCACAGAGCTCCCATCCATTGAAGATGTCTTCGTGAAGCCCTGGCCACAACCTCCTCTCACTGCTCCCTTCAGGCAGAAGGTACAGAAGCCTGAAGACCAGACCAGCACCTCCAGGTTCAAGAACAATTTCTTTCCAACAGCTGTCCGGCTCTTGAACCTCCCTGTACTCCCATCAGCCTAACTATAAATCAAGTTCTTTGGTTCTCTTAGCTAGTGACCTATTTTGGACATTCAACATCTCCTCACTTGTCAGGAAGGTGCTACAGCAACTACATTTCCTGAGAAGACTGAAGCAGGCAAGGCTACTGGCCACCATCATGTCAACCTTCTACAGCTCTATCGAGAGCGTCCTAGTCGGCTGCTTCACAGTGTGGGTATGATTGCTGCAGAGAAATAGATTGAAGGTCAATCCACAGGATCAGAAGAGTGGCAGAGAGGATCAATGGAGTCTCCCTCCCCCCATTGACATGATCTACTGGGATCATTGTCCGAAGAGGGTGCGCAAAATCTTTGAGAACCCCTTCCATCCTGCACACAGTATCTTTCAGCTGCTCCCATCAGGGAAGAGATCCAGGAGGATCAGAGCCAGCACCACCAGGCTGAGGAACAGCTTCTTCCCACGGGCAGTGAGAACGCTGTACGACCAAAGGAACTGCTCACACTGACCTGCTGAGACTCTCATTTATACAAAACAAAATCTATTTCTTTATATATGTAGATAAAATACTTGTCCTGCATATGTATTATTTGTCTGGTTGTGTGTCTGCATGTTTGAACCAAGGGCCAAAGAATGCTGTTTTGTCAGGTTGTACTTGTACAATCAGATGACAATAAACCTGACACTCCTGTGCCTCTCTCCTTTTTCCTGAACTTAGTTTAACCCCTTCATTGTCAGACCCTGACGAGGTGAAATTTGCACATGCTGGAAATAGGATGGAGCTGAGTGACAACTTAGGCTGGAAGGCTGCATCAGCAGATACAAGTCCCAAACTCACAGATTTAATGAGGCATGATCTGTTCACTGTGCTAAAACCTGCTCTTGCAAATTTCTGGGTCTCTGCCACCTCTCACTGGGAGGGTTCCCACAGATTGCTGGTCTTCAGAAGTGGGGACAGATCTCCCAGCATCAGAATCTATTGTCATAAAACATGTCTCAAAATATGTTGCTTTGTGGGAACATTACAGGTGCAAATATTGCTATAAATTACATGAAAAAATAAATTAGTGGAAAAGAAGAGAAAATGAGGGAGGGTCGGTGGTTCATTTTATGTTCAGGAATCTGATGATGGAGGGGAAAAAGCTGTCCTTGTGTCGCTGGGAGCTCATCTTCAGGCTCCTGGACCTCCTTCCCGATGGTAGCAGTGAGAAGAGGGCATTCCCTGGGTGTTGAGGGTCCTTGAGGACAGAGGCTGCTTTCTTGAGACACCACTTCTTGGAGATGCCCTTGATGGAGTGAAATCTGATGCCATTGGCCAAATTCACACCTCTGTCATTTCTTCCTGTCCTGTCCATTGGCATCTCTGTAACAGGCAATGATGCAACCAGTCATTATTTTTTCCTTGGTACACATGATTTACGTAAAAACACAGAGCTGGAGAAACTCTGCAGGTCATACAGTGAACTTTATTTACCAAAGATAAAGATAAAGAACCAATGTTTCGGGCTGGAGCCCTTCCCCGAGGGATGAGCAAGATGTCAGCAGGTGCCTGAATTGGCTGTCCACCCAATCTACCTTGGGGAAGGGCTCCAGCCTGAAATGTTGGTTCTGGATCTTTATCTCTGCTAAATAAAGTTTACTGTTTGACCTGCTGAGTTTCTCCAGCTTTGTGTCCTATTGCAGCAACATTTTCCTGTTCTCTTATCCTTCCAATGTTCAGAAATAGACCAGTAAAAGCATGGAGAATTCCATTCATTCACCACCCTCAATGAGAAAAACACTAATCTCAGTGCCAAATGGCCTTGGTCCAATCATGAGATACCAGATTCAGTCAAGTGAAACCCCTCCCTTTATCTGATTAGAACCACGGATCATCATTCACAGAAAACAGACCCTACGGCCCTTCTAGTCTGTGGCAAGTCTCTGCCTAGTCCCACTGACCTGGACACATCTAGAGCCCTCCATACCCCTCCCATCCACGTCCCTGTCCAAATTCCTCTTTAATGTTAAAATTGAGTCCTCATTCCCCACTTCAGCTGTCAGCTCATTCCACACTCCAACCATTCTCTGTGTGAGGAAGTTCCCTCTAAATTTGTCCCCTTTCACCCTTAACCCATGTCCTCTGGTTTATATCTCATCCACCCTCAGTGGAAATGGCTGACCTACATTTACTCTGTCTGTTCCCCTCTTGATTTTGTACACCTCTTCCAGTGATTGTAACCTCGGTCTCTTCAATCTCTCATGGCTAAGCCATTCGACTTAGAACCAGTCTTGTGAACATGCAATGGGCTCCCTCGACAACATCCTCTCATGCAAGGAAACTACATGATACTTCAGGTGGAGACCCATCAGAGGATGCTGTAATTGCAATGAGTCATCTGGACCTCAGAGTTCAAACATACTATTTGCACATTAGAACAGTGAAGTGTTCTATTGTTCCAATCTTGATGCAGGTCATTGGGACTAGGCACAGACTAGATGGGCCGAAGGGTCTGGTTCTGTGGTGTAGTGTTCGATGATTCCATCGGACGAGCAGCAGAAGTAGACTGTTCGGCCCGTCGAGCCTGATCTGCCATTCCACGCGGCCGGGTGGCTCCGCGCTGGGGCCGTGCTCGCGGCCGGGCGGCTCCGCGCTGGAGCCGTGCTCGCGGACGGCAGGCTCCGCGCTGGGGCCGTGCTCGCGGACGGCAGGCTCCGCGCTGGGGACGCCCGGCGATGCGTGTCAGCCGGCGCTCGCAGAGCTGCTGCAACCTCGGCGGGGACGGCGGCTCCGCTCCAGTCGCCCATGCTCAGGCAGGATGCAGCAAGCACTAGCGGCCGCGTTGTGCTCCGGGCTCTTGGCCTGTGCCCTGGCGGCTTTCCCCAGCAGTCTGCAGATCGGTGAGCAGCGCGCCTTCCCGGGGCTCCCGCTTCCCGCTAACCCTCCATTCTCCCCCCAACCTCATCTCCCCTCCCCGCTCCCTCCCGCTTCGTCTCCCGTCCCCAGGCTCCCGCTCCCCCTCCATTCTCCCCCCCCCGCACCTCATCTCCCCTTCCCCACTAACCCTCTTCTCCCCTCCCCCTCATCGCCCCTCCCCCCTCATCGCCCCTCCCCCCTCATCGCCCCTCCCCCCTCATCGCCCCTCCCCCCTCCCCGCCCCGCCCCTCACCCCTCCCCTCCCCACTCCCCCCTCATCTCCCCTCCCCACTCCCCCCTCATCTCCCCTCCCCACTCCCCCCTCATCACCCCTCCCCCTCATCTCCCCTCCCCCTCATCTCCCCTCCCCACTCCCCCTCATCTCCCCTCCCCACTCCCCCTCATCTCCCCTCCCCACTCCCCCCTCATCTCCCCTCCCCACTCCCCCCTCCCCCCTCATCTCCCCTTCCATCTTCCCTCCCCACTCCCCCCTCATCTCCCCTCCCCACTCACCCCTCCCCCCTCATTTCCCCTTCCATCTTCCCTCCCCACTCCCCCCTCATCTCCCCTCCCCACTCCCCCTCATCTCCCCTCCCCACTCCCCCTCATCTCCCCTCCCCACTCCCCCTCATCTCCCCTCCCCACTCCCCCTCATCTCCCCTCCCCACTCCCCCCTCATCTCCCCTCCCCACTCCCCCCTCATCTCCCCTCCCCACTCACCCCTCCCCCCTCATTTCCCCTTCCATCTTCCCTCCCCACTCCCCCCTCATCTCCCCTCCCCACTCCCCCCTCATCTCCCCTCCCCACTCCCCCTCATCTCCCCTTCCATCTTCCCTCCCCACTCCCCCTCATCTCCCCTCCCCACTCCCCCTCATCTCCCCTCCCCACTCCCCCCCCATCTCCCCTCCCCACTCCCCCCCTCATCTCCCCTCCCCACTCCCCCCTCATCTCCCCTCCCCACTTCCCCCTCATCTCCCCTCCCCACTCCCCCCTCATCTACCCTTCCATCTCCCCTCCCCACTCCCCCCTCATCTCCCCTCCCCACTCCCCCCTCATCTCCCCTTCCATCTCCCCTCCCCACTCCCCCCCTCATCTCCCCTCCCCACTCCCCCCTCATCTCCCCTCCCCACTTCCCCCTCATCTCCCCTCCCCACTCCCCCCTCATCTACCCTTCCATCTCCCCTCCCCACTCCCCCCTCATCTCCCCTCCCCACTCCCCCCTCATCTCCCCTCCCCACTCCCCCCTCATCTCCCCTTCCATCTTCCCTCCCCACTCCCCCCTCATCTCCCCTCCCCTTCCATCTCCCCTCCCCCTCCTCTCCCCTCCCTGCTCCCCCTCTGCTCACCCCTCCCCCCATCTCCTTTCTCTCTCCACAGGCGCTCTCTTCCCCAAGCAACACTCGCAGGAATATTCCGCCTTCCGGTTCGGACTTTCGTTCTTCAACACGGACACTCTGTACAAACTCATCACCCAGACCGAGAACGTGGAGATCAGCAACAGCTTCGCCGTGACCAACGCGTGTGAGTGAAGGGTCGTGGCCGGGGGCAGGAGAAGATGAATGGGGGGGGGGGGGGGATGGTGGGCTTGGGGAGAGAGGACAGACTGCCCTGTGGGAGAGGGGGAGAGGAAGGTTGGAGGCCAGTGAAGTTGAAGTTGGGGGAGGGGAAGTGGTGTGGGGAGAGGCTCGGCGCCCTCAAGGGGAGAGAGGACAGTGCCGAGCGGCCTGGCGGGGTCTCGGCTCCCTCCGCCCCCGGGACTGCCGATCTTCACCTCCGCGCGCCCCACTCCCCCCCCCCCCATATTCCTCCCCCACCTGTCCGCAGCTCGAACTCCCCCCCCCCCCCCCCACCCTCCGGGACCGCCGATCTCCCCCCCCCCACACCCTTTGGGACGCCGATCATCCCCCCCCCCCCCCCCCACTGGGACCGCCGATCATCCCCCCACACCATCCCGGACCGCCGATCTTTCCCCCCTCCCCCACACACATCGGGACCGCCGATCATTTCCCCCCCCCCCCCCCACACCCTCTGGGACCACCGATCATCCCTTCCCACACCCTCCAGGACCACCGATCTCCCCACACCCTCTGGGACCACTGATCATCCCCCCCCCCCCCCCACATCCTCTGGGACCACCGATCTCCCCACACCCTCTGGGACCCCGATCTTCCTCACCTCCATTTCCCCCTCCATTCACCCCCCCCCCCTCAGTTCCCACCCTCCCAGGACTGCTGTCCCTTGGTCCCCAGAGCGTCCTGTGGGCTGGGTGCTGATTACGGTCTGTGCTGGGTTTGGCCCATGGCTGTGGTCGGGATACAGGGTCTGGTTTGGTCTCACCTCAACCCCCTTCACTGATTCACTTCAATCCCCCATCAGCGACTCCCCTCAAATTCCCTTACTCTCTCGCACACTTTTCACAAACAGTTACTCCTCCATCTCGTGGGAACCAGCACACACAATCCCAGCTACATCGAACTTTGTTCAGCTCCCTTTCCCCCCTCCCTCCCTCCCTCTTCCTTCCCCCTCCCTCCATCTTCCCTCCCCTCCCCCTTCTCTCTCTCTCAGGGTGGGAAGAGGTACAGTTATGGGAGCTGGTGGGTTTGTGGAAGTTTTCGGTCGAGAGTTTGTCTCCTGAGATGGAGACAAAAATTGAGAAAAGGGTCCAAGTTGCTAGAGATGGTCCAAGTGAATTTGAGGTTGAAGTGGAAGTAGATAACAAAGTGGTGTGTGTAACAGCCTGTGACATCTCAGATGGTGGGGAGCACTGACCATGGGAAATCACCTCAGCCAGAGGAAGAGGTCTGTGGTTGTCCCAGGGAGGGCGTCCCAGTGCAGGGATAACACTGCAGGAGTTCCTTGGGGCAGGGTCTTGGATTCAACTACCTTCATCACTGAACTTCATCTTTCCTTCGGGGGTGGGGGGGGGTACTCACTGTCATCTACACTGTTCACAACCTCGCAAGGGGTTCTGTACACTTCTCTCTCTCTCTCTCACACACACACACACACACACACACACACACACACACTCACACACATACACAACCCCATGCACATTCACATACACCCCCTCCCCCACTGGCGTGCGTGCACACACATGCCCTAATGTGCATCCCCACATGCAGACACACACATGCACCATCTTGTATAACACATACAAATCCCCCATGCACACGTCTACGCATGCCCTCATGTGCACACCACACACATACACAATCACACCCGCTCTCATGCACACACGTGCCCTGACATGCATCCCCCACCCGCAGACACATGTGGCCTTGCATATGACACACTCAGATGCGCCCGTCACGCACACACACATGCGCACACGCCCATGCTCTAGGTGAGGGATGTAATTGTGGTCAACATGCACTTGCTCTCTGCAGTGTGATCTCGGAAAGACTGCGTTACTTTCTGGGATTAGCATGGGAAATTGAAAAATACCACTGATGATTCTAATTTCACTGCAAATGAATTTTTAATGCTGCTCTGTTTGTTAATTTACCCAAGTGTAGAATGATGTCCCTGATTTCTAACTCAGGATAATGAAAAGCAACCAAGGTCAGATTGTTTGATGTTACAAATACAGAGAATATTCACACCTATTGTACAGCATAATAGAGAGGGGCAGAGGGGTGTTCATTTCCTGAGGAATGTGTAACCAAGTGACGAAGGTCCTGCCAACTGATATTTGACACACACTGAGATCGTTCATTTGTCTCCATGGGCATCTGGTTAGTTTGAATATTTGGCCCTTTATTTAGTGTCTTTATAATAAACAGTTCTGGCTGAGGGCAGTTTCTGTAATGTATCTGAGCTAAGCAGCTATCTCCTGAACAGCCACCAGATGTGGAGAGAGTGAGGCAGACAGAACCATAGAACATTACAGCACAGAAAGAGGCCCCTTCAGCCCTTCTAGTCTGTGCTGAACCATTTTCTTTGCCTCGTCCCACTGACCTGCACCCAGTCCATATCCGTCCATATCTCTCCCATCCATGTATCTGCCCAAATTCTTCCTAAATGTTAAAATTGAGCCCACATTCACCACCTCATTCCACATCCCCACCACTCTCTGTGTGAAGAAGTTCACTCTAAACGTTTCCCCTTTCACCCTTAACCCATGTCCTCTAGTTTGTATCTCACCCTCCCTCAGTGGAAAAAGCCATCCTACATTTACTCTGTCTATCCCCCTCATAATTTTAAATACTTCGATCAAATCTCTCCTCATTCTCCAACACTCCATTGAATAAAGTCCTAACCTGTTTAACTTGCCCTGTAACTCAGTGCCTGAAGTCTGGACAACATCCTAGTAAATGTTATCTGCACTCTTTTTAGCTTATTGATATCTTTCCTGTAGTTCGGTGACCAAAATTGCACATAATACTCCAAATTTGGCCTCACCAATGTCTTATACAACTTTACTATTATATCCCAACTCCTGTACTCAATTCTTTGATTCATGAAGGCCAAGATACCAAAAGCTCTCTTTATAACCCTGTCCACCTGTGACACCACTTTCAGGGAATTAAGTATCTGTATTCCCAGATCCCTCTGTTCTACCGTAATCCTCAGTACCCGACCATTTACCATGTACGTCCTTTCTTGGTTTGTCCTTCCAAAATGCAACACCTCACACTTGTCTGTATTAAACTCTATCTGCCATTTTTCATCCCATTTTTCCAGTTGGTCCAGATCCCTCTGCAAGCTTTGTAAACCTTCTTCACTGTGCATAATGCCTCCAAACTTAGTGTCATTTTCAAATTTGCTGATCCAATTTACCACATCATTGATCATTGATATAGACAACAAACAGCACCGATCCCTGAGGCACACCACTGGTTACAGGCCTCCAGTCTGAGAGGCATCATCCACCACTACACTCTGGCTTCTCAAGATTGTCGAATCCAGTTCACTACTTCACCATGAATACCAAACATCTGAACTTTCCTAACTAACCTTCCATGCGGGACCTTGTCAAATGCCTTACTAAAGACCATGTAGACATCATCCACAGCCTTTCCTTCGTTAACGTTCGTTGTAATCTCCTTGGAAAACTCTATGGTTAAACACAACCTACCATGTACAAAACCATGTTGACTTTCTGGCTATCCAAATAATTGTCTATCCGATCTCTGATACATCTTCCAATAATTTACCTACTTCTGACATCAGGCTCACCTGCCTGTAATTTCTCAAGTTACTTTTGGAGCCTCCTTTAAACAACGGAACAAAATGAGCTATCCTCCAATCCTCCGGCACCACCCCTGTGGCTAAGGACATTTTAAATATTTCTGCCAAAGCCCCTGCAATTTCTACACTAGTCTCCCTCAAGGTCTGATGGAATATGTTGTCAGGCCCTGGGGATTTATCCACCCTTATTTATTTAAGACAGCAAGCTCTTCCTCCTCTTTAATCTGTGTAGATTCCATAACCTCACTGCCTGTTTTCCTCACTTCCCATGACTCTGTTCCTGTTTCCTGATGAAAATCCCCCATCTCTTTTGGCTCCAAACAAAGCCATCAACTCTGATTCTATCTCTTAGTATCCTTTTCCTCTTAATATATGTCGCCAAAGCAACCTCGTATTTTTTTTTAGCCTTCCTGATTTCTTTCTTGAGGTTTTTTCTTGAATTTTTATATTCCTCATTTGCTCCATGCTGCCTCTACCTGCTATACACCTCTCTTCTTCTGAACTAGATCCCCACTATCCATCGAAAACCAAGTTCCCTATGTCTTCTAACCTTATCTTTAATCCTGACAGGAAACAAACAAACTCGGTATTCTCAAAATTTCACCTTTGAAGGGCATCCATTTACCTCGAACATCCTTGCCTGAAAACAACATCCCAATCGACACATTCTAAATCCTTTCTCCTTTCATCAAAATTGGCCTTTCTCCAATTTATCATCTCAGGCCCAGACACATCCTTCTCCATAATTAACTTGAAACTAATGACATTATGATCACTGGACCCCAATGTTCCCATGTAGCCGACCCTACAAAGAAAAACACACACACACACACACACACAGACAGACAGTGTGGCAGGTTAATCTCACTCCTTTATTTGGCCTGGAAAGGCTGGTTTTATACTTTTCAAGTTCCTGCAATTTTTTGCTGAATGAATGAGTCAGCCATATGAATTACAATAGCGGGCAGGAATGTCCATGCAGATGAATGCCCTTCTTCCCCAGTCTGTTTCTGAGTTAGCTGGGCAGCTTGACCAACGCCATTTTAGGGCTGTTGGTCTGATGGTGCCCCAGCTTCTACCTCCGCCAGTTCATTGTCCTGTGAGTCGCTTTAGCGATCTCTGTCTGCGTCTGCTGCCGTGTGATGTGCCAGCCTGATCTCCGTAATTGTGGGCCACCACATGACCCCCCCCCCCCCCCCAGTCTATAGTGTCCGTAGACATAGTCCCCAAAGTCTTTTGTGGTCTACCTCTGTGTCGAGGTGTTGGTGTCTCCATGGGTTCTGCTGGTTTTGTGTGGGCAGGCTTGAGTCTTTCTGTAGTGAAGACCAGTTTACTAGCAATGTCCAGCTCGAAGGTGGCTCCGTTGTTGCAGGTGACTTGAAAGGGACCTTCGTATGGCTTCTGCAGTGGTGAATGGTGGGGTCCTCTGCATACAAACGTACTCACATTCCTTGAGTTCTTTGGGAATATTGGAATTGGCTTGTCCGTGTCTGGAGGGTGGGATGGAGCCAGGTTACTGACTTTTTCACACAGCCTGTCCAGGAAGGTGGTTGTCTCCTCCTGCTGTCCTCTGGCCTGTGGAACAAAATCACTGGGAACCGTGAATGGGGTTCCATAGACAAGCTCAGCGGAGGATGCGTGGAGGTCTTCTTTTGCCGTTGTTCGGATGCCCAGTAGTGCCCATAATAGCTCGTCCACCCAGTTGGGGCCCTTGAGTCTGGTCATGAGGGCGGTCTTGAGGTGCCTGTGGAAATGCTCCACAGCATTTGGCTTGTAGGTGGTATGCACCCCACAGGTTGGCAATGTTGGTCCACAAACTGGAGGTGAACTGTGCCCCTCGGACAGAAGTGATGTGCTGTGGCAGTCTGAATCTTGCAATCCAGGATGAGAGGAGTGCTTTGCCACAGAACCTGGTGGATGTGTTGGCCAGGGGGATTGCTTCTGGCAACCGGGTGAAACGGTCGACCACTGTGAACAGATGGCGGAAACCCTGAGAGACTAGCAAGGTTCTCAGTATGTCCACATGAATGTGGTCAAACCTGCATTTCGTTGGCTCGAAAGGCTGTAGGGGGACGCTGGTGTATTGCTGCACTTTGGTTGTTTGGCACTGCGTACACGCTTTGGCCCATCCCCTGACTTGTTTCTGCAATCCATGCCACAGGTACTTGCTGGCCACCAGCCGGACTGTAGTCCTGATGGATGGGTGTGTCAGCCCGTGGATGGAGTCAAAAACTCATCATCTCCATGCCGTTGGGACAGTAGGTCAAACCTGCCCGGTGGCCACGGCGCACAGGAGGATGGTAGTACTGGGCCAACTAGAACATCCTGAAGCCGAAGGCCTGTGACAGCGGTCCTGTACTGCGGGATCTCGTCATCCTGCTGCTGTGCCTCTGCCAGTACTACGAAGTCCAGACTGTTGGCCAGGGAGTGGATGCTGTGTCTTGACAAGGTGTCCGCGATCATGTTGTCTTTGCCCGAGATGTGCTTGATGTCAGTGGTGTACTCCGAGATGTAAGAAAAGTGTCTCTGTTGGTGGGCTGACCAGGGATTGGAGATTTTAGCTAAGGTGGAAGTCAGTGGTTTGTGGTCTGTGAAAGCCCTTCCTTCAAGAAAGTACCGGAAGTGGTGGATGGCTAAGTACAGTGCCAGCAGCTCTCTATCGAAAGCACTGTACTTTAGTTCAGGGGGCTGCAGATGTTTGCTGAAGAAAGCTAGTGGGTACCAACTTCCTTCTATCTGCTGCTCCAGAACTCCACCAATCGCTGTTCCTGAGGCATCAACTGTAAGGGCCGTGGGTGCATCTGGTCTGGGGTGGGTCAGGAGTGTAGCTTTGGCCAGGGCTTCTTTGGTTTCCACAAATGCACGTGCGGATTCGTTGTCCCAGGACAAGTCCTTCTCCTTGCTGGACATCACGATAAACAGAGGGTGCATCACTCAGGCAGCTGCAGGGATAAACCTGCGATAAAAGTTTATCATCCCCACAAACTCCTGCAGACCTTTGGTTGTACTGGGCTTCGGGAAGCTGCAGATGGCCTCTACCTTGTCAGGCAGTGGTGTGGTCCCGTCCTTTGTAATCCTGTGGCCTAGGAAGTCGATAGTGTTCAGGCCAAACTGGCATTTGGCCAGGTTGATGGTGAGGCCAAACTCCTGCAGACGACTACAGAGATTTCAGAGGTTCTGAAGGTGGTCCTGTCGGGTTCTATTTGCCATGAGGATATTGTCGAGGTAGACAAAAGTGCCGTCCAGGTCTTGGCCCACTGACTCCATCAGTCGCTGGAATGTACTGCATTTTGAGCCCGAATGCCATCCTCAGGAACTCGAACAGCCCAAATGGAGTGATGATGGCCATCTTAGGGATGTCAACAGAATGCACCGCGATCTGGTGATATCCCTGCATGAGGTCCACTTTTGAGAATATTGTTGCCCCATGCAGGTTTGCCACAAAATCCTGGATGTGTGGCACGGGGTAACAGTCTGGGGTGGTGGCTTTGTTGAGCTGGCGATAGTTGCCACATGGTCTCCAGCCCCCAGTTGCTTTAGATACCATGTGCAGGGGCAAGGCCCATGGGCTGTCTGATTGTTGAACAACATCCAACTCCTCGAGCTTGCAGAACTCCTCCTTGGCCAGTCGGAGCTTCTCCAGGGGCAGTCGTCTTGCCCTTGCATGGAGAGGTGGGCCCTTGGTCAGGATGTGATATATGATGCCGTTTCGAGGCATCTCCGCTGTGAACTGAGGGGAAAGGAATGCCGGGAATCCTGCTAGCACCTTGGAGAACTCATCCTTCGAGCTGTGGACAGAGACCAGGTGCATTGCCCGAAACCTTGCGCCCCTCAGTGCGATGGTCTGGTAGGTCTCGGTGTGTATGAGTCGCTTACCCTTAAGGTCCACTAAGAGGCTGTGGGCTCGCAGGAAATCAGCTCCAAGGAGTGGTTGTTCCACTGTGGCCAGCGTGAACTCCCATGAGAAGTGACTGCCCCCAAACTGCAGCTTGGCCTTACGAGTGCCATAGGTCCATATACTGCTGTTGTTGGCAGCCCTCAACGTGGGTCCCGCTAGCCTGCGCCTGGTTTCCAGCCCTGTTTGGGGTATCACGCTGACCTCTGCTCCTGTATCCACCAGGAAGTGTCTGCCGGACAGGTGGTCCCAGACGTACAGGAGGCTCTCTTGGTGGCTAGCCGTCATGGCCATCAGTGACGGGTGGACTTATCATTTACCTGAAACTCGCATCAGTGGGCCTTGGTGACCCATCTCCGGTGGTAGAAGCACCATCTGTCGCTGGACTCGCTCCTACCCCTTGCTTGGGACTGCTCTGGTCTGATTGCGGGACTTCTTTACGAGCCCCACGGTAGCCGAGCACTTCTGTTTCTGTTTCCACAGAATGTCTGACTGTGCTGCGACTTTCCGGGGGTCGGTGAAATCCGCATTCACCAGGAGCAGTTGGATGTCTTCAGGCATCTGTTCCAGGAATGCCTGCTCGAACATGATGCTGGGCTGCTCATTTCTCAGGATCTGAGATGTCTCAGGCCGTTACACACACCACTTTGTTGCCTACTTCCACCTCAACCTCAAATTCACCTGGACCATCTCTAGCAACTCGCTCCCTTTTCTCAACCTTTGTCTCTATCTCAGGAGACAAACTCTCAACAGAAATCTTTCCATAAACCCATCAACTCCCATAACTGCACCTCTTCCCACCCTGAGAAAGAGAGAGAAATAGGCTGGGAAAGAAGGGCATTCATATGCAAGGTTTTTCCCATCCGCTATTGGAAACGGTGGAACTTGAACAGTATAAAAGCCCTAATCAAGCACTTGCCTTAGTTATGTATCATGTTCATTCTTGGTGGGCCCCCATACAATGATGTCATCCATCTTGGTCTCAATTCCAGGTTTACTGTCAAAGGTCATGTGGATGGTGTTATGGTCGATTTCTGGTGTGGACAAGATTCCATATGGCAGCCAAAGAAAGCGGTGTCTTCCTTGTGGAGTATTGAAAGTGCATCGTCTCGAACTTGCCTTGTTGGGCTTCATCTGCCAAAACCCCGATGACGCGTTGAGTTTGTAAAACCACGGCAGCTGCAAACAGGGTCATGATTCTTCCTATGTCAATAATTTAAAATACTCTCTCTTCTAGATGGCTTTATTGAGATCTGTTGGGTCCAGACCTATTCACAACGCTCCATTTTCCTTTTGCAAGGTAACCATTGAGCTGACCCAATCTGCAGGTTCTTCAATTTTCTGGATGACTTTCATCCACTCCGTGCGTGCTAGTTCTTGTTTAAGTTTGTCTCTAAGTGAAAGTGGAACATTCCTGCATGCATAGACAACAGGGGCCACTGTCTCATCTATGTGGATCTCGTATACACCAGGTAAACATCCAAGCCCCTTAAAGACACCTGCGAACTCTTCCGTGAGTGTTGTGTGCTCATCTTCGGTCTGTGAAGCCACTATGAAGACTCTTTTCACCTGGTTGAGCTCTTCACATGCACTCAGACCTAATATCGGCTGGATTCTCCTTTCTCTGTAGTGAATCCACAAAGAATTCCTCCAGTTCTTCGTCCGCTGTGTGCATCTTTTTCTTGGTAGCCCCTGCTTTGCAGCACTTTGCAAAATGATTCTTCTTCCCACATTTATTGCAGAACTTTCCTTAGGCAGAACACATCTTTGGAATACGTCGACCTCTGCACCTGCTGCAGTTGCTGTTTGAACTTACCTTTTTGCTTTGCTTTACTCTAGCTTCAGGAGCCTCCAGGTGCTCTGCTTCTCTGTTTTCACTGAGTGCACTGTTGTGGAACTGCTTTTCCCAGAAGGCGGTGAATCTGTGGAATTCACTGCCCATTGAAGCAGTGGAGGTGACCTCAGTAAATATATTTAAGACAAGGTTGGATAGATGTTTACATAGTAGGGGAATTAAGGGATATGGGAAAAAGGCAGGTGAGTCTATCATCAGATCAGCCATGATCTCATTGAATGGCAGAGCAGGTTTGATGGGCCGAATGGCCGACTTCTTATGAGATTATGTTCTTAAAGTGAACATAAGTCCCATGGAAGGTGGGAGATGGAATGTAACAATGATTAATGAAATACAGAGGCCTTGAATGATTACTTTGTGTCAACCTTCAGAGTGGAAGGTCTGATGGTTAAGGATGTGATGGGAGATGAGGTCCTCAGTACGATTAATGTTGCTTAATGAGTTATTGTTGGGCAAAGTAATGAGTGTAGAGGTGGGCAAGTCCCCTGGTACTAATGGAATGCAGTCCAGGATACGGAAAGAAATGAGAGATGTTATAGTAAAGGCATTTATGGTAATTTACCAAAATATACTAGACTCTGCACAGGTCCCAGCAGATTGGAAGACAGAAAATGTCATGCCAGTCTTTGGATGTAGATAAAAGGCAGGGAACCATAGGCCAGTTAGCTAACGTCTGTAGTCGGGAAAATGCTGGAAGTTATCATAAAGGGAGAAATAACGAGATATCTGGATAGAAATAGTTCCATCAGGCAGGTGCAACATAGATTCAGAAGGGCAGGACCTGTTTCACAAATTTACTAGTTCTTCATAGCAAGAGTCCACCCTATCAATGCCACTGATATTCCTCTCATCTCCATCTTTGGTCTAATCAAAGTTTTAGATAGCTGCAGCATTACCACGCAGCACTGCAACTCAATCCCTCACTTCTGAAAGCCAGCACACCATACACTTTCTTCAAAGCTCTATCAGCATGTACGGCAACCAAGATGGATCCCTGGACATAAGACCATAATTCCATAAGGGATAGGGGCAGAAGTCAACATGTGCGTGGTAGGTCATGTTTAACCAATCTTGAAGAGATTTTCGAGGATGTTACCAGGAAAGTTGATGAAGGAAAGGCTGTAGATGTTGTCTACGTGGACTTTATTAAGGCCTTTGACAAAGTCCCATATGGGAAGTTGGTCAGGAAGGTTCAGATGCTCAGTATTTATGGTGAGGTAGTGAAATGGATTAGACATTGACTGGGTGGGAGAAGCTAGAGTAGTGGTGGATGGTTGCTTCTCAGACTGGAGGTCTGTGACTAGTGGTGTGCCTCAGGGATCGGTGCTGGGGCCTTTGATGTTTGTCATCTATATCAATGATCTGGATGATAATGTGGTAAATTGAATCAGCAAGTTTGTAGATGACACTAAGATTGGAGGCGTCGTGGACAGTGAAGAAGGTTTTCAAAGCTTGCAGAGGGATCTGGACTGGCTGGAAAAATGGGATGAAAAATGGCAGGTGGAATTTAATGCAGACAAGTGTGAGGTGTTGCATTTTGGAAGGACAAACCAAGAAAGGATGTACACGGTAAATGGTCGCGCACTGAGGATTGTGGTAGAACAGAGGGATCTGGGAATACAGATACATAATTCCCTGAAAGTGGCGTCACAGGTGGACAGGGTTATAAAGAGAGCTTTTGGCATCTTGGCCTTTGTAAATCGAAGTATTGAGTACAGGAGTTGGGATGTTACAGTAAAGTTGTATAAGACATTGGTGAGGCCAAATTTGGAATATTGTGTGCAATTTTGGTCACCGAACTACAAGAAAGATATCAATAAGACAGAAAGAGTGCAGAGAAGATTTACTAGAATGTTGCCCGGACTTTAGGAACTGAGTTACAAGGAAAGGTTAAACAGGTTCAGACTTTATTCCCTGGAGTGTAGAAGAATGAGGAGAGATTTGATAGAGGTATTTAAAATGATGAGGGGAACAGACAGAATAAATGTAGACAGGCTTTTTCCACAAAGGTTAGATGAGATACAAACCAGAGGACATGGATTAAGAGTGAAAGGGGAAAAGTTTAGTGGAGGACTTCTTCACACAGAGAGTGGTGGGGGTGTGGAACAAGCTGCCAGCTGAGGTGGTGAATGTGGGCTCAATTTTAACATTTAAGAAGAATTTGGACAGGTACATGGATGAGACGGGGAATGGGGGGTTCAGTGTGAAGATGGGGACAGGGGGTCAGGGATGGGGGTTTGGGGACAGGTGGTTGGGAATCAGGCTTGGAGTGGGGGGTTCGTTGTGAAGCCTGGGAATGGGGGTGTCAGGGACTGGGGGAGTTGGGAATGGGGCTTGGGGATGTGGGAAGCTGGGGAATGGGGGGGGGGTCAGGGACTAGGGGGTCAGAAATGGGATGGTTGGGGACATGGGGTTTGGGGATGGGGGGACTTTACGGTGCATCCATTTCTGTCGGTTTAAATTGCCCCATGGTGGATCCACTCCTGACGGCCGTCTTCTCTCCTTCAGTTTGTTCTCTGTTTGCTCGAGGAGTCTACGCGATCTTTGGCTTCTACGACAGGAAGACGGTGAACACTCTCAGCTCATTTTGTGGAGCTCTGCACCTCTCCTTCATCACCCCCAGCTTCCCTGTCGATACCTCCAACCAGTTCGTCATCCAGATGAGACCAGACATCCAGGACGCTTTGCTCAGCCTTATCGAACATTACAAATGGCAGAAGTTTGTGTACATTTACGATGCAGATCGAGGTACGGTTTAACACCAGTTCTTGGAACAACTACAGTCATATGCCGCATAACTTGGCACCGTCCAACTGCATATAATCTGTCGTCCCATCAGGTTATAATAGAGTTCAGAAATACCAATTGGAGAACAGGATGAGCGAATGTGACAGCTTCCCGCACACAACACGCATATCTCCTATCTCTTGTATACAAAGTGATTGTGTTGCCAGTCGCATAATGGTACAGTACATATATAACCTATAATACAAACGACTTGATAGTCATAATCAATGCCTATGTTACTGGCTTATGTATGTACTGTTCTCTTTAATGTGGACTTTCCCTACTTACAAATAAAATGTTGACTCTATAACAGTGTTTGCTTCGACTTGCAGGCAGCAGCGTTCAATCTCGTGTATCACAGTTCTCTTGAGTGTTCTAGTGTTATCTCTTTAATTTTCTTTTGAAAATATTACAGGTCAACACAGGTACACTACAGGATCCCATGTAGCTTTGCTAAGTATATAATACGGTATTCACACAACGTCCACATCGCATAATGCCCAATTTCACTGAATGTACCGAGGACGTTAAGTGACACATGACTGTGTTTCATAAGTGGACTTGTGACAGAAAGAGTTTTTACTCACAGTAAAAAACACGGAGCTGGAGAAACTCAGCTGGTTAAACAGTGAACTGTATGTAGCAGAAATAAAGATTCAGAGCCCTTCCCCAAGGCCTGAGCAAAATGTGGGCAGGCGCCTGAGTGGCAGTTCTGTACTTTTACCGTTACTATATGAAGGACATTGTTTGACCTGTTTCTCCTGCGTTGTGTTTTTACTTCAACCCTGGTGTCTGCAAGCTTTTCCTCACATGTTGTCAGTGTGTAATGCAGGGCTGAAGGTGAAGTCTGGCCCATGACTGTGTCTACAATCATTGGGGTGTGAGTGTGAAGGGGGTCAGCACTGGCCAGGAATGAAGCAGGAAATCCCCAGCAGGTTGGGCAGCATCTGTAGAGGGAAATAGTCAGTGTCTCAGGTCACTCATCGAGCTAAGGATGTGTGAAGTTACAGTAAAGGGGATAGTTTGGACCTGGGGGTGAGCTGGAGATATCTGTCCCTGACAAAGCCATTTACCTTCCCTGACCCACTCCAACCTCTGCAAGGACAATCCACCAGGAAAATATCAGGGGAAGCTGCAGACACTCATTGAGTGTATGGGGCTGTGTATGGGTGCACTATTTGTGTCTGTGGGGTTGTGGGTGGGCTGCGCTGTGTGTAGGCTCAGCCTTGATCTGTACTCTTCCTGCCCAGGTTTGTCGGTGTTACAAAGAGTGCTGGACACAGCTGCAGAGAAGAACTGGCAGGTGACGGCGGTCAGCATGGAGACCACCACAGAAGAAGGTTATCGGATGCTCTTTAAAGATCTGGACAAGGGGAAGGATCGACACGTGATCATCGACTGTGAGTCAGATAGACTCAATACCATCACCAATCAGGTACTACTGGCCAAATACTGCAGTGGCAGGCACCAGTGAGACTCAAGCAGGCACTGGGAACATGAGGTGGACACTCCACACATGCTGTGGACACAGTTTGTGTAGACACTGGGCCAACATCAGATAAACCACACACATGGTGCTCACATTCTGTACAACACTTCTTGGACATGAGGATGAAATTCAGCTTTCAGTATCGTCACAAGGCCATGCACTGGCTGCACGCTGGACACACACTAGGTGTTCCCTGGATAAACACGGGCTCTGCACTGGACACACTGAGTGTTCCCTGGGTAAACACGGGCTCTGGATTGGACACATATTGCATGTGCCCTGGGTAAACATGGGGTCCAAACTAGACACATTCTGGGTGTTCCCTGGGTAAACACGGGCTCCGTACTGGACACACACTGGGTGTTTCCTGGGTAAACATGGGCTCCGGACTGGACATTCACTGGGTGTACCCTGGGTAAACCCTAGACACACACACTGGGCCAGTGTCTCCAGGCGTGGGGGATAGAGAGTCAGGCCAATGTGCTGGAAACCCACTTGGGCGACTGGGCCGTGTTGGTCAGCGTCTATGGAGAGTGAGGATGCAGGGGATCAGTAAAGACCCTCTTCCCTCACCTTCATCCGATTAAACCTGTGGCTCTGTGTTTTCCAGATCATCACCATTGGGAAACATATCCGCGGTTATCAGTACATCTTCGCCAGCCTGGTAAGTGGGGAGTCCCTTTTCCCTTTTCATGATCGAGGTATTTAAAGTTATGGGGGGGAAGACAGAGTAAATGTAGACAGGCTTTTCCCACTGAGAGTGGGTGAGATACCAACCACGGGACACGGGTTAAGGGGGAACTTCTTTACACAGACAATGGAGTTAGCTTCCATCTGATGTGGTGAATGTGGGCTCAATATTAACATTTAAGAAGAATTTGGACAGGTACATGGATGGGAGAGGTATGGATGACTATGACCTGGGTGCAGGTCAGTGGGACTGGGCAAAAAAAAAGATTCAGCACAGACAAGAAGGGCTGAAGAGGCCTGTTTCTGTGCTGCAATGATCACCCTTAACTCATGCCCACTGTTGTATCTCACCTACCCTCAGTGGAAAAAGCCGACCTACATTTACTCTGTCTCTCCCCCTCATAATTCGCTGTACACACGCCTCCAATCTTTAGTCTTATCTGCAAACTTGCTGATCCAATTTACCACATTATCATCCAGTTCATTGATATAGATGACAAACAATAATGGTCCCAGCACCGATCCCTGAGACACGGGCCTCCAGTCTGAGAAGCATCATCCACCTCTACTGTCTTGTTTCTTCCGTCCAGATATTGTCAAATCCAATTCACTACCTCACTGTGAATACATAGTGTTTAAACCTTCCTGACTAACTTACCATGCGGGACTTTGTCAAAGGCCTTTCTAAAGTCCATGTAGACAACATCCACAGCTTTTTCTTCATCAGCCTTCCTGGTAATCTCCTCGAAAAACTCTCTAAAATTGGTTAAACATGATCTAGTATGCACAAAGCCATGTTGACTATCATTAATCAGTTTCTGGCTATCCAAATAATTGTATATCCGATCTCTTAGAAAACCTTCCAATAATTAACCTACTACTGACATTAAGCTCACCGGCCTATAATTTCCAGAGTTACTTTTGGAGCCTTTTTTTAAACAACAGGAAAACATGAGTTATCCTCCGATCCTCTGTCATCACCCCCGTGGTTAAGGACATTTGAAATATTTATTTGAAGATCCTCCACTTACCTCGCACAACCTTGCCCAAAAACAACTTGTCCCAATCCACGCATTCTGAATCCTTTCTCATTTCCTAAAAATTGACCTTTCTCCGATTTAGAATCTCAACCCAAGGCCCAGACCCATCCTCCTTCACAATTAACTTGAAACTAATGACATTATGATCACTGGACTCAAAATGTTCCCCATAATGTACTTTTGTCACCTGTCCAGTATCGTTCCCTAATAAAAGATCCAGTATTTCACTCTCACGTTGTTGGTACCTCTATATATTGATTTAGAAAACTTTCCTGAACACATTTGACAAACTCCAAGCCATCCAGCCCTTTTACAGGATGGAAGTCCCAGTTAATATGTGGAAAGTTAAAATCTCCAATTATCACAACCTTGTTTCCTACAGCCATCTGCTATCTCTCTACTAATTTGCTCCTCCAATTCTTGTTGACTATTGGGTGATCTATACTACAACCTCATGAGTGTGGTCATACCTTTACTGTTCCTCAGCTCAGCCTCAATAGATGAGACCACTGGTTTGTCCTGCCTGAGCACAGCCGTGATGTTATTCCTGACGAACAATGCCACTCTTCCCCCTTTCAACCCCCCATTCCATCATGTCTAAAGCACCAGAAGCCCAGAACATTGAGCTGCCAGTCCTGCCTCTCCTCACCTGACCCTGCCCCTCCCCAACCCCTTCTCCCACGCTCTCCCCTCTCCTCACCCCAGGGTGACACTGTGTCTGGTTTGCAGGGTTTCCTGGACATGAACCTAGAGAAGTTCCGCTATGCAGGAGCCAATGTGACTGGTTTCCAGATGGTGTGGCCACAGAGCATTCAGGTCACCAAGTTCCTACAGCGCTGGAGGAAGCTCGACACCAAGGAGTACCAGGGTGTGGACCGGCAGCTGAAAGTGAGTGTGTTCACCCCACCTAGTCCCCCATCTGACTACCCCCACCTGGCACTCACTCTGCTAGCACAGTACCATCATGGACCTCTCCTCTCCGCCCCGCCCTCCCATCCCCCCATCCTCCCCTTACCCCCTTCCCATTCCCCACCTTCCCCCCCCCTTTCCGTCCCCCCTTTCTGCCCCCCTTTTCTGTCCCTCCCCCCTTTCCGTCCCCCCCTTTCCTTCTCCCCTTCCCCCTTTCCATCCCATCCCATCTTGTCCCTCCATCCCCACCTCTCCGTCCTTGGACTGTACTCTGGCTGTTGCCTTGCCTGAACTGTTCTCTGGCCACAGTCCACTGGTCGCCCCAGTCTGACAGTGCATGAGACCATGGACAGACATGTCAGTACAAAACGGATGGGGAATTGAAATGCGTGGCCACTGGGAGAACCACACTACTGCGGCGGACAGAGCCAAGAATCAAAGTCGAGGCCAACGCAAATTGGAGGAACAGGACCTAATCTTTTGTCTGGGGACAATCCAACCCTGCAGCATGAACATCGACTGCTATGGTTTCCTTTAGCCACCGTCCACCACCCAACCCCACCTCCATCCCTTTCCCATGATCATTCTCAGCTTTCCTCTCCTGTTCCATCCACATCCACCTCCTGCCTTGTGCCTGTCGGCCTCTTCTGCCCACACCTTTTATTCAGCTACCTGCCTGGATTTGGCTTATACCTTGAGGAAGGGCTCAGGCCTGAAATATTGCTGAAATCCCTTTTCCTCCCATGGCACTGCAGGGCTTGCTGTCTCTGAAGTGTATTAACAGCTCCTACACTCTCTGTTCCTACACTCCGTGCCTGTTCCTCATGTCCACCACCTTCCTCTTCGCGCTGATTCTATGCATATTGAGGTGTCCACGTGTTTTGTGAGTACCTTACTCACCACCTGTGTCTTCTGCTGCGACAGTACACGTCAGCCATGACCTTTGATGGGGTCCGTGTCTTGTCTGAAGCCTTCAAGTACCTGCGCAAGACTCGCATTGACATCTCACGCAGAGGCAATGCTGGAGACTGCTTGGCAAATCCAGCGGTTCCCTGGGGTCAAGGCATAGACATTCAACGAGCGTTGCAGCAGGTAGGACAATGAGACCACCAGGTTCTGTCCACACCGTCCCATCACATACTTCAGGGACCAGACACAGAGTGAAGCTCCCTCCACGTGGTCCTATCACACACTCCTGGGGGAAGACACAGAGTGAAGCTCCTGCCACACAGTCCCATCACACTCTCGAGGTAAGATAGAGTGAAGCTCCCTCCACACCGTTCCATCACACACTCCCGGGGTCAGGCACAGAGGGAAGCTCCCTCCACCCCGTCCCATCACACACTGCTGGGGTCAGGCACAGATTGAAGCTCCCTCCGTACCGTCCCATCACACACTCCTGGGGTCAGACACAGAGTGAAGGTCCCTCCACACAGTTCCATCCCACACTCCCGGGGTCAGACAGAGTGAAGCTCCCTCTGCCCTGTCCCATCACACACTCCCGGGGTCAGATACGGAGTGAAGCTCCCTCCACACTGTCCCATCACACACTCCCGGGGTCAGATACAGAGTGAAGCTTCCTCCGTACTCTCCCATCACACACTCCCGGGGTGGGACACAGGATGAAGCTTCCTGTACACACAGTATGTAAACTGCATTGAAGATATGGTATATTCCTTGGCTCAGGCGATGATCTGTCTCCTGTCAGGTTCGCAGTGATGGGCTGACAGGCAACATTCAGTTCAATGAGTTTGGCCATCGAACCAACTACACCGTCCGTGTCCTGGAACTGAAGACGGACGGGATGAGGAAGGTAAACGCTGCCTGTTTCACCACTCACCCTCTGTCCTGGACCGCACATCCATCTCCCTGAGCTCTACCCTGCATCTCCCCACCCTGCGCACACTTCCCATCACATAGATTCCTTCCACTCACTCCCTTACACTGGCCTACAGTGGAGATGCCATCTTGTTGGATGAGGGATGTGTTGGGTGGCATCACACAGAAGCGAACCCACGTCCACAGTGACCCTCGGACCCACCTGTACAATGCTGTTTCCCAGCTCCTGTTCCTGAGCTCTCACCTCGGTGACTCGAGTCTTCGTTCAGAAACCTTGTGAGAGTCTGTGCCTCCATCAAGTGCCTTCCAGATTCCAAGCCCAGTCTGGGGAAACCATTTCCTTCTCAGATTTACACTTAATACCTCCTCACCTTTAAACATCCCTCGAGTTTCTACACCAGGGAATCTTATTTTATCCTCTCACCCCAGACACTGGGGTAAATATTTGGACTGAACTTCTGGATTTCCAGAAAGCATTTTATAAAAACGACATCTACATAAGATAAAGGTGGATGGAGTTGGGGGGATTGTATTAGCATGGATGGAGAACTGGTTCACCAATAAAGGACGGGGAGTTGGGAGAATGGGTGCTTCTCTGGTTGGGATCGGTCGTGAGAGAAATGCCTGTTGAAATCAGTGCTGGGTCGACAACCGTGCATTACATTAATTAACCTTTTGAGGAGGGAATTGAGTGTAAAATGTATCTGAGATGGCCAGGGTCTGGCAGCTGGAGGTTAAATGAGTGGGCCAGGGTCTGGCAGCTGGAGGTTAAGTGAGTGGGCCAGGGTCTGGGAGCTGGAGGTTAAGTGAGTGGGCCAGGGTCTGGCAGCTGGAGGTTAAGTGAGTGGGCCAGGGTCTGGCAGCTGGAGGTTAAGTGAGTGGGCCAGGGTCTGGGAGCTGAAGGTTAAGTGAGTGGGCCAGGGTCTGGCAGCTGGAGGTTAAGTGAGTGGGCCAGGGTCTGGGAGCTGGAGGTTAAGTGAGTGGGCCAGGGTCTGGCATCTGGAGGTTAAGTGAGTGGGCCAGGGTCTGGGAGCTGGAGGTTAAGTGAGTGGGCCAGGGTCTGGCAGCTGGAGGTTAAGTGAGTGGGCCAGGGTCTGGGAGCTGGAGGTTAAGTGAGTGGGCCAGGGTCTGGCAGCTGGAGGTTAAGTGAGTGGGCCAGGGTCTGGCAGCTGGAGGTTAAGTGAGTGGGCCAGGGTCTGGCAGCTGGAGGTTAAGTGAGTGGGCCAGAGTCTGGCAGCTGGAGGTTAAGTGAGTGGGCCAGGGTCTGGCAGCTGGAGGTTAAGTGAGTGGGCCAGGGTCTGGGAGCTGGAGGTTAAGTGAGTGGGCCAGGGTCTGGCAGCTGGAGGTTAAGTGAGTGGGCCAGGGTCTGGGAGCTGGAGGTTAAGTGAGTGGGCCAGGGTCTGGCAGCTGGAGGTTAAGTGAGTGGGCCAGGGTCTGCCAGCTGGAGGTTGTGAGTGGGCCAGGGTCTGGGAGCTGGAGGTTAAGTGTGTGGGCCAGGGTCTGGCAGCTGAAGGTTAAGTGAATGGGCCAGGGTCTGGCAGCTGGAGGTTAAGTGAGTGGGCCAGGGTCTGGCAGCTGGAGGTTAAGTGAGTGGGTCAGGTTCTGGCAGCTGGAGGTTAAGTGAGTGGGCCAGGGTCTGGGAGCTGGAGGTTAAGTGAGTAGGCCAGGGTCTGGCAGTTGGAGGTTAAGTGAGTGGGCCAGGGTCTGGGAGCTGGAGGTTAAGTGAGTGGGCCAGGGTCTGGCAGCTGGAGGTTAAGTGAGTGGGCCAGGGTCTGGCAGCTGGAGGTTAAGTGAGTGGGCCAGGGTCTGGCAGCTGGAGGTTAAGTGAGTGGGCCAGGTTCTGGCAGTTGGAGGTTAAGTGAGGAGTGGGCCAGGGTCTGGGAGCTGGAGTTTAAGTGAGTGGGCCAGGGTCTGGCAGCTGGAGGTTAAGTGAGCGGGCCAGGGTCTGGCAGCTGGAGGTTAAGTGAGTGGGCCAGGGTCTGGCAGCTGGAGGTTAAGTGAGTGGGCCAGGGTCTGGCAGCTGGAGGTTAAGTGAGTGGGCCAGGTTCTGGCAGTTGGAGGTTAAGTGAGGAGTGGGCCAGGGTCTGGGAGCTGGAGTTTAAGTGAGTGGGCCAGGGTCTGGCAGCTGGAGGTTAAGTGAGCGGGCCAGGGTCTGGCAGCTGGAGGTTAAGTGAGTGGGCCAGGGTCTGGCAGCTGGAGGTTAAGTGAGTGGGCCAGGGTCTGGCAGCTGGAGGTTAAGTGAGTGGGCCAGGGTCTGGCAGCTGGAGGTTGTGAGTGGGCCAGGGTCTGGCAGCTGGAGGTTAAGTGAGTGGGCCAGGGTCTGGGAGTTGGAGGTTAAGTGAGTGGGCCAGGGTCTGGCAGCTGGAGGTTAAGTGAGTGGGCCAGGGTCTGGGAGTTGGAGGTTAAGTGAGTGGGCCAGGGTCTGGCAGCTGGAGGTTAAGTGAGTGGGCCAGGGTCTGGCAGCTGGAGGTTAAGTGAGTGGGCCAGGGTCTGCCAGCTGGAGGTTAAGTGAGTGGGCCAGGATCTGGCTGCTGGAAGTTAAATGAGGGGGCCAGGGTCTGGCAGCTGGAGGTTAAGTGAGTGGGCCAGGGTCTGGCAGCTGGAGGTTAAGTGTGTGGGCCAGGGTCTGGCTGCTGGAGGTTAAGTGAGGAGGCCAGGGTCTGGGAGATGGAGGTTAAGTGAGTGGGCCAGGGTCTGGCAGATGGAGTCCATCTTGTTAAATGTGAGGTTATCTACTTTGGAAGGGAAAGTAATAAATCAAACTTTTTTTGCTAAAATGAGAGAGTCAGATAAACTCTAGCTTGACCAGTAAGAGGATGAGTTTGTAGGTGCTGCAGGTTATCAGGAAGGAAAATGGATGGTGGCCGTCATTGTGTGAAGGGTTTCCTGAAGATCCGGGAGGTTGATTCCTTGGGCAGGTGAGACTGGAACTGGGGACAACGCTCTCACGATTCAGGAAGTATGTTTAGGACAGAGATGAGGAAGAACTGCTTTTCCCAGAACTTACAGAATTCTCTGCCTAAGCCCTTCCTTATTGTGTGCACATCAACCAATCAGTGCAGCCTCTCCTCAGGCCATCCCAGGCAAGATCTGCACCCGTTCTACTAGGGAACTGAGCACGGTTCTCCAGCTGTGGCCCAGAACAGGGTGCTCCCTCCAACTGTGGCCTGACATGATCTGCGAACCTGTGCTCTTACCTCTCTGTATCCATGCCACATGGAAGAGGAAATGGGGGAAGGAAAGAAGGGGTTTTAGCTCAAAGAATGTGGGGCAGGTGGGGAGAGGGAGACTGGTGAGAGTTGGGAAGGGGAGAAAGGGAGGGAATGCACAGGGAAGGATCAGGGAGGGAGAGGGAGATACTGGGGGAGTGGCTGAGGAGAGGGAGAGTGGGTGGGGAGGGAGGGTGGGGGTGGGGAGAAGGTGGAGATGAGGGTGGGGGTAAAGGAAGGGATTGGGGAGGGTGGGTAGGTGAGTGAGGTTGGGGGGAGTTGACAAGAACCATTGCTGAGTTTGTCCCACTGACCCCTCAGGTTACCGTGAGTGGGTGGTGTCCCTCCCCTGCTTACAGTGCCTCTGTCATTGCCTGGTTTACAGATTGGATATTGGAATGAAGACGACAAGTTTGTCGCAACCTCAGGCGAACTCCACATCAGCAACGACACGACTGGCATCCAGAACCAAACCTACATCGTAACCACAATCCTGGTATGGGGAAGGAAGCACTTGCTGGGGGGTACACCATGATTATCGCAAAAGTCAAAACACGGAGCTGGAGAAACTCAGCAGGTCAAACAGTGAACTTTATTGAGCCCTTCACCAATGTCTTCTTTGGCTTGGCTTCGCGGACGAAGATTTATGGAAGGGGTAAAAAAGTCCACGTCAGCTGCAGGCTCGTTTGTGGCTGACAAGTCCGATGCGGGACAGGCAGACACGATTGCAGCGGTTGCAAGGGAAAATTGGTTGGTTGGGGTTGGGTGTTGGGTTTTTCCTCCTTGTACACCAATGTACAAGCAATGTATAGGCAGGTGGCCGAACCAACAGGCGCCTGCCTACATTATGCTCATATCTTGATCAGAATTTATTGTCATGGACAAGTCATGAGATTTGTTGTCTTGTGACAGTGTCACAGTGCAAACATTCATAGAAACCTTTCAAAAATAAATAAAAACAGTGCACGAAAAGTCAAAGTGAGGCAGTGTCTGGTTCATAGATCATTCCGGAATCTGATGCCAGAGGGGAAGAAGCCGTCCTTGTGCCGCTGAGTGCTCGTCTTCAGGCTCCTGGACCTTTTTCCTGATGGTATCAGAGTGAAGAGGTCCTGGCCTAGGTGGTTGGGATCCTTGAGGATAGAGACTGCACTTTTAAGACACCGCCTCATATATCCTCAATGGAGTGAAGTCTGGTGCCTGTGATGTCACAGGGCAAGTTAACAACACTCTGGAGTTTATATTTGTCCTGAGAGTTGGCGCCTCTGTACCAGGCAGTGATGCAACCAGCCAGAATCATCTCCATGGTATACCTGTAGAGATTTACGAGAGTCTTCAGTGATGTACCGAATTGCCTCAGACACCTCACAACGTATAGCTGCCGGCGAGCCTTCTTCATGATTGTATCAATGTGGAGTCTCCAGGACAGATCCTCGAGATGTTGACACTCAGGAATTTGAAGTTCTTGACCCTCTCCACTACTGAGTCCTAGATGAAGACTGGGCCATGTTCCCCTGACTTCCTCCTGACATCCACCATTATCTCCTTGATTTTGCTGACGTTGAGCACTAGGTTGTTGATGTGACACTACTCAATGAAGGGCTCCAGCCCGAAACGCTGGTTTCAGATCATTATCTTTGATATATAAAGTACACGGTTTGACCTGCTGAGTTTCCCCATAGTCGTGTTTTTACTCCAACCATGATGTCTGCAAGACTTTTGTGTTTGACCTCCATCATTAGTATAGCCTGATCTGCTGGGACTCCCTACAGCCTCAACATTTTACAATGTTTATATTCATGCGCTCTTTGTAATTGTCCCTATTCACCCCTTAACTGGACGACTTCATCCCAGTGTTCAGGAGCCCAGTTTCAATTGCTGCGGTCAGAGTTTGGTCCCGGCCATTGGTAAACCATTCTGTGGCTTCGCATCAAAGGGGTCACCTTACAAAACCACTTATTGCTGAAATTGTCAGACCTCGTGGGAAGTGATGGGTCGCTAATGTTTGGAGGACTGTGTGGTGCCAAGATGGTAAGGGAGGGTGGCAGCATAGGAACTCCATCTCCTGCTCCCAACCAGGCTGCACCTGGGACAGTCTTTCCAACTGGGGCATCCTGGGCGAGTGATGGTGTCCAAGAAGGCCTGCAATTGGATGGTCAATGACTACATTTATTTTAAATTTAAATTCAGACATACAGAACGGTAACGCCCTTTTGGCCCATAAGCCCGTGTTGCCCAATTTACACCCAATTGACCTACAACCTCTCCAGTACATTTTGAAGGGTGGGAGAAAACCGGAGCCCCCGGGGAAACCCCACACAGACATGGGGAGAACATACCAACTCCTTACAGATTCAAACCCGTTTCGATCACTGGCGCTGTAAAGGCATTGTGGGAAGCACTCTGCTAACCGTGCCACCCTCTGTGATAAGATGCCCAAGGCTCAGCCTCATTGCATGAGCTCTGTGATTGGATGCCAGGGTTAAACCCATTGTTTGAGAGATCTGTGATTGGTCACCCAAGGCTCTGCCCCATTGTTTGAGCTCTGTGATTGGATGCCCGGGGTCAGCCCCATTTTTGAGCTCTGCGATTGGATGCCCAAGGTCTGCCCCATTGTTTGAGATCTGTGATTGGATACCCAGGATCTGCCCTATTGTTTGAGCTCTCTGATTGGATGCCCAGGATCTGCCCCATTGTTTGACCCCCATGTCTTTACAGGAGCCCCCGTATGTGATGCTGAAGAAAAACCAAGAGCAGCTCGAGGGGAATGATAAGTATGAGGGTTACTGCGTTGAGCTGGCTGCTGAGATCGCCAAGCACGTGGGCTTCAAGTACAAGCTGGCCATTGTGGCCGACGGGAAGTATGGAGCCCGCGACCCCGAGAACAAAGTGTGGAACGGGATGGTTGGCGAGCTCGTGTATTCCGTGAGTGTCCTGTGACCTTGTCGATGTTCTCTGCATGCAGACTAAAGGCAGGCAGCACCAGCCTAAGTCTCACGAGGACCACAGAAGGTCTGAAAGGGGTGGCATGGTTAACGTAGCAGTTAGGACAACACTATTACAGCGGCAGCGACCGGAACCAGGGTTCAAATCCCGCGGCGTCTTTAAGGAGTTTGTACGCTCTCCCCGTGTCTGCTGGGTTTTCCCCAGGTGCCCCGGTTTCTTCCCACATACTGGGGTGAGTGAGATAATTGGTCACATGGATGCATTTGGGTGATGTGGTTTCATGGGTTTGAAGGGCCTGTTACTGTGCTATGTCTAAATAGTTTAACAAAAAAACATTAAGCCTTTCCCATGTGAGAGTGACCGAATCCAAGCAGAGACACAGCCCCATGAGGTGGAGGGGTCAAGGTTTATTTGGTAGAAGAAATAGTTGGACAGAGAAAATTCAAAATTCAGACATTCAAAGAAACTTGGGATCCTCGTGCAGGATCCCCTAAAGGGTGATCTCCAGGTTGAGTTGGTGGTGAAGAAGGAGAATGCAGTGTTGGTATTTTTCTCTCCATCCAAATAAAAGTCTATTCCTTCTGCCTGGAGTGAAGGGATTAGCATATGAAGAATGTTTGACGGATCTTGGACTAGACTCCAAAGAGTTCAGAAGAATGAGGGGACCTCACAGGAACATTTTGAATGTTTAAGGCCTGGACAGAGTAGACGTGGCAAAGTAGTTTCCCATGGTGGGGGAGTCCAGGACAAGGATTGAAGGGAACCCATTTAAAACAGATGCGGAGGAATTTCTTCAGTGGGGAACTCTGGAACTTGCTGCATGAGCAGCTGTGGGGGCCAGGTTGGGTGTGTTTAAGGCAGAGATTGATAGGTATCTGAATAGTCAAGGTACCAAAGGTTTATGGGGAGGAGACGGAAGTGGGGCAGGGTGGGTGAATGGATCTGCTCATGAGGTGGAAATGTCAAATACTAGAAGGCGAAGGGGAAAGTTGAAAGGATATGGTCTGAGGTCAGGTTTTTCCACAGAGAGCGGTGGTGCCTGGATCAGGCTATCAGCGGAAGCAGAGAGGAGCAATGTTGGAGAGGCATTTAGTTGGACACATGAACAGAGGGAAATTGAGGCACAGTCCAAGCAGATGGGATCAGGTGAATTTGGCATGTGGCCAGCACAGATATGCTGGGCCAAATGGCCTGTTTCAGTGCTGCACTGTGAATGTGTGGCAGTTCATTGAACAATAAGCTTTGGTTTTTGGTCCAGTCCCTCCATGATCTAAGGAGATGACCATGGACTCTTCCCCACAGTTACTGTTGTCATGTGAAAATCACAGCAGCCAGTGGTGCACAGCAGGATCCCACAGAGGCTGAGCAGAGCATGGTGTTGTTGGTGATGATTGAATGTGGGTCGGACCCTGGGGGAGTCACCTGGTGAATGGGTTTTCACTGGTGCGCTGTTGTCTTTCAGAAAGCTGACATTGCAGTGGCTCCACTAACCATCACCTTGGTCCGAGAGGAGGTCATCGATTTCTCAAAACCTTTCATGAGTTTGGGAATCTCTATTATGATTAAGAAGCCGCAGAAATCCAAACCTGGAGTGTTCTCCTTCCTCGACCCCTTGGCATATGAGATCTGGATGTGCATCGTGTTTGCCTACATTGGTGTGAGTGTCGTGCTGTTCCTGGTCAGTAGATTCAGCCCCTACGAGTGGCAGACAGAGGAATATGAAGAAGGGCCAGATGCGCAGGGTCTTGAGCAGACCAACGAGTTTGGAATATTTAACAGTCTCTGGTTTTCCCTGGGTGCCTTCATGCAGCAAGGATGCGATATTTCGCCAAGGTTGGTCTCTTACACTTCACCTCTGTGCACTTTGGTTCTAATTTGATGCCCTGGTGCAGATATTATTCAATTTATTTAAGTGGATCTTCTTATTCCATCCCAAAAGAACATTAATATTTCAAAGGGGTAGAAGGATTTTGAATAATTAGTCCGGGGTGGCCACATACAGAAAAATATAAGGATTCACAGGCCAAACAATATTAATCTGGGCTGTGTTTAACCAGTTATACTGCAAGAAAAACTGTGTTTTTAGTCCAGAAAACCCTTGTGCCATCGAAAATTCATTTTCTATCAATATAACTATACGACTCTAGTGAATAATTTAACTGCTGACGTTGCAGTAGTTTATTGATGTCCTCTCATATTACAATTGGCATTTTTGTATCTGCTGCTCTTTAATTTAAACGAATACAAAAATCTTTTTTAAAAAAAAAACTTTAATTCAAAAAGTAGTCTAAAATAAGAACAGGAGAAAAGATCAAGAAAGGGGCCAGGCCATCTCCAACATTCCTCCACAACTCTCAGTGAATCCAGTTCATGGCCCAAGTGTCCACCTTAATGATTATGATGTAATGTGGAAATCTGTAGATAGGCAATGAAAGTTAACTGATTCTTTGCAAACACACTTCCCCTTGACTTCTGTGAAAAACTATTCATTTTCCCACTGTGTCTGAAATTTGCAGCAATCCCTTGCTATTTTCCATCATTTTGGTTTCGCCATGTTTCATCGACTAAGATAAATGTTTATAAATGTTCACTAAGGTGAACATTTTCATCGATGAGTAACATTTCAACGGTCAAAATGGCAGCGACAAAATTAAGAAGTGCAATGTACATACAGTGTAAATATGTTGTTAAGACTATGTTCTAATGGGCCATTTAAAGATGTCATGGGCCGCTCCTGGATTAGGGGGAGGATTTATCTGTGTGTGGATGTGGGCAGGTGATGTGAAGGACTATCGCTGATCTTGGTGATAAATATTCACCATCCCATGCTTTGGAGGTGGCATCACATGGCTCCCAGTGTGAGGGAGAGTTGCAACAGGGCTTCCAGGGCTCCTTGTTTAGATGCATAGTGGAATCCACCTGCTGATCCCAGCAACAAAGGGACACTGAGAAATGGATCAGTGGGAAATATGGAGTAATATTCGGCATGGAGTAGATGGGCAGAAGGGCTTGCTTCTGTGCTGTAGTGTTCTACAGTTTAATGGTTCTATGAGAGCTGCTTTGACCTTGCACGAGCCCTGATGGAGTCTGAATCTGGGTAGGCAACACCACCCCCAGGGACAGGGTAGGGTTAAAGCCCACCCCTGAGTGGGTTAAAGTCTATCCCTGGGTTGTCCCAAAAATGGTCAGTGAACAATTTGGATCAGAGCCCTTTACTGAGGCTGAAGTGGGAAGAGGTGATATCATGTATATCAGGGCAGTGAATCTGCGGAGGTGCCTCGGGGTAATGGGTAATTGGACAGAAAATGTGATAGATGGAGAGACGGAGAGGGAGCGAACGTCGTGTGGGTGATGGGAATTACTTTTCTGTTTTTACTTTTATCTCTAATCTCCCCCTCTCCCTCAAATCATTTACATATATTGTGAATAATTGTGGTCTTGGCACCTTTATGATGTGACATATCTGCTCCTGCACACAATCCCTTAACCAATGAAGGCATGTGCTCCAAACACCTCTTTCACCACCCTCTTTCCATTGCCACCTACATGGAATTATGTACCTGTACCCCAAGTTTCTCAGTTCTACCTGCAGACAAGGGTGATGCTGTTAAGACCTGGTACACTCAGATGTCTCCTCTTACTTATCGCTCCGACAGGACCCCACCAACACTCATCAGACCACTGTATCGCACACCATCTCTGAACTCATCACTTCTGGTGATCTCCCTGGCACGACCTCCCACCTCATTGTTTCCCAACCCTGCGTTGGTTGTTTCTAACTCCTTCCTCAGATCCACATTGTGTCCTCGTGCTCCTGTCCCATCAAATTACCTCGACTCCATTTTGGAGTCATGTAGGTGCTCCCTCCCCACCTACATTTCGGAAAATTCACACTCCCTCCATCACTTCAACAAATTCCAGTTCCTTCAACTCAATCACTTCTTGTTTACCATGAACATCCGTCACTACACACCTCTACCTCCATGCCGAAGGCCTCAAAGCCTTTTGTTTCTTTCTATTCAATAGATCCATAGAATGCTACAGCACAGAAAGCAGGCCATTTGGCCCCTCTACTCTGTGCTGACCATTATCTTGCTCGTCCCACTGACCTGCTCCCATTCCATTAACCCTCCAGACTTCTCCCTTCCATGTATCTATTTATTCTTAAAACACACAATTGAATGCACATTCGCCACATCAGATGGCAGCTTATTCCACATTCTCACCATTCTCTGAGTGAAGAACTTCCCCCTAATGTTTCCCCTAAACCTTCCACCTTTCAGCTTAAAACTATGACCTCTTGTATTTATTCCCCCCCCCCCCGCCCAAATCTAAATGGAAAAGGCTGACTCACATCTACTCTCATCTTGTAAGCCTCGATCAAATCTTCCCTCATTCTTTTTCGGTCCAAGGAATAAAGTCCTAACCTGTTTGATCTTTCCCTATAACCCAACCAGTCCCTCTCCACCACCACCCTCCTCCGGCTGGTAATACGTCCTCACCCTCAATAATTTCTCCCACTTTCATCTACTTTCTCCAGGTCAAAGGAGTGGCCCTGGGTATCCACAAGGGCCCCAGCTATCCCTGGCCTTGTGGAGAAATCTATGCCACAATCCTACACAGGCGAGGCCCCTCAACTCATCCTCCGTTACATCGATGACTGCTTTTCTGCTGCCTCATGATGACTACGTCAATGAGCTTGTCGACTTTATCTACTTTTCTGCCAACTCTACCCTGAGCTCCAATTCATTTGGACCATCTCTAGCAACACTCTCTTTTCTCGATCTCTCCGTCTCCCTTTCTCAGGAGACAAATTTATGATAGAAAAACCCACCAACTGCCACAGCTACCTCGATTACGTCTTCCATCACCTTGTCCCCTGTCACCCATTCCCTTCTCAATTTCTCAGTCTCTGTTGCATACGCTCCCAGGACAAGGTCTTCCATGCCAGATCATCACAGATGTCCTCCTTCTTCAAACAATGTGGCTATCCTTCTACCATCATCAACTCGCCCCTCACCCACATATCCTCCATTGTCCACACCTCTGCCCTGGCCCCCACCACCCCCACGAGCAACAAGGACAGCATTCCATAGTCCAACCTCTCCTTAACAAATCCTTTATTCCCTGGAGTTAAAGAAAATCTGCAGATGCTAGGATCGAGTGCAATACACAAGGACAGGATTCCACTTGTCCTCACCTACTACCCAATCAGCCTGCACATCCAACACATCCTCCTCCACCATTTCTGCCTCCTATTATGTGATCCCACCACCAGACACATCTTCCCCTCTCCACCTTCCGCTCCTCCCTCCCCATCAATCGTCCCCTGTGACTACTGGAGATGCTCCCACACCCCCTTCCTCACCACAGTTTGGGGCCCCAAACAGTCCGTCCGGGCAACGTTTCACTTGTGAATCTGCAGGTCACCTACTGAATCTGGTGGTCCCACTCTACATCGGAGAGACTGGACGCAGACGGGGTGATTGCATCATTGAGCACCGTGTCCACTACAATAGCATAGATATCACAGCGGCCACCCATTTCAATACCCTATCTCATTCCCTTGCTGACATGTCTGTCTATGATTTCATGCACTGTTAGACACAGACCTCCCACAAATAGTGCTCTGTGATTAGTAAGGGATTACCTAAGGTGATACGTGAGTGGAAAGGGAAGGTTGAGAACCACTGCTCTGGACCCAATTGTTACTGAAATATTTTGCTTTAATAAAAATGGTCATTGGCCCATTTCCTTTGGAGTTATGAAACCATGCACATAACGAGTCAATGACGGACGATTAAAACAGTTTGCAGATGACATGAAGGTTGGAGGAGTTGTGGATAGTGTAAAAGTTTATCATAGGTTACAACAGGATATGGACAGGATGTAGAGTTGGGCAGTTGGAGGAATGAGTTCTAGAGTCATGAGTTAATGTGGCTGCTCTATAAAACACTGGTGAGATCTCACTTGGAATATTATGTTCAGTTCTGGTCGCCTCATTACAGGAAGGATTATTCCCCGGAGTTAAAGAAAATTTGCAGATGCTGGGATCGAGTGCAATACACAAGCATGCTGGAGAGACTTCCACAGGGTGTAAAAGATCACCTCCATTTCAGGCCTGGGACCTCTGTCTGCAAAAAGGGAAAATGGGTAGAAGCCTGAATAAAAAGGTGGGGGTGGAGAGAGGAAGAGGAGGACTAACAGTAAATATGGGTAAAAATGGATACAGGTGGGAGGGTAGGAGAGAGAAAAGCTGAGAAGTGACAGGGAGAGAGGTTGGAGGGATAAGAAGAGTCAGGGGGAAGGGAAAGGGGTAGGTCAGAAGAGGTTGATGTTAATGTCATCTGAATGTTAATGTCATCTGGAAATCCCTGCAGAATTCCAATGGATCCTTAATCCCAGCTGTTCTTTCTCCTCTTCCCCTGTGACCTTGGTGTTGAATTTATTCCCTCCAGTGGCCCAGACGGTTTTATCCAACTGATCAACTTGTTGAACTCTGTTTCCTCACGGCGGTGAACTGCTGAACAGGTTGAGCAGGAGTTGTGGGGGCTTATAACTGTGGTGGAGAGCAGATTCCAGTGGATACATTGAAGTTGTTTATGGCAAAACATTTAAGCAGTCTTGTGTTTGTTCTAAACACAAGTTTTATTGAACCTTCAAATTCACTGATATTCTGAGCCGTAGGCTGAAGTGTATCAACACATTACCAAAGGAATGATTTATTGTTTTATGTATAGAGAGTGTATTGTGCTGTAGTAATCAGTTTCTCATCCAGAACTGCATTCGTCTCAGCTAAGTATGCAATCGAGTATATGAACCTCATCGTTCACATATAGTCAGGTACAAATGTGTCATTCCCTGCTGTGCTTATTGGAGTCAACTAAATCCAATCATTCTGTACTGTGGAGTGGGCCAAAGGCTTTCTCTCATTGTCTTTATTTCCAGGCCTATTATTCATGATGTTTGTATGCACTAGCAAGGACTCAAGGCTGTTGTGTATTGTGCGTATCACGGAATGTACCAAGATGGTCACTGTGTGAAGAACTCTGCAGTGTTTCCCAGCTCCCACTGTTGGTGCCACAGGGAATACTAAAACTTGGGACACCGAGCTCAGTCCGGTCTGGCCCGGGACACCAAGCTCAGTCTCTCACTGCTGTTCATCATGAACAGTTTATTGAACACTTCTCACTGTTGTACATCAGTTACAAAAAATAATCTCTCCTGTTGTTTAAGGTGCAAAGAGATGTGTACAATCCATATACCAATATATAATCATTTATATTCACAGTTTATATATATATATTGACATTTGTTGTAAGCCTGTTATCCACGTCATCGATGTTCTGGGATGACTCACACGGTATTCTGTTCACTGTGAACAAGCAGTGTTTAAATCCTATTGAAACTGACAGGTGTGTGTGTGTGTGTGTGTGTGCGCGTTCACGTGTGCAATTCCAATACAAGTATTGATCCGAACCAATGTTCTCTGAGCAGAATACGCAACAGATAATTTGTAATGGTACATGCCAAGTGCTCGATCCTGACATTTTCCAAGGTCGGTTGTTTATCTGGTTACATTTTCCAATCTGTCTCACACTGGGATTACGAAGAGTTTTAAAATACAAATCCCCTCACTTGTTGTTTTGAATATGGAGGAGTTTTTTTCAACCAGGGATATCACCGAGTTTTCATTAATTGGTTAATCATTATACTGTGGTGTATTCCAGTGAGTTTGTTGTTGTTCTCAGTCTGTATTGAAGGCCATAAATTGGTGCTTGAAGCTCTGCAGAGTGCACTGTGGTGTACGTATCATTCCTCACTGGCAGGTTTACTCACTGTGAATTCTAGTAAATCCTTGTACCCACTTTGTCAGTCATTGTCCTAGAGTGCTGCAGCATGGAAACAGGCTCCCAGACCCAATTGTCCACATTGCACAATGCGGCTTTGTGTTCTAGTTCCACTTGTCCACGTTAGGCCCATACCCTGCAATCCCCTCCCATCCATGGAATTATCCAAGTGTTTCGGAGGGGAAGCTGACATCCCTGCCTCCACCATGACCCCACTGCCCTCTGAATGAAGAACTGAGCCCTGACATCCCTTTCTTACCACCTCACCAGAGAGTTAGGGTCTTTTGTCTTGGATTCTCCCACTCTAGGAACCAGACTGTCACTATTCACCTTATCTATGAGGCCCCACGATTTTATAGACTTTAATAAGATTCCCTTTCAAGCTTCTATGCTCTAATGAAAACAGGCCTAGTTTTTCCATTCTTTTAGAATAAGTCAACATCCATAATTCTGGTAACAACTCCGAAAACCTCTTCTTTCCAACTTTAAAATATCTTTCCTAGAGCTAGGAGATCAAAACTGTACACAATATACCAAGTACAGCCTTACCAATGTCTCGTATAACTTCAACATGATGTCCCGACCAATGAAGGCAAGCTCCCAGATGCTCTCTTCATGACTCCATCCACCTGTGCTGCCATCGTTAACGAGCTCTGTATCTGCATCACCAGGCTCCTCTGCACCACAGCATTCTTCAGTGCCCACTGTTAACAGAGTAAGTCCTGCCCCGCTTCTATTTACCCAAATATTTCACACTTCTCCGAGTAGAACTGAATCTGCCATTCCTTTGCCTAGTTCTGTCCAGCCTAGATCCTGTTGCTAACCCAGATAATCTACTTCACTATCCACCATAGCATATATTTTCATGTCATCAGGCAACTCTACCTTGACACAAGTAAAAACTCAATGCTGAAGAAACTCAGGAGGTCAAACAATGTACTTTATACAGCGAAGATGAAGATACATAATCAACGTTTTGGGCTGAAGCCCTTCATCAAGGTATGAGCAAAATGTGGGCAGGTGCCCAAACTACATAGCAAAGATGAAGATACATAATGGACGTTTTGGCCTTGAGCCCTTCACCAAGATAGGCAAGTGCCTGAATAAAATGGTGGGAGGGAAGGGCGGGGGTACAAGACAGGCCGACAGGCAAGAAGTAATAGGTGGATGAGGGAGGGAGGGAGGGCACACCATCAAACAAGGGGAGGGGTAACGGCTCTGTGATGGAGAGGGAAGGGGGTGGAGAGCTGGAGGAGAGGAGACAGGGATGGTGAAGAGAATGAGGGCAGAGAGTGGGCTGGCAGAAACTGGAGACGTCAATGTTAATGCTGTCCGGTTGGAGAGGGCCCAGAATAAAAATTAGGTGTTGCTCCCCCAATTTACGGGTCGCTTTGATTTGGCAGAGCCTGAGGCCATAGGCAGATGTCTCCGTGCAGGAGTGAGGCACAGAATTGAAATGGGTGGCCAATGGGAGAGATGGTTAGTGAAACAATCTCTGTCTGCACCCAGTCTCTCTAGACAAGACTCTCATCACTCCATCCGCATCAGAGACCAGGATTTCCCAGTGGCCAACACCTGTGCTCCTCCACCTACCCCTCCCCCCACCATTTTGTTCAGGCCCCTGCCTACATTTTACTCATACCTTGATGAAGGACTCAAGCCCGAAAAACACTGTTTATGTATCTTTATCTTTGCAATTGTTTGACCCGCTGATTTCTCCATCATTGAGTTTTTACTTCAACAGCAGTGTCTGCAGACTTTCGTATGTCACTATACCTTGCCAGAAACATCTTTGTCCAAATACTTTCTATCACACAAAACAAATGCCCAAGTCCTAAACCCTGAGTCACTCCATTGGTTCTTCAAACCTCCCTCTGTGACCACTCTCCGACTCCTTTCACCGAGACAACTTTTATCCATTTGGTTCGCTGGCCTCCTCTCCAGTGAACCATAACCTTCCAGCCCAACCTGTATTGTGAGACCATATCAAACATGTAACTAAAATCCACATCATCTGCCTTATCCACATCCACCCTCCTGGTCACCTCTTCAAAAAAATGACCAAGTTCATGAGAAACTATTTCCCACACATAAATTCATGCTGGATCTCTTTAATTTTCCCCTGATCATCTCAATATCAACTGATTCTCTCAGAATCCTCTCCAGCAGTTTTTGACCACTGACATCAGACTGACACATCTGGAATTACCCAGTCCTGTCCTCTAGACCTTCTCCTGTCCTCAGCAAGGAGTTTTAAAAATGTCTGTCAAGGCCCCAACAATTTCCTTCCAGCCTTTCCTCGGTGTAAATGGGATTTCCCCTAGTACATCTATTCCCAAGCTCCAGCTTAACAGCAGAGTTTCTCCTCACCCATTTAAATGTCTATTCCTGTCCTTCTCCAGTCTCTGAGAGACCTGACACCTGACCTGGTTCACTTCCCACTACCTGGTCGCATATAGCCTCCTATTGCTGTAGAAAGTTCTAGACACACTGAACAAAGTCCACTCCATCCAATCCCCTAACAGTTTGGCTTCCCAGTCACTGTTGAGGAAGTTGAAAATTGGCCACAGTGACATCTTTGCAATTTTTATAGACCTCGGCCAACTCTCTACATATTTGTTCCTCCAGTTCCCAGTGACTGTTTGGGTTGCCTCCAGCATAACCCATCAAGGTGACTAACCATAAAACGTGGTGAAGGAGGACCAGAGCTGGATACAGGTGTGATGGGAACAGTGGGAGAGAGGAGGGGAGGTGGGACAATGTTAGTCAGAGATATTGCAATAGTCTTTAGAGAGGACATTGCCAGAGAACTATCATGTGAGGCAGAATGGGAACCATGGATTGTCTGCTTTCTCTGCCTGGCTTCTTGAAGATTGAAAGTTATTTTATTGACATGTAATATTACTCAAAATTCCCTTTCATCTACTGTAAGGTGGACAAAAATTCACCATCACCTGAAATTGCCTGTCAGAGAAAGAGAAGCAAAAGAGAGCCCCCCCCACTCCCCGAGTCACTGAGTGTCTGTGGATTTGCCTCCAACGCTCCCACGGCCATACAGTGTCCACACCATCAGCAACGTGAGGTCCAGATCCAGAGCTCTGACACAATCAGGAAGCCTTCAGGACCCTCGCACCCTCTCACATCCTGGATCCAATGCCTCGGACTCCTTCAGCCAGTCTAGAGCCAGTCTCCAGCAGCCCACAGCCTGGTGGGTTTCTCTCCTCGAGTCACCAACAACCTGCCACCTGTGTGTTCAGCCTCACACCCCCTTGCTAGTCCACTGCCGTGGTCACTGGCCCGTGGGTTATCTCTGCTTCCCCTTCTCAAACAGGAGGGGGGAGGGTGTTGTCACCATTTTCTTGTGCCCTGCGCCAGTCCTCTCCTTCCCTGGAGTTTACAACCCCTTGTAGCTGTGGCTGAAAATAGGTGCTGCCATCATGGGCCCAGACCCATGGTAACAGGGTTTTAAAATGAACCACCATCAGCTCCTTTAATGGGATATTTAAAGCCTGTATGGAGTTGACGGCAGTCGGACCCTGCGGGGGAGCACTGTGTCTCCTCTCCTCGTTGTCCATGGGTCCACGCCAGTGGCACGGGTGCTGTTACAGCAGCTCTGGCATTTTTTTTCCTGACTTTCCTCGACACCATTCCTTCACCATACGGTTCTGCTTCAACGCTGTTCTTTACCTTCTTCACTCTCCTTAATCTCTCCACTTTGGATCTCATCCATTCCTGTTCAGTTAAAAGCCTCATGGGTGAATCTAGCAAATCTCCCAGCCGGAATATTGACCCCCCTCCAGTTCAGGTGTAACCCCTTTCTCTCGTACAGGCCACCTCTGCCCCAGAAGAGATCCAGATTGTGTAAATTTGAACCTCTCCCTCCTGCACCAACAGCTCAGTCACATGTTAAAGTGCTCTATCCTGCTGTTCCCACTCTCACTGACATGTGGCACTGGGAGTCATCCAAAGGTCACAACCTTAGAAGTCATCCAAACTCCCTCTCTTCATTTGCAGGACCTCATCCTACTCCCCACCTGCTTCATTGGTTCTGTGATGGATTATGTTATATTTTATATTGTAGATAGATATGTTTTAAAAGGAGATAAATTGTGTGGGGTCTTTCGTGTTGGTCACAAACAAACACAAACATTTCACAAAACAGATCGCATTTAAAATGTTGGAGCTCTGCTCAAGCCAGACAGTCCAGGCTTCGAGTGCCTTTACAAAAACTTTGAAGAATGCCTATAGAGACTTCACAAGTAGGTGATAATTGGATATGCTGTGGAGTAATGGAATATTGTTTTGGAAAGCAACAGATGAACAGACTCAGAAGATTAGGTCTGGTGCCACAGTCTGAGTGCGGTTTCCTGTTTTAAGAGGGTCATGTGGTTTTCTCTGAGAGAGAGAGAAAATTCAGTTCTACAGTTCAGCAGAAACAGCTGGGACTGGAACAGAACAAGCTGGAAAGCTTTGGAAAACCCCTTTTGGAAGACAGATTGTGAGTTCTGAGTTCAGCTTGTTCAAAACCCATGTGATCTATACAAGAGGAGACGGCTGGCACCTGAGATAAGGGAAACAGAAAAGGAATTCAGTGGTGACCTGAAAGAAAGGTTATCATCTGGAAAACCCTGATGGGGAAAGTTTCTTCGGCAAGACACTGACATGGCTGATCAAAAGGGATCAGTTGTAGGTGTCCAACGAGCAACAAATCTCTCTCTGAAAACCGACAAGAACCTTCCTGAGCAGTAACCATTTACCTTTCAAGTACTAAAACCTGGTGAAATTTATAAATGTTCAATTCTGTGCATGGTTTGAGAATTGCCTGATGCCAGTGAACTTGGAGGAGTGAGAAGTGAGATTGGGCTGTGAATCAAAGAACTTTTCTGAACTTACACACACACATTTCATACATGTGCGCTTAGAATTAGAAGGGGGTTAAGTTAGGTTAAGTAAAATTAATAGTAATAAGTTAGAGTTTAATCCTGTTTTCATGTTAAAGATAATTAAAAACAACATTTGTCTTGGTGAATTTCTATTGCTGCTGAGTTTTTGGGGTCCTCTGGGTCCATAACAGTTCCAATGTGTACCACCATTTCCAGCTACCTTTCCTCAACTTTCAGAATGTTGTGGGCTTTATCTGAAATGTCCCAGACCTTGGCACCTGGGAGGCAACATACCATTCGGGAGTCTCAATCTTGGTCACAGAGTCTCCTGTCAGTCCCTCTGACCACTGAGACCGCTATCACTCTCAGTCTCTGTGTCTACCCCCTTTCTTTCTGAGCCCTGAGCCAGACTTGGTGCCAGAACCATGGCTGCCACGAATTCCTGCTGGGTCAGCCCTCCTAGTGTACTGTCACTGAGAGGATGACCGCAGTGGGTTCCTCCCTCTCCATCCACACCCTCTATCTTCTCAGGTACATCATTTCCCTGTCTGGACCTTGGGCGAGGCCACTTCACTAAAGCTCTTATCTACAATGTCTTCACATCTGGAATGATCTGCTGCACGTTCAGCCGTGCCTCCAGCTCTCCGATCTGTTTAGTCAGGAGTTGCATCTGCAAGCCTTTCCCACACGAGTAGTTGTCAGGGATGCAGGATGTGTCCCTGCATCGCACGTCCTGTGGGACAAGCAGTGGCCACCTCATCTGCAGCAACCTCTGTAACATTTACCTTACCTGCTGTGAACCTTCTGCCTCTGTTCATCCCAGAACTCTCCACCCGAACTCTATCACGGCACTAACAGGTCGAACACTGCCATGCCCAAGATTACCACTCTAACATGGTTATGCTGACGGTGCTACAGAGTTATTCGACCATTTTCCGGAATAGTCCAAACCCCTTCTTTCAAGGTGGTGTCAAGGAATGTGCTAGAACTTCTCATTGACCATTTTCTGTGTACTGAACATTTTATTCAGTCTTTGTACTATGACTGTGTACTGAATATTAGCAGTGAATATATTTAACCTGGGCAGGGATGTAATACTGTTCCCCACTGCACCTACTAAGAAAGATTGAACAGCCAGTTATTTGTTAACCAGAGCCTGTTTCTGTGCTCTCCTGCTCTGTGGTTCTACAAGTGGTAACACTAAGTCCAACTCTCGCTGCTTCGTTCACTGTGGCCGATGATCTTTGTTTTGGAAGTCTATCATCCCATTCCCTGGATTATGCACTTAATGTGCAATGAGAAACATTGCACACGTATCGATGGGTGTTCTGAGACCTACAACACATTGTTCCATATCCTGAGAGGTTCTTGTGCCATAACAGAATTCACGTTTCGGTACACGGAGGGTATACTGAAGCCTACAACTCCCAGTGACATTTCCAAAGCCTCCCTTTCATTGCTTTATTTCAAGTGCCATATTAGCCTGTTTACTCATCGTTGTTTACGAGTAAATCTATTGAATCCACTGCCTAACATGGTGAGGAGTATGCAAATGTCTATTAATGAATTGATAGAACATTTGACTGTTTTATGTGTCAGGTGTAAATCAGTTGTTCCCTCCTGATCATGAAGAATAATATATAAAACCTTTTACTGTGAAATGCTGGTGTGTCTATTTGGACTGGGTCACCTTTTGAGTGTTCTAGTATGTACAGGGAAGGATTGATTCATAGTTTTCGTGAGCAAGGTGTTCTGAATCCTGTACCAGCTGTCTGACTCATTGAAGCTACACTTAATGTTGAGCCAGAACAGATTGAATGAGCCAAATAGTCCCTCTGCGCTGTAACCTGGAATTCCATCAGCTCGATTGTTCCAAATATCTTGTTTACTCTCCAGTGTTCTAAGGAATATACAAAATCCTGTCATCGCTTTTTAAATATAAAATGATGTATTAAAATATTTTGTTCAATTTCACTACAGGGAGAACACTAAAACTGCCTTATTTCTATTGTTTATATTGATATGTATATATTAGGTTATTCAACACAATTTTAACATCTTGCAGTGATGTTATTTATATATTGATGCTGTGGTAGGTGTTCCAAGCCAGGAGATTACTGATTTGTCTAACACGGAATATTCTGGAGTACTATTCGGTGGGTTATGTACAAATTAATAAATGGAAGCCTAACACTTAATTCTTCATGTAATTGGATTATACAAAGTCAAATCAATCATTTGTCGACGCAACACAAGACAGTGACACATGGAAATATGACCTTGTAGCCATCAGTGAAATTTGGTTACAGGAGGGGCACGATTGGCAGCTAAATATTCCAGGATTCCATTGCTTTAGGCATGATGGAACAACAGGGATAAAAGGTGGAGGAGTCGCATTGTTTGTCAGAAAAAACATGGCGGTGCTATGGCAGGATAGATTGGAGGGCTCATCCAGTGACGATATTTTGGTGGAATTGAGGAATGGGAAAGGCATGAAAACACTAATGGGAATGTTTTTTGTTTTTATAGACCCCCCCCTAATGGGCTGAGGGAATTAGGAGAATTTTTTTTAAGGAAATAGCACATATGTGTGGTAAGCATTACAGGAGATTTTTAACTTTCCACACACTGACTGGGACGCCCATCCTGTAAAAGGGCTGGATGGGTTGGAGTTTGCCAAATGTGTTCAGGAAAGTTTTCTAAATCAATACATAGAAGAACCAACTAGAGAGGAAGCAGTATTGGATCTCCTATTAGGGAACGAGATAGGTCAGGTGACAGAGGTTTGTGTTGGGGAACACTGGGTCTAGCGATCATAATACTATTAGTTTTAGGTTAATTATGGAGAAGGATAGGGCTGGGCCAAAGGTTGAGAGTCTTGATTGGAATAAGGCACATTTTGAAGAGATGTTAAAGGATTTAGAGGGTGTGGATTGGGAGATTTATTTTCAGGGAAGGATGTAACAGTTAATTGGAGGATATTCAAAGGGAACATTTTGAGAGTACAGAGTCGGTCTGTCTCTGTGAGGATTAAAGGAAAGGTTAGAAAATACAAGGAGCCTTGGTTTTCAAGGGATATTGGGAATTTGGTTCAGAGGAAGAGGGATGCGTACAACAGGTAGAAATAGCAGGGAATAGATGGAACATAAGGAGTATGGAAAAATCTTAAGAAAGAAATTAGAAAGGGTACAAGGAGATACGAGGTTGCTTTGGCAGGCAAGGTTAAAAAAATAAATCCAAAGGGTTTCTACAAGTACATTAAAAGTAAAAGAGAGGGATAAAATTGGGCCCCGAGGATCAGAGGGGTCGGCTCTGGGAGGAGTCTGAAGAGATGGGGGAAATTTTAAATGAATTCTGCTTATTCCTTGAAGAAAGGCTCAGGCCCGGATCATTCGTGATATATCTTTGTCTCCTATGGATGCTGCGAGAGCGGCTGAGTTCACCCAGTATTTTCGATTTTTTTTTTTAACTACAATCACAGCGTCTGCAGACTTTTGTGTTTCATTCACTGTTTTATCTGTCAGTTGCAAAAAAAAAATCTCCGCTTTTGTTTAAGGTGCAGAGAGATGTGTACAGTCCATATACTGATATATAATCATTAATATTCACAGTTTTATATATACATTGGCATTTGTTGTAAGCCTGTTATCCATATCATCGATGTTCTGGGATGACTCACACAGTATTCTGTTCACTGTGAACAAGCAGTGTTTAAATCCTATCGAAACTGACTGGTGTGTCCATGTGCACGTGCGTGCACTGAGTTAGTAAGTGAGAGTGCGTGCATGTGAGTGGGTGTGTTTCAGGGCTGGAGCATGGTTCCAGTGTTCTCTGGCATATGAGCTGAGTAGAATATATGCCCCAAGGTTGTTGTTAAGCCCATTCCCAGTGGTCTCTGATCTCATAGTATTTCTGAAGCTCTGTGCACTCTTCACACACTTCATTCTGGACCAATGTTTACTGTAAAAAATAACCAACACCTTTGAATCAGTGTTTTGGATTCTGCACCATACTCTGATCCTCCATCACTGGAATATATAGTAGAGCCCACTGGGCAATGTTTAAATGTACTGAGATAGACCGTGCAGCATTCGATCCAATTAACAGTTTATCGAAGCCAAAGGTTCATCATTTTGTCCTCAGGAATGTACCAAAGTTTTGTAACCTTGAAGTATTAGAATCCCAATCACACTCTGTCAAGCTGGTCTGTCATTGATGGAATTCTGAGGCTTACCGTTAACTCTTTGGTGTACCAAGCAATATACTGAGCCTGTGTAAGGGCCTGCTTAGTTTCTCCAGCTTTATGTTTTTACTTAAATAAATATTCTGTGTCTTACCTGCAGTCATTTTTGTTTCAGTTTGCATACGGAAATTTTATTCACAGCTGAGGAGTTTACTAATGACTAACTTTCTTATGAATATACAGTAAGGAACATTTTAAAGGTTATTGTTGCTTTTTTTTGTGGATTCATTTGTACAGTTTGTCCTGCTTTTTCTGTCCCAGTGCACACTGAAGGCCTTTCTGCATGTTTCATGTACCAGTAATGAGTATTCTCACTCCTGTTGTTCCCTTTTTACTGCACGAAGGAATATAGAGTCATCTATTGTTAATGTATGTACTGTGGAATATACCAGACTATGATTCACTGTTTGATGTTGAAGTCAAGTTTATTGTCATCTGATTGTACGAGTACTTTCCGATGAAACAGCATTCTCCGGACCTCAGTGCAAAACACACAGACACACAACCAGACATAACACATATACAGTCAGATAATACATATGCAGGACAATAATTTAATTGATTCAAATTAATAAATAAATATTGTTTAGTAAATATTAGTCTTGGATGGTCAGTGAGAGCATTTCCTTTGGCCGTTCAGCATCCTCACAGCCCGTGGGAAGAAGCTGTTCCTCAGCCTGGTGACACAGGCTCTGATCCTCCTGTATCTCTTCCCCGACAGGAACAGGTGAAAGATGCTGTGTGCAGGGTGGAAAGGGTCCTCAATGATTTTGCCCACCCTCTTCAAACAACAGTCCTAATAGATCACTTTGGTGGGGAGGTGGGGGATGGGAGTTGGGGGGAAGGAAGGGAGACTCCAGTGATCCTCTCTGCCACTCTTATGGTCCTGTGGATTGACCTCCAATCCATTTCTCTGTAACTGTACCCAAACTGTGATGCAGCCAGCCAGGACGCTCTCGATAGAGCAGCTATAGAAGGTTGACATAATGGTGGCCAGTAGCCTTGCCTACTTCAACTTTCTAAGGAAATGCAGTCGCTGTTTCACCTTCCTGACAAGTGAGGAGATGTTGAGCATCCATGATAGGCCACTAGCTATGTGAACTCCAAGGAGCTTGGTGCTCTCCACTCTCTCCAGTACAGAGTTGTTGATGTGTAGAGGAGGGTGGTCGTTCCTGGTCCTCCTGAAGTTCACGATCATCTCTTTTGTCTTGAGATTCAGGTTGTTACTCTTGCACCATTTCACAAGATCTTCCACCTCTTCTCTGTAGTGCAACTCCTCGTTGTTGCTGATGAGGCCAATGACTGTTGGGTCATCTGCAAAGTGGATGATATTGTTGGAGCTGGATCTGGCAATGCAGTCGTGTAGCAGGTACAGGAGTGGGCTGAGCACACAGCCCTGAGTTACCCCAGTGCTCAGCGTGACGGGGCCTGATATTCTACTAAAGACTCGGACAGACTGTGGTCTTTCCGTAATGAAGTTCAGGATCCAGTTACAGAGAGAGGTGTTGATTCCCAGTGAGGACAGCTTCTCCACCAGCCTCTAGGGAATGAATGAGTTAAAGGCCAATTAACAACAGCCTGGTATAAGAGGCGTTGTTCTCCAGGTGGTTCATGATGGAGTGAAGTGACAAGGCTACAGCATCGTCTATTAAATGGTTTCTTCTGTAGGCTAATTGAAGTGGGTGCAATCGTCTCCAGGAGATGTGCTTTGATGTGTTCCATTTGTGTGTTGAGTCCAGGAAAGATCCTTCGAGATAATGACTCCCAAGAACTTAAATCTGCTCACTCTCTACACCGCTGATCCCCCAATGATCACTGGATCATACACATCTGGTTTTTCCTTCCTGCTGTCAGCGTCAGCTCCTTGATTTTGGTGGCATTGTGAGTGAGGTTCTTGTTGAGATTTTTTAAAGGAGGTTACTAAGAGTATTGATAAGGGCAGAGCACTTGATATTGTACATATGGGCTTTAGCAAGGTACAGTGCATGATTGACTACTTCAGTGGGTTCGGGTCCATGGGATCCAGGGCAGGCTGGCAAATTGGATCCAAAATGGGTTTGGTGACAGGAAGCAGAGGGTAAAGGGAAGCTTTTGTGTAGGGAAGTCTGTGACCAGTGGTGAACTGCAGGGTTCAGCGACCGGTGGTGTACCGCAGGGTTCAGCGACCGGTGGTGTACCACAGGGTTCAGTGACCAGTGGTGTACCGCAGGGTTCAGCGACCGGTGGTGTATCGCAGGGTTCAGCGACCAGTGGTGTACCGCAGGGCTCAGTGACCAGTGGTGTATCGCAGGGTTCAGCGACCAGTGGTGTACCGCAGGGTTCAGCGACCAGTGGTGTACCGCAGGGTTCAGCGACCAGTAGTGTACCGCAGGGTTCAGCGACCGGTAGTGTATCGCAGGGTTCAGTGACCAGTGGTGTACCGCAGGGCTCAGCGACCGATGGTGTACCGCAGGGCTCAGTGTTGGCACCTTAGCTTTTTGTAATTTATATCAACTTGGGTGTGAAGGTAGAAGGTCCTGATGAGGAGGTTTCCTGGTGACGTGATGATCGCAGAGGTGAGAAAGAGGGTCTAGGCTACAGCAGATTGGAGATCAGATGGAATGTTGGGCAGAGTGCTGACAGATGGAATTTAATCCAAATAAGTGTGAGGTGATATTTTCTGGGAAGTTACATGGGGGCAGGAGATGTAGAGTAAATGGTCGGGTGCTGAGGAACATTAATGGACAGAGACCCTGGAATTGGAAACACAGGTGGTGATGCTTCCTTTGTAGATTGGTTCAAAGGACATAGTAGTTGGAACGTTATGTACTTGAGTTTGGGTTGACTTGGCTGGATTGCATGTAATACTTTCCTCCCCCCCCCCCCACTGTATCTTGGTACATGTGATAATATTCAATTCAGGTTGTGCTGCAATGTTTGAAAGCACTGGTTAGACACATGGAGGTCTGTGAGCAGTTCTGGTCACCACATGACAGGTAGGATGTGGGTGAAGAAGTTCTGCTGGTTATTGCCTGAATTCAAGGAGTTTAGTTCTAAGGAGAGAGTTTATGGGATGGGTTGGTCTTCCCTGGAGTGAAGCAGGTTGGGTTAGACAGAATTTTGCCATGGCTGGGGTGTTTAAATCAAGAGGCCTCAGGGTTGAGAGAAAGGAGGGGCAAGTTCATTGTGGAGTGGTTGATATCTGGATTGTTCGAGCAAAGAAGGCAGTGGAGGGAGATATAATCACAATGTTTAAAATGCATTCAGACGTACACCTCAGTAGGTACACTGGAGTGGTGTAGATGAGCAAACAGGACAGCGTCAATGTCATGCTCCAAAGTGCCTAGTTCTGTGTTGTTCCACTGCTCCCAAATAAGCCACTAGTTGGTGAAGACACTCCATGGCTTGAAAACTACTTCCCCTGCTTCCAGACCTTCACCAGCCACCTTGTAGCTGGGTCTGCCCTTCTGCTGCCTCTGTCTGAGAGAAGGGTCCAATGCACTTCAGGCAAGTTTAACAGCAGAGTCAGGCATTGCAATTTGCCGGCATGTGTAATGAGCACTGAGCCAGCAGCTGTAATACCTTCTGCAATTTCACTGAACAGACTTCTCAATCTGGGTTCAGGTACGGAGATTATTCAGAAATGGGTTGCATGTTTAGCGCAACGCTATTATAGCACCAGCAATCTGGCTTAAAATCCCGCACTGTCTGTAAGGAGTTTGTACTTCTCCCCGTCTCTGCCTGGGATTCCTTCCACCCTCCAAAATGTACAGGGGTTATGGTATAATTGGGCGGCACTGACTCGTGGGCTGGAAGGAAGGGCCTGTTACCGTGCTGTATATCTAAATGGGAATGAGGAGAGAGAGATGAGACCATCATTATTGTTCACAGATCTCTGTCTATCAACATTTCCACACTGCTCTGCAGGATAGTTGGGAACAGGCATGTTTCCTAAACACTACGGACCTCATTTCTTCATAAGTTCACGCTTTATGTGATGCAGCTGAGAGATTGTAACACCATTGTCGAATGTGCCCTCATCCAGATTGTGTTGCCAAGCTGACTGGGTGAACATCAATGCCAAAACCTGTTTGTTGCCTTGTTGTACACACGTGGGAGCCGCCACACCAGCTCACACTTCTGTGGAATGTCAATTTTTCATGGGGGCAGTCCTCCCGTCGAACCAATGGGAGGCAGTTGCAGGATTTCCAGCTCGTGATGGAGACTGAACAGCTGGATATGTCGTGGAAGAAACCTACACCTGCCATTCTTGACGTGGACCTTGGCCATTGAAGCCCTTATCCCTGGTTGGACGTGGTCCCCTCATAGTGCTATTGTCTTGTCAGTATCGGTTTGATCTGTGCTGGGAGCTGACAGCTCTGCAACATTTCTGGAGTTCCTGGATGAAATGGGAGGCTATGAAAATGCCATTTCACAAGACCCATTTGTCAGTTGATGTTGGACGAAGCATTTCTGTTCTCTACACCTTGTCTGTGGACCACCACCTGGGCTGTGCCCACCGAACACCACCTGGGCAGGAAGCTTGATCATTTGTTAGGAGCCATGAGCTGATCACTCTGTTGGAACCTCCACAGGTGGTCATTCTGGCCACTGGACCACTTTGATGTGCAGAGCAGCCACTGACTCCAGAGTGTTGGGACCAATCGGGCACACTACCCGATCCAGCAGCCTTGAGCTGTCCGTCAATCAATGTTTCTCACGTTGAAATTAATATGGGTGAATATCCCCGACTGACCCCGCACCGGGGTGGGTGGATATCCTTGACCCCATGCCGGGGCGAGTGGATATCTCCAACCGACACCACACTGGGTGGGAAAATATCTGCAACCCACCCTGGGTCAGTAAGTATCCTTGACCCCACACTGGGCCAGGTAAATATCCTGACCCCATGCTGTGGTGGGTAAATATCCTCGACCCCACACTGGGCCAGGTAAATATCCTCGACCCCACACCGGGGTGGGTAAATATCTTTGACCCCATGCCGGGGTGGGTAAATATCCTCGACCCCACAATATGCCAGGTAAATATCCTCGACCCCACGCTGGGGTTGGTAAATATCCTCAACCCCACTCTGGACCAGGTAAATATCCTTGACCCCATGCCAGGGCGGGTAAATATCCTCAACCCCAAACTGGGCCAGGTAAATATTCTCAACCCTACATCGGGCTGGGTAAATATCCTCGACCTCACAATGGGGCGGGTGGATATCCCTGACCAACCCCACAGTGGGGCGGGAAAATACCTCCAACCCACATTGGGCCAGGTAAATATCCTCAACCCCATGCTGTGGTGGGTAAATATCCTCGACCCCACACTGGGCCAGGTAAATATCCTCAACTCCGGGCCGGGTAAATATCCTCAACCCCACACTGGGCCAGGTAAATATCCTCGACCCCACACTAGGGTGGGTAAATATACTCGATCCCACACTGGACTGGGTAAATATCCTCGACCTCACTCTGGGTGGGTAAATATCCCGACCCCACGCCGAAGTAGGTGAATATCCCCCACCAACCCCACACCGTGGCGGGTGGATATCGTAGTTTTTCCCTGAGAGTGTTGGAATTTGGAATGTTATGCCTGAGGAGTGGTGGATCAGAGCCCCTGATATCTATGTGGCCCTGTGTGGCTGAACAGTACTAGTACAGCTGAGTACAGTGATCAGTGTGACTGTGGGACTCTGACCACAAATGATGGATGTGAGAGGGCTGAGATAGTGGACAATTCAGAATAAGTTCTCTGGATCACCTCAAAAACAGCCTTCAATGCCATTATTCCCTCAATGGTGGTCAACAAACTCCCAACCCTGGGCCTCTGTACCCCCTCTACAACTGGATCCTTGACTTTCTTATTGGATACAACATTTCCTCCTCAGTAATTATCAACACAGGTGCACCCCAAGGATGTGTGCTTAGCCCACTGCTCTACACATTATACACCCATGACTATGTGACCAGGCACAATTCCAAGGCCATCTACAAGTTTGCCGATGACACGACTGTTGTTTGCAAAATCACAAATGGCAATGAGGAAGCGAACAGGAGGGAGATAGAAGTAGATCAGCTCGTTGAATGGTGTAACAACAGCAACCTTGCACTCAACATCAGCAAAACCAAGGAGATTATGGTGAATTTCAGGAGGAAGTCAGGGGAATACGACCCAGTCCTCATTGAGGGCTCAGTAGTGGAGAGGATCAAGAATTTCAAATTCCTGGGTGTCAACATCTCCGAGGATCTGTCTTGGAGCCTCCATGTCAATGCAATCATGAAGAAAGCTCGTCATTGGCTATACTGTAAACTAAAACTGTCATAAACTCCAACAGGTGAACTGTGGAGAGCATTCTGGCTGGTTGCATCACTGCCTGGTACGGAGGCGCCAACTCGCAGAACAAGAATAAACTCGAGAGGGTTGTTAACTCGGCCTGCGACATCACAGGCACCAGACTTCACTCCTCGAGGACATCGACATGAGGCGGTGTCTTAAGAAAGCAGCCTCTATTATCAAAGACCCCCACCACCCAGGCCATGCCCTCTTCGCTCTGCTACCATCAGGAGAAATGGTACAGGGGCCTAAAGATGAGCACACAGTAGCACAAGGACAGTTTCTTCCCCTCTGCCATCAGATTCCGGAATGATCCATGAACCCCAGACACTGCCTGACTGTGACTTTTTGTGCATTATTTTAAATTTATTTTTGGAAGGTGGTTTATGTAAATATTTGCTCTTTGACGCTGCTGCAAAACAACAAATTTTGTGATTTGTTCGTGACGATGAATTTTGATTCTGAGATTGAGAGGCGTGGTGTGGATGGGAGTGGGTGAGGATGCAGGGAGTCAGTCAAGGAGCCTTCAAGTTGCAGCTCATTGAGGGAACCAGGGTGGGAAGTCCAACCTGAGTCACAGCCTCTGTCAGTGCAGAACTCATTACACACCAGTATCATGAAAAGGGATGTGGTGGTGTGTGAAGCGCTATATAAACTCAGACTGTCTTCTTATTGTTCCGTGTTTCTTGTGCTGAGTTTATTCCACTGCTGCATGTAGTATGGAGAATTCAAAGTTCATCGTTCACTTCCGTTGTCATGTTAACTTGTAAAATTCATTCCTCCCTGTTTCATGACCTGACCAATGCATCGAATCAGATTGCTCCAAATATAACTGGAGCTGGGATTACATCAGTCATCCAAGATACTATGTAAATGCATGTCTCACATTCTGTCATTTACTGTTTCATGTACGGACCCTGATTCACAAGATAATTGTTCAATGTTTGCAAACTGTTGTGTGTACAACAAGGTATTCACTGTGTAGCTGCCACTGAATGTAGTGAGGCAATAAGGCACTCACTCTTTCATATATACTTTGCTCAGATTTAGCTTCTCAATTCTTGGACACCTCTTCCACACTCGAACTGGATTACACTGGGAAATATTGCAAATCACTGGATCTCACTGGAATTTACTGGCCTATCATGGATTATACTGGACTTCACTGAACCATGTTGGTCCACAGTGGAATTCACTTGTCTATTCTGGACTTTGCTGGGCTACACTGGAATTCACTTTCCCTTGCTGTCTACACTGGAACTCACAATACCATTCTGGTTTTACTGGCCAACAATGGAACACACTCAAATGTATGGAACCTGACTGCACTGGAACACACTGGTCTACTGGAATATACTGAACTTAGATGACACTGGAATTCGCTGGAGCCACTGGAACACTTTGAACTGCATGGTCAGGTGGTGACGGTGGTGCCTCTGGCCTGACTTTCATTCTCTGTATCCTTGACAGATCTCCCGCCATTTGTCTATTACTCCTGGGCATGCACCACATCTGAATAAAACCAGAGGATGTTGGGGAGTCTCAGCAGGTCGGTCAGCATCTTTGGAGAAAGAATCCTTGACTGGCTGAGCACCTTCTGCATTTTCTGTTTTTACTTCAGATCTCCAGTGTCAGTAGTGTTTTGCTCTTCTCCCGGTACCCCATCCATCTCACCCCTCTCCCAAGATTATGTGTTCGTCTCTGTGGCTACTGACCTACCTTCCACCAGTGCTAAACATCACCTAGCCATCACCCTCAACCTGTCATCAGGCCATGTGGTCTGCCTGTACCCCTGACTGCCCACTGACATTCACCCACTCCATGACCTTTCTCCTGCTCTACCTAACCCTCTCCTACCACCCACCATGGCCCCACCAAATTACATGGTTACACCTCCAGCCCATTCAGCCTATAGGACCATGCTAGCTCAATGTCAGCGCAATCAAACAGACGCGCTGTCACCACCCTGAGAACTCTCCCACATCCCCATCCATCACCACTGAATCAGCTCTCTCCTCCTCTCTCCCTGCTCACACCCTCCCCTACTTCACTTCCCTACCACCCTTCTTCCCTCCTCCCTCCTTATCCCCTACCTTCTACCCCTTCCTCTCCCCTCTTCCCTCCCTCCCTTCCTTCCCTATCCCATCCTTCGCTTCCTCTCCTTTTCCAATCACACCTCCCACTTCTTTGCCACCCTCTCCCCTCCACCATCCCCTCCATCCTTCCCTCCATCCCTTCTCCTCACCCCCACCTCTCTCTCCCTCCCCACCTCCCCTCCCTCCCTTCCTTCTTTATCCCATCCTTTGCTTCCTCTCCTTTTCTCCTCACACCTTCCTCTTCACTGGCCACCGTCTCTCCCTCCCTTCCACCCTCCCCTCTGTCATCCCTTCCCCTCACCCCATTTCTCTCTCCCCCACCCCCTCCACCTTCCATCTCCCCTTCCCTCCCTCTCCCCCACCTCCCTTTCCCTCACCCCTACCTCTCTCTCTCCCCTCCACCTCCCCCTCCCCCTCTCTGTCCCTCCCCACCTCCCCTCTCTTTCCCCTAACCACCACCTCTCTCGCTCCCCTTCACCTCCCCACCTCCTCTCCCTCTCCCTCCCTCCCCACCTCCTCTCCCTCCCTTTCCCCTCACTCCCACCTCTCTCTCTCCCCTCCACCTCCCCACCTCCTCTCCCCTCTCTCCCTCCCTTTCCCCTTACCCCCACCTCTTTCTTCCCCCCTCCCCTCTCCCTGCCCACCTCCCATATTGATTGAACTCTTAGTGAAGTTCCCTGCATGGCTGGCTGTCTGTTGACGGGGTTGTGTTCCTGTGTGATGCATTTATCCATGTTACTGTGGTGTGTCCCAAAGTAGACTGATCATTCAGGCTGGACGTCCAGAAGATGCCCCAATCCCATCAGTCTCTAGTGAATGAAGCATAGTATGTACTCATGCCAAATCATCCCCTACTTTATATACTGACAAAGAAATTGAAAATGTTTGTAAGCGTCCCCTAAACTGGATGATGTACTAAAGCTTATCATTCCTGCATTGCAGTGAGACGACACACTGAAAGGACCTGCTTGGCTGCAGAGAGCACTGGGAGTACCTGAAGTTGTGCAAGGCGCCATATAAATGCAAGAGTTCCTTTTTATCATTCAGCACGTTAAGTACAAGAGAAGCAGCATCTGGAAACGTTCAAAGGTCAGGCAGCATCGGTGGAGAAAAAATAATATTTCAGTTCAATAAATTTCATCAGAAATGGAGAAGGTTAGTGCAGGGTTTAGAGCAGGGTGGCCAAACAATTTCGATCTTGGGCCACATACAGAAAAATACAAGAATTCACAGGCCAAACAATATTAATCCCGGCCATGTTTAACCAGTTACACTGCAAGAAAAACTGTGTTTAGTCCAGAAAACCCTTGTGCCATCAAAAATCAATTTTCTATCAAAGTAACTATATGACATTACTAAACAGTTTAACTGTTGACATTGCAGTAGTTTACTGATGTACGGTCGGCATTTCTGTATCTGCTGCTCATCCATTTAAATGAATACTATAAAACTCCTCTGAAGCTACGGCAGCAACATCTAGTGTTGAAACCAGGAAGTGCAATGTACATGCAGTGCAATTTGTTGTGAGAGGGAGGCAATGTTCCTCTCCTGGGCCATGGGCTGCAGTTGGCCCAGGGGCTGCAGCGTGGCCACCCCTGAATTAGGGGGATGTACATTGTGTGAGGGCAGAGGTTCACTCTGAACATTATGTTTAGCACAGACATGGGCAGTAGGGCCTGTCCCTGGGCTGGGCTATCAGGCATGAAGGGGCCAAAGGGCCTGTCCCTGTGCCAGACGGGTTGATGTTTGTTAAACATAATGTAAGATTTTGAGCAAAGAGGGAGAGAGAGAGGAAAGGGCTTCCTGACATCTGGTGTGCAATATTTTCTATCCTAAAGTCTACTTATAGTTGTATTTAGCAAGGCATTTGGACACAATGAGGTATTGAGGCCCTGAGCCTATCGCTTATTGTGTGATGTTGCAGTGAAAGCTCCCTGATGTAATGCAGCAGGGAGTAGCCTGTACTGAACCTGGCCCTTCACTGTTCGATGCACAGACAAATACACCAAGAGTTCACCGCCTCAGTGAAGGGGTGATGTGTGAAACCAAGGCTGAGGAACGGGGCTGTCCTACCTTCATTTAATGATGAGGTTAGCTTTTCCGGTGTGATACACTCGAATCACAAAGCCATTGATGTGTGCAAGGTTTTACCGACAGAGGTTGGGGAAGGAACATGTCTGGCTCTCTGTGTCAAGTACGTCCAGGCAGCTTGCAGCCAGCTGTGTGGGAGATGGGAATTAAAGAGGCATTGATAATGATCTCTGTGTGGTGCATTCACAGAACATTCCAGGTCCTTCAGCCCACAAGGTCATGCAGACTGATGTAAACTCACTCCACCACAATCTATCCTTCCCTCCCTCACAATCTATCCTTCCCTCCCTCACACCTGTAACCCTCTTTTTCTTGCATCTACGTGCGTGTCTAAGAGTCTTTTAAATTTCCCTATTGTACCAGCCCCCACCCCCGGCCACACATTCTAGGCTCCCACCACTGGTTTAATAAAGGTGTATAAGATTATGAAGGGCATAGATTGAGCGGACGGCAACAGCTTTTTCCAAGGTGACAGTAGAAAATATCTGGTTAAGGTGAGAGGAGGAAAGTTTGGAGGAGGTGTCAGTGGTAACTTTTTATACACAGAGTGGTAGATGCGTGGACCACATTGGTGGAGGCTGGGACATTAGGGGCATGTAAAAAAAATTTCATAGGCACATGAATGAAAGGAAATGGAGAGTAGAGAAGGTGATGTGCCCTCAGTTTATGTCCGTCAACACCACATCATAGGCTGAAGGTCCTTTACTTTGCTGCAGGGTTCTACGAGCCATGCCCCAGAAACCTGCAATGCCTTTCTCTCATTGGATCACACTGACCATGGATTTATTGAATCCCTTGTTTCCGGACTGGCTCTTTACAGAGGAAATCGGCCTTGTCCCTGTCCATGCTCTCCACAATTCTGTGAATTAACTCTGCTCACCCTCAGTGAGGGGCCAATCATTTCCCCTGTCAGGTGTTGTTCCTGGTGTCAGGATAACAACCTCTCAATGTCAGCAAATTGAGGGAGTTGGTCATTGAACTGGAAACAGAGGGGAGCATCCTCCCTGCATATGCCAACAGTGTTGAGTGGAGATGGGCCTGGTCCAACCTCGTTGAAGTTATGGCCAAGAAGGTATTGCAAATAAAGACGCCGTGTGGAAATGTGGCATGTCCGTTATAGATGCAGCATGGGGGGGAGGGAGTGGGTATCACCACATGGGACGGGAACCACAGCGAGTTGTGATCACAGCTCAGCCCACACAATCTTCCCACCCCTCCATCCACCCAACTGCCTCAAGGAAGGTGCTGCATGGAAGGGACGACTGTCCCCTCATAGTAACACACCCCCTACCCCCCACCCCCAAATCACAACCCCACCCCGTCACACACCTCCACCCCCTAGTCACACTTCTCTCCCCACCCCCCACTTACCAGTCACACCAACCTCCCCACAGCCCCCATCACAGTTCCCCCCCCAACTCGCTATTGGGCGGGTACATGAACCTCCAGACTCCATGATAGTTTGTTTGCTACCAGACTTATACTTGCACCTTTAACTGGGACAGACAATCTCCCTGTATGATAGAACTCTACTTTCCTCAATATCATGGACTCATTACTGCACCACTCCCACTTCATTTCTTATTCATTTGTTAATTGAGCATTACCTGGTGCATGATTTGCCTGAATGGTGCACAACATGAAGCTCCTTATTCTGTCTAGGGAAATGTGACAGTAATTCAAATCACTTCAATCAGTAGAGCTAAACCAGGGCTATAAAGTTATCTGTGGAACTGCATCATGGTTTATGGTCATCTGTGGAGCTACACCATGTTTATGGGAATCTCTGGAACTCTACCATAGTTTATGGAAATCTGTGAAGGTACACTATGTTTATGGGAATATGTGGAGCTACACTGTAGTTTACAGTAATCAGTGGAACTACACTATGGTTTATGGTAATCTGTGGGGCTACACTGTAGTTTACAGTAATCTTTTGTCCTACAATGTGGTTTACGGTAATCCGTGGAGATACACTGTGGTTTATGGTAATCTGTGGAGATACACTGATGTTTATGGTAATCTGTGGCCCTACACTGTGGTTCACGGTAATCTGTGGAGATACACTGTGGTTTAAGGTAATCTGTGGCCCTACACTGTTGTTTACGGTAATCTGTGGAGATACACTGATGTTTATGGTAATCTATGGCCCTACACTGTGGTTCACGGTAATCTGTGGCACTACATTGTGGTTTATGGTAATCTGTGACCCTACACTGTGGTTTACAGTAATCTGTGACACTACTCTGTGGTTTACGGTAATCTGTGGCACTACTCTGTGTTTTAATGTAATTGTGCCCCTACACTGTGGTTTATGGTAATCTGTGGCACTACTCCGTGTTTTAATGTAACTGTGGTCCTACACTGTGGTTTACGGCACTCTTTAAATCTGTAGCACTACTCCGTGTTTTAACTGTGGCCCTACACTATGGTTTATGGTAATCTGTGGCACTACATTGTGTTTTAACTGTGGCTATTGTGTTTTAACTGTGGCCCTACACTATGGTTTACGGTAATCTGTGCCACTACTCCGTGTTTTAATGTAACTGTGGCCCTACACTGTGGTTTACGGTAATCTGTGGCACTCCATTGTGTCTTACGGTAATCTGTGACACTATTTGGTTTATCTGTGGCCCTACACTGTAATTTTTGAATCTGAATATGGGTTTCTGCAGTGAGTTTCACCTAAAACCGATTATTCAGGGAATTGTGAAACTCCTCACTTAATCCTGGATACACTGGATGATCAAGGAGTGTTGATCATAGTTTTATTTGGAGAGGACAAACTGCATGATTGATGGATGTTTCATTGAGACGTAGACCCTGAGCAGTGCGCTCCAGTCTCTCGACCACTGATGCAGACGTGCACTAAACACTAATGTTCTCTGAGAGTTGAATTCAGGAACGTAACAAAAACAATAACTTTAATAAAAGTTAAAAGTAAGCGCCTGCCTAAATGTTTCCAGGCCTGGATGAAGGGGTTAAGCCTGAAACGTTGGTTCTGTATCTTTACTGTTGCTATATAAAATACTGTACACTGTGTGACCTGCTGAGTTCCTCCACCATTTTTACTCAACCACTGTGACCTGCAGACTTTTTTGTTTTACTAAAAGCTATTAACAAATAGTTTCTGGAAGTTAGTGCCACACTGTGAATCTCTTCACAGAGGAACATGCTGAAGCGTGTGTCCCAGTGCGATACAGAGTGCTGAGGTATGACCTGTCTGCTGCAGTATGTCATCAGTAAAAAAGGCAAGCAGCTAGGCAGGGTAAAGTATGACATACCTTCCACACCTTCACTCGAAGAGTTGAGCTTGTTCCAATTCTGACCAGAGTAACTCAAGCCCAACATCATTTGTTTGTCTGCTCGATATGTACTAACCAAATCTCCTCCTCTTTTGCTTCTTTACTGTAAGAGAAGAGCCTATACTAAAAATGACAGGCAGAAGGCAATTTTTTACATGTTCTGTACTGTTTATACAACAATAAAGGATTATTGTATCTTGAATGTAATATTTAAATGCTGATGGGAATTGGGAAAGAGTTGTTTGCAGAGAGTTGGTTGGATGGAACTGCTTGGTGACCTAGAATAACCTTGTAATTCAACCTTCTGTGCAAGGTTCAATGTGCAGAGCTTATCAAAGATCCATTCATGTTTTCTGTACAGAGCAGAATGATGAATATGATCATTCTTGGTTTCAAGAAGATGATTTCACAAAAAATTATAATCCCATGTTCAATCTATGATGAAGTAAAGTGACACTCCACAACTCTCGTTAATGTATTGTGTGGAACACTGAAACATTGAGGATAATTATTTACGTACTATGGAATATGTTGATATATTAAGATCCTTAATATTATAGTTTGAAGCATATAAAGGCCACATTTATGTTCATTGGAGATGACAATAATTGTAGAATAAAATCTGTGAAAACTCATTAGACACTTATTTCTACACCATGGGATCTATTGAAGAATTTTTCAGTGTATAATGGGGAACACTAAGGTGTGCAAAATCTTGGAGGTTGCCAAGTGTATGTGACTGTCATTGATGTTCCTAGAAATGGATCAAAATATGGAAAGCATTTATGTATGATTCTGAATATAGTCAAGCATTTAACATGCCTGTGGAGTATTCTGAGCCACACAGGGCGCTCAGTATGTGCCTGTGAGTAATACCAAAACATAATAATAGTGATTATGTACCATGGAGTGTACTAAACCAAACATCTTTTAACATACAGTGGCATATACCTGTATTTTGAACTGAATCAAATACATACGTCAGTTTACTGTCCTGAGAATCCTCTGAAAGTGTGTAAGACAATTATTTATGAACTTGCAAGATACTAAAGATTTTTCTGGCATCTTTCCAGGCACTGTGTAGTGTATGAATATAATAGACCTGCTTATGTAGTGCGGAGTACACCAGAAACTTAGTCAGATCCTGTGGATAATTCTACAGAATATACGGCAAATAAAAGATGGATCTTGTACTGTGGAGTATCCAAAGCTTTCACCATGACTTCAACTTCACTTGGGTCCATATCTGGCAACATCTCCCCTTCCTCGATATCTCTGTCTCTATCTCGGGAGACAAACTCTCAACAGACATCTTCTACAAACCCACCAACTCCTGCAGCGACCTCGACAACACCTCTTCCCACCCTGTCCCCTGTAAGGATTCCATTCCCTTCTCTCAATTCCTCTGTCTCTATCGCATCTGCTCCCATGATGAGAACTTCCATGCCAGAACATTCAAGGTGTCCTCCTTCAAAAAGTGTGACTTCCAATCCACCACCATCAATTCAATCTGTACCTTCATTATTACCTGCTCATCTGCCCTGGTCCCCTCCACACCTTGCTGAAACAAACACAGGATTCCGTTTGTCCTTGCCTACCATTCCACCAACCTCCTCATCCAACATTTTCCCTTCTCCACCTTTTGCAGCGACTGCTCTCTCTGTGACTCCCTCATCCACTCCTCCCTCCCCACCAATCTTCCCCTTGGGATCTACCCCAGGACTGCAGGAGATGCTCCACTTGTGCCCACACCTCCTCCCTCAACACCATTCAGGACCCAAACAGTCCTTCCAAGTGAAGCAACGTTTCACTTGTGAACCTGCAGGGTCACCTACTGCATCTGATGTTCCCGCTGTGGTCTCCTCAATGTCAGAGAGACTGGATGCAGTCTGGGAGATCGCTTCACTGAGCACCTCTGCTCTATCTGCATTAATGACAGGGATCTCCCAGTGGCCAATTCATTTCAATTCCACACCCTGGCATGTCTGTCCACGTTCTCATGCACTGCCAAACCAAGGCTACCCACAACCTGGAGGAACAACACCTAATATTCTGACTGGTCACTTTCCAACTGGATAGCATTCATCAACTTCTCCAGTTAGGGATCTCTCTCTCTCTCTCTCTCTCTTTCTCTCTCTCTCTCTCTCTCTCTCTCTCTCTCTCCCCCACCCATATCCACTGATATATTGGTTGATAATCTATCTTTATCTCCTACGAACTCTGCGAAACCAACTGGGTTCCTCCAGCATCTTTGTTTATTTACCACAATCACAGAGTCTGCAGATTTCCGAGTTTCCCTTCATATCCTCTTGCCTGTGATCTGTGCTCCTCCCCCTGCCCCTTCTTCCCCTCCTTCCCTGACCTTTTTATTCAGGGACCTGACTGCTTATTGCTCCATACTTTGATGAAGGGCTCAGTCCCAAAATGTTGGTTAAGAATATATTGGATAGATACATGGATGGGAGAGATTTGGAGGGTTAAGGAATGGGACTAGTGGAATAATGGTTGGCACAGACTAAGAGGGCTGAATGACCTGTTTTCTGTGCTGAAGCGTCTATAGTTCTAATGCCTCATTGTCAAGGCTCAGAAACAAGCACCAGGACCTGGCCTGGCTGGCAGTGAGAGGAGCCCTCCAAGTCACATCCTTCCTGTACGACCGGAAAGTCACCCACCACTCATGTTGTCCCCGAGATGAGTGCGGTGGAGATGAGACAGTCGGCTTCCTCTTTGCTGAATACAGATTCCCTAAGAATGTGTGGAGAAGGATGCAGGGATCCTGGTCACAATTCACCCCCAGCGGCAGCGTGACAGAGGGCTCTGATCTATAGACTGTTCCCAGGGACACATACAGAGTCCGACATCCAGACCTGCTGGAAGACCATCGACTCAGTGAAAGATACCCTTTGATTTGCCTGAAACCTGCTGGCATTTCAGTACATGGAGATGTGGGTGAGGGTACGCTGCCGACTGGGACATTCCGGGCTGCAGGGGTACATGCTGAGGGACATACTGAGGCTTGGTGCAGCCAACACAAGGGCTCTGTGGGGAAAGACACAATTCAGAGCCCTCCCATTACCAGGCACTGAGGGGCTGAGACCAAGGGGGGGAAGCCCCTGAACCAACAGAGGGGAGAAATGACAAAATGGCAATAAGGTGGGAACAGAGGAAATAGAGAGTGTCTAATAATGTAGATGTTGGGAGTGAACGGACACGACACTAAGGGTCTGAAAAGGCATGGAACAGTTTTCTTTGTTGTAAATAATTTATTATGAATATTTTTGGAAAAGAATATCAATCTTTATATGAATGCTGCGAGACCTGCACTTTTGTACATTAAACTATAATTACAGCATCTGCTGACTTTCCTATTGAAGTCAGATTTGTTTTGGTATCACTGAATCTACTAATGTATGTAAAATCCTCATTTACAGTTTCTGAGTGATTTAGTAGTTTGTGTATGAAGCAGGGAGCTATGGATCTGGTTTACATCTAAGGTATATATGGACCTCTCCAACATATGTAAAATGCTCATTAATTACTCTGGAATACACCAGAACACTTTAATATATGTAGCAAGGATAATACTAAATCATGAAATCACTCCAAGCAAGAAGGTTGTGTCTGCTGAGCTGTTCGCCTTTTATGTGCTCTGAGTTGTCCAAAGTGGGCAGGGAATTGAGTTCTGCACCATGTGGTGTATTAAAGCCCATCACACACTCTTTAATATAGGACTAACAGAAAATAATGAAACATTCATCTCTGTTCTGAGGAAAATTAAAACAAATGGCAAACGGTTGTCCAAAGCATCAACGAAAGCCTGCTGTGTGTGGGGACACCTTGTCGGGGCTGAGCCTGCTGTGTGTGGGGATGCCCTGGCAGGGCTGAACCTGCTGTGTGTGGGGACGCCCTGGCGGGGCTGAACCTGTTTTTATGGGAACACCCTGGTGGAGCTGAACCTGTTGTGTGTGGGGACGCCCTGGTGGGACTGAACCTGTTTTGTGTGGGGACGCCCTGGCGGGGCTGAACCTGCTGTGTGTGGGGACGCCTTGGCATTGGTGTGCACCACTTCTCTGAACTTTTAATATTCCAATGTATATAAGACATCCGTTTATGTTCAGTATATAGTGGGAATATTGACACTCAGTTATCAATCTTGGAGTATTCTCAATTTATACTTTTTCACCTGAGGAAAAAAAATATTCTGAAGCCTCTTGTTTTATTGCTGTGTTGTCAAGTATGGAATGATTATTTAATGTTTACCTAGCAAAAGCACAGTGTGTGTGTTAACCCACTAGTCCCCGTGCCTTGCCAGGGTGCGTTAACCCACTAGTCCCTGAGTTTGTGCCAGTGTGTGTAAACCCTCTAGTCCCCATGTCTGCGCCAGTGTGTGTTAACCCACTAGTCCCCGTGTGGTGCCAGTGTGTATTTTAACCCGCTAGTCCCCGTGTCTGTGCCAGGGTGTGTTAACCCACTAATCCCTTTTGTGCCAGTGTGTGTAAACCCTCTAGTCCCCATGTCTGTGCCAATATGAGTTAACCCACTGGTCCCTGTGTCCATGCCAGTGTGTTTTAACCCACTAGTCCCCATGTCTGTGCCAATGTGTGTTTTAACCCACTAGCCACCGTGTCTGTGCCAGTGTGCGTTAACCCACTAGTGCCAGTGTCCGTGGCAGTGTGTTAACCCGCTAGTCCCCATGTCTGTGCCAGTGTGCGTTAACCCACTAGTCCCCGTGTCTGTGCCAATGTGTTTTTTAACCCACTAGTCCCCATGTCTGTGCCAGTGTGCAGTAACCCACTAGTCCCCCATGTCTGTGCCAGTGTGCGTTAACCCACTGGACCACGTGTCTGTGCCAGTGTGTAAACCCACTAGTCCCTGTGTCCGTATCAATGTGTTAACCCACTAGTCCCTGTGTCTGTGGCAGTGTGTGTTAACCCACTAGTCCTTGTATCTTTGACAGTGTGTGTTAACCCACTTGTCCCTGTTTCCATGGCAATGTGTTAACCCACTAGTCCCCGTGCCTGTGGCAGTGTGTTAATCCACTAGTCCCTATGTCTGTGGCAGTGTGTGTTAACCCACTCGTCCCCTTGTCTGTGGCAGTGTGTTTTAACCCACTAGTCCCCTTGTCTGTGGCAGTGTGTGTTAACCCACTAGTCCCCTTGTCTGTGGCAGTGTGTGTTAACCCACTAGTCCCCTTGTCTGTGGCAGTGTGTGTTAACCCACTAGTCCCCGTGTCTGTGGCAGTGTGTGTTAACCCACTAGTCCCCGTGTCTGTGGCAGTGTGTGTTAACCCACTAGTCCACGTGCCTGTGGCAGTGTGTTAACCCACTAGTCCCCTTGTCTGTGGCAGTGTGTGTTAATCCACTAGTCCCCGTGTCTGTGGCAGTGTGTGTTAACCCACTAGTCCCCTTGTCTGTGGCAGTGTGTGTTAACCCACTAGTCCCCTTGTCTGTGGCAGTGTGTGTTAACCCACTAGTCCCCGTGTCTGTGGCAGTGTGTGTTAACCCACTAGTCCCCGTGTCTGTGGCAGTGTGTATTAACCCACTAGTCCCCGTGTCTGTGGCAGTGTGTGTTAACCCACTAGTCCCCTTGTCTGTGGCAGTGTGTGTTAACCCACTAGTCCCCGTGTCTGTGGCAGTGTGTGTTAACCCACTAGTCCCCGTGTCTGTGGCAGTGTGTGTTAACCCACTAGTCCCCTTGTCTGTGGCAGTGTGTTAACTCACTAGTCTCTGTGTACATACCAGTGTGTGTAAACCCACTAGTCTCTGTGTCCATGGCAGTGTGTTAACCCACTAGTCCCCGTGTCTGTGCCACTGTGTGTTAACCCAGTAGTCCCCTTGTCCATGGCAGTATATTAACCCATTAGTTCCTGTGTCCATGCCAGTGTATGTTAACCACTATTCACCACTTTCTGGATGAAATGGAAATCCGTAGTGTTGTGAGAACGTGGAGAAGGTCCCAGTAGCATCTGTGGAGAGAGTTTTGGAAATGATGAACAGATAAAGATGTACTGAAGTGGGTTAATCAACAGGCTCCTCTGTTGTGCAAGGAAGGAAGCTGTGACCATCACTTCCTAGTCAGGGTATAGGCCTGGTCTCACTGCCTTCATATGTGGATTGATTTGTTACTTGAGGAGTTGTAAATGGGACAGAATATTTTGAAGTGACCGTCACAATCTTGTCCTGACACTCACTGATGAAGTAGCTGCTGATGGTTAGGGCCAGGGCACTGCCTGAGGAGATGGGCCTGGGTTTGAGGCGATTAACCTCCAACCACCACAACCACCTTGCTCTGTGCCGGGTGTAACTCCAACCAGTGAAGATTCCCCAGTTCCAGTGACAGCACTTTAGCCACCACTGCCTGATGACCCATTCCATCAGATGCTGCCTTGGTCCTCACTTCCACCTCAGCCGTTGAGATGCTATCCGTTTTTACACCAAGGCAGTGCTGAGCTCAGGGGCGGAGTGACATTCAGGGAAACTGAAACTGGGCATGCTCAGTGTTATATCTCTGTCATTTGGGAGGCTTCTTAAATTACTTAGAGATGCGAGATTTCATTAACAGAAAAGACTTTACTTACTGATGTCTTCCACCATCTGAAGAAACTGTTCACATATGCCCCACAGTGGTGCACTACAGTTACTGCAGTGAGAAGGGTGTATTCTTACACGCTTACAAAATAGTTCACATTATCCCGACTATATAACATCCCTCCTTCTCAAGAGAAAGATAAATGTTGTGTTCTTTATCACTTTTTTTCCAGTGCAAATTAAGTAACTGAACTTGTACACTCATTTATTTACACAACTATTTTTAAATAGGTCTTAATGATATCGGACTGGTAGCAGTATGTTCCTTCGCCATCTTGTGGATTTGGCTCTGACCACTGGGCTCTGTGTTGCTGGTCCACGTGTCGGTGATGTAACTTGTTGTGCTTCACTTGACAACTGATGCGTTGATGTTTCACTACTGTTAGTAGTTGTGGTCTCTTCACTTGATACCTCACTTGATAGTGGTGTTGGAGGCTTTGCTGGTATTAAAGCTTTCTGCTTCATCACATCTTGTGTTGGCCGGATGTGAATTCTGTTTTTCCTCAGCTGATTGCCAGAGTCTGACTCGACTTGGATCTTGGTGTCTCGGTTTCTCTGATGACCTTTGGTGGGGTCCCATGTTTTCAGTGTTGCCTCTTGAATATGCACATGCTGCCCTCTGAAGAGTTCTGGCAATGTTTGTGCATGTTTGTTAGAATCCTGGCGTCCTTCCTTTTGCGTGTCAGCCAGTCTTCTGATTTCCTCCTGGTCTTCTGGAGGGTGTATTTCACTTGGCAGAATTGTGCCGGGGATTTCATGTCAGCCCTAAAAGGTATTGCTCATAATGATAGAAGAGCGAGGAATGGGTCTTCTTTGATTTTGCCTACTGTGTTTCACAGTGTAAACTTTCAATGAACCCATGACCTTTGGGGTAGTATGGGGATGAAGTAGTGATAACAAACCCATACTCTGCAGCCAGCTCTAGGAATTCTTGTGACGTGAACTGTGTTCCATTGTCACATTTTATTTTCTCGGATATTCCTTGTTCAGCAAGGAGCGCTCTCATTTCTGACGTGATAGTTGACACTCTCAGGTCTTTCATCCTTTTGACAAATGGAAACGTAGAGTAATAACAGGCTACTATTAAATACCACTCTTGATTCTCAGTGAACAAGTCTGCTCCCACTGGGTGCTGTGGCCTGGCAGGTACTTCTGAGGAAATCATTTCCTCTTTTTGTGTGTGTTTCTGTTGACCCGTTTGAATATTTTTTTTTTGTCGGTATCTGATAATTGACAGAGATCAACTGCAACTCCCGACAGCTATCCAGACCTAGAATTGCTGGTCCATCTGCATCTACCTCGTAGAACATACAACAGATGTTCTTTTCCTTATGGTAGCCATTGATCTTAGCTCTCCCTAGATGCCTGATCATGGGTCCACTATAGGCCATTAAAGTGACATTTGCTGTTTCCAATGCACAAATCCCCTTTTATTATCTTCTCTGGGAACATCTGGCGGTAGAGTCTGACTGGAGGGACGTTGCTTTGTGATCTATTATCCAGTTTCACCTTTTGGTTAAATATCGTAGGCTTGTTCTGGACTGTTCTCTATGTTTGGATCCTTGTGTGCAACTCGCTTTCTTCTTTCATCTCATCCAACAGCTCGTGAAGGTGTATAGATTCTATGTCCAGTATCTGAGTGTCGGAATCCTCATTGTTGTTTCCTTTTATGTGGTGGATCTTCTCCTTGTCTTCTTTCTTCACTGGTATTCCTGTTTTCTTCATCCCAGACTTGCACATCTTTGCCTAGTGGTTTTCTTTACCACAGGCTCTGCATTCAGAACCGTATGCAGGGCATTTGTTTCGGTCATTGAAGGGCTTTTGTCTGCCACACTTCCTGTAGGACTTGGGGGTTTGCACTTTTCTGATTGTGTTCTTTATAGCATCAACCCTTCCTTCTCTTTGCTGTGGGCGGATCTGCATAGATAGGGATTTAATTTGTATCCTCGTGGCTTCGAAGTCTCTGGCTGTGTCTATAGCTTCGGCTGGCTTCAAGCTATCCTTCCCTATCCCTTTTGCACTGGGATGGGCACTCCCCCATATTAGTTGATCAACTAATCTTTCCTCTATATCCTTCAATCTGCATTTTGCAGCAACAATTTTAGTCTAGTGAAGAAGTGATCAACATAGCGTTTAATTCTATGATTAGACCTGGGTTCAAGGTGAAAAGCAAACTTTCCAAATATCTGGTCTGGATATTTTTTCTCCTCCTCTGTAAGCTCCCAGCTATTAAATAAGTCAAGGCCTCGCTCCCCTGTCCAGAGAAGTAGAGAACGGTCATTCTCCTCTGCTCTTCAATGGTAAATTGCACTTCTGCTGAAACTTTTTAAACGATTCAACAATGTCTTCAGCCTCCCCGTCCATCACTGCTGTTTCTCCAGCCATTTTTTTCAGTGGTGTTTTTTCTCTTCTTCCCCTTCATATTTCAATGACTTACTGACAATCAATTGTATGGCTTTATTCTTCTCTTATCCTGCTGCCACCATGTTATGTCTCTTGAGTTGCTTGGGAGTCTTCTTAAATAACAAAGATGCAAGATTCAAACAACAGAAGAGACTTACTGATGCCTTCCACCATCTCAGGAAACTGTTCTCACACACATACATACACCCACAGTGGTGCACTACAGTTACTACAGTGAGAAGGATGTATTCTTGCGCGTTTACAAAATAGTTCACATTATCTTGATTATATAACACTTGGTTACGGGAAGGATATTGTTCAGTGGGAGGGAGCAGGTAATATTCACCAGGATATTCCCCAGATTCGAAAGCTGGAGTTACAAAGAGAGGTGGGCCATTTGCTCTCTGGAGGCCGGGGGGTGGGGGGGGGGGTGGGGGGGCCTTAAGGAAGTTTATAAAATCCAATCTTGTCAAATATATTTACTGACATCACCTCCACTGCTTCAAAGGGAAGTGAATTCCAGAGATTCACCACCCTCTGGGAAAAGCAGTTCCTCCTCATCTCCATCCTAAATCTATTACCCTGGATCTTGAGGCCATGTCCAGGACTTCCCCATCCATATTTATTTTGTACCCTGATATTCTTCCATATTTTTCTAGTGTAACTTTTCCAAAGATTTAGCCAGTTCTGATGGGTCCAATTGCACATCATTGGCAAATAGACCGATTTTGTTCTTCTTTTACCCAACTGTGAAGCCCCTTTACATCCAGGTCCCTTCTTATTATCTCCGCCAGTGGTTCAATCACTAAAGTGAAAATCGCTTGGGACAGGGTGCATCCCAGTCGGCTCGATCTACCCACTGCTGACATCTGATTATTTGTTATTATTTTAGCTTGTGGTTTATGGTATAAAATTTTATCCAATCTATAAATGTTCTGCCAATACCAAATTTTTCCAGGGTTTTAAATAAAAATGGCCATTTCAAATACTCAAATGCTTTTTCTGCATCTAGGGAGACTGTAATACTTGGATTTCATTCAAATTTAGCCATGTTTATTATATTAGATCTTCCTAGACTATTTGAGGAATGCCTTCTTTTCACAAATCTTGCTTGGTCCACATGTATCAGTTTTGGCAAGTATTGTCCTAACCTATTAGCCAATGCTTTTGCTAGTATCTTATAATCAGCATATAACAGGGATGTTAGTCTGTATGATGAAGTTTTTTGTGGGTCCCTATTTATTTTAGTAACACTGTAATAATCACAGTTGAGAATAACTCCAGGAGGGTCTGAGTTCTCACAGCTTGGTCCAGGACAACCATTAAAAAAGGGGCATTAATAATTCTTTGAATTGTCTGTAAAACTCGGGTGGAAATTCATCCTCTCCCAGTAATTTATTAGCCTGTAGCCCTTTTTGATTTCTTCCCTTGTGGTGAGTATCTAATTCTATCCCTTCTCTCTCTTCTAGCCTTGGCAGAATAATTTCCTTCCACCTCTACTCTCTGTTTTCTTCCTACAAGTCAATTTTTTATCCATGCAGTTAATTTTCCACTGATCCGTGACTTGTGACTTTCTGGATGAGTCTCTTGTGGGGAACCTTGTCAAATTCCTTGTTAAAATCCATGTCGACCACATCTACCACCGACTCTCATCAATTAATTTTGTTACCTTCTCAAAAAACTCAATTAGACTCATGAGGCACGACCTTCCCTTCTCAAAGCCATGCTGACTATCCTTGAGTAGACTGTACTTCACCAAATGCTCATAGATTCTGTCCTTAAGAACCTTCTTCAATAGTTTTCACATCACTGACGTAAGACTCACTGGTCTATAATTCCCAGGATTCTCCCTGTTACCTTTTTTTAAACAAGGCGACTACATTTGCCATTCTCCAATCCTCCGGCACCTCCCCTACAGCCAAAGAGGATTCAAAGATCATGGCTCCTGCCCAGCTTCATGTCTGCTCTCCTGAGTAGCCAGAAGTGAACAAATGCCTCCCCCACCCCCCACTCCCTGCCATTCCTGGGAAACACCACGGGTCAGATGGTAGGCGGAGCAACCATTTTCAGCATCCTGGTCCCATGGTCATTGGATGTTGAGGGACAGCTGCCCCCTCACTTCTAACCCTCCCTCCGCAATTCCCTCCCCATCCATCGCATCCCCGGCACCTTCCCCTGTGCCCTCAGGAGTTACCACAATTATGCCCACACCTCTTCCTTCACCATGGTTCATGGCCTCAAATAGGCCTTTCACATGAAGCAACACTTCACCTGTACATTCAGAGAACTGACTTACTGCATCTGGTGCTCCTTTATTGACCTTCTCCACATCACATCATAATATCCCACAGACTGGGTGATTGCTTCACTCATCATCTCCTTTCCATTCGCAACCACAGCGACCTCCCAGTAGCCAACCATTTCAATTCTGAGTCACACTCCCACACTTACATGTCTGTCCATGGCCTTGTGTACTGTCCCACCCTGACCACCCGAAACGTCGGTTCTGTACCTTTACCTTTGCTACATAAAGGACACTGTTTGACCTGCTGAGTCTCTCCAGCATTTTGTGATTTTACTCACTTCTAACCCTGGTTCATCTGACTATACAGGAAGGGAGAGCCCACCACCGGTGAAGTAGAGAGCGACCACACTCCATTTCACACTGGCGTACACCAGCCCAGATGTTCTACCTTGAGGTTGGCTGCAGGGGTGAGGAGGGCAAGGGTCTTCCCTGGTTCTGGACTGCATGCGCTCACGTTAGGGGCCAAGCAGAGAGGAATCTCAACCAGAGGTGTCTGAGTTCACAATGTGTCAAGTGGTCACTGGGGGTCAGAAATAAATGGAGGTCAGCAGTTGCCAGAGATCACTGGGGGTCAGAGTTACTTGGAGTCGGTGGTCACTGTGGGTCAATTGGAGTCAGTGGTTTCTGGGAGTCACTGGAGGTTGGGGTTACTGGGGTCATTGGTCACTGGGGTCGGGGTCACTGGATTCAGGGTCACTGGATTCCTAGAATCATAGAAAATGGGTGCAGCAGACAAGGATTTTGTTCTTCTCTTTTGTTTCATGACACCTCCTGACCCCCATCTCCTGTTTGTGTTTAGATCTCTGTCAGGACGCATTGTTGGTGGAGTTTGGTGGTTCTTCACTTTAATCATCATCTCTTCCTACACTGCTAACCTCGCTGCCTTCCTGACTGTTGAGCGGATGGTGTCACCGATTGAGAGTGCTGAGGACCTGGCAAAGCAGACGGAGATTGCCTATGGAACCCTTGATGCAGGATCAACCAAAGAGTTCTTCAGGGTGAGCTTGTCATTACGTTGCTGTGTTTGAGGATCTTTCCCCTTGGTGGGGCTTCTAGAGCCTGGGCTGGTTCTCAGAGTCACTTGCAGATGGAGACGGGAAGGAATCTCATTAGGTGGAGGTGGTCACTGATCAGAAAATTTCTGTCACCTTTCCTTTCATGGTTTCTACAACATCCCCCTCATCCTGCTAATCTCCAAATCTTCCTGAAGGATCCTTCACAATGATGCAAAAATTGATTTGCCATGTCTGCCATTTCTTTGTTTTATGTTTTAATTCATCAGCTTTGTTCTCTAGAGGCTCCAGACTAATCTTAGCTGCCTTCCTCCTATTTATATACAGTACCGTAGAACGTTACATACAGCACAGAAAAAACAGGCCATTCGATCCTTCCAGTCTGTGCCACTGACCTGATCTCATTCCATAGCTCTCCAAAACTTTCCTATCCATGTATCTATCCAATTTTTTTTTAAAACTCAAGATTGAATCTGCATTTGCTACATCAGATAGCAGCTCATTCCATGCTCCTACCACTTTCTGAGTGAGAATCTTTCCCCTAATGTTCCCCTTGTACCTCTCCCCTTTCAGCCTCAAGCTATAACCTTTCGTAATTACCTCCCCCAATCTAAGTGGAAACATCCTGCTCACATCTACTCTGTCTATACCCCTCAATCTTATAAACCTCATTAATTGTCCCCTCATTCTTCTTCATTCCAAGGAATAAAGTCCTAACCTGTTTAATCTTTCCCAGTAACTCAACTCCTGAAGACCTGGCAACATCCTAGTAAATCTTATCTGCACTCCTTCAATCTTAATACTTCTTACTGGGGACAAGAGATTGTGGATGTTAGAAATAAAATAAACTGCTGAGTAACTCAGTGAGACGAGCAGCCTTGGAGGCTGGAAGGGGAACTGTCAATCTTTTGAGTCGAAACCTGCATCAGGTCCTTAGCTGGAACATTGACAATGTTCTCCCCATTGCTGCTGTTTAACTTGCTGAATTCCTCAAGAAGTTTGCCATTTTTAACATTTGCTTTACAAATTCTGACAATTTATTTGATATTGAGGGCAAGTTTTCTCTAAATCAATGTTCTTCCTTCTGAACCTTTACATGTCAAATCCTCTGACATGCCACCTTGGCCTCAACCTGATGTGTTCACCACATGTCTCCCTCTTTCTTCAACAATCCTTCTGATTGGGATTGATTCCCTTTGAGGGTTATAGTCCAGATGTTTGATATCTGTTCATCCAGCTACTAGTTTCCGTTTGAGTCCCCAACCCACCTTGGGGACAACTGCTGGCCATGGTAACATCACTAAGTTGAAGACTGGGGTGGGGGGGCGGGTATTGCTCTGTGGTGATCTTCTTCCAGCTGCATCTGAAATTCTCTCAAACTGCAGCCACTCTCACCCAAAGGACCTTTAACCTTGTTCATTCTCCATGGCCACATCTAAACTAGCGAATCTCAGATAGATTCTGTGACTTGTTCTAAGAAGAACTCCTGACTCACAACACAAATTCTTCTACAATATCCTAGCGAGTTTGATTGGTCCAGTACATGCCAGTTTCCATCTTGCCTGTTATGCTCTACTCCATCGAGAAGGTCACATTTTGGGGGCCTGAACATGACAGCACCCGTAGAGTCACCTGAAAGACTGCATAGGCTGGAATCTGGAACAACAAACACTCTTTCAGTCATAAATGAAACACAAAAGTCGCAGATGCTGTGATTGTAGTAAAAACACAGAAATGCTGGAGGAACGCGGCCGGTCTTGATAAATGACTGATGTTTCGGGCCTGAGCCCTTCCTCACGGAATAAGCAAAGAACAGGAAATCTCAGAATTCAGACAGTGTCGGCTGGGGAAGGAGTCCAGACCAACAAAAGGGGTTAATTGGATTTGATAAGGGGAGGGAAGAGAATTGATTTTGTCTGTGTGAAAGGAGACAGAAGGAAAAGGGACAGAGACAGAGCTGGGGAAAAAAGTTGGGGTGGGGGGGGAGTTTAACAAAAGCCAGAGAACTCGATATTAATTTGGAGGGTGTGCAGATATAAGGTGAGGTGTTGTTGGTCTCAGTCTGGCTGTGCATGAGACTCTTTTAGATGAGCAGCATCTTTGGGAGAATTTATCCCAGAGAGAGGGAGCAGTGAGAAAGAAAATTCCCGTCTAGAGGAGAACAACTTCCTGAAAGACGGTATGTCTTGAGGAGACGTTGCAGTGGAACAGAAAACTGGAGACACACAGGGATCCAGCCTGAAATATTGACCATTCCTCTCCTTCCACTGATGTTGCCCAACTGCCGGGTTCTCCAGCACAGAGAGAGTTACTAGTTCACCTATGTCTCCTGTCCACTGCTATTCATGATTTCAACTCAAACCAATCACACATCACAACTCACTATCTTGATTTCATGACATCACTCAGAACCCTTACCTGGTTGATACTCCCTCACTGTGTGTGTTCTGTTGGATGTATAAGATGAAATGTTGAGCACCTAGACCTAGACACCCTGAAGCCACATCTCTGTTTGTCTCACTCCACTGTTGCCATTCAAGCTGTCCAACTCAGCTGTCAAAAGGCAGATGCAGCAAAAGACTGTTGGGCATTGGTTGGTTTTAGTCCCTTGGGATTCATTTTGTTATCTTCTGCCTCCATTCCTCATTTCCTGATTTACTGAAACTCCTGTTCCTTTAGTTTAAAGTAAAACCATAAAGCTGCAGAAACTCAGCAGATCAAACAGTGAACTTTATAGAGCAAAGATACAGATACAGAACTAACACTTCAGGCTTGAGCCCTTCACCAAGATGTAAGCAAAATGTAGGCAGGTGGCTGTTGGCTTGGATGCCTGCCTACATTTCACTCATACCTTGGTGAAGGGCACAATCCCGAAACATTGGTTCTGTATCTGTATCTTTGCTCTATAAAATACACAGTTTGACCTGCTGAGTTTCTCCAGCATCGTGTTTTAACTTCAACCACGGTGCCTGCAGACTTTTGTGTTTTACTTCTTTAGTCAAAAGGTTTCTTCACATCCTTATATGTGTGATGGCCGTGTCTGATTCTTGCAAGGATCTAGTGAAGTCCTTGCCAATGGAATGGCTCGCTCTACCCTATTGCTGCGGCCAGAATCAGAGCCCATTTCTCCACAATTTGCTGTAAGCCACACATTTACTGCACTTATCCTACTTGCCCTGTGCAGACTTGTCTTGGTCAGTGCTAGGATTGTCCCGGGGGTAGTGCAGACACAAACCCTGTACATTTGAGGTTCTTGAGCTGTGAACATTGACATTCTGAATGGGGGCCCTGAGTGAGGGTTGATAGGAGCAATGCTTGAACATTCTCCTGTAACAGGGATCACCAGCTACAGGTATGCAGGGTTCTGAGAAGACTGTGTGGTGACTCCTTCCCTCTGTCTCTCTAGAGATCCAAGATTGCTGTTTTTGAGAAGATGTGGGCGTACATGAAGTCTGCTGAGCCATCGGTTTTTGTTAAAACCACAGAGGAGGGGGTGACACGTGTGAGGAAGTCGAAAGGAAAGTACGCCTACCTCCTGGAGTCAACCATGAATGAATACATCGAGCAGAGGAGACCTTGTGACACCATGAAAGTTGGAGGGAATCTCGACTCAAAGGGGTATGGAGTCGCCACTCCCAAGGAATCTCCCTTAAGGTGGGTAGATCAGTGGAACACAACATGTACGGGATGACTTGCTGGATTGCTCGCTAAACAAACTCTCACTGCACATGTGACAATGAGCTTGCACTTGCAAAGTGAAACCGTGGGTGGCATGAGAATTAACTCACTATAAAACTCAGGTGAGACCACACTTGGAGCATTGTGTTTAGTTCTGGTCACCTCATTACAGGAAGGATGTGGAAGCTCTGGAGAGGAGCAGAGGAGATTTACCAGGATGTTGCCTGGATTGGAGAACTTATCTTATGAGACAAGGTCAACAGAGCTTAGGGCTTTTTCCTTTGGCGTGAAAGAGGATGAGTGGCGACTATTCTGAGAGGCATAGATAGGGTGGACAGTCAACGCCTGTTTCCCAGGGCAAGATCAGCAAACACCAGAGGACACATGTACAAAGTGAAGGAAGGGAAGTTGAGGAAGACATCAGGGGTGTTTTTTTAACACAGGGAGTGGTGGGTGGGGGTGGAGGCTGGGACAATAGGGACATTTAAAAGGCACATGGATGCAAGAAAAATAGAGGGTTATTGGTATTGGAGGTGGGGAAAGTTTAGTTTGTTGAGTAGATTTCTATTGGTCAGCACAACATTGTGTGCCGTAGGGCCTATACTGTGAGGACCAGCCTCTGAGAGTGAAGTAGTGGGAACTTCAACTGTGTGAAATAAACAGGTCAGTGAAGATAGTGGATCTGTCCAAGAGACTGCAAATGCAGGGATCCCGAGCAGAAGGCTGCTGCAGGAAGTCTGTGGGTCAGAAACAATCTATGGGGAAAGGAATCATCGATGTTTCAGGGCAAGAGCCTGTACAAATCTCCTTCCCAGTTAGTGTGTGGGAAGCCCTGCAGAGAGCAGGCTAATGGTGTAGAGGTGATGATTCAGCAGGTGGATAAGTCCCCAGGGGATGATGGGTTCAAGCCTAAGTTATTTTTTTGGCCCTGAGCCATTCGACAAGGTGTGAGCAAGAAGCAGGAGGGGGGAAGGAGGGACAAAGGGTAGGGGAAGGAGCACAGGCCAAAGGGCAAGAGTCATAGGTTGATATCCGAGCAGAAGAGATGATGGTGGAGGTGGTAGCTCTCTGCATCGAGGGAAGGAGGTGGGGAGCTGGAGGAAAGGGGCGGAGGGACAGGGAATGAGAGAGAGTGTGCGGATGGGCCGAACAGAAGCTGGAGATGTCGATGTTAATGCTTGACGTTGGAGAGGGCCCAGACAGAATATTAGGTGTTGTTCCTCCAATTTGCTCTCCCCCTGCCCCTTCTTCCCTTCTCCCCCCACCTTTTTATTCAGGCACGCCTGCTTTCTGCTCCTACCCTGATGCAGGGCCCAGGCCTGAAATGTTGGTTACTCTTTGCTCCCTGAAGACGATGGGAGACCTGGTAAGTTTCTACATCCTATTGAACTGCAGAACAGAAAATGTTTCTTTGTAATGCACAACATGCTGGAGAAACTCAGCAGGTCACTCAGCATCCATGGGAAGAGAAGAGAAACCAACGTTTCAGGCCTGGACCTTTCGTCAGGAATGTAAAAACAGGCAGGTGTCTGAATAAACAGGAGGGAGGGAGAGGCAGAGGGAGCAGAGGAGGGAGGAAGGGCCAGGGAGCAGGGAGGAAGGGTCATGGGAGAAGAGGGGGGAGGAAAGGGCAGGGATGGGGAGGAAGAGGCAGGGAAGGGAGGAAGGGGCAGGGGAGGAGATGGGGGAGGAAGGGGCAGGGAGGGGGAGGAAGGGGCAGAGGGGGAGGAAGGGGAAGGGGGATATAAAATTTACATTTAAAGTGAGTTGAAAGTGTTGTTGGATTGTTTTTTAGGCGGGGCCTGATAGAAATAAATAAAATTGATGGGTGACAGTCAGTCCTCCCCAGGAAGGAAACATTAAATGCTACAGGGCCGTGGTTTCAGGTGAGGGGTGGAGCTGGTGGAAGCAGATCTGATTGTGATGTTTAAGAGGTACATGAACAGGCAGGGAATGTAGGGGTATGGATCATGTTCGCGCTGAAAGGATTGGTTGGTCCAGACAGGGTGGGCCACAGGTCCTGTTGCTGTGCTGCACCGTGGATGAAGGAAGGTGGACATGAGAACGGCTGGAGGAGAGAAGACCGATTGTTTCGGCACTGATAATAGAATAATGGAAACAGCTGTATTGTTAAGGAGAGATGTTGAACAAAGAAGCAGAACTGATGATTATACTCCACTCATTATCAGAAACCGAAATAAAAATATTTTTTTTTTTTATTTTTATTTTTCACACCATACACACATTGACCATGATACATACATTTTCCTTTTCAAATATATACAGTGTCATTTTCTCCCCCCCTCCCTCCTCTCATCCCACCCTCCCTACCTCCCCCCCATCCATTTAAAGTACAAAATCTAAGATACATTAAACCAGTCAAACAATGCAATAAAAATATTGAAGGAAACTGCAGATGCTGGTTGAGTGCAATATATAAATGTGCTGCAAAACTCTACAGGCCACGCGGCACCCATGGGAAGTGAAAGGGAACTGATGTTTTGGGCCTGAGCTCTTCAAGAAGTGCCCAGATGGAACTCTCCATGGCCTCATGCACCTGCCAAATTAAAGCTCCCTGCAAGTTGGAGGAACAATACCTAATATTTCGTCTGGGTCTCTACAACCCAACGACATTAACATTAATCTCTCTGGTTTCCTTTAAACCCCTCCCCCAAGTCACTGACTTTCCCCATCCCTCTTTTCCTCCAGCTCCCGCCCTCTGCCCTTCCCTTCCCTCCCCTATCACTGAGCTACCCCTCCCCATCACCTCAGCACTTTTCTCTTGGTCCTCCCACCCATACTCACCTATGACTTCTTACCTGTTGGCCTGTCCTCCTCCCCATGGCCCTCCCTCCTCCCTTGGCGCTTCCTTCTCCCCATGGCCCTCCCTTCTCTCCTCTCGTCTCCACCCACCATTTTTTTCAGGCCCCTGCCTGTTTTTGCTCAGGCCCGAAACGTTGGTTCCCCTTTACTTTTTGCAGATGCTGTGTGAACTGCTGGGTTTCTCCAGCACTTTTATGTATTGCCATGACTATAAATTCTTGTCCTCAACATAACTGGAGCAACACAAGGAGAGGTTTCAAATATTTGAAAAGAAGTAAGAGGAAAATGTAAAAGGGAAAGAGGCTCTTTGAAAATAAATGGACAAGGAATGTAAAAGAAAAACCACAGGTATATAACCATGTAAAGAGAAGGTCTGTGTGTGAAGGTCACGTCAGATCAGTGTAACTTAACGAGCTGAGATTGTGAAATATTAAGTAGTGATCATGCAGAAATTTAGGCAGTTTGTTCGATCCATAGTTCGAGGAAAATCAAACAGCTCCAGAATTGGAAATCTGGTGCAGAAACAGAAAATTCAGGAAATGTTCATCGGACCAGCAACTCGTGTACAGACTGGAATAGAGTAGCTGTTTCAGCTCAGAGCCAGGAGAGAGACAGAGTGGATTTTACGTTGCAGAGAAGGGAGCTACAGGTTGTAAAAGGTGCACGAGATGATCTGACCCATGAAAGTTTGGGAATTATGATTTATCATTTTGAAAAAGTTGAATTTTGGGGTGATGCTATATTGGGAGATGGTCAACCCCAAGGAAGACTGAATTATTTAACGTGCTACATGAATTTATAATTGCCAAAAGGCAGACATATAAATGTGAGGAAACAAAAATTTGATAGGCTGTGCTGCCTTTGGGGGGGATTTACAATTCAGAATAAGTTTGTCTCTTCCACGTGAATAATGAGGGATCGCTCTCTTAGTGCGCACAATTGTCAGAGTTCTCCAGAGCATTGTCATAGTCAGGGAGTTTTCCAGCTCAGGAACAGGCCCTTCAGCCCAACCCATTCATGCTGACCAAAGTAATTTCCTGAGCTAGTCCCATTTGCCTGCATTTCAGATTGTTAAATTGTTTATTGTCACATGTATTGAGATAAATTGAATGAATTTGTTTTGCATGCTATCCAGGCAAGTCAACCTATACATAGTACAACAATGCACAATAAAAGCAAGATACAGGGTAAAGTGTGGAAGAGAAAGTGTAAAACATCAGTGTTTACTAATGGGAGGTCCATGGAAAGAATCCGAACAGCAAGAGGGAAACTGAGCCTAAATCTAGTGGTTTGTGTTTTCAAGCTTGTGTGTCTTCTGTCTGACTAGAGGGGGGAGATGAGACTGTGATGGAAGTGAGGAGGGATAGTGACTAGGGTGGGACGTGACCCTTAAAACATAGCTTCTTTTATAAGACATCGGGAGGTTAAGATGAAGTCATAGTACATAGAACAGTACAGCACAAATACGTGTCCCACACAGGCCCCAAGTGTGTCTGTGCCGAACATAATATCCCATCAAACCCGATCCATATCCCTCCAACCCCTTCATATTTATATGTCTGTAAAAGCCTCTTTAACACCACTGTTGTATCTACTTCCACCACTGCTCCTGGCACCCAGCACTCTCTGTGTAAAATATTTGCCCTGCACCTCTCCCTTACACTTCCTCCTCCCCCCTCCTTAAACCCATGTCCTCTGGTGTGTGACCTGGGGAAATGGTTCTGACTCTATCCTATCAGTGCCCCTCATGATTTTATAAACCTCTTTGTCCTTATTCAGCAGAACGTAGAACATTCCAGCACAGTACTGGCCCTCTGGCCTACCTGCTGTCCCAATCTATGGAAACCTACTCAACAATCTATCCCTTCCCTCCCTCACACACATAACCTTCTATTTTTCTTACATGCATGTGGCTATCGAGGAGTCTTTTGAATGTCCCTTGTTCCAGCCTCTACCGCCACCTCTGGCAATGCATTTCAGGAACCCACCACTCTCTGTCTAAAAAAAACCTACCACTGACAGTTCCCCTAAACTTTCCTCCCCTCACCTTATACAGACGTCCTCTGGTAATGGCCATTGTCACCCTGGGAAAAGGATGCTGGCTGTCCACCTGATTCATGTCCATGAACTTCTAGCGGGTCACCTCTTCTCCTCTGTGGCTCAACCTTTCTGGCCATGTGTTTGCAAATGTGTGTAAATCCTATCTCTAAGTATCCTTGTCAATAGTTTCCCTACCACTGATGTGAGTTTTACCAGTCTGTAATTTCCAGTGTTTTCCATATTTCCCTTTTTAAATCATGGTGCAATATTAGCCAGTCTCGTTCTCTGAGAACCTCAGCTGTTGCCAGTGAGGGGGCAAAGGCCTTTGTCAAGCCCCCACCCATTTCCTCATTTGCTGCTCTCAGGAATCTGGGATCTATCCCACCTGGCCCAGGGTAATCATCCTCCTCCAACAACCCAGCATCATTTCTTTTTTGATCTCAAAGTGTCCACGTACACGAGCATTCTCTTCCTTCTGCTCTCTTACACTGTCCTTCTTCATGAGGATGGAGAGTTTGTCCATGGAAGGGGAAACTACAAACCCATGAGAAAGTCATGAATGAAACAGGAAATCCTCAGCATCCACGGAGGGAGGAATGGAGGAACCTTTTCCTCACGGATGCTGCCTGGCCTGCTGAATGTTTTCCATGTTTTGTTTGATTTCATTCACCCTGCAGTTCGAGTGGGGGAAACTAACTCTGAAGTATACTAGTGGAACAAATGGGATGGCAGGTATGAGAGAAGAACTGGACAACGTTGATTGGAAGGGCACACTAGCAGGAAGGATGCAGAGGAGGAATGGATGCAGAGGAGGAATGGCTGGAGTTTCTGCCAGAAGTTAGAAGATAATCTAGAATTTAAAAATTACACAACTGTGGCTGTCAAGAGAAGTCAAAGCGACAGTAAAGGCAAAAGGAAGGGAATACAAGGAAGCAAAAATGAGTGGGAAGGTAGAGGACTGGGAAGCTTTTAAAAGCTTACAGATGGAAAATAAGGTCAATAGGAAGGAAAAGATGAACTTTGAAAGGAGGTCAGCAAATAAAATGAAAAAGAATACTAAAAGTTTTTTTTAAGTATATTAAGAGTAAAAGAGAGGCCAGAATAGATGTAGGACCGATGTATAATGATGTTGGAGAAATTGTACTGGGAGACAAAGAGATGACAGAGGATCTGAATGAGAATTTTGCATCAGTCTTCACTGTGGAAGTATTAACAGTATACCTGACTTTCAAGGGTGTCAGGGAAGAGAGGTGAGTGCAGTCATGATCACCAGAGAGAAGGTGCTTGGGAAGATGAATGGTATAAGGGTAGATAAGTCTCTTGGACCAGATGGAATGCACCCTTGGGTTCTGAAAGAAGGAGGCATTGGTAATGATCTTCCATGAGTCATTAGATTCTGGCATGGTTCCGGAGAACAGGAAAATTGCAAAGGTCACTCCACTGTTTAAAAAGGGAGGGAGGAAGCAGCAAAAAGGAAATAATAGAGCTGTTAGCCTGAGATTAGTGGATGGGAAGTTGTTTGAGTCACTTGTCAAGGATGGGGTTATGATGTTCCTGTAGATGTGTGCTGAAGTCAGCATGGTTTCCTTGAGGGAAAATCTTGCCTGACTAACTCACTACAATTTTTTGTGGAAACCACAAGCAGGTTGGATAAGGAAATGCAGTCAATGTTGTATATTTGGACTTTCTCCCTTTTCTAGGTTGTTGGGTGTATTTAAGGCAGAGATTGATAGGTATCTGAAGCTCAGGGTCTTAAAGGATATGGGGAGAAAGCAGGGAAGTGGGGCTGAGTGGGAAAATGAGTCAACTCATGATGGAATAGCAGAGCAGACCTGATGGGCCAAATGGCCTACTTCTGCTCCTATACATTATGGTAATTCTGGGAGGCATTGATGGGGTAGACAGACAGTGTTGTTTTTCCAAGTGGAAATGTCAAATACTAGAGTCTGTGCTCTACTGCTCCATGTTCTACTGCTCCATGTTCTATCAGTGCTGTTTGCGCTGTAGGGTCCAAAGGGCCTGGATGGGTGCTAAATGGTTTATTCAGTTAATGTTAACTTTTACACTGAACAGTTCATGCAGTTGTCCCTGATAATGAAAGATTCAGAATTGGAAAAAATAATTGAGGTTATGGGATAACTTTTTAAAAACATATTGTGTTCCAGAATTACAATGTTAACGAGCTATCTCTGTTAATCCTTAGGCCTGTCAGTGGGATATTGTGTGTGAAGATGCATTGTTTCCTTTTGAAGGTTTGTTTTGTGAAGGAGATTATTGGAGTTTGGTTTCTCCCTTCTTCCAGCTTCATATAACCATATAACAATTACAGCACGGAAACAGGCCAATTTGGCCCTTCTAGTCTGCACTGATCCAAGTACCCTCCTCTAATCCCACCTACCAGCACCCTGCCCATATCCCTCCATCCCCCTCCCATCCATATACTCATCCAACTCTTTCTTAAATGACAAAATTGACCCTGCCTCCACCACCTTTCCCGGAAGCCCATTCCACACAGTAACCACTCTCTGAGTAAAGAAGTTCCCCCTCATGTTACTCCTAAACCTTTGCCCGTCAACTCTCAACCCATGACCTTTTGTATTCATCTCTCCTACTCTCAATGGGAAAACCCTTTCCACATCAACTCTATCTATCCCTCTCATTATCTTAAACACCTCTATCAAATCCCCTCTCAGCCTCTACGTTCCAAGGAAGAAAGACCTAATTTGCTCAATCTCTCCTTGTGTTCCAGATGCTGAAACCCAGGCAACATTTTTGTAAATCTTCTCTTCACTCTCTCTATCTTGTTAATATCCTTCCTATAAATCGGTGACCAGAACTGCACACAGTACTCTAAATTTGGCCTCACCGATGCCTTGTACAGTTTCATCATTACTTCCAAACTCCTATATTTTATGCACTGATTTATATAGACAAGCATACTAAAGGCTTTCTTCACCACCCTATCCACATGCGCTACTACCTTCATGGAACAATGCACCGTTATTCCTAGATCTTTCTGCTCCACTGCATTCTTCAACGCCCTCCCATTTACCACATTGCTTTGATTATTCTTTCCAAAATGAAGCACCTCACACTTATCAGCATTAAACTCCATCTTCCATCTTTCTGCCCACTCCTCTAAGCAGTTTAAATCCCTCTGCAATCTTTGAAAACCCTCTTGATCATCCACAATTCCCCCTATTTTATTATCATCTGCATATTTACTAATCCAATTTACCACCCCATCCTCCAGATCATTAATATATATGACAAACAGCAATGGCCCCAATACCGAATCCTGAGGTACACCGCTTGTCACCGGCCTCCATCCTGACAAACAATTATCTACTACTACTCTCTGGCACCTTCCTTCCAACCACTGTTGAATCCATTTGACTATCTCCAAATTAATACCCAAGGACTTAGCCTTCCTAACTAACCTCCCATGCGGAACCTTATCGAAGGCCTGACTGAAGTCCATATAGACAACAACCACTGCTCTACCCTCATCAACATTCCTAGTCACCTCTTCAGAAAATTCAACAAGATTGGTCAAACACGACCTTCCATGCACAAATCTGTGTGAGTGCCTCCTATCAGACCTGGCTTTCCATATACTTATATATACTATCTAAGCATGATTTCCATCAATTTACCTACCACACGTCAAACTTACAGGCTGATAATTGCTAGCGTTGCTCCTGAAACCATTTTTAAACAAAGGAACCACATGCACAACATGCCAATCCTCCGACACTATACCCGTCTCTAATGATATTTGAAAAATCACTGCCAGAGCTTCCACTATTTCCTCACTAACTTCTCTCAAGGTCCTGGGGAAAATCCTGTCAGGACCTGAAGACTTATCCACCTTTATATGTTTCAAAAGCACCAGTACTACCTCTTTCTTAATCATTATAGTCTCCATATATACTCCCTTTGCTTCCTTTACCCTGCACAGTTCAATATCTTCCTCCTCAGTAAATACTGAGGAAAAGAAATTGTTCCAGACCTCCCTCATTTCTTTTGGCTCCACACACATTTGTCCTTTCTGATTCTCTATTGGACCAATTTTGTCTCTCCCTTTCCTTTTGTTATTTACATATTTGTAGAAACCCTTTGGATTTATTTTCACCCTGCTTGCTATAGCCACCTCATACCTTTTAGCTTTTCTAATTTCTATCTTAAGATTCTTTTTACATTCAATATAGTATCCAAACATCTTTTTTTCCCTGTTTCTTATATTTATTGGAGTACTCCCTCTTTTTTTCAAACCAAGTTTCCAATATCCCTTGAGAACCATGGCTCTCTCAAACTTTTGACCTTGCCTTTCAACCTAACAGGTATATAAAGATTTTGTACTTTTAAAATCTCTCCTTTAAAAGACCCTCCATTTCTCTTACATCCTTCCCAGAAAGCAAATTGTCCCAATCCACCCCTTGTAAATCCTTTCGCATCTCCTCAAACCTAGTTTTTCCCCGCTCAAAAACCTCAACTCTGGGCCCAGACCTATCCTTTTCCAGAATTACCTTGAAGCTAATGGCACCATGATCACTGGACCTGAAGTGCTCCCCCACACATACCTCTGTCACCTGATGCATCTCATTCCCCAACAGTAAATCCAACACAGCTCCCTCTCTAGTTGATACCTCCACGTATTGATGTAAAAAGCTATCCTGCACACATTTACAAACTCCAACCCATCCAGCCCTTTCACGGAATGGGTTTCCCAATCAATATTCAAAAAATTTAAAACCCCCACAATCACTACCCTGTGCTTATTACAAATATCTGCTATCTCCCTACTAATTTGTGTTCCCCATTCGGTGGTCTGTAATACACCCCTATAATTGAAACTTCCCCTTTCCTATTCCTCAATTCCACCCAAATAGCCTCCCTGGACGAGCCTTCTATTCTATCGCACCTAAGCACCATTGTAATATTTTCTTTAACAATTAGTGCAACCCCACCCCCTCTTGCACCCTCCCCCCTCGGTTCTATTACACCTAAATATCCAGGAATATTTAGCTGCCAGTCACATCCCTCCTGTAACCATGTTTCACTAATTGCTACCATTTCATACTTCCAAGTGTCAATCCATACCTTCAGCTCATCCACCTTCCTTACAATGCTCCTAGCATTAAAATATATGCATTTTAGAGATTTCCCACTTTTAACTTCCTGCATGCCCCTATCTTTACCAACACCTCTCTTATGATCTTTTGCAATCAACCTCTGTCCATCTTCGTATAGAGCATCCCCCTTTTCTATTACCTGCCTTTCCTACCCCCCCCCCCTCTCAAACACTGTCTACAAGCTCTCTCTGATTGCATTCTAACTTGCTCCTTGCTGTTCTCCTTCATTTGGTTTTCCCCCAGCCATTCTAGTTTAAAGTCTCCTGAGTAACCCTAGCAAACGTCCCCGCCAGAATCCTGGTCCCCCTGGGGTTCAAATGCAACCAGTCCTTTTTGTATAGGACACACCTACCCCAAAAATGGTCCCAGTGATCCACAAACTTGAATCCCTGCCCTTTGCTCCACCCCTTCAGCCACACGTTCATCCTCCATCTCATTCTATTCCTGCTCTCACTGTCGCGTGGCACAGGCAGTAATCCTGAGATTACTCCCTTTGCGGTCCTTCTTTTTATCTCTCTACCTAACTCCCTGTACTCACTTTTCAGGACCTCTTCTCTATTCCTCCCTATGTCATTGGTACCTACATGTTCCACGACTTCTGTCTCGTCTCCCTTCCCTTTAGGATGTCCTGGACTCGAGCAGCAACATCCTGGACCCTGGCACCAGGGAGGCAAACCACCATCCTGTTCTCCTTGCTCTGTCCACAGAGTCAAAGCCCCTGCATGTCTTGCTGCTTGGTATTAAACAGCAGACACACTGAAATCCACATTGTGCTGCCAGTGATCTGCTCTTTAACCTCCCATCCCCATCGAGGAGTCGTACAGCTCAGAAACTCGTCCTACTTGTCTGGGCTGACCAAATTGCCTACCGAAAGGTTTGCCTATTTTCATCCCTTACTCCACTAAACTGCCTACTGGTCCCACTCTCCTCCTCTGTCACCTTTTACCATATACTGCCATCCCTCAGTTGCTTTATAAACTTTTCACCTCCCTGCATAGAAACTACTGACCATCTATCCTATCTATTTCTCTCATGATTCTAACTGGACAGAGAAGTGCTGGAGAATCACAGCAGGTCACGCAGCTTCCAGATGGTGCCTTCTATGTGAAGATCGAAGCATCACCCCAGGTGTCTCTTCCCTTGCCTCACTGGCAGCCAAAGAACATCTCAGGGCATTTATCACATTTAAAATTGTGACCACACATAATAGATTTCTTTTCAAAGGTCACCATCCTCCCCCTGAACTATAATGAGTAGGACCAAGAGCTCTTCTAATTACACCCTTCTTCACCAGTGGATCCCAACCTTTTTCTTTCCACTCACAGACCACTTTAAGTAATCCCTATGCCATCGGTGCTCTGTGATTAGTAAGGGATTGCTTAAGGTGGGATGTGAGTGGGAAGAAAAAGTTTAAAAACCCCTGTTCTACACCATTCACATGAAGACAATCCTACTTAATATAAGGGCAGTTGTAATTCCCTACAATCATAACATTATTCCCTTCACCCCTCTCCATGATTTATCTCTATTACCTGCTCCTGTATCTTCTGCAAACTGTTTGACACCTATAGTACCCACCCTTCCTTTTTGTTTCAAAGCTCTACCAACTTGCCTATCTTTGAAGAGCCTTCCAGGATTGTGCCCAATCCATGCCTGGAGCGCTTGCCCAGGGCACCACTCCCAGTCACCCAAATGAGACACACTGCCCACCAGCACCAGCTTTGTCTGGCATGAAGCAGAGTGTGGCCCCACCATGGAGGGCTTGTGGAGTAGCTCTTCCCTTGCTCCTGAGTGAAGTGTCCGTGGGAATGTGGCAGGGGTTGTGTTGATGTAATGTAGTGTCATGACACGCTCAGCTCATGACAAAATGCACCAGGACTGAGCTTGGTTCATAATGGTGGGGGAAGGATAGGTCACAGGGAATTGGGTCATGGGGGTCACTGGAGGAGTAGGGCCATGGGAGTCAGTGGAGGGGTAGGGCCACCGGGGTCCTGAAAGGGTAGGGTCATGAGTGGAGAGTCACTGAACACTGATGGGGTCAGTGGGCACTGATGGGGTCCATGGAGGAGGGTCACTGGGCACCGATGGGGTCAGTGGTGGAAAGGTCCACTAGGCACTGATGGGCTCTCGGGATCACGACTGGTCAAGGAGTGACGATAGAAGGACCTCCCCTTGCTTCAGGGAGGATGTGGGTTCAGCGGGTGGGGGTCTGCTATCCTCGGTAACACCTGAGTCTCTGACATAGTCAGAAAGACACGTTTGGACATTGCACTAGTACCCATAGAGCCACAGATTTTTGGCCCATCTAGTCTCGGCTGAACCATTGACCTACACCCAGAATATAATCCTCCACACTCTTACCATTGAATTTTTTGTTAAATATCAAAATTGATCCTGCATTCATCAGCCTTAGCTGGCTTCCTCGATCCACTCCCTCAGCATGAAGACTTTTCCCCTAATGTTCCCCCTAAATATCTGACTTTTCACCTTGAACCATGTCCTCTAGTTCTTGTCTCACCTAACTTCACTGGGAAAAGCCTGCTTGCATTTACACCCCTCATAATTTTAAATATCTCTAATAAATCTCCCCTCATTCTTCTAAACTCCAGGAAATAAGGTCTTAACTGTTTAACCTTTCCTGATAACTTAGTTCCTCAAGTTTTGGTGGAAAAAAAACCTAGTAAATCTTCTCTGCACTCTTTCTGTCTTATTGGTATCTTTCCTGTAGTTTGGTGACCAAAACTACGCAATTCTCCAATTTGGCCTCACCAATATCTTCTACAACTTCACCATAACATCCCAACTCCTGTACTCAATACTTTGATTTATGAAGGCCAAATGCCAAAAGCTCCCTTCACAACCCTGTCCACCTGTGACGCCACTTTCACGAAATTATGAATCTGTATTTCCAGGTCCCTCCCTTCTACCACACTCCTCAGTGCCCAACCATTTACCGTGTACGTCCTTTCTTGGTTGGCACTTCCAAAATGCAACACTTCATACTTGTCTGTATTAAATTCCATCAGCCCATTTTCCAGTCCATTTTACCAGTTGGTCCAGATCCCTCTGCCAGCTTTGAAAACCTTCCTCACTGTCCACGCGCCTCCAATCTTCGTGTCATCTACAAACTTGCTGATCCAATTTACCACATTATCATCCAGATCATTGATATAGATGACAAACAATGGTCCCAACACCGATCCCTGAGGTGCACCACTAGTCACAGGCCTCCAGTCTGAAAAGCATCAACCACCACTAACTCTCTGGTTTTTCTTGCAAAGCCAATGTTTAATCCAGTTTCCCACCTTGTCCTGAATACTGAGCATCTGAACCTTCTTGACTAACCCCCACGTGGGACTTTGTAAAAGACCTGCTAAAGTCTATGTGGTCAACATCCACAGCTCTTTCTTCATCAACTTTCCTGGTAACTTTCTAAAAAAACTCTAAGCACAACCTACCACACACAAAACCACGTTGGCTATCCCGAATCAGTCCCTGAATTTCCAAAAACGTGTAAATCTGATCTCTTAGAATACCTTTCAACAACTTAACCACCTCTAACATCAGGTTTACGAGCCTATAATTTCCCAGATTATTCTTAGAGCCTTTCCTAAATATCAGAACAAGATTATATCTCCTCCAACCCTCCAGCACCTCACCTGTAGCTAAGGGCATTTTAAATGTCTCTGCCAGAGCCCCTGCAAGTTCTACACTAGCCTCCCACAAAGTCCGAGGGAATATCTTGTCAGGCCCTGGGGATTTATTCTTCCATATTTGCATCAAGACAGCAAGCACCTCCTCCTCTTTAATTGGTGTGGGTCCATGACCTCACTGCTTAGTTACCTCTCTTCTATAGACTCCATGTTCTCCACAGCACATTCAGATGCATAAAAAAATATTTTAAGATCCTTCAGATCTCTTTTAGCTCTGTACAAAGCCGATCACTCTGATCTTCAGGAGGATCAATTTTGTCCCTTACTATCCTTTTGCTCTTGATGTATTCGTAGAAGCCCTCGTGATTTTCCTTCACCTTGTCTGCTAAATCTTGAAGCCTTCCTATTATATGCCTGTTACTATTGTTTAATTTTGACAAACTCTGTTCTCTCAAAATTTTACCTTTCGAGGTCTCCCACTCACCAAGTACACCCTTGCCAGAAAACTTTAGGCAGCGTGGTTTGTATATTGCAGTTATAACAGCAGCGATTGGGATTGGGGTTAGAGTCCCGCATTGTCTGTAAGGAGTTTGTACGTTCTCCCTATGGGTTTTCCATGGGGGCCCCAGTTTCCTTTCACCGTTAGAAATGTACCAGAGCTTTTGCTCATTTGGGTGTAATTGGCAGCATGAGCTCATGGGTGAAAAGGGCCTGTTACCGTGTTGTAGGTCTAAATTTAAAACAACCTGTCCTGATACATATTTACCAGATCCTTTTTCATTTTCTCAAATTCGGCCTTTCTTCAATTTAGAATCTCAACCCAAGTTCCAGAACAATCCTTTTCCATAATTATCTTGAAATTATGATCACTGGACCCAAAGAATTGCTTTACACACACTTCCCGTCCCGTCCTGATGGGAGACCCAATGAGACACCCTCTCTAGCTGGGATGCTGTATATTGATTTAGGAAAAATTCCTGAATTTGTAGGAGAATCACTCTTGCTCTCTTGACCCATTTTAGCTCGTGTGCAAATGACTGACTCCAATTCTGACCTGACAATTTCTCTGCTCAAAACTTATGAGTATGTTTTATCTTTGCAAGAAACCCAGTAAACCTGGCAGTTCTTAAACTCAACGAGCAGGGTCTGCTGGACAAATTGAAAAACAAATGGTGGTACGACAAGGGAGAATGTGGCAGTGGAGGCGGTGACTCGAAGGTTAGATCCAGGGGCAAACAGTGGGTATTAACAGGACTGTGTAACCAGTAAACAACCAACTTTGGCTGCTGCTCACGGGAGGGGATGGCCAGCACACCCATGATACATTACCAAAGTTTCTTCCCACGCCCTGTTGTTACAGAGCTGGGCTGTGACCAGCCCCGGCTTAGATAAGAGACTATGCCCCAGGCAGAGGATATCACTTAGCACTACCCATCCAGTCTCAGAGATGCACCATCCCAGGGATGGGCTCCACCCACCTTGGACAATGGTATAATGTGGTCTCCACTGGAGCTGGACTTTGTCTCAGTTGAGCTTAACCTCTCCTGCATCTAACAGATTAAATCCATTTCCCCAGAAAATTCGACCGGCCTTTGGGGCTGATTAAAATGTTAATACATCACCTTGCATTAACCAACCTGTACCCTGTAACTGACCAATGCCTGGCTGGACTCTGCAAGTAACCAGTGGGAGACTACCAAACTGACTAGACACTGACCAGTAAGTAACTGGATGCTGACCAGTTTGTGACCAGTGACTGGCCATTAAGTGATCACACACTAACCAGTTAGTGACCGGACACTGACCAGTTAGTGGCTAGTGACTGACCAGTAAGGGTGCAGAACAATAGTTGGAAGGCCAGCCAGCAATATGTCCCCACGTTCAAGGTCAGACAAGGACAAACTGAGATTTCCCACTGATTCCAGAGGATAAGATGCCTTGTTTCTGGAGCAGTAAGTTTCTAATTTTCCTCTAGATACTGACTTTAACTGACCTCCACAGCCATGGGACCACTGTCCTCTGACACATGTGAGCATGTCAATCCCTAACAATAGAGGTTTAGGAGGAGAACCTTTATCCTCACATTATCTAACCCAACTCCATGACCTTGGCTGCAGGGAGGTTCCCGGTGCTCTGAACCCAGCATCTGTCCAGCTGTGCGTGAGATGAAAGGTTGGGAGATCAGGTGGAAAGGTCTTGGAAGATCAAAGACATCACAGGAGCGAGCTCCTCAGCCAATATTCAGTAGACACTGAGGTGTTCCTCCGTGTCTGTAATCGCTGCTTGGTCCCGTGGTCCCTGTGAATTTGGTCTATGTGCAGACACAGCCAGGTGCTGGGTGTAGCTGGTTACACGGTGTTGGAGCCTACACATCTCGCTGGGAGTGGACCATTTCACCAGCCAGATGGGTGCCCTCCATCTTTCACTTGGAACTGTGAATCTGAAATATGTTTACTAATGGATAACATAAAATAACATTGATAATGTTATTTATGTTATGTTTTACGAGAAGAAATCGAGTAAACCTTGCAGTATTGAAACTCAGTGAGCAAGGCATCTTAGACAAGCTGAAAAACAAATGGTGGTACGGTAAAGGTGAATGTGGAAGGAAAGACTCCAGCAGTAAGGTTAGTCGCTGCATGAAATGCACGAAACGCACGTGAACCCCAGGCAGGAATGCTGCCACTGACCCTCCCCAGGCCTGAGCTCGTCAGCCATGGAGCCAGCCACCGTGCTCAGATCGACATGGTGACCCTCAGTGGGACTCTCACTGCTCCAAGCAACAGAGTCACAGGCCTTCAGCCCCACTGCTCTGTGCTAGTGTCCCTGCTCCACACCAGCCTCCTCCTCCTCTTGTCCATCTCCACCCGCTCTCTCCCCAATCTCCGCCTCCCTATCCCCCCATCTCTGCTTCCCCTCTCCATCTCTGCCTCCCCTCCCCCATCTCTGCCCTTCCTCTCCATCTCCACCCCCAACTCCCTCTCCCCCATCTCCCCCACCCCCCATCTCCACCTTCCCCCGTCGCCGCTTCCCCCTCCCCATCTCCACCTCCCCCTCCCCCTCCTCCCATCGTCACCATCCCTCCCCCATCTCCGCCTTCCTCTCCCCCCCCACCTCCACCTCCCCATCTCCACCAGCCCCCATCTCTACATTCCCCCGTCTCCACATTCCCCCCGTCTCCACATTCCCCCCGTCTCCACATTCCCCCCGTCTCCACATTCCCCCCGTCTCCACATTCCCCCGTCTCCACATTCCCCCGTCTCCACATTCTTCCCCGTCTCCACATTCTTCCCCGTCTCCACATTCTTCCCCGTCTCCACATTCTTCCCCGTCTCCACATTCTTCCCCGTCTCCACATTTCCCCGTCTCCACATTCCCCTGTCTCCACATTCTCCCCATCTCTACCTCCCTCTCCCCCACCTCCTCCCCCATCTCCACATCCCCATCTTCCCCTCCCTCTCCATCTCCGCCTTCCTTTCCCCATCTCCCTCTCCCCATTCCACCTCTCTCCCCATCTCCACATCCCCTATCTCCCTCTCCCTATCTCCCTCTCCCTATCTCCACCTCCTTATCTCCATCTCCCCCTCCCCATCTTCCTCTCCCCCATCTCCACCTTCTCTCCATCTCCATCTCCCTTTTCTCTCCCAACCCCTCTTTGCCTCCTCTCCCTAACTCTATTTCCCTTTACCTCAGCCCCTCTCACCCATCTTCATCTATCACCCCAACCCTTGCACTCACTCCCATTCCCTATCTCAATGTGTTAACCAATAGCCATTGGGTGTGTATTGACCCAATCTGCCTCATTGGTCACATTCACATTGGCCCTTGGTGGCTCTGCTTCGGCCCTGCTGTGGGCACTTTTCCTACACCTTCCTGTTCTAATCACCGCATGTTGCCAAGCCCTCCTTGGGCCCTCTGCTTCTGGGAAAGACCTAGATCATTCCTTCCCAATGGCTGAGTCAGAGGCCATGCTGTGCTGCTGTTCCACAGGGTATTGTATAGGTTTGAGGATGGGACGCTAATGCTGCTGCTTGCCTCATCCTGCCTGACCTGTGTGTTCTATAACAAGGTGTTTGTTCAGGGTGGGGTCCACTCTCATGCAGTCCAGGAAAGTCTGCAGGGGTTTCTGCCGGGGTTAGACCCACTGTCACAGTACCTACCCTCACCAGATGACTCCAGGGCTAATACTTCAGGGTGCAAGGGTGGGTAATGACCACTCTCAGTGGCAGTGTGTCCGTACTGGAGTCCAAATGTGCCCGGACCTTCAAGGTTATCAGGGTCCTGGGCCTGTGAGAATAACCCCACCGCACTCTGACATCTGCCCTCTGACTTTCCCCAGAAACTGGGTTGCAGGAGCCAGTGATGACCACTCACGTGCTACTGGGAAGTCTCTGCCCCAGGTCTGAAGACTCACTCCAAGAGGGGGTACATGCTAGTGAGCCCCCCCCCCCCCACCAATCACTCACCCATGGGTGACAAACCCAGGATCGATGAGCATTGGAACTGGTTCTGAAATGCTTGGTCAGGATGAGACTGAGGATGGAGGAGAGGCAATGATCTGCCTCTCCCACATGGGTGTTGTGGGTGTCCCATTCCCAATTGATGCTGTACGTGCCTTATTCCCCGAGAGTGCTACCCATGCCCCATGGGTGTTGCCCTTCCCCAGTTCCCTGTGTGTGCCCCATGCCCATGCCCTGTGGGTGCTGTGCTTTCTCCCTGTGGGTGCTGCCCGTGCCCTGATGCTGTTTAACATCAGTTGTCTTGTGAAACAGGGTTTGTGTTGATATACAAAACTGAGCCATAAATTCAGACACAGGTCAGGGAGGCTGTTGATGGAATTTGGGAAATGGAATGTCTGAGAGATTGTGTGTCCCCCACCTCGCGGGTCGGTGGAGGATGGAGAATAAACCCTTTTCCTCTTCATCATGATGTTCCTTTGACCTTTACCCATTTTCCCTATTCCACTGACTGGAGTTGGTGGTTGAACTGAGACGTTACCTGCCAATGGAAAGTGCTCTGAGGTCATTTGTTCCTCTCCCTCTACCAGGACAAGACTAGTGCGCTGAGCCTCAGCAATGTGGCAGGAGTGTTCTACATTCTGATTGGCGGCCTGGGTCTGGCAATGCTTGTGGCACTGGTGGAGTTCTGCTACAAGTCAAGGACTGAAGCAACAAGAATGAAGGTAACAGCACAAACCTCCCCAAGCCTGGGGCCAAGGGGTGGGTGTAGCATGTGATTGGGCTGCGATGTTGGTGAAGGATCAGGGTGAACATGAAGACAAGAGCAGGAAGAGGGGTACATTGCGAGATATAGGATGGGGTTTCCCAACACTGGCTCCTGCTGCTGACAGGTTGCAGGAAGGTTGTGGCTGGGTCCCTGAGTCCCAACATCCATCAACCTTGCCAATCTGCAGTCAGGACCTGTTTGACAAATTTACTGGAGTTTGAGGATATAACTAGCACGGTAGAGGGGAGGAGATTGACGTTTACCTGGAATTCCTGAAGACATTTGATGAGGTGCCACCTTAAAGATGTACAGAAGATAAGGATGCATGGAGTTGGGGTGACATATGAGCACGGGGAAAGGGAAGGTTCTCCACTAGAAAGCAGAGAGTTGGGGGACAGGGATAGTTTCCTAGTTGGCAATCGTTGGTGAACAGGGTGCCACAGGGATGAGTGCTAGGCCCACAACTAATACATTAATAATCTGGAAGAGAGGACAGAGTGTGGTGTATCTCAGTTTGCTGAAGACACTAAACTAAGTGGAAAAGCACGTTGTATAGAGGATATAAAGAGTCTGTAGAGAAATGTAGATAGATTAAGTGAGTGGGCCAGGGTCTGGTGGATGGAGAGGGGGTGAGATGAGATGGCTCTGGCAGGGAGGGGGTGAGATGGCTCTGGCAGGCAGTGTTAAGGAGAATCCTAAGAGATTTTACAAATATATTAAAGGCAGAAGAGTAACTAGGAAGGGAATAGGGCCCCTTAAAGATGAACACAATGTCACAGTATGGAGCCATAGGAGAGGGGTGAGGATTAACTGAGTACTTCTCATCTGTATTCAATGTGGAGAAAGGTGTGGAGGCTGGGAACTTCGAGGAAGTAAATGGTGAGTCTGTGAAGAGAGTCCAGGTTACAGAAGAGGAGGTACTCGAGATCACCTAAATCCCTAGGGCTTAATCAAGTGTATCCTAGGACACTAGAGAATCTGGGGAAGAAATTGCAGGAGCCCAGGCAGAGAAATGGGTGAGGTGCCAGAAGACTGGAGCGGGGTTACTATTGTACCTTGAGTTAAAAAGGCCATATGGACAAGCTAGGGAACTACAGGCTGGTGAGTTTAATATCTGTCATGGGTAAGATACTGGCGGTAATTCTGAGACACAGGATCTATCAGCATGGGTTTGTGCATGGGAAATCATATCTCACAAATTCTATTGAACTTTTTGAAGAGGTAACCAAAGGGATTGAGGAGGGCATGGAGGGAGATGTTTTCTACATGAATGTGAACAGGTCCATATGATAGACTGGTATGGAATGTGAGATCACATGGGATCTAGGGAGAGTTGGGCTGGGAACGTGTGGGAAGTAGAGGAGATGTGGGTGAGAGTTGAGTTAATGGCACTAAAGCAAACACCATGTTTTCCGAAGAAGGAGGATATCTCAGATCCTGGGAGGAGATGTGCCAGAGATGGAAGATGGATGTCCCTTGGTCCCATTGACTGTTCATTTCTCTCCGTCACTGCTGCCTGACCTGCTCGCTCTCTCCAGCTTCTCATTGTTTTCTCAAGATTCCAACATTTGCAGTTCCTTGTGTTCTGGTTTGTAACTTGCCTAATAATATACTGTACAAGCCTTCTGTGGACCAGAGTTCTCTCTCTGCTGAGAGGAGTTTTCATTCCACATTTCTTTGTGTTATCTGACATGAACCCACTCAACCTGCCCATGTCCTCTTCATAACTTCCTTCTGTTGCTTCAAGATTCTTTTATTGTTTTGTAATAAACTAAATGTTTATTTGCGGCTTTCGCGCAAACAGAGGAACTACTGACATGGTCTTTGCCCTCAGACAGCTCCAAGAAAAGTGCAGAGAACAAAACAAAGGACTCTACATCACCTTTGTTGACCTCACCAAAGCCTTCGACACCGTGAGCAGGAAAGAGGACACCGTGAGCAGGAAAGGGCTTTGGCAAATACTAGAGCGCATCGGATTTCCCCCAAAGTTCCTCAACATGATTATCCAACTGCACGAAAACCAACAAGGTCGGGTCAGATACAGCAATGAGCTCTCTGAACCCTTCTCCATTAACAATGGCGTGAAGCAAGGCTGTGTTCTCGCACCAACCCTCTTTTCAATCTTCTTCAGCATGATGCTGAACCAAGCCATGAAAGACCCCAACAATGAAGACGCTGTTTACATCCGGTACCGCACGGATGGCAGTCTCTTCAATCTGAGGCGCCTGCAAGCTCACACCAAGACACAAGAGAAACTTGTCCGTGAACTACTCTTTGCAGACGATGCCGCTTTAGTTGCCCATTCAGAGCCAGCTCTTCAGTGCTTGACGTCCTGCTTTGCGGAAACTGCCAAAATGTTTGGCCTGGAAGTCAGCCTGAAGAAAACTGAGGTCCTCCATCAGCCAGCTCCCCACCATGACTACCAGCCCCCCCACATCTCCATCGGGCACACAAAACTCAAAACGGTCAACCAGTTTACCTATCTCGGCTGCACCATTTCATCAGATGCAAGGATCGACAATGAGATAGACAACAGACTCGCCAAGGCAAATAGCGCCTTTGGAAGACTACACAAAAGAGTCTGGAAAAACAACCAACTGAAAAACCTCACAAAGATAAGCGTATACAGAGCCGTTGTCATACCCACACTCCTGTTCGGCTCCGAATCATGGGTCCTCTACCGGCATCACCTACGGCTCCTAGAACGCTTCCACCGGCGTTGTCTCCGCTCCATCCTCAACATCCATTGGAGCGCTTTCATCCCTAACGTCGAAGTACTCGAGATGGCAGAGATCAACAGCATCGAGTCCACGCTGCTGAAGATCCAGCTGCGCTGGATGGGTCACGTCTCCAGAATGAAGGACCATCGCCTTCCCAAGATCGTGTTATATGGCGAGCTCTCCACTGGCCACCGTGACAGAGGTGCACCAAAGAAAAGGTACAAGGACTGCCTAAAGAAATCTCTTGGTGCCTGCCACATTGACCACCGCCAGTGGGCTGATATCGCCTCAAACCGTGCATCTTGGCGCCTCACAGTTTGGCGGGCAGCAACCTCCTTTGAAGAAGACCGCAGAGCCCACCTCACTGACAAAAGGCAAAGGAGGAAAAACCCAACCCCAACCAACCAATTTTCCCCTGCAGCCGCTGCAACCGTGTCTGCCTGTCCCGCATCGGACTTGTCAGCCACAAACGAGCCTGCAGCTGACGTGGACTTTTACCCCCTCCATAAATCTTCGTCCGTGAAGCCAAGCCAAAGAAAAAGAAATGTAATATTACAAAAAATTGCATTTAGTCTTTTGTAAGGCAAAGATTTGTCATCAGCAGAAATTGCCCGGCACTTCTTCCAATCAGAGAAAGCGTGTCCCCCAGAGTCTCTTGAGTGCCCGAGGATTCACTTCCAGCACCCTCGCAGCCTCTGCAGCCATATAAAGCTCCAGCTCAGCTCAAACCATTGGCAACCTAAGCTCCAAATCCAAACCTCCAACACGATCAGGAAGACTTCAGCACTCGAGGCCCTTCAGGAGCCCTTCCCTCCCACCCGCTGCACCCTCTCGCATCCCAGTTATCCAAATTTGGTCCAAGACATTTATACAAGTTGAAAGAAGTTGCATTGTAGCAGTGATCCCTGTGGCACACCACACATCACATCATATCTGAGTGAACAGAAGACCCAGTGGTGCCAATATTAATTCCAGTTCTATTTTCCAGCCACTCTACCACTCAGATGAGAATTCACCACCTAGAGCATGAACCTCTATATTCCCTAATCTCTATAATAGCAGGGGCAGAAGTTCTGTTGTGGTGCTTCCTGTGCCTTTCCTCTGTTGCCACTTTGAGCTTGTTCTCAGCACCATCCACACCTTTTCTGATGGCGTCCCTCCACTGTGAGCGACCATGAGCCAGATCCCCACCCCCCACCCTTGTTGATGGGGCAATGTCAGCTTTCTTGAGGCTCCTGTACAGAACATTCCTGTACTGTAGTCACTGGCCTCCTCGCTTTTTCAGGTACCACTGGACAGTTGGCCGTAAAGATGCCCTTGGGCAGTCTTCTGTCAGGCATTTGGACAACATGTCCTGCCCAGCACAGTTGGGCCAACATCACCAAGTTTGAAACTGCTGGCATAGCGGCTTGAGAAAGGATCTCGGTATTGGAGACCTTGTCTCACCAAGTGAGAACGTAGATGATGCTGCTACAGTTGGTCAAGCTGACATAAGTGCCTCTGATATGGGCACCACATCTCACATCCATATTGCAAGGCTGATATGATATCGGACCTGTACACCTTGCACTTGGTGGCCCACATCTCACATCCATATTGCAAGGCTGATATGATATCGGACCTGTACACCTTGCACTTGGTGGCCCACATCTCACATCCATATTGCAAGGCTGATATGATATCGGACCTGTACACCTTGCACTTGGTGGCCCACATCTCACATCCATATTGCAAGGCTGATATGATATCGGACCTGTACACCTTGCACTTGGTGGCCAACCTAATGGTCTGTGACCAAACCTGACCTTTCAGCTGCCCAAAGGCAAAGCAGGTCTTTCTGATTTTTGACTCATTCTCTACGTCTAGAGAAGATAAGGATGCTAATGTACTGCCCGGGGAATAAAACCTGTTGGCAGCATTGAGACGAGTATCATCAATGAGGATAGTTGGTTTTTCATAGCTTGATCCAGGGGCCGGTTGGTACAAAACCTCTGCCTTTTTCAGGCTGTTTGTCAATCCGTAGCTCTTGGCAGCACTGACAAAGTGACTGATGATCTCCTGTAAGTCTTCAAGAGAGTGGGCAACCAGTGCACAGTCATCAGTCATCACAATGTCCCTGACCTTTGTTTTTGCTCTCAGTCTTGCGAGGTTGAGGAGCCCGCCATCAGCCCTGATGTGGCATCCCGAAGAACAGCAGTGAAGAATAGTCCAAACAGAGTAGGAGCCAAAACACAACCCTGTTTTACACCGTTGCTGATGGGAAATGGGTCTGACAACTTACCACACACATTGATGCAGCCTTCCGTAACTGCATGGAACTGACGGATAATGTTGGTTAGGCATGGGGGTGGGGGGAACCGAATTTTGATAAGAGCTTCCTTCCACCAGTCCAACTCCACCAACAGTGTCAAACGCTTTGGTTAGATCAACAAATGTGACCTAGAGACTTCTCTGCTGATCAACACATTTCTCTTGGAGCTGCCTCAGTGAGAAGATCATATCCACTGTACTACTGGCTTTCTGGAAGGATGTTGTCATGGACGTTCTTTGCGAGGCTTTTTTCCACAACTAACAGAAGAGAGATGCCACGATAATTGTTCTGATCTCTCTTGTCTCCCTTGTTCTTGTAGATGGTCATGATTGATGCATCTTTGAAGTCTTGTGGTAGTTCAGCAGCTCCCCACAACTTTGTGAACAGCTGGTGGAGACATGATGCCAGTGTTGCCACCATACGGGTAGACCTTGGCTGCAATATTATCAGGCCCTGGTGCTTTATTGGGTTTTAGCTGTTTGATGGCTTTGATGAGTAGGGGGACCATCTAGCTCAAACAATATGGGTCGAGGGTGTACTCTTCCCAGTGCCTCATTGGTGATGGTTTCTGGTCTTTTCAACAGCTCATAGAAGTGTTTTTGCCATCTGACTTCTCAGTGAAGAGGGATGTACTGTCATTGCTCAGGAGTTGTAAGGTACCTTTGATATGCAACCTTGGTGCTTCATAGAAGCTTCTTGAGTCAGTGAAGCTTGTAACTCCTTGGCCTTGTTTGCCACCACTTGTCTTTCATAGCTCTGAGCTGCCTCTGCAAAGTTGATTTGCACTCAAAACACCACGCTTTTTGGATCTTGGGTTTGAGTGTCGAAGAAAAGCTTGGTATGCAACTGCCTTAGCTCTTAGAAGGCCCTGCGCAGATTGGTTTTTCTCATCAAACCAGCCCTGATGCTTGTGCTTTGACTTCCCCCAAGGTGTCCTGGGCAGCACTGAAGACCATTTCTTTGAAAGCATTCCAGTGCTCAGTAATATCGTCTGGTAGATTCTCAACTAGTCTGCTTAGCGTAGTTTCCATGGAGGATTTCAGCTCACCGTGCTTCAATTTGGTGGTGTTCAGCCTTTTGGGTGGTTTGGTACCAATCAGTCTGCGTGGAGATCTGATCAGTAAACATAGATCCGACTACACTATTTGATGATCAGCTGAGCACTAAGGTCCATGCTTAACTCTAGTGATACGGATGTCAGAGATGACTCGTTGGGTGATAACATAGTCAATGAGATGCCAACTTTTAGATCGTGGATGCATCCCGTGTGCATTTGAGCTTGTTTGGTCATCTGAACAGTGTGTTACTAATGCACATCGAGAGAAGCAGAAGATCATTATCGTTATTATTGCAGTGCCTCCCTAAACAGGGTTTCTCCGACGCAGAGGGTGCTGCTTCACCAGATCTCCGCTCTGTAATCCATGAGTGATCCTGGATGCAGACTTGTGACTATGGCTCCCAACTGGCCAAGCCTACCACTTCGCCACTGTAATCCATGAGTGATCCTGGATGCAGACTTGTGACTATGGCTCCCATCTGGCCAAGCCTACCACTTCGCCACTGGCCCATCACCACAGGACTTAGGTGTGTTGAGGATACCCCACTCCTCAGAAAGGAACAGCATGTGTGTGAATGAAATTAGGTGAGTAGGGGTTGCACAGGTCCAGACCCACCTTCTCAACATCCCCTCCCAGATCCAGCAGCAGGGTGAGGTCCAAGCCGGCTGGGGGAAGTTCTGTCAACAAAGTAAGTAAACAATCCATTGTTCTGGGTTCTGAATTGAAACCATTAACTGATTTGAACTCAATATTACTTGAGTGTGCCAGGCTGCCTGTAAGAAGGTTGCTATGAAATCTGTGAGTGTTTTACGCACTGCTCCAACCCCCAATGTAACACTCATTAAAAAAACAGAAGCTTGCAACAGTGGAAACAGGTCATTCCCAAAACTATTCAGGATGATAGCAAACCTACACCAGATCTGAATTCTGAGTGTCATTTCCATTGCCCAACAATCTCCATGTTTTCTTGATGATGGCACATGTCTGAGTTCTACTGGTACCATCTTGCCCAGTACTACCTGTCGCTTGGTCGACGATTAAACCGCCTCCCCCACCAGGCTTGCCTGATGCAGAGGGTGGTTAGACACCCTGCAAGACATCAAAGGGCAGACAAACCCATCTAGCAAACATGCCGTGAAGCATCAAAGCTTGATCTTGCCATTCCCTAATCATCTTATCAAATGCCTTCTATAAATCAACATTCACTGCACCCCTTCCACATCATGCATTTCTTCAAAGGACTCCAACGATCTGTTCAAACATCATTTCCCTTTCACAAAACGATGTTGACTTTCCCTGATTCTTTTACAAATGCAGACTTAATATTTGTCAGAATGATTTCTGACTTTTTCTCTCTCTCAGCTTGCTATCACCTTGTTGAATAAAGGAATTCCATGAGTTGCTTTCAATTCTAAACGAAGCTTCTCCAGGCAAACGCATCAGCTCAGAACACCTGGAGACTTGTCATAGAATCATGGAATTGTACAACCCAGAAACAGGCCCTTTGACTATATCACCATGCCAACTTTTGTGCCCACTACAGCATCTCATCTGCCCACATTAGGACCATATACTTCGGTGGAGACACCGGGATTCTAGCCGCTAGGACCTGAGACAAAAAGAAACTATCTGCTGGAGCAATTTATAAGCAAGATTGAGTGAGCTAGAGCATTCCTCTTTGGAGTGACGAAGGATGAGAGGTAACTTGATAAAGGTTTATAAGATTATGGCAAGCTTAGATAGTGTAGACAGCCAACACCTCTTTCCCAAGGCAGCAATGGCCAATTCCAGAGCTGTCTATTTAAGGCGAGGGGAGGAAAGTTTAAGATGTCAGAGGATTTTTTTTTACAAAGAGTAGCGGGGGCCTGGAATGCATCGCCAGGGTTGATGGTCGAGGCTGGTGCAATAGGACATTTAAAAGACTTAGGCACATGGATGCAAAAAAAGTAGAGGGTTATGGGTGTGAGGGAGGGATGGTTTAGATTGATGTGGTGTAGGTTTACACAAGTCAGCACAACATTGTGCTGGGATGTTCCTCCAACAGGCAACATCCTGTGAATCTCTGCACCTTCTCCAGCAAAGAAACATGCAACCTGTAGCACGTTGACAAGAACTGTGAACAGTGTACCAAGCACAATCTAACCAGCGTTTTGTAAAATTGCAATCCCTACATTCAAGGACTTGACCTATGGAGGCAAGCAGAATTTGGATAAGGAAGTGGAAAGTGGGTCAGCAAGTTTTCAGATGACACAAAGGTTGGAGATATGGTAGATAGTGCAGAAGATTGCTGTAGGGAGGCTATAACAATATGTAGACAGGTTGCAGAGTTGGGCAGAGAAGTGGCAGGCGGTGTCCAATCTGGATGAATGTGGTGATGCATATTGGGAGGACAAGCTTGAAGGAGGAGCTCATGGTTAATGGCAGGATTCTTCACAGACCTTGGGTTCCAGGTCCATAGATCCCTCAAGGTTGTTGCATGAGTTGAGAGGTGGTTAAGAAGCACATGGTGTGCTTGCTTCATTGTCAGAGAATTGAGTTCAAGAGCCGTAAGGTAATGTTGCAGCTCCATAAGACTCTGGTGAGACCACACGGAATACTGTGTTCAATTCTGGTCACCTCATTACAGGAAGAATGTGGAAGCTGTGGAGAGGGTGCAGAGGAGATTCACTAGGATGTTGCTGGATTGGAGAACATGTGAGGAAAGGTGGAGTGAGCTGGGGCTTTTCTCTTTGGAGTGATGGGAGGATGAGAGGTGACAATAGAGGTGACAAAGATGATGAGAGACGCGGAGAAGGTGGACAGCCTGCACCTTCTTCCCGATACAAGAGATCTGTTTCAGATGAGTGAGGGAAATTTTAGGGGAGGTGTCAGAGATAAGTTTTTATTCAGATTGAGGGGTGCCTGGAACGCATTGCTGGGGGTGATGGTGGGGGCTTGTACAATAGGGACATTCAAACGTCCCTTAGACAGGCACATGGATGTTAGAAAAATGGAGGGTTATGGGTGTGAGGGAGGGAAGGGTTAGAATTAGAGTGTTGTGGAATAGGTTTACACAAGTCAGCACAACATCATGGGCTGAAGGGCCTGTACTGTGCTAAATGCACTGTTAATGATCTCCAATGTTGGCACATTATATTCCTTTACATGGTGTTACCATTCTCTGTAGTAAATCACAAAAATCTGTAGACTATGTGGTTGAAGTAAAAGCACAAAATGCTGGAGAAACTCAGCTAGTCACTCTATCTCAGGGAGGGGAAGGTCAGATGTGATAGTAAAAACCAAGCAGGGATCAGGGTGGGGATTAGTCTTGTGGAGGATGTTTGAGGAGGGAGGAGGGTTGGGGAGGTCTGAGAGTGGAGTTGGAAGGTGTAGGAATTTGGAGAGAGGAGAAGGGTGGGGGTTGACGGGGGGAGGTGGAGGCTTAGGGAGGGAAGGGGGGTGGGTGTGGGGGAGGTTGGAGGGGCAGGTGAGAGGTAGGGGTGGTTGAGGGGGTGGGGGAGGGGGAGAGGAGGTCTGAGGGTTAGGTGGTTGGGGAGAAGAGGGGGGCAGAGAAGGGGAGATGAGGGTGGAGTAGGGAGAGTTGTCAGATCATTCCCTGTCCACAGCCTGTCTGTAGCCCATGGTTTGTCCTTAACAAAAGCAAGAAATTTGGGATCTACTCCACAGATCAGGCTTCCCCTGTGATGGGGAGGGGAGGGGTCTCCATGTCCTCAGCGCACTGAATATCACAGAAATGTGGTCACTGAACCGACCCCTCCAACCCCATCATCATCCCTTTATTTCTCTGGTCAGTGGAACTCTGCCCAATGTAAACAGGTTTCTCCCGTCTGGTGCCACCTGATGTCTTTCCATGATATTCCAGCATTTTCTTCACTGTTTACCCGGGTTAACTGTGTTAGTCCTCTTCTCCCCACTGGGAGAAATGTACTGCGCTTACATTTTTAATCTAGGCTAACAATTCAGGTATCCAGGGAATTTTGCAAGCAGACAACTCCCTGGCCACTTTCCCAAAGCCTTTGTCCTGAGGAGTTCGTTATATCCACTCACATTTATTTCTGTTTTAAACTCCAAGCTCCCCGTGTGCCTGGTATTCTTGGGAAACAAAAACACATAACTCATGGTTCCTGCGATTTCCCATAATCAGCTGATGCTGCTTTTTTTCTCCATGTTTAATTCTGAGCTGTGTTCGGTACAGGGCTAGTTAGGGATGGGCTGGGAGGAAAAGTGGAGTCCACTCCTTGCCACAGATACCCAGTCAAGGTGCTCACTCCCCATCACCCTGCTTCTGAGGACTTGGGTTCTGGGATGTGGTAGGAATGGGGAGCAGGAGGTGTGGGATGGACGGACCGCACCGGGGGAGTGGGGAGCAGGAGATGTAGGATGGACGGACCACACCAGGGGATATGGTGAGTGGGGAGTAGGCGGAGTGAATTGGACAGACCGCACAGGGGAGCAGGAGGTGTGGGATGGACGGTCACCATGTGGTGAGTGGGGAGTAGGTGGTGTGGGGTGTATTATTCTGGTGCCTGGTCCATCTCTGCTGATCACTGGCCTGACACTACTTTGTTTTGTCTCTACAGCTTTCGATAAGTGCAGCGATGCGGGCAACAGACAGGGTTCCCACCCTGGGAGGTTCGGGGGAGAATGGACGGATTGTGACCCATGATTACACCAAGTCAGCCCACACATTGCCCCGGATGAGCCACTCCAGTGGACCCAGTCTGGGTGCGACTGGCATCTCCTAACGCCACCAAGCCAGCGGCAACTCAGAGAACTGATCCAAGGGACGAGAACCTTTTATTAACAAACTTCATCTTGGAAAATGTAAACGTCGTTGCAAAATATTGTAAACTGCAATAATTGTGAGTAAGACTGAGAGGAGCTTGTGGGCAAGTTGCCCACGTCTGCTCGCTGAGAAGGGGAGCCGCACTCAGCCGGTGTTTAGTATCTTCTCACGCTCTCTCCTGTCTCTGGCGGCACTCATCACAGGCTCCTCGTAACCTCCTTCCCGAGGAACCCACCAGCTCAGCTGGAATGTTCACACCATGGAGATTGGGTCGACACGCGGCGAAACCCTGGTGCAGAAGAGCGGAGTGACCCTGGAACTGTGGGTGAGATCTCGCCAACAAAACCCCCAGAAACACCACAAAAAAATCAAGGAAATGAGGATCCTGCCTTGGAAATAATTACCAAGGTCTCGAAGGTCATTATTTATTTTTGCAGATGATGAGTTCCAATCACTCTAAGGAGGCAGGATGTGTTTTGAGTTTTTACCATAACTGATGAACGTGTCGGGCTGCCAGGTGCGGGGCCGCGAGGTATCTGGTCTTCATGCTCTGTGTTGTCATCGGCTCCCCCGGTTGGTGTTTGTGTCATTTCAATGCCTCATTTAATAGTGAACCATATGTTAGCAAACCCAGGGACTGAGGTGGACAACAGTATAACAACATCATCCAGCAATGTATGCCCTCAGCTGCACTCAGGGGCGGGTTCAAACAGTTTTCTATCATTGTTTGTACAAGAACATTAAACTAAATATACATTGCTGTCTCTTCCCATGTTTGGAAACAAACACATGGTTTGTCACCTGGGCATCTTTCTTTTTCTGTTGGTCAGGGAGTTCATGCCTGAAACAGGGGCTGCTTTTTATTTCCTACCGATTTTGCTTGATCTGCTCTGTAAGTAACACCAGTACTCGAGTCCAGCACTTTTTTCTTGTTTCACCAGATCCTTCCTGTTATGGGACAAGCAGTAGTGCAGCTGAACCAATTCTTTATAAAGCTGCAACATAACATCTCTACTTTTGTACTCAATGTCCCACCTAATGAAGCCAAGCATTCCATAAGCCTTGTGTAGCCAGTTTCACATATTTATGGTAAAATCACAAAGCTGGAGGAACTCAGTAGGTCAAACAGTGAACCTTACATAACAAAGATAAAGGTTCAAAACCAACGTTTCAGGCTTGAGGCCTTCCCCAAGGTACGAGCAAACACCCATTTTTTCAGGAAGGGCTCAAGCCTGAAATGCTCAGAAACACAGATCTATAGTGAGTGGGCGAATGGGAGGGGACAGTAGGTAAAATATTTCCTCGGAGGGTGATGGGGTCTAGAACTCACTCCCTGACCAGGTGAGAGATGCAGAGACCCGCATCACAGGTAAACAGATTCAGAATGTTGGCAAGTAGGTCACAGACCTTTCAGTACATTGTGTCTTCCCTCTACACTAATCCCATGTCTGCATTCATTCCATGATCCTCTCACCTGCTCATTCAAGGACTTGTCCAGATGCCTCTTAAATGTTGTTCCTGCAGCTCATTGCAGATACCAACTCCACATAGTGTGAAACATTTACCTCTCAGATCCTCCTTACACCTCCCCCTAACTTTAAACCTCTCTCATTTTAGACAGTGCTACAATGGGAGCAGGCTTTAGGTATTTGCCTCGCTCACCCTTTGATTGGCATCTGCCAATCAACTGCCTCTGCTTACATCCATCATTCTTGACCGCCTCCCTAGTTGACCAATCTCCTACTGATTCATCAACTACTCCAACCTTGTTCTCATTGCTCCACGTCTGCATGATCAATCCTGATGAAGGATTTTACCCCAAAATGTCCACCGTTCTTCTCCTCCCACTGATGCTGTTTAACCTACTGAGTTCCTCCAGCAGAGTGATTTTTGCTCCAGAATCCAACATCTGCAGTTGGTCTTATCATTAGGGGTATGAAGCAGTCAGCCACCTCGGCCCACTATACGTCAAAGAAAGGAAGCCCAGCCTAGCCCATCTCTCCTGATAACTCCAAACTAGACAGCATCCTTGCAACTTTTCTGCACCCTCTCTAGTTTAATCACACCCTTTCCAATGTAATAGTGACCAGAACTTCACAAGTGTGGTCTCACCAATGTCTCGTACGATTGTAACATGACCTGCACTCGATGCCCTGATGGATAAAAGCAAGCGTCCCTCATTACCACTCTATCCACCTGTGACACCACTTTCATGAGCGAAGATCGGGTGAAGGACAAGGCTGGTAAGTTCAAGGAACCCTGGTCGATGTGGGATATTTTGGCTGTAGTCGGTAAAAAGAGGCTTGTCAATTCTCCCTCACCACCATTTTGCTCTTTTTTTATTTCCAATCTCTTGGAATTCTCTTTGATCCTTTCAACCATCTCCATCTCATGTCTGGATCAAGCAAATCCCTTGATGAATACAGGAAGTGTCAAAGTATGGGTGACGAGGGAAAGAGAGGATATGAGAGTGGGCAGTGAGGAAGGAATCTGTTTACAGCAGAATCCACATCAGCTAGGTTGGTGTCCCAAAGAAGGCATGGAATTTAACTCTGACATGGGCAAGGTGCAAGTCAACCAGGGAGGTACTTACATAGTGAATGGTGGGGCCCTGGAAAGTGTTGAAGAACGGAGAGACCTCAGTATAGTTCCTTGCTGGTGACAACACTCTCCACCACTCAGTCCTCATACCCTGAGATATCTTTATTCTACAACACTCCATGACCCCATCATTCGCATTGTCAGTCCTCATCAGTCCCCAATTAACAACACTTTACAGGGCCCTACCATTCACCATGTCAGTCTTTGTATCCCTAGGTCTCCTTATGCTGTCCAGGACTCCACCATTCACTGTGAGCTACCCTGATTTAGCCTACAAAGGTGATGAGGGGAGGAATAAAAAGGTAGGGAGGTATCCTGCTCCACCTGTGGGAACCCAAGACATGAGTCACTACAGGAGTTCAACTTCAGGTACTTTAGGATCCTATTGAGTTGAAACAGTCAATCGTTCAGTGATGTTGTCGACAGCATCAGGGTCTGAAGAGTGGGCTGTATTGGTACAATGGCCAGAAACCACCAACACCAGCGAGGGCCGTCTACCAGCACCTGAAACAGAAGAATAATTACATTTTAGACAGGCAGGTACACTTTCACCCCCCCACCCAAACACACACACACACACACACACACACACACACACACACACAGGTACAACCATATCAGTATACACACACAAACTTAAAATCCCCCTCATCCTCACCTGCCATCCCACCAGCCTCCGCATCCAACATGTTATCCGCTGGAATTTCCAGCACACTACAGGATCCCACCACCAGACACATTTTTCCCTCTCCTCCCCTCCCAGCCTTCTGCAGGGACTGTTCCCTCCATGATTCCCTCGTGTACTCACCCATCGCACCCTCGGCACCTTGCCTGCAGGAGGTGTAATACTTGTGCCCACACTTCCTCCCTCACCATAGTCCGTGGCCCAAAACAGGCATTTCATATGAAACAATACTTCACTTGTACATCCAGAGAACTTATTTACTGCATCCAGTGCTCCCTTTCTGGCCTTCTCTATATCTGAGAGACTGGTTGCAGTTTGGGAGATCACCCCTTAGCTTTCTTAACCACAGCGTCCTCCCAGTGGCCAACCATTTCAATTCCGGATCACTCTCCCACACTCGCATGTCAGTCCATGGCCTTATGTACTATCCCACCATGACCACCTCCAGATTGGAGGAACAACACCTTATTCTCCATCTGAGCCCCCTCCAGCCACATGGCATATTAGGCCCTTTCAAACTGCCATGTAAAATGGGGTTAACCAAGCAATTTGCCCAGTTAGTGCCCCAGTTACGCAGCAGTTAGAAATGGTCCAACCTGGTCAACCCCATCAGAATCCAATTGGGTCCCTGACCTACCTTCGAGGTAGTCAGGGAACCCAGTTAAACATACCTAGGTCACATCCACGGCAATTTGAACAGGAAAATGGCTGACCTGCTTATTCTGGTGACATCAGTGCTTGCGTGCCTGCATCACCAAGCAGCTAGCATCTGAACATCTGGCATAACTTCTGGTGAGTGTGTGACGTATCATTGCGGGGATGGGATCCTCCTTAAATTGCTGGGTTGGCCATTTAATGGGTCAATCCCCCTGCAAATTAAAAGGTGCTTCCACTAAACCTGCTCGCCTTTTCTTTCCCTTCCCCTTTTTCCTATCTTTCCAGTTCTCCCACCCACCCAGTCATCCCTCCTCCCCCTCATTGCTGCTGTTCCCCTCTCCTTTCTCCCCCTGTCATCTCCTGCGTTTGCCTCTCCCCGTCATCTCCTGCGTTTGCCACCCCCCTACTTTTGTTTGGATGCCTGCTGGCATTTTCTCATACTTTGATGAAGGGCTCAAGCCCGAAATGGTGATTATGTATTTTTACCTTTGCTACGTAACAGTTTGACCTGCTGAGTTTCTCCAGCATTTTGTGTTTTTACCTCACACCACATACAGGTGCACACAAAGGTACACCACACAGCACATACGCATTCATTCATGGACACACACAAATACAAATATACTCATGAACAGTTTATCAAGAGGAACCTTCAGAAAGCAGCTGAACCAGTGCTTTGAGAAAGAGGAGCTGAATTGTGATTGGTTCTTTAAATGCACAGCAGTCAATAAAAGGAGGGTAGAGAAAGCCGAGTGATGGTTTTGGGATCAGCAGTAACTAAGTATGTGAAGAGACTTTGGAAAAGAGTTTGAGGTAAAAATCAGGCAAGGTCTTTCCAGTTTTCACACTTGGAGTTGAATTTGCCTCAGACTGGAGGCCTGTGACCTAGTGCTGGGGCCATTGTCATTTATCATTGACTGGATAATGTAAATTGGATTAGGAGATAACACAAGAATGGAGTGTAGTGGACTGAGGAACATAGAACACAACAGAACTGGACAGGCCCTTTGGCCCTTTAATATTCCATTAAAAAAGTATTAAACCTTCCCTACCCATAACCCTCTATTTTCTGTGTATCTAAGAGTCTGTTAATGCCCCTAATGTTCCAGCCTCCACCACCATCCCTGGCAAAGCATTCCAGGCCCCCACAACTCTCTGTGTAAAAAAACCTACCACTAATGTCTCCCCTAAACTTCCCTCCCTTCACTTTGTACAGACGTCCTCTGGTGTTTGCTGAGCCTGTCCTGGGAAACAGGCGCTGGCCGTCCACCTTGTCTATGCCTCTCATAATCTTGTAGACCTCTATTAATTCTCCTCTCATCTTTCTACGCTCTAAAAGTCCCAGCTCTGCTAACCTTGCCTCAAAAGACTTATTTTCCAAATTAGGTAACATCCTGGTAAATCTCCTCTACACCCTCTCTGTAACTTCCACGTCCTTCCTGTAATGAGGTGACCAGAACTGACTACAATACTCCCTAAGTGTGGTCTCTCTAGAGGTTTGTAGAGCTGTAACAGGATCTCTCTACTCCTGAACTCAATCCCCCATTAATGAAGCCCAGCATCCCATAGGCCTTCTTAACTATCCTATTAACCTGCACAGCGACCTTGAGGGGGTGTTTGGATTTTAGACCCCAACGCCCCTCTGTTCATCCACACTCTTGAGTAACCGGCCATTAACCCTGTACTCAGCCGTCTTGGTTTGTCTTTCCAAAATGCATCACCTCATATTTATCTGGATTGAACTCCATCTGCCACTTTTCTGCCCAACTCTGCATCCTCTTGGACCATAGAATATTACAGCACAGAAACAGGCCTCTTAAGCCCTTCTAGTCTGTGCTGAACCATTTTTTTTTGCATAGTCCCACTGTCCTGCACCCAGTCCATAGCCCTCCATACCCTTCCCATCCATGTACCTATCCAAATTCTTATAAATTAAAATCGAGCCCACATTCACCACATCAGCTGGCAGCTCGTTCTATAGTCCCATCACTCTCTGTGTGAAAAGGTTCCTCCTCATGTTCCCCCTAAACTTTTCCCCTTTTACCCTTAACCCATGTCCTCTGGTTTGCATCTCACCTACCCTCAGTGGAAAAAGCCTATCTAAATTTATTCTGTCTGTCCCCCTCAATTTTAACCATCTCTCTCAAATCTCCCCTCATTCTATGCTCCAGGGAATAAAGTCCTAACTTGTTTAACCTCTCCCTGTAATTTGGTTCCTGAAGTCCAGGCCACATCCTAGTAAATCTTCCCTGCACTCTTTCTATCTTATTGATATCTTTCCTGTAGTTAGGTGACCAAAACTGCACAAAATTCTCCAATTTGGCCTCACCAATGTTTTATATAACTTTACCATAACATCCCAGCTCCTGTACTCAATACTTTGATTTATGAAGGCCAATATGCCAAAATCTCCCTTTACAACCCTGTCCACCCGTGATTCCACTTTCAAGGAATTGTGTATCTGTATTCCCAGATCCCTTTGTTCTACCTTTTGGCCTTAGTGCACGACCATTTACCATGTACATCCTTTCTTGGTTTGTCTTTTCAAAATGCAACACCTCACACTTGTCTGCATTAAATTCCATCTGTCATTTTTCCAGCTGGTCCAGATCCCTCTGCAAGCTTTGAAAACCTTCTTTGCAGTTCACAATGCCTCCAATCTTAGTTTCACCTGCAAACTTGGTGATCTAATTTACCACATTATCATCCTCCAGATCATTGATATAGATGACAAACAACAATGGTCCCAGCACCAATTCCTGAGGCACAGGCCTCCAGTCTGAGAAGCATCATCCACCACTACACGCTGGTTTCTCCTGTCCAGCCATTGTCGAATCCAGTTCACTACTTCACCATGAATACCAAGCATCAGAACCTTCCTGATTAACCTCCCATGTGGGACCTTGTCAAAGGCCTTTCTAAAGTCCATGTAGACAACATCCACAGCCTTTCCTTCATCAACTTTCCTTGTAACCTCCTCAAAAAAACTAATAATTGGTTAAACACAACCTACCAGACACAAAGCCACGTTGACTATCCCTAATCACTCCTTGACTATCCAAATAATTGTATATCTGATCTCTTAGAACACCTTCCAATAATTTACCTACTACTGATGTCAGAGCCTTTTTTAAGCAACAATGTGAGCTACCCTCCAATCCTCTGATACCACACCCATGGTTAAGGACATTTTAAATATTTCTACTCGAGCCCCTGCAATTTCTGCACTATTTCCCCTCAAGGACATAGGGAATATCTTGTCACCCCTGGAGAATTGTCCACCCTTACTGGCTTTAAGACAGCAAGCAGTTACTCTTTTATCTGTGTAGGTTCCATGACCCCACTGCTTGTTTTCCTTACTTCCCACGACTCTGTGCCCATTTCCTAAGTGAATACTGATGAAAAAAAATCCCATTTAAGATCTTTCCCATCTCCTTTGGCTCTATACAAAGCCGACCACTCTCATCTTCAAGGGGACCAATTTTTGTCCCTTACTATCTTTTTGTTCTTAATAAAACTGTAGAAACCCTTAGGATTTTCCTTCACATTGTCATCAAAGCAATCTCATGTCTTCTTTTAGTCTACCTGATTTCTTTGAGATTTTTCTTGCTTTTTTATACTCGAGTCCATGTTGCCTCTACCTGCTATACACCTGTATTCTTCTGAACCGGATTCCCAATATCCCTCTTCCTTGTGCCTGCTCACCTTATCTTTGATCCTGACAAAAACATACAAATGCTGTATTCTCAAAATTTCACCTTTTTTTTTTACTTAAACAAAAGTTGCTTTTAATTATCTTTAAACATGAAAATAGAATCAAACTTTAACTTATCATTATTGACTTATTAACCTAACTTAACCCCCTTCTAATTCTAAGCGCGCGTGTGTGTGTAAGTTCAGAAAAGATCTTTGGTTCACAGTCCAATGTCACTTCTCATTCCTCCAAGTTCACTGGTAAAATTTCACCTTTGAAGGGCATCCACTTACCTCTCACATTCTTGCCCGAAAACAACATCCCAATCCCCGCATTCTAGATCCTTTCTCATTTCTTCAAAATTGACCTTTCTCCAATTTAGAATCTCAACCTGAGGCTCAGACCCATCCTTCTCCATAATTAGCAAAACTAATGACAATGGTCACTGGACCCAAAATGTTCCCCTACATGTTCTTCTGTCACCTGTTCTGTCTCGTTCCCTAAAAGAAGATCCAGTATTGCACTCTCTCTCTCTAGTTGATTTAGAAAACTTTACTGAACACATTTGACAAACTCCAAGCCATCCAGGCCTTTTACAGTATGAGTTTCAGCCAATATGTGGGAAATTAAAATCTCCTACTATCACAACCTTGTGTTTCCTGCAGCTGTCTGTAATCTCTCTACAGATTTGTTCCTCCAATTCTTGTTGACTATTGAGTGTCTATAATATAACCCCATGTGTGTGGTCATACTTTTCTCGATCCTCAGCTCCACCCATAAGGCCTTTGTCAATGAGCCCTCTGGTCTTGTAACCTTCGTTAACCTTCAACTCCTTGCACACTTCCTCCACCCTTTGTATCATCCACAAACTTACTGACCCATCCTTCCACCTCTTCATCCAGATCATTTATAAACATAACAAAGAGCAGAGGTCCCAGAACAGATCCCTATGGCCCCTCCACTAGTCACTGACCTCCAGGCAGAATACTTGCTTTCCACTTCTACTCTCTGCTTTCTACCTGCAAGCCAATTTTTTTTATCCACACAGCCAAGGTTCCATGGATCCTATGCCTCATGACTTTCTGAACAAGTTTCTTGTGGGGGACCTTGTCAAATGCCTTTTCTAAAATCCATGTAGACCACCCAACCCTCATCAATTTCTTTGTTACATCCTCAAAAAATTCAATTAGTCAGTGACGCACAACTTCCCTTCACAAAGCCCTGCTGATTATCCTTGAGTAGACTGGACTTCTCCAAATGCTTATAGATCCTATCCTTAAGAATCCTCTCTAATAGTTTGCACACCATTGATGTAAGACTCACCAGTCTAGAATTCTCAGGATTCTCCCTATTACTTTTTTTAAACAAGGGGACTACATTTGCCATTCTCCCATCCTCTGGCACCTCCCCTGCGGCCAAAGAGGATTCAAAGATCATAGCCACTCCCCCAGGTATCTCTTCCCTCACTTCCCACAGCAGCCTGGGGGATTTATCAACAATGATGTTTTTAAGAAGATCCAACACTTCCTCTTCGTTAATTTCCACATTGTCCAGCCCACAGGCCCGTTCTATTCCAACCTCACCATGTTTAAAGTCCTTTTCTCTTGTGAATACTGAAGCAAAGTAGTCCCCAACATGACTGTAATTGGGACCGAAGGATCGGTGAATCTTGGAATGGATGCAAATCTGATTTTGCCTGCATGTGTTGTACCGAAGTCTTAAAGCAAACATTTTAATCAAATGTTATATTTGACAAACTATAACAGGGATACAGGCACAAAAGAGCCAAAATGTGTGTAGTTACTTTGTTAGTCAGCGTTCTGGGGTCCATAGGCTGGGTGCAGCCATCTTGATTCCTGTGTTCATGCACGAGTCTTAGGTTGGGGCATGCGTGGTGGATTGGCATACCGGAGTTCGGTTGGCACATGCATGAGAGTTAAGCACCCTGATGATATTGAATTTGTGCCCTTAACTTTTGTACATGCGCCGACCAAACTCCAATATACGAACCCTCTGCGCATCCACACAGGAATCAGGATGGCTTGCAGAGAGGATACTTGCAGATCCTTTTACAGTCTCACACATTTTCTCTTTGTCCTTTAATTGTTGAATTGGTGGAATGAGACAATCTATTGGCAAGGGATAGGTTTTTCCTCTTGCTTGCCATCTTTCTAGCGCCTACAGAATGGAAACTGTGCACTGGGCACTATATTGCGCATGCACTTAAAAAAAATTGGTTGTATGTGTGGATGGATGCAAGTCAAGTAAGTCTTTTAAGTCGAGAGTACTTGTTTTCATTAGGACCTCCCCAACCTCCTCCGCCTCCAGACACACGTTGCCTCCTTTATCCTATAGCGACCCATCCTTCATTCTCTTCATCCTTCTGTTCTACACATACACATAGAACACCTTGGGGTTCTCCTTAATCCTGCTTGCCAAGGCCTTCTCATGCCCCCTTCAAGGTCTCCTAAGACCTTTCTTCAGCTTCTTCACATGAGCCCTTCCAGTTTCCTGCCTCCTATATCTAACATGTGGTTCCTTCTTCCTTTTGACAAGCTGCCTCACCTGTTTTGTCAACCACAGTTCCCTTTTCCAGGATAAGGTTTGGCTCCTGAACCAGTGGGCCAAGCCTATCCTGAATCCAGCACAAGTGGTCCCTAAACTTCTTCCATGTTACTTCTGTGCTTTCACCCGTAAACATTTGTTTCCAATTTATTCTCTCTCGTTCTTGCCTCATCCCTTCATAATTAACCCTTTCCCAGTTTGAATGTTTTTATCCTTTTCCATGGCTATGTTGAATCTAAGGGAGTTGTGGTCACTCTCACCAAAATGCTCCCCCATCGAGAGATCCGCCCCTGACCAGGTTGATTCCCCAGAACCAGATCCAATATGGGCTTTCTTCTCATCGGCCGGTCCACATACTGTGTCAGGAATCCTTCTTGTACAAACCTGACAAATTCAGCCCCATCTATCTCTCTTGCAGTCAGTAGGTGCCGGTCAATATTATGAAAGTTGAAATAACCCATGTCTACAACCCTGTATTTCCCGCACCATTCCAAAATCTGTCTGTTTATCTGTTCCTCGGTGTCCCCAAGGCTATTTAGGAGCCTATACATGATTCCCAGCACAGTGATAGCTCCCTTCCTATTTATGATTTCCATCCACACCGACTCAGTGGACACTCCCTCTCCAGCATCCTCCCTTTCTGTAGCTATGATACTATCCCTGACTACTAATGCTACTCCCCTTCCCCCAACCTTTTCTACCTTCAATCCTATTCTTTTTTGGAGGAGTCACATGATGGACAAGTGGCTGGTAGGAGAATACCAGCCCTCTCCAGAAAAGAAAAAATAAAGTGAAGAAAACACAAAGTTCAAGAAACACAAAACACAACAAATAAAAGATAAAGTTGTGGAAATAAAAAAGAAAATGGCACCCAAGAAGGAAAAAGCAAAAACAACGGGAAAAAGAGAAGAAGAAAAGATGCCAGAAGAGAAAGGAGAAAGCCTTACCTGCATGAAGAGGCAGCGAGCTGTTGTGGAGAGAGGAGCCTACTTCCCGAAGTTGGTGGCGACCCCGCAGAGTCGCGACCTCCCGGCTGCTGGACTGCAAAAATGAAACAGAAGTGCGCAACTGTTCATGCGGAACTCCTCACGCATGCACAATGCTCACACTAAGGAAAAAGAAAACACCAACGGGAGGGGGGCCCAGCTGAGGAGCGAACTAACACAGCATGACCAGCTGAGAGATGCCCGACAGCAGGGCTCTCAGCTGGAAGAAGAGGTAAGCGACAGGAAAGGGAGTGAAAGGAAAGAAAAACAGCAACAGGAGGCCCAACAAATAACTAGCCCAGAAGAAGACCAACAGCAAGAAGCCATGCAAAAAAACACCCAGCAAACTGAGGCAAGCAGCTCAACAGGAAAGTCAGAAGAGACACAGATACAAGGAAGAGAAGTAGAAGAAACAATCATAGTTATAGACACAGAAGAAGAGGAAGAAGAAGACCAAGCTCTGCACAGAAGAATAGAAGGTAAAATAGATGGACAGTGTATCGATAAATTTTTTTTTCAAGAACAAATGAAAGCATTAAAAGAATGGTTGATATTAGAATTTAGTGAAATGAAAAGTACAGAAGAAAAAGTGAGTAGAATAGAGCTGGTCATGACAGAAATAGGGAAAAGATTAGAAAATGTGGAATAACACCAGCATCATAGAGACCAATATCTCTACTTAATTCAGATTATAAGATAATAGCAAAACTATTAGCAAACCGATTGGCCGACTGTGTACCAAAAATAGTAAAACAAGATCAAACTGGATTTATTAAGAAAAGACGAACAGCGGATAATGTCTGTAAATTCATTAATTTAATCCATGCAGTTCAAGGAAATAAGATACCAACAGTGGCTGTTGCTTTAGACGCAGAAAAAGCCTTTGACAGGGTAGAATGGAATTATTTATTCAAAGCATTACAGAGGTTCAACCTACCAGAAAAATATATTAATTGGATAAACCATTATATAATGGACCATTGGCGAAGGTGACAGTAAATGGATATGTATCAAACCAATTTAAATTAAGTAGGTCAACTAGGCAGGGATGTCCACTATCCCCCTCATTGTTCGCCTTGGCAATGGAACCTTTGGCAGAACTGATAAGAACAGAAAATAAAATAAAAGGGATAAAAATAAAGGAGAAGGAGTATAAAATCAATTTATTTGCAGATGACATCATAGTATACTTAACAGAACTAGAAATATCAATAAAAGAACTACATAAGAAATTAAAAGAATATGGAGAAATATCGGGATACAAGATCAACGCAAATAAAAGTGAAGCGATGCCAATAAATAATGCAGATTACACAGAATTTTAAAAAGAATCATCATTCAAATGGCAAACACAAGCAATCCGATACCTAGGTATTAGATTAGATAATAATTTAAGCCACATATACAAATTAAATTTATCAGCCATTAATGAAGAAATTACAGGAAGACTTAGAACATTGGAAAGAATTACCACTAACGTTGAAAGGGAGGGTAAATTGCATTAAAATGAATATCTTCGCAAGGATACAATACCTATTTCAATTGTTACCAATTCCCTTAATAGAGAAATTCTTCAATGAACTAAAGAAATTAATAACGAAATTCTTATGGAAAGGGGGGAAACTGAGGATAGCAGAGTGGTACAAACAAGGTGGTTTACAGTTACCAAACTTTAAAAATTATTATAGAGCAGTACAATTAAGGTATTTATCAGATTTTTATCAGACAAGGGAAAAACCAGATTGGACTAAGATAGAGCTAGATAAAATAGGGGAGAAGGTACTGGAACATATACTTTATAAGTGGGATGAAAATCTGGTGCAATATAAAAGTTCACCAGTACTGCATCACTTACTCAATATATGGAAGAAGATTCACTTAGAAAGGAAAAAATCAAATTACCAACTACCAAAATTATTATTGACGCAAAATCAACTAATGCCCTTCACAATAGATAATCTTTCCTTTAGAGCATGGGTGTCAAACTCAAATTCACCGAGGGCCAAAATTAAAAACTTGGAGTAAGTCGTGGGCCAAACTAAATATTGATTGAAAATTTTCAACAACATCTGCATGTTTTCTCTTCTTTCAACATATGTAATGTTAAACTTTTTCTTATTAAAATAAATGTTTAATAATAGTTTTGGTTAAACTCTTTCCAGAAGAAGCATTAACAAATGAGAAATAAAACATTCAATAAATAATATTTCTCTATAGCATTTAATCTCCTTTTAAATGTATTTTTTTCACAAGCCAACAAGTCAAAAAAATAACTTGCTTCAATGAAAATCCAATCTTTCAACTATGAACAGTCCAAAGTTAACCAAAGAAGATATTAATCCAAGCTTCGCTTGCTCCACTGTGATTTACTCTGATGCACCTGGGTCTAAACCAGATACTTGGCATCTCTTCTTAGATGCAAGTTCATCAAACTCTAGGGTCAGACTTTGCCTCCCACCTGTCTTGAAAGGTCCTGTTTTCTGTCTTTCGTTTGGCCATTTTTCTAAGGGGTTTATTACATGTGAGTTGGGCGATAGGTCGCAGATGCTAATGGAAGTAAACAGAGGAGGTGGGGGCGATTAGCGGGCTGACGGGCCGGCGGCGATGCATTTGCAAAGCATTCTGGGATTTGTAGTATTAGCTGTGCATGCGCTATACTGGCGCGGCGGCCAGCGGGCCAGCTCTAATACATATTTGATATGATCTTGCGGGCCAAAAATAATTATATCACGGGCCAAATTTGGCCCGCGGGCCTGAGTTTGACGTGTGCTTTAGAGAATGAGAGAGAAAAGGAATTAAAAGAATAGAAAATTGTTTTTTGGGAAATAATTTAATAACATTTGAACAAATGAAGTACAAATATGGAATAACTCATGGTACAATGTTTGCATATCATCCACTGAAAGCCTACTTAAAGGACAAATTGGGAAACAGAGTGAGATTGCCAGAAAGAAGCAGCTTTGAATATGTGATTACAGAAACAATGATAATTAAAAGATTTATAACAAACAAGTACATCAAGCTGCAAGAGAAAGAAGGGAGGAGTCACGCGATGGAGTAGTGGCCGGACGGTGAACTCCAGCCCTCTCCAGAAAAGTCGGGAAAAACAAGAGAAAACACAAAGGCACAGAAATAAAAGTTACAGAAAAGTGAGTATAAAGGTGGAAAGAAGATGGCGACAAAAAAAGAAAAGTCGAAAGCAACGGTAAGAAGAGAGGAAGAGAAGACAAAGGAGGAAAAAGGTGAAGGCCTTACCTGTCCGAAGAGGCCCGCTGCGGAGAGAGAAACCCGCTCCCTCAGGTCGGTAAATAATGGACTACAAAAATGGCTCGCAGAGCCGAGTAAAAGTGCGCAACTGCGCATGCGCGAAACTTCGCGCATGCGCGATGCGAATGAAAAAAAACACACCGACGGGAGGGGGGACCAGCTGGGGAGTCGGTCTCCACAGCCGGCAACGACAGCTGCAGAACACCTGCAGCAAGAAGAGACCACAGAAGACAATAGAAACAAGAAAGAGAGGAGGAAAGGGCAACAAAGAAACAACAGATGGCCAACCCAGAGGAAGAAGAAGAGGAAGAGTATGGTGAAATAGAAGAAGAAAAGAAAGGCAAGGTAAAGGATATACTTGCTCTTATTAGAGGATACATGGAATCATTTAAAGAATGGCAAACACAGGAATTTAAGGATTTAAGAAAAAGAATAAACAACACAGAAGAGAAAATAAATAAAATGGAGATGACCTTAACAGAAATGGGAAAGAAAATGGACAAGATGGAAGAGCGGGCAGTAGCAGCAGAAATGGAGGTAGAAGACTTAAAAAAGAAATTGGAGAAATCTAATAAAAAAACTAAAGAGACACAAGAACTACTAGCTCAAAAAATAGATACAATGGAAAACCATAACAGAAGAAATAACATAAAGATAGTGGGCCTTAAGGAAGATGAAGAAGGCAAGAATATGAGGGAGTTTATAAAAGAGTGGATCCCTAAGACCCTAGGATGTCCAGAACTACAGCAAGAATTGGAAATAGAAAGGGCACATAGAGTATTGGCCTCTAAACCACAACCACAACAAAAACCAAGATCTATTGTAGTAAATTTCCTAAGATATACTACAAGAGAAAAGGTACTGGAGAAGACAATGGAAAAAGTAAGAGAGGGCAACAAACCACTGGAGTATAAAGGGCAAAAAATCTTCATTTATCCAGATATAAGTTTTGAACTCCTAAAGAAGAGAAAAGAGTTCAATACAGCAAAGGCGATTTTATGGAAGAAAGGGTATAAATTTATACTAAAGCATCTAGCGGTATTGAAAATATTTATTCCAGGACAACAAAACAGACTATTCTCGGATCCAGAAGAAGCACGAAAATTTGCAGAACAATTACAAAAATAGACTGAGGGAGGAAGACGGGTAATGAGAGTTAAAATGATCACAATTGATATGTATGTGGGTAAAGACAAAAATAGACTGAGGGATGAAGACGGGTAATGAGAGTAAAAATGATCACGATTGATATGTATGCGGGTAAAGAGGTATAAGAGTGAATAGAGACAAGGAGCATACGTGAATGTATCTGTACTTAGAGGAAAATATAGATAGTATAGACAAGAATTAATAAGGGAAGGTAATGGAATAGAGAGAATAAGGAGGGAATTAAAAGAGTGACCTTTGTGACATATGAAAAGTGAAATCTTTTCTGGGGGAGGCGGGGTGGGGGGAAATAGCGGTCACTGCAAAATCAGTTGACGCTTGCGAGTGGATTCGCAAATCCAAATGGAGAGGGGAGATGTGGTTGTCCGACAAGGGATAAAGGACAACTCAGGAGGGGAAGGGGAGGTTGGGGATAAATAAGATAGAAATAGGAGAATAAGGAAAATGTTGGATGTTGTAGGAATGTTGTCTTATAAAGAGTTGAAAATAAGAAAACAGAAATGGAAAAGGAGGAAAGGTAATGATGGAAAAACGGAAAGAGAAGATAAACAAAATATAAAAGGGCTACGCTGAACTATATGTCTTTAAATATTAATGGAATACATAACCAAATTAAAAGGAATAAACTACCAAATTTAAATGAATAAATGTATTCCATTAGAAAAAATAACATATTGGTTAAGAAATAATATTGAAATATTCGAACAAGTATAGGAGCCTTACATTAAATACAATAGCGAAAACCTACCGGGGACAAACATTACCTAAGTTGATGGAAGGAGAAGGAAAGAAAAGAATGGACTCAGTAGAATTTCTGGTGTAATTTTGTTGAATGACAACATTGTCTGACTGGATTAATGCAACCTAGATTGTATACCTAAAATGGATGAGAGGGGGGTGGGGGGGTGGTTTGGGTGGAAAGGGGGGGGGGGAGAAAAAGTCACTGTATATGTGTGAAAAAGAAATTGTGTATATCATGGCTAATGTGATTTATGGTGTGAAAAATAAAAAAATTAAAAAAAAAAAAGCTGCAAGAGAAAGAAAATGATGAAATAAGCTATAAACCCAAACAAATGTGGGAAAAAGATTTAAACAAAGATAAAAAATGAAATATGGGAAAAGTTATGCTCTGGAACTATGAAGAATATAATAAATACGAGGTTACGCATGATACAATATAATTGGTTACACAGGCTATACACCACACCCCAAAAGTTAAAATAAATGGGACCCAACATTATCCCAACATGTTTTCGCTGTAAGAAGGAAACGGGAACAACAGTACATGCAATTTGGGCATGTCAGAGAGTGAAAAAGTTTTGGGAAGATCTAAATCAGGTATTAAATAAAATCACAAAAAGCAACATACCAAAAAATCCAGAGATCTTCTAAGTAATATAAGAAGTAAAGAATTAGGCCTTAAACTGGATGAAGCACAAAAAAGATTTATTATGATAGCCTTAGCTGTAGCAAAAAAATGCATAATCTCAACTTAGAAATCAGAAGAGAGCCTGAGAGTACAGCAATGGTACATGTAAATAAATAAATGTATTCCATTGTAAAAAATAACATATAATAAAAAAAATAAAGTCACATTATTTGAACAAATTTGGGAACCGTACATGGAACACAACAGAGAGGGCCTACTGTGGATCTCCACCCCCTAAAATGATAAAATGAGAAGAAGATGAAATGAACTGACCCAGTGTGTAAAAGTAGATGACACAATTTTCTTGTTTATTTTCATTGTGTGATGACATTGTTTAATGGGTGTATTGTATTGTATATGTTGAACGTTTAACGGGTTTGGAGAGGGGTTGGTAGGAGGGAGGGGGGAAAAAAGGGGAGAAAATGCCACTGTGTATATTTAAGAGAGAAATGTTTGTATGTATTTTGATTGTTATGGTTCACAGTGTGAAAAAAAAAATCCTATTATTTTTAAAACATCTAAACCAAGGTACCTGCATCAACCAATCTTGCTCCTCCTCCAGTCATGTCTTTGTAACGGCCACAACATTGTAGTTCCACAAACTGATTTAAGCTCTAAGTTAATTCCCTTTATTCCTAATACTCCTAACATTGAAATAGACACATTTCAAACCCTTCAACTGGCTGCCTTTATGTTCTGTTCCCAGCCTGTCCTTCCTCTCCAACTCAGAGCACAGAGCATCATGCTTTTGTCCTTCTCCCTTAATCTCTGCCCTCATATTCAAAGCTTGCAGAGGCATCTGGACCAGCTGGAAAAATGGGCTGCAAAATGGCAGATGGAATTTAATGCAGACAAGTATAAAGTGTTAGATTTTGGGATGAATAACAAGGGTATGGCTTGCATAGTAAACAAAAGGCACAGTATAAGTGTGGCAGAACAGAGGGATCTAGGAATAATTCCCTGAAAGTGACATCACAGACAGATAGGGTTTGAAAGAAAGTTTTTGGCACATTGGCTTTCATGAATCACAGTATTGAGCACAGGAATTTGGATATTATGTTCATCTTCCATAAGACATTGGTGAGGCAAAATTTGGAGTGTTGGAGTTTTTGTTACATTTCCACAGGAGAGACATTAATAAGATTAGATGAATGCAGAGAAAAGTTACATGGATGTTGCAGGGACTTAAGCCAAGTAATAGGGGAAGGTAAAATAGTACCATAGAACATAGAACCATACTCCATTCGGCCCTACTAGTCTGTGCTGAACTATTATTCTGCCTAGTCCTGCTGACCTGCACCCAATCCATAACCCTCCAATCCATGTACCTCTCCCACCATTCTTGGTGTGAAGAGGTTCCCCCTAAACCTGTGCATGGGGCAGTGTTTTGCAATCACCAAAACCGAGTGTTCCTCTCTCCAGTCTGCTGACAATGTTCTGATGTTTGTTTGTCCTGTGGCGTTCCCAGGAATCTCGTGTCCACTGCACATCTTTGAGCCTCACTACAGACTCATGATGCGACAATGCCAGGAAACAGGATGTTTGGAATGTGCCAGTTTCAGGCTGACAAAGGGCAGTGGTGCGGGGTCTTACCCAGTTGACGCTGTTACCCACATTCGTCCTCCTACCTCCTGTCGGACTCTTGCTTTACCCTCCCCTCAATTTGGTCTATGTGTCGTCTGAGTCCAGTGTGCTCGATGAATGAAGTGATAGGAGAAGGTCTTCGGTTTCACAATAAGTTTATTACATAGCACAAGAATAAAGCTTAACAGAGCTCTGGTCCAGTCGTTAGTTCATAGGTCACCTGCTCAGTGAACTATTCCCCAAGACTGACTCTTACCGTCCAGTCTCTTCTGTTTACATATGTCAACATTGTCACTCTGAACAAAAGTTGGCTTTCTTTGATAGGCTCCTTGCCCAAGATTTATCCCAAGCAATTTCCTGCTCTGCAATGATCTATGGTGTAGCCCTCCTATCTTAATCCCCAAGGCCAGAACATTCTGTTTTTTGAATCAACACCTTCCATGTACCCTTGTGACTCCTCATTCCTACGCAAGTGGTTATTTGTCTCTGACATTCTCAGTCATGGTACTCTTATCACTTATCCTTGCAATACACTTCTCTTCCTGTCCCTCGCCTGTTTCAGAACAAATCACTGTCCCTATGGTTCCTCATCTTGTCTAACTTCTCTTATCTACTATCCTGTTACTTCCATGTGTGTTTTTGATGTTTTCTCTCCGGTCTTGTGCTTTCCAATGAGCACAGTGTAACCTTGGGGATGAAAGTATTCCCTCTCTTTGTATTTGGAGGCAGCAAATTCTACACATACTATAATCAGCCAACTTTTCGACATACTGTGGCTGTTCCTTAATTGCATTAATATTTCCCTTGAACCGTATAATTGAAGTAAATAGTAAATTGTGACATAGTAATGGATTAATTAGGCCTATTTCCATGATGACTGAACCCCTTGGTTCCAACACTCCCCCTACCTGCCCCCAATTCCGCCTCCAAACTTCCTGGTTGACTGATTGCCTGTCGTTATTGTGCACAGATTGGATTGGAGCGAAGGGACAGGTTGGGAGGGAGTGGCCCAGGCTGAGACAGTGACATTGGTGCCTGTGATCCCGAAGGGACGTCAGAGATATTGGATGGGAAGCTTTGAAAAGTTGATCGTGCAGGAGGAAGCAGATTTGAGGTGGGGTTTAATCTAAGGTGACCCTGATGTGGAGGGAGCTGTGTAGCACTGAGTTACTGGGTACATTCACTCCCTCATCCCAGTTAATTGTTGCTTCCCAGCTTCTCAGACGATGGCTGCATGTTGAAGATCCATCAGCGCGGCCGGAAACACCAGCCCGAGTCACCCAATTAATCTCTAACCTCTTGGTCCGTTTTGAAGGGCGGGAGGAAACTGAGAACGTACAAACTCCTTGCAGTGAGCGCGGGATTCGAACCCCGGTCGCGATCACTGGACTGGCGCGGTACAGACCCTCCACTCAGGCTCCACCAACCATCTGCCGCCCCGAAACACGTGCTTCTCGACTCCCACTCACATCCAGCATGAGGTGCTTGAAGCTGGCAGCCGGCACCTTGGCGAGGCGAGGCCAAAGAACCTGTCAGTCAGCAGCCACAGCGCCAGGGGGCAGCAAACCCAGTCACTGATGCTGCCAGGATTGGTCAGGAATTAGCCCCGTTCGGGGGGCGGGGCCCGTCCGACTGCCGACGCCGAGTCAGGTGATTGCAGAGCGGTAACTGGCCGATAGCGCTGCTCATGCGCACTTTCGTGACGACTGAGTGTCGCCTGAAGGTGAGGGGGTCGGTGAGGGTCCGGCGGGAAGAGAATGAGACCAGAATAAGGAGGGGGAGGGTGAACGGAGGCCCGCCTGAGGGTGGGGGGGGGAGAACGGAGGCCCGCCTGAGGGTGGGGGGGGGGAGAACGGAGGCCCGCCTGAGGGTGGGGGGGGGGAGAACGGAGGCCCGCCTGAGGGTGGGGGGGGGGAGAACGGAGGCCCGCCTGAGGGTGGGGGGGGGGAGAACGGAGGCCCGCCTGAGGGTGGGGGGGGGGGAGAACGGAGGCCCGCCTGAGGGTGGGGGGGGGAGAACGGAGGCCCGCCTGAGGGTGGGGGGGGGAGAACGGAGGCCCGCCTGAGGGTGGGGGGGGGAGAACGGAGGCCCGCCTGAGGGTGGGGGGGGGAGAACGGAGGCCCGCCTGAGGGTGGGGGGGGGAGAACGGAGGCCCGCCTGAGGGTGGGGGGGGGGGAGAACGGAGGCCCGACTGAGGGTGGGGGGGGGGAGAACGGAGGCCCGCCTGAGGGTGGGGGGGGGGGAGAACGGAGGCCCGCCTGAGGGTGGGGGGGGGAGAACGGAGGCCCGCCTGAGGGTGGGGGGGGGAGAACGGAGGCCCGCCTGAGGGTGGGGGGGGGGGAGAACGGAGGCCCGACTGAGGGTGGGGGGGGGGAGAACGGAGGCCCGCCTGAGGGTGGGGGGGGGGGAGAACGGAGGCCCGACTGAGGGTGGGGGGGGGAGAACGGAGGCCCGCCTGAGGGGGGGGGGGAGAACGGAGGCCCGCCTGAGGGTGGGGGGGGGGAGAACGGAGGCCCGCCTGAGGGTGGGGGGGGGGGGAGAACGGAGGCCCGCCTGAGGGTGGGGGGGGGGAGAACGGAGGCCCGCCTGAGGGTGGGGGGGGGGAGAACGGAGGCCCGCCTGAGGGTGGGGGGGGGGAGAACGGAGGCCCGCCTGAGGGTGGGGGGGGGGGAGAACGGAGGCCCGCCTGAGGGTGGGGGGGGGGAGAACGGAGGCCCGCCTGAGGGTGGGGGGGGGAGAACGGAGGCCCGCCTGAGGGTGGGGGGGGGGAGAACGGAGGCCCGCCTGAGGGTGGGGGGGGGGAGAACGGAGGCCCGCCTGAGGGTGGGGGGGGGGAGAACGGAGGCCCGCCTGAGGGTGGGGGGGGGGAGAACGGAGGCCCGCCTGAGGGTGGGGGGGGGGAGAACGGAGGCCCGCCTGAGGGTGGGGGGGGGGAGAACGGAGGCCCGCCTGAGGGTGGGGGGGGGCCGCCCCATGGGGTCAGCCTGTGGGCAGGGCAGAGACGAAAGTTTGTTTTGCAGAAGGCTGGTTTCTGAGCCCCGCCCACCAGAATGGTGAACCTCGGCAAACCCTGGGAGGTGAGCAGTCCTGTGCTATTGTGGGCCCGGGTCAGACTGGTCGGCTTGTTCCTTCTGTCCACTTATGGGAGAGTGCCCGTGTGCGCAGGTGAAATGGCCAGAGGTGGACAGGATGCAGTGCCAAGTGACAGGCCGGGGTCAGCTGCCATCTGGGAGCAAACAATACAATCCCGACACTGGTTGAAGACACGCTGTTGGGCGCTATTAGTAGCCCCAATAATGACACAGACAAAGACTGAGGGGAATGATGGGCTTTATTGTACTAGAGACTGCTGGCCTGGGTCCAAGGCTAGGAATGAGCGGGAAGGAGAGGGGACTCAACCTTGATGGCCCAGGGTCACATGGGCAGTACTAAGGGAGGAGCCAAAGCAGGAAGACACCCAGAGGGCGGGCCAGCCAGTACACATAATCATATCACTACATTTACCCCCTTTTTTAAAAAAAAATGGAACCCACTGGAAAAACCGACAGCAAAACCAGGGGTAATAACAGCAATATCCATAACATTACAGTAAGAACAACAGCAGCAGTATTAACACTTATTACAAAGGGGTGGGAGAAGCAGACGCCCCCACTGGCTAGAGGTCGCACGGGCGGCCTCCTCTGTCTGCAGGACCGCTGTGGAACCGGCGAGGGGACTGACGGGGGAGCGCCTGCTGCAGGGACTGTCCGCGTTGCGGTGCTGGTGGTGGATTCCTGGAGTGCTGGGGGGGTCCTCCGCTGCTGTATGTGGGGTAGATGCCTGGACATCCGGCTGCAAGGCAGGCAGCTCGGACTCCAGGTTTGTGCTCTGTCGCAGCATGATCAGGTCTGCGGTGTGGTCAGTAGCCGGCAAGGCAGTCTAAGGCCTTGCCAGGTCTCATTTTTGGCACAGTGTCCTCGTGGCCATCCGGGTAACTCACAAATGCATATTAAGGGTTTGCATGTACGAGGTGCACTGCTTCAACCACTGGGTCCGTCTTATGGCCTCTGACATGCTTCCGAAGCAGAACCGGCCCTGAGGTTGTTAGACAGGGAGGGAGAAACCATTTGCCGATCTAGGAAAAGCAAAGAGGCCTTCATGTGGGCTGGTGTTAGGAGCGATGCACATTAACGACCGGATGGCATGGAGAGGTTCGAGCAGGACATCCTGCCAGCGGGACACTGACAAATATTTGGACCTAAGGGCTACGAGTGTCGCCTTCCTGACGGTGCCGTTCTCCCTTTCCACCTGGCCATTATCTCTGGGGTTATAGCTGGTGGTCCTGCTGGTGGCTATGCATCTGGCCAAAAAGTACTGTTGCAACTCATCACTCATGAACGAGGTCCCCCGGTCACTATGAATATAGTCGGGGTACCCGAACAGAGTGAAGATACTCCTCAGGGCCTTGATGACCGTAGCCGAGTCATTTCCGGGCAGGGAATTGCAAAGGGGAACCTGGAGAATTCGTCCCCCACCGTCAGGAAGTAGGCGTTCCTATTTGTGGTCGGGAGGGGGCCCTTGAAATTGACACTGAGTTGTTCGAAAGGGCGGGTGGCTTTAATAATGTGTGCCTTTTCTGGCCGGTAGAACTGGGGCTTACACTTGGTGCAGATTTGGCAGCGTTTGCTCGTGACTCCGTGCAAGATCTGGAGACGGTCGAGATGTGCGCTGGCACACATCCCTCAGGATAGGGTGTCTGAGGGAGGGGGGGTGGTGGGTCATTGATATCATAGTTGTAGGTGGAGAATTAAATTCTCCACCTCAGAATCTTGTCATTCTTGATCTTACCCTGTTGTTTGGCACTGAACATGAAGGCCACTGCCCTCTGGTCAGTCAACAGGGTAAATCTCTTACCAGCCAGCTAGTGCTGTCAGTGGTGCACTGCCTCAACGATAGCTTGAGCCTACTCGGCGGAGGAGTGCTGGAGTTTGGGACCGTGCAGGGTGCGGGGAAAAAATGCTACTGGCCTGTCTGCCTGGCTTAATGTGACGGCCAGTGCGAAATCGTAGGCATCACTTTCCACCTGAAAGGGGACAGTTTCATCCACGGCATGCATCGTGGCCTTAGCAATGTCTCCTTGAATTTGGTCAAAAGCAGCCTGGGTCTCCGCCAATAATGGGAAGGTGGTCGTATGGATTAGGGGTTGGGCCTTATCGGCGTAGTTAGGCACCCATTGTGCATAATAAAAGAACAACCCCAGGCACCTCTTGAGTGCCTTCAGGGTGTTTGAGACAGGGAGCTCCATGAGGGGTTGCATGTGGTCAGGGTTGGGGCCAATGACATGTGCCACGATGCATTCAAGAAGGGCCAGGCGCTCCATGTTGAATACGCACTTGTCCTTGTATGTCAAGTTGAGGGACTTGGCCGTACGCAAGAACTTTGTGAGATTAGTGTCATGCTCCTGCTGGTCATGGCCGCAGATGGTGACATTGTTGAAGTTGGGGAACGTTGCCATCAGCTCATGCTCAGCCATCTGGTTCATTACTCTCTGAGAAGCAGAAACACCGTTAATAACTCTGAAGGGCACCCGCAGGAAGTGGAAAAGTTTCCTGTCCGCCTCGAAACCTATATAGATTCGATCAGCCGGACGGAGGGGGAGTTGATGGTCAGCTGACTTGAGGTTAATGGTAGAAAAAATTCTGTACTTAGCAACCTTATTGACCAAGTCGGCTATCCGGGGTAGCGGGTATGCATCCAACTGGATGAAGCAGTTGATGGTCTGACTATAATCAATTACCATCTGGGGCTTGCCCACACTTCTGACCATGAGGACCTGCGCCCTCCAAGGACTGGTGCTAGGGGCTATGATCCCCTCCACCAAGAGTCGCTGAACCTCAGCCCGGATGAACTGCATGTCCTCCGAACTATAACATAACATATAACATAACAATTACAGCACGGAAACAGGCCATTAGGCCCTTCTAGTCCACACCGAATCAAACACCCCTTTCTAGTCCCACCTCCCTGCACAATGCCCATAACCCTCCATCTTCTTCTCATCCATATACCTGTCCAACCTTTTCTTAAATAATACAATTGACTCCGCCGCCACTATTTCTCCCGGAAGATCATTCCACACGGCTACCACTCTGAGTAAAGAAGTTCCCCCTCATGTTACCTCTAAACCTCTGCCCCTTAATTCTTAACTCATGTCCTCTTGTTTTAATCTTTCCTTCTCTGAACGGAAATAGTCGATCCACATCCACTCTGTCTATCCCTTTCATAATCTTAAATACTTCTATCAAATCCCCTCTCAACCTTCTACGCTCCAAAGAATAAAGACCTAATCTGTCCAATCTCTCCCTATGCTCTAGATGCTTAAACCCAGGTAACATTCTGGTAAACCTTCTCTGCACTCTCTCCACTCTGTTTATATCCTTCCTATAATTAGGCGACCAGAACTGCACACCGAACTCCAAATTAGGCCGCACCAACGTCTTATACAATCTCAACGTCACCTCCCAACTCCTATATTCCATGCAATGATTGATAAAGGCCAGCGTACTAAAAGCCTTCTTCACCACCCTATTCACGTGAGTTTCTACCTTCAGGGAACGATGTACCGTCACTCCTAAATCTTTCTGCTCTTCTGTATTCCTCAATGCTCTCCCATTTACCACATATGTCCTATTCTGATTCTTCTTACCAAAATGAAGCATCTCACACTTATCAGCATTAAATTCCATCTGCCATTTTTCAGCCCACTTTTCTAAGCAGCCCAAATCCCTCTGCAATCCTTGAAAACCTTCTTCATTATCCACTATTCCACCTATCTTAGTATCGTCTGCATATTTACTAATCCAATTCACCACCCCATCATCTAGATCATTAATGTATATAACGAACGACAATGGGCCCAATACAGATCCTTGAGGCACACCACTGGTCACCGGCCTCCAACCTGACAGACAATTATCCACTACCACTCTCTGGCCTCTCCCTTTCAGCCAATGTTCAATCCATTTGACTATCTCAAAATTTATACCTAAAGACTGCACCTTCCTAACTAACCTTCCATGTGGTACCTTATCGAAGGCCATATAGACAACATCCACTGCGCTACCCTCATCCACATTCCTAGTCACCTCTTCAAAAAATTCAATCAGATTGGTCAAACATGACCTTCCTCCCACAAATCCATGTTGAGTGCTCCTGATCAGACCCTGTCTATCCAGATGTTTATAAGTACTATCTCTAAGAATTTTCTCCATTAATTTACCTACCACAGACGTCAAACTTACAGGCCGATAGTTGCCAGGCTTCCTCCTTGAACCCTTTTTAAATAATGGAACCACATGCGCAATGCGCCAATCCTCCGGCACTATCTCCATATCTAATGACATTTGGAAAATTACCGCCAGAGCCTCTGCTATTTCCTCCTTCACTTCTCTCAATGTCCTGGGGAAGATCCCGTTTGGTCCCGGAGACTTATGCACCTTTATATTCTTCAAAAGCCTTAAAACTACACCTTTTGTAATCTCTATATTCCCCATATTTAACCAATTTGCTTTTTTATCTCACATCTCCCAATATCCTTCTCCTTAGTGAATACCGAAGAAAAGAAACTGTTCAATATCTCCCCCATTTCTCTAGGCTCCACACACAGTTTTCCGCTCTGATTTTCTAAGGGACCAATTTTGTCTCTAGCTTTCCTCTTACCATTAACATATTTGTAGAACTCTTTTGGATTAGTTTTCACCCTGCTTGCCATAGTTTTCTCGTACCTTCTTTTAGCTTTCCTAATTCCTCTCTTAAGATTCCTCTTACATTCAATGTATCTTTCAAACATCTCCTTAACTCCATGCTTCTTGTATCTAATGTACGCCTCCCTTTTTCTTCGAACCAAGTTTCCAATATTCCTTGAAAACCACGGCTCTCTCAAACCTTTTGCCCCTCCTTTTAACCTAACAGGAACATAAAGCTTTTGCACTCTCAAAATCTGATCTTTAAAAGACTTCCATCTCTCTACTACATCCTGCCCATAAAACAAATTGTCCCAATGCACACCCTGCAAGTCCTTTCGCATCTCCTCAAATCTAGCTTTTCCCCAATCAAAAACCTCAATCCTTGGCCCTGATTTCTCTCTTTCCATAATGACATTGAAGCTGATGGCATTATGATCACTGGACCCGAAGTGCTCGCCAACACTAACCTCCGTCACTTGACCCATCCCATTTACCAACAGTAGATCTAACACTGATCCTTCTCTGGTCGGCACCTCTACATATTGTTGTAAAAAACTATCTTGCACACATTTCACAAACTCTAACCCATCCAGTCCTTTCACAGAATGTGTTTCCCAATCTATATGTGGAAAATTAAAATCTCCCATAATTACAACCCTGTGCTTATCACAAATATCTACTATCTCCCTACAGATTTGCTCCTCTAGGTCTCGGTCCCCTCCGGTGGTCTATAATACACCCCTACAAGTGTAACCTCTCCTTTCCTACTCCTCAGTTCTACCCAAATAGCCTCCATGGATGTGCCCTCTAATCTATCCTTCCTAGGCACCGCTGTAATATTTTCCCTGACAAGCAATGCAACCCCACCTCCTTTTGCCCCTCCGACTCTATCACACCTAAAACAACGAAACCCAGGGATATTCAGTTGCCAATCACATCCCTCCTGCAACCATGTCTCACTAATCGCTACCACATCATACTTCCAAGTATCAATCCACACCTTCAGCTCATCCACCTTTTTTACAATACTCCTGGCATTAAAATATATGAATTTCAGAGATTTCCCAATTTTTAATCCCTGTTTTCCCTCATCTTTAATAACAACATTATTTACTTTTCCTGCCAATTGCCCTTCATCTTCTTCCAGAGCATTTCCCTTCTCTATCACCTGCCCATCCATATTCAAATACTTACTACAAACTTTCTTTGTTTGCATTCTAACCTTCTCCTTACTGCTCTGTACTATTTTGTTCCCTCCCCCCAACCATTCTAGTTTAAAGGATCCTGAGTAGCGCCTACTCTTGGTAGTGATCGGTTTCCAATCTGGGTTGAGGTTCGCAAACTTTGACGGGGGGGGGGGGGGGGGGGCACCCGTAGGGTGGTGAGGCCGCAGGACGATGCTGGAAACTGGGTGCTGAGACCACAGGATGGTGCCGGAGGCTGAGTACTGGGACCACAAGGCAATCCCAGGGACTGGTGGTTGTGGATGGTCAGCGGTGATTGGGGCCCTCCGAAAGTCATCGTTTTTTAAAAAAATTTATTTTTCACACCATAAACCACACTGACCAAGATGCATACATTTTCCTTTTCAAATATATACCGTGTCATTTTCTCCCCCCCCCCCTCCTCCCATCCCACCCTCCCTACCTCCCCCCCACCCCGACCCCCCATTCATTTAAAGTACGAAATCTAAGACACATTAAACAGGTCAAACAATGTTATCATTCAATAAAAATAAACAAGAAATTCTACTGAGTCAATTCTTTTCATTTCCTTCTCCTTTCGTTAATTTAGGTGGTAGATGTCCCCGGTAGGTTTTCTCTATCGTGTTTCATGTAAGGCTCCCATATTTGTTCAAATATTTCAATATTATTTCTTAAATTATATGTTATTTTTTCTAATGGAATACATTTATTCATTTCTACATACCATTGTTGTATTCTCAAATTATCTTCCAATTTCCAGGTTGACATAATACATTTTTTTGCTACGGCTAGAGCTATCTTAACAAATCTTTTTTGTGCACCATCCAAATCAAGTCCTATTCTTTATTTTTTATATTACTTAGGAGGAAGATCTCTGGGTTTTTTGGTATATTGTTTTCTGTAATTTTATTTAATATCTGGTTTAGATCTTCCCAAAATTTTTCTACTTTCTCACATGTCCAGATTGCATGAATTGTTGTTCCCATTCTTTTTTTACAACGAAAACATCTGTCAGATACTGTTGGGTCCCATTTATTTAACTTTTGAGGTGTAATGTACAGCCTGTGTATCCAGTTATATTGTATCATACGTAACCTCGTATTTATTGTATTTCTCATCGTTCCAGAGCATAACTTCTCCCATGTTTCCTTCTTTATCTTTCTATTTAAATCTTGTTCCCATTTTTGTTTAGTTTTACCATTTGTTTCCTCATTCTCCTTTTCTTGCAGTTTAATATACATATTTGTTATAAATCTTTTGATTATCATTGTATCTGAAATCACATATTCAAATTTACTTCCCTCTGGTAACCTCAGACTACTTCCTAATTTGTCCTTCAAGTAGGATCTCAATTGGTAATATGCCAACACTGTATCTTGAGTTATATTATATTTATCCTTCATTTGTTCAAAGGATAATAATCTATTTCCTGAAAAACAATTTTCTATTCTTTTGATCCCTTTTTTCTCCCATTCTCTAAAGGAAAGGTTATCTATTGTAAAAGGGAGTAACTGATTTTGCGTCATTATTAGTTTTGGTAATTGGTAATTTGTTTTATTCCTTTCTACATGAATCTTCTTCCAAATATTGAGCAGATGATGTAATACTGGAGAACTCTTACGTTGTACCAATTTTTCATCCCATTTATATAATATGTGTTCAGGTATCTTTTCCCCTATTTTATCTAGTTCTAATCTAGTCCAATCTGGCTTTTCCCTTGTTTGATTAAAAATCTGATAGGTATCTTAATTGTGCGGCTCTATAATAATTTTTAAAGTTTGGCAATTGTAAGCCTCCTTGTTTATACCATTCTGTTAATTTATCTAGTGCTATCCTCGGTTTCCCCCCCTTTCCATAAAAATTTCCTTATTATTTTCTTTAACTCCTTGAAGAATTTCTCTGTCAAGTGTATTGGCAATGCCTGAAATAGGTATAGTATTCTTGGGAAAATGTTCATTTTAATACAGTTTATCCTTCCTATTAGTGATAGTGGTAAATCTTTCCAATGCTCTAAATCGCCCTGTAATTTTTTCATTAGTGGATAATAATTGAGTTTATATAGATGGCCGAGATTTTTATTTATTTGTATACCTAGGTATCTTATTGCTTGCATTTGCCATCTGAATGGTGATTCTTTCTTAAATTTTGAGAAATCCGCATTATTCATTGGCATTGCTTCACTTTTATTTGCGTTAATCTTGTAACCCGACACTTCTCCATATTCCTTCAATTTCTTGTGTAATTCTTTTATTGATCTGGTTCTGTTAAGTATACTATAACATCGTCCGCAAATAGACTGATTTTATATTCCTTATCTTTTATTTTTATCCCTTTTATATTATTTTCTGTTCTTATCAATTCTGCTAGTGGTTCTATAGCTAACGCGAACAATAAGGGTGATAGTGGGCATCCCTGCCTTGTTGATCTGCTTAAATTAAATTGCTTTGATATATATCCATTTATTGTCACTTTCGCCAATGGCCCCTTATATAATGCTTTAATCCAATTAATATACTTCTCTGGTAAACTGAATTTTTGCAATACTTTGAATAAATAATTCCATTCTACTCTGTCAAAGGCCTTCTCTGCGTCTAAAGCAACTGCTACTGTTGGCCTTTCTGGTCTTTGCTGAACACCTCCTCTCATCTAGTCCCATTGACCCACACTCAGCCCATAACCCTCCATACCTCTCTTGTCCATATACCTATCCAAACTTTCCTTAAATATTAAAATCAAACCAGAAGCTCATTCCACACTCTCACCACCTTCTGAGTGAAATTCCCCCTCATGTTTCCCCTAAACTTTTCCCCCTTCAATCTCAATCTTTTGTTTGAATATCCCCCACTCTCAATGGAAAAAGCCAGTCCTCATTGATTCTATCTCATAATTTTAAATACCTCTATCAAGTCACCCCTCAATCTACACTCCAGGGAACATTCTTATAAATCTCATCTGCACTCTCTCTCTTCTGTTTATATCCTTCCTATAATTAAGTGACCAAAACTGCACGCAGAATTCCAAATTTGGCCTCACCAATGCCTTCTACAACTTCAACATGACATCCCAACTCCTGTATTCAATACCCTGATTTATGAAGGGCAACATACAAAATGCTTTCTTCACCAACCTATCTACATGTGACACCACTTTCAGGGCATTATGTACCAGAATTCCTCAATCCTTTCTTCTACAGCACTTCTCGATTGTCGACCATTTAACGTGTCTGACCTTTGCTAATCAGTCCTACCAAAATGTAGCACCTCATCTGTCTTTTTTCAGCTCACTCTTCTAACTGGTTTTATCCCACTGCAAGCTTTGAGAAACCTTCACTGTTCACTACACCTCCAATCTTAGTATCATCTGCAGACTTACTAATCCAATTTACCACCTTATCATCTAGATCATTAATATGTATGACAAACTAAAATGGACCCAGTACCGATCCCTGAGGCACTCCACTAGTCACTGGCTTCCAGTCCGACAAACAATTTACCACCACTACTCTCTGGTATCTCCCATCCAACCATTGTTGAATCCATTTCACTATGTCAACATTAATACCTAATGCTTGAACCTTCCTAACTAACCTCTTATGCAGAACCTTGTCAAAGGCCTTACTAAAGTCCATACAGACAACGTTCACAGCCTTCCCCTTTTTAATAACCTCCTTGAAAAAACTGTTAAACATGATCTATCACGTACAAAACCATGTTGGTTACTCCTAATCAATCCCTGTCTTTCCAAATAATTGCATATTCCATCTCTAAGAACACCCTCCATTAATTTACCCACCACTGACATCAGACTCATAGGCCTATAATTACTAGGTTTACTTTTGGAGCCTTTTTTAAACAACAGAAAAGTATGAGCTACCCGCTAATCCTCTGGCACCTCCCCCTGTGGCCACTGATATTTTAAATATTTCTGTCAGAGTCTCCACTATCCTCCCTCGGAGTCCGAGGGAATATCTTGTCAGGACCTATCCACCTTTATTCTCTTTAAAATAGCCAATACTACTTCCTCATTAATCTTTATTATCCATGACCTCACTTCCAGATTTCCTTACTTCACTTGGCTCAATATTCCTTGAGTGAATACTAAAGAAAAAAAACATTTAAAATTTCCCCCATCTCTTCTGACTCCTCCCAGAGCCGACCCCTCTGATCCTCAAGGGGCCCAATTTTATCCCTCTCTTTTACTTTTAATGCACTTGTAGAAACCCTTTGGATTTATTTTTTTTTTTTACCTTGCCTGCCAAAGCAACCTTGTATCTCCTTGTACCCTTTCTAATTTCTTACACTCCTTATGATCCATCTATTCCTTGCTATTTCTACCTGTTGTATGCATCCCTCTTCCTCTGAACCAAATTCCCAATATCCCTCTCAACCTTTGGCCCAGCCCTATCCTTCTCCATAATTAACCTAAAACTAATAGTATTATGATCGCTAGACCCAAAGTGTTCCCCAACACAAACCTCTGTCACCTGACCTATCTCGTTCCCTAATAGGAGATCCAATACTGCTTCCTCTCTAGTTGGTTCTTCTATGTATTGATTTAGAAAACTTTCCTGAACACATTTGGCAAACTCCAACCCATCCAGCCCTTTTACAGGATGGGCGTCCCAGTCAGTGTGTGGAAAGTTAAAAATCTCCTGTAATGCTTACCACACATATGTGCTATTTCCTTAAAAAAATTCTCCTAATTCCCTCAGCCCATTAGGGGGGGGTCTATAAAAACAAAAAACATTCCCATTAGTGTTTTCATGCCTTTCCCATTCCTCAATTCCACCAAAATATCGTCACTGGATGAGCCCTCCAATCTATCCTGCCATAGCACCGCCATGTTTTTTCTGACAAACAATGCGACTCCTCCACCTTTTATCCCTGTTGTTCCATCATGCCTAAAGCAATGGAATCCTGGAATATTTAGCTGCCAGTCATGCTCCTCCTGCAACCCAGGTCTGGAGTTGTAGCAAGGGCCTTGATAGAATGGCTCTTTGTAAGAAGTTGAGAGAAGACCTTGTAGAGTGAAATACAATCATGGATAAAGTGAATGCTCAGTCTTTTTTCAAGGATAGATCCCAGGGAATTTAGAGGAGAGTCGTTTTGGAGGGACCTGGGGGGGGGGGTGGGAAACAACCTTTTCACTAAAAAGGTGGACCGTTCCTGCAATGAGCTGCCAGAGGAAGCTGGAGAAATGAGTACAGTTTAGAGGTTCACAGGGCATTTGGACAGATACATGAATAAGAGTTTGGAGGTATATGGGAAAAGTACAGGCAAATGGCAGTGCCAAAAATGGACAAGTTTGTCCAAAGGGCTGTTCTGTTGGGTACAGCTCCACCCTGTCTCAGCCTTTTGTTACACAACTTTTACCAGTTCCTCCCTTAGCCTCCTCACTCCAAAACAGCCCCTTTTTCTCCATCCCAGATCACATCCTGGTGAATCTCCTTCATACATCTTTCCTTCCGTGACCTGAACTGAATGCAGTTCTCCAGCAAGGACCTAACCAAAGTTTTATAAAGTTGTTCCCCAACCTCCATGCTCTAGTATTCTTTGTCTTGGTTATTGGGAGTTCGATCAAGAGTGTGTGAGTGTGGGACAGTTTAAGAATGTGAGTACTGTGCAGATCAATTTTTCCCAGTGAGCAGGAATTGGGGTGAGAGTGTGACAGTTGAAGAAGGTGAGGGGTTTGCGTGGAGCAGCTATCGTAGAAGCAGCCATTATGTGAGTGGGCCAGAGTTGGTGTTGTGTTGAGGATTTGGCTTGATAGGCTTCAGCAAAAAGAGGTGGAGAGGAAGGTGAGAGTTTATCATTACCTTGTGTGAGTGGCAAGGTAAAATAATCAGAATGGCCACAGGGTTAGTGGAATATTTCTGTGAGATCTGCAAATTCTGGGAGATTTTCCAACTCCCTTGTCGGTGCATTGAGTTGCAGCTCCTTATGGACCAAGTTAGGGAACTAGGCAGCTCGATGACCTTTAGCTTGTACGGGAGAATGAGGAGTTCATAGATAGGAGCTACAGAGAGGCAATCTCATTGATGCTGCTGGAGGCTGGCAGCTGGGTGACTGTCAGGAGAGCAAAAGCAAGCAGGGAGGTAGTGCAGGGCACCCCTGTGTCTGATCCCCAGAGTAATAAGAATACTGCTTTGGATACCCGAGGGAACGACCATCCAGGGTAAAGATGCAATGACTAGGTCTCTGGCACTGATCCTAGCCCTGCGGCAGACAGGAGAGAGCGGTGCCTGGAGGTCAAGGACTAGTGAAGCTCCACAAAGATCTGTTCTGGACCCTTACTCTTTGTGATTTTTTTAAAATGACCTTGATGAAGATGTGGAAGGATGGGTCAGTAAGTTTGTAGATAACAAAGTTTGGATGTGTTGTGAACAGTGCAGAAGGTTGTCATAGATTACAAAATGGTATAGACAGGATGCAGAGTTGGGTGGAGAAGTGGCAGATGGAGTTCAATCTGGATAAGTGTGAAGTGATGCATTTTAGAAGATTAAATTTGAAAGCCAAATTCATGGTTAATGGAAGGATTCATAACGGTGTGGAAGAACGCAGGAACCTTGGGTCCAAATCTATGTCTCAAGGTTGCAGTGCAGATTGATTTGGAGTCGTGGTTGCCTGGAATGCATTTCCCGGGGTGGTTGTCTAGGCTGGTACATTAGAGACATTTAAGACACTTAGGAACACAGATGCAAGAAAAATAAGAGGATTATGGTCTGAGGTAGGGCAGGCTTAGTTTGTCGAGTAGGATTTTGTAGGTTGGCACAATGGGCCAAAGGGCCTGTAATGTGCTATAATGTTCTGTCTTCTCTGAACATAGGACAGTACAACACAATAATAGGCCCTTCAGCCATCATACCTGTCCTGACTATGATTCCAATTCTGGTTAAGCTGCCAGATACCATCGGTGTTCCACAGGGCATGATGCTGTTTCCATTTCTTTTCACTTTATATGTCGACTTGAATGACAGAATCGATGGCTTTGTGGCCTAGTTTGCAGAAAGTGCAAAGATCGAAGTGTGAAGAGGCACTGAGTCGAGAGAATGACTTGGACAAGTTTGTAGATTGGGCAAGGAAATGGCAGATGAAATACAGTGTGGAGGGTTAATAGAACCCTGTACTTCGGTGGAAGGAATAAAGGCATAGACTATTTTCTAAATGGGCAATGAGTTCAGAAATCAGGGATAGTGGGATTTGGGCGTCATCATGTAAGATGTGTAGAGGTCAGGAAGGCCAGTGCAAACACTCCCATTCATTTTCAGACGGACAGAATATAAAAGCATTGATTTAATTTTTGAGGCTTTGTAACGCATTGGTCAGACTGCACTTGGAGTATTGGGAGCAGTATTGGACTCTTATCTAAGGAAGGATGTGTTAGGCTTTGGAGAAGGTTGAGAGGTTCACAAGAGTGATTCCCCAGATAAAAGGGTATTCCGTGAAGAGAGTTTGATGGTTCTGGGATTGTGCTTGCTGGAGGTTGGAGGAATGAGGGACCTCTCAAATGCTGAAAGGCCTGGAAAGAGTGGATGTTTCCTGCAATGGAGGAGTATGGGACCAGAAAGCACAGCCTCAGGATACAAAAACATACCTTTAGAACAGATTATAAAGAATTTTATCCAGAGGGAGGTGAATTCGTGGAATTCAATGCTGCGAACAGCTGTACAGGTCATCATTCGGTATATTTAAAGTGGCTGTAGATATTTTAAAATTTAATTTAAAATTTAGACATGACACGGTAATAGGCTATTTCAGCCCACAAGTCCGTGCCACCCAATTTACACCCCATTAACCTACATCTCCGGTATGTTTTGAAAGATGGGAGGAAACGAGTCCCTGGGGAAAATCCGCGCAGAAACGGGAAGAAAGTACAAACTCCTTACAGACAGCATGGGATTCAATTCCCAATCGCTGGTGCTATAAGTGCATTGCGCTAACTGATATGCCAGCCATGCTGCCCTGGGCTAGGAAGGGAATCAAGGATTGCAGGGAGAAGGCAGGAGAATTGTGTTGGAGGATAGTAAATCAGCCATGATGGAACAGCAGGGCAGATTCAATGGGCTGAATGGCCTAATTCTGCTACAATGTCTTGTGGCCATGTAGTCAATTTAAACTAATCCTATTTGCCTGCACATGATCTGTATTCTTCTGTTCCTTGTCTGTTCATATGCCTGTCTAAATGCCTATTAAATATTGCTATTGTATTTTCCACTGCTTCCTCTGGCAGCAGGTTCCAGGCACCTATCAATCTCCATTTATATATTAAATAAAAAAACAACCACTTGCCACTCAAACTTCCATCAAGTCACCCCTTGTAGAGCGTGTCGAAAGAATCAAAGGCTTGTTGATCCAAACCAAAGCTTTTATTTACTAGAAGACTGGAACGCATCACATGTAGGTCGACCAGTCCAGAATGACCTGGTCTGGTGAGGAGCAACCCTTTAAGACCCGCCAGTAGGTGTGGCTACACTCTCAGCCGATCACAGTCATCCTACACTACAATCACACATTTTTGATAGAATCTGTACTATCACACCCCTTTACCTCCCACACTCCAGATAAAACAATCCAACTTTGTTCAACCTCTCCTTACAGCTAATACTCTATAACACAGGCAACATTGAGGTGAATCTTTTCTCCACTCTTCAAAGCCTCCATATTGTTATTGCATTGAGATGAATAGAACTGCACATCGTGGCCTAACACAAATATGCTGGAGAAACACAGCAGGCCACACATCTATAGGACGTAAAGGGTAACCAATGTTTCATGGCTGAGCCTTTTGTCAGGTGTAAATAAAAATTGGCAGTCACCTGAAGGAAATGGTGGATGGAGGATAGGTTGGGGGAAGTTCACAGCTAACAGGTCATGGGTGGGTACAGATGGAGGGGAGAATGAATAAAGCTGAGGTGATGGGGAGAGAGGAGCTCTCTGATAGAAGGAAGACAAGGGGATGGGGAGCTGGCAGCTCTGTCTCCTTTCCTCCAGCTCTTCATCCTGTTCCCTTCTTTCTCTTATCAGAGCTATCTTTAGCCCTTTGCTGCTTTCACTGCTACCCTCCTACCTGAACTGCTGAGTTTCTCCAGCACATTTGTGCATTGTAATAAATACAATAGATAATAAATAATTCAAGATTCCTTTATTGACATTAATAAAAACAGGTCTAATATTACACAAAATTGATAGTCTGCAGTAAGGCAGACAGAGATTCGAAATCAGCAAATTTCCTGGTGCCCCTTACTGTTAGGGAGAAAGAGAAGCAAAAGCCCTCCCCCCAGAGTCACTGAGAATCCATGGATTCATCTTCAGCACTCCTGCAGCCTCTGCAGCCACACAGACTCCACTCCAAACCATTGGCAACCCAAGGTCCAGATCCAAACCTCCGACATGTTCAGGAAACCTTCAGTGCCTGAAGTCCTTCTTGCCCTCAGCACCCTCTCGAATCCTAACTCCGACCTGATTCTCACAAGCCAATCTCGAGCAGTCTGCAATCTGTGCAGGTCCCCTGACCACAAGTTGCCTGCAGCCTGTGTGGGTCCCCCAGATGTTGACCCCCTCGCTGGTCTGTTGCTTTAGTCACTGTCCTCTGCTTCTCCTTCTCAACTGGGGGTGTTCTTCCTGTTTCTGGTGCCCTGCACTGGTCTGCTGATGGAGTCTGCAACCCCTTGTCTGCTTTCCACACTTCACCCATAGCTAAACTATTCAATGACAGGCCAAATCTCCTTAGATACCTTAGAAAGTGCCGATGTCCCAATGTGTTGACTTTAGGAGAGGTCTTCAGATATTAGGTTCAAACCCTCTCCATCTCCATTATTTGTTCAACAGCAAATTTATAGATCGCATTGGAGGCAACCAACTATGCAGTCACGAGTATTGAGGGAGTAGAGCAGGGGGCTAAGCCTTGGAGTGCTCCTTTGTGGAAGGTCAGTGAGGATGAGATGATGCCGATCTGCAATTGGTAAATCAAATCAAGGTAGGGCTTGCAGTGATGGGCAGAGCCCTGGAAAGAGTTGACCTAGGGGTACATGGCAATAGGTGGAAAGGATCGAGAAGATTTGACTGTACAAGTCAATGGTGAGACTTGGGGTGTTGTGTAGGTCTGATTGCCCAGCAGATAACACAGGAAGGTTATCAATAAGTTGGAAGGGGTGCAGAGGATATGAGTTCGAGTTTGGATAGATTTGGTTTTATTTCTTGGAGTATAGGAGGTGGAGGGGTGATATAGAGGTTTATAAAATCATGAGGGTCATGGATAAAGTGAATGGTTGCTGTCTATTCCTGGGTTGATAATTCTAAGATGAGAGGGGAAAGATTTAAGGAGGACCCAAGGGGCACCATTTTTACTCAGTGTGGTTCATATCTGGAATGAGCTACCAGAGAAAACTCTGTTCTCACACTCATGACATTCGACAGGTGTATACAGAAGAAAGGCTTTGAAGGATATGGACTAAATGCAGGCAAATGGGACCAGACCTGAATGCTGCTTGGGTTGGCCTGAAGGCCTGTTCTCTGCTGCATTGCTCTATGACTTGAGCCTCTCTTGCAAATCGTGTCCTTGGCAATTCAGGCTGCATAGAAGGATTTTGTGTGTCTGATGCTTCTATTTCACATTCTACATCTTGTTCTCACTGTTGCAATCTGCAGTGCCATCTGGCAATGAGTGGGGTGGTCCTCATTGGAAGCCCTTTGCCCTGGGATCTGGGCTGGAGAGTATAGTGTAGATCAATCTATGGATCCATTTTTAAACAGACTCCAAAATCGCCTGTGGTATGGAATGTGAGAAGTTACATATTATGTTTGAATCTTAAGAGGCATGTTTCAGTTCTCAGAGGTCCATCCTTCCTGATTGCCTGCCTCTCTGAGATTGTGCTTGTGTCTGGATGTTCTGGAAAGGTAGTGTCAGTATTTTGGACACATTGTGCAAACATTAGGGACCAGAAAGACCAGGTTAAATCACAAATAGTCCCATAGAACACTGCAGCATGGAAACAGGCCCCCTTGGCCTTTCTAGTCTGTACCGAATGATTTTTTTGTTGCCAAGTCCCACTGACCTCCATCCAGTCCATAGCCCTCTGTACCTCTCCCATCCATGTACCTGTCCAAATTCTTCTTAAATTGAGCCCACATTCACCACTTCAGCTGGCAGCGCGTTCCACACTCCCACCGCACTCTGTATGAAGTTCCCCCTAAACTTTTCCCCTTTCACTCTTAATACATGTCCTCTGATTTGTATCTCACCTACCCTCAGTGGAAAAAGGCTATCTACATTTCCTCTGCTACCCCCCCTCATAATTTTAAATACCTCTATCAAATCTCCCCTCATTCCTCTGCACTCCAGGGAATAAAATTCTAACCTGTTTAACTTGGATCCTGAAGTCTGGGCAACATCCTAGTAAATCTTTGCACTCTTTCTATCATGTTGATATATATTTTCTGTAGTTAGGTGACCAAAACTGCACTCAATACTCCAATTTTGGCCTCACCAATGTCTTATGGAACTTTACCATAGCATACGAGCTCCTATACATTATACTTTGATTTATGAAGGCCAAGTTGCCAAAAGCTCCTTACAACCCTGTCCACCTGTGACACCACTTTCAGGGAATTATGTATCTGTATTCCCAGGTCTTTCAGTTCTACTGTGCTCCTCAGTGCCCGACCATTTACTGTGTATCTCCTTTCTTGGTTTGTCCTTCCAAGTTGCAACACCTCACACTTGTCTGCATTAAATTCCATCTGCCATTTTTCATCCCATTTTTCCAGTTGGTCCAGATCCCTCTGGAAGCTTTGAAACTTCGCTGTCCACACCTCCAATCTTAGCATCATCTGCAAACTTGCTGATCCAATTTACCACATTATCATCCAGATCATTGATAGAGATGACAAACAACAATGGTCCCAGCACTGATTCCTGAGGCCCACCACTAGTCACAGACCTCCAGTCTGAGAAGCAATCGTCCACCACTGCACTCTGGCTTTTCCTGTCCAGCCAATGTCGAATCCAGTTCACTACTTCATCATGAATACCTAGCATCAGAATCTTCCTGATTAACCTCTCACATGGGACCTTGTCAAAGACCTTACTAAAGTCCATATAGTCAAAATCCACAGGCTTTCCTTTGTCAACTTTCCTGGTAAACTCCTAAAAAAAATAAAGATTGTTTAAACATGATCTACCATGAAAATGCCATGTTGATTATCCCTAATTAGTTTTTGGTATTTCTGATCTCTTGAACACCTTCCAATAATTTACGACCTACTGACATCAGGCTCACCGGCCTATAATTTCCAGGGGTTACTTTGGAGACTTTTTAAACAACATAACAGTTACCCTCCGATCCTCTGGCACCACCCCTGTGGTTAAGGACATTTGAAATATTTCTGCCAGAGCCCCTGCAATTTCTACACTAGCCTCCCCCAAGATCCAAGGGAATATGTTGTCAGGCCATGGGGATTTAACCACCCTTATTTATTTAAGACAGCAAGCACTTCCTCCTCTTTAATCTGTGTAGGTTCCATAACCTCACTGCTTTTTTTCCTTACTTCTCACGACTCTGCCTGTTTCCTGAGTGAATACTGATGGGAAAAAAAACCCACTTAAGTCCTTTCCCATCTCTTTTAGTTCCATACAAAGCCAACCCCCCTCATCTTCGCGGGGACCTTTACTATCCTCTTGCTCTTAATATAACTGTAGAAATCCTTAGGATTTTCCTTCATGTTATCTGCCAAAACAACCTTTTTTTGCCTTCCAGATCCTTGAGATTTTTCTTGCATTTTATATGATATGCCTCAAATACCTCATTTGTTTCATGTTGCCTCTCCCTCGAAAAGCAAGGTTTTTTTATGCCTTTTTAACCTTGCCTTTAATCCTGACAGGAAGATACAAACTTTGTACTCTCAAAATTTCACCTTCGGAGAGGATGTTGTCAGATTTGTTATTTCTTTGTTTATTGCTTTTATTGAAGTGATTTTGTTAAAAGCAAAGGTGGTGTTTAAACATAAACATGAAACACTATGAACACTGTCTCAGACCAACATCCAGTGCAATGTGGATTGATGTGATAGAAATGAGTTGGGGACAGACACTGGGAATTGTAGTTGGTATGAAGTTGTACAGAATGCTGGAGGTGATGTACTTTGAACCTGATATCCTGTGTTGCAGTTGAGCAAGTAATCCATGCACTTTCTGTTCCTCAGATGCACGGTTCGGGTGAAAAGGCTGATCTTGTACCTCGGCAGCAGGTACAGGAACACTTTGTATCATGAAATTCTTCAAATTGACTGTGCCAACCTTTGTATCTATCGATACTAATCCCACTTCCCTGCATTACGTCAATAGCCTACAATGCTTCTCCTCTTTGAGTGCCTTGTGCACATTGTTGCTGTTTTTGCTATCACCACCTCCTTTGGTGGCATGTTCTAGATTTCAACCACTGGGAAAAGGGTTCCCCTCTTGATACTTCCTTCTATTACCCCATCCATTTTGGATCCAATTTAGCATTAGATCCCACCTGCTGTAACCTTTTGAACTATCTTACCCGCAGAATGTTGGCATAGGCCCAACAAAAATCTTTTTTCTCCTGCTCTTATTGGCTTTCTCAGATCCCTCTTCAAAAACTAATCCAATTGTTGAGATGAGGTTTCCCACAGCAAGTCATGCTGACCATCCCGAATCAATCCCTGCCTTTCCTGTTCTTTAAGATGCTTTTCTATAATTTCCTTACCACTTCCTGGTTATCATTGATGGTCCTCTGTAATAAAGGATGTTGGTTTTTCCAGAACTCTTAAACCATGCGTAGCCTGGAAAGATTTAAAAATCTCTGTCAAGACCCTGGCAAAGCCTTCCTTGCCTCCCATAGCCTGAGTAGCACGATGTCGAAGAAGGTGGGGAGTTTCGAGGAGAGTGTGTTGGGGAAAGTTTCTGGGGTATGTTGGGTAAACCTTTGTGGGATTCACGTGTTGGAGCAATTAGATTTCTGGAGCGTGGGGTTTTGGGGTGCAGTATCATCATACTCTTGCGTCATGGAAATGGGCCCACAGATTCAACTTGTCTAATGAGTTAGGATTAAGCCCACACCCCTCCAATCCAAGTTTTTTGTAAATGAAGTTTAATTCTTAAATGATATCTGTCTACCAATTTGGTTGCTTATTTTATGTGCCCTCCACTGTCTAATTGAAGTCTGAAGTTGACATTGTCAGGGTTTGCTGATTGTGGGTGTCAGGGTGGGCTTGCTTGGTTGATGAGTGTGGAGGGAGGCGGTGCGTGTTTACCTCTGGATAGGGTGTTGAGGGTGGGATTTGATTGAAATTGGTTTATTGTTTTGAGATGGACTAGTGTGGTGGGGAGTGTTATTTGTGGGTGGCATCGAGGGATTTGGAGGACCTGACAACCAGTGGGCTGTGTAAACTGAAGCTATTGGAATCCTTGCCTGTAGGAGAGGTGCGTTTGGGATTCATTGAAGAAAGCAACCTTTATCCTGGGCTCTGGACTCCTGGTGTTTGCAGCATTTCGAAACTCTGTGACTTGGTAAGTTGATAGGTGATGGACTGCAATGGAAACACTGAAAAAGGGTGACATTTCTGAAGGTAGAGATCTGCTCCCATAGTTGATGATTAGAAATCAGAATTAAGGGTTGCAGTAAGGCCTGTTGTGCTGTTGTTTACTGCTGCATGTGGATGGGATGTGTTACCCCGCCCCTGCGCTGCACAGCCACGGTTCTGGGAGCAGAAAGGCACCATTTCTCTGTTACTGGTTGTCTTTTCAGCCTGGCCTTGCTTTAATTGAGAGATGAGTACAGAAAAATGTGATAGCTAGGGCAGTGGATGCTCCTGTTCTAGGAGACAGAGATCAGGGACATTTTCAATATCTGCATGCATCCTGTTTCAACACCGTACATCAGTTGGATCTGCATTTGGATTTGCTTTGGTGCATCGGGCTGTGAAAAATGTAGTAGGTAGCATGTTTAGCAAGTTGGTCATGCACAGCTGCCAAAAGGAGGTGGGAGGTAATCAGGACAGTTAAGAAAATCTGCAGTTACCAGGGTCAAGTGCAATACATAAAATTGCTGGAGAAACTCACCAGGTCATTGCAACTGTTCTTGACAAAGGGCTTGGGGCTCAAATATTGATTGCCTTTAACTTCCTGTGGATGCTGTGTGACCTGCTGAGCTTCTCCAGCACTTTGTGTATTGTATCAGAAAGATCATTGGATGAGATTGTGTGGGTCTGATTAGTAGGTTTACAAATTGTGGATGGTAAAGGAAGTTGTCTAATGATACAGCAGGACATCCTGGTAGATTGCAGAAGCCCTGTTCATATGCTGTACAGCTCTGATCTCTTAGATGAGATGGAAAGTTGTGATGTGGAGGCAAATGAGATTTAATCCAGGCAAATGTGAGGCAATACACTTCAGAAATTCAAAATCTGATGGGAGATCTTGAGTAAATGGCAGGAACCTTGGGAGCATTGATATACTGAGAGTGTTCATCCATTGCTTTCTGAAAGTCACTGTGATTATAAACTAGGTTTATTTACTCTGCAGCGAACGAGGCGGAGAGGTGATTTGATATTGATCCATAAAAGTGATCAGAGGCATTAATCGGATCAAAAGAATATTTTTCCCATGAAAGGGGTGTCAAATAAGAGGACATGGGTTTAATGCACAAATGTGGTGGAGAAACTCAGCAGGTCATGCAACGTTTATAGGTAGCAAAGGGATATAATCAACATCAGGCCTGAGCCCTTTGTCAAGGTATAAGTAAAAGGCAGGCAGATGCTGAATAAAGGATAGAGAGGAGAAAAGGGGCAGGAAGAGGAGTACAGGCCAACAGCCAAGAGATCAAAGATGGATATGGGAGGGAGGGCAGAAAATAAAAATGCTGAAAAGTGATGGAGGGAAGGGGTAGCTCTCTGAATGGAGGGAAGAGGGTGGGGAGCAGGAGGAAAGGGGAAGAGAGTCAGGGGAGTGGCCAAATGGAAACTGGAAAAGTCGATGTTAATATCATCTGGTTGGAGAGTGCCCAGAAGAAATATTAGGTAATGTTGCTCTAACTTGCGGGTGGTCTTGGTTTGGCATGCATGAGGCTATGGACAGTCGTGGGGTGTGGAATTAAAATGGTTGGCCAGTGGTCTGATTAAAGGTTCTCAATGAAACAATTTCCTAGCGTGAGTCCAGTCTCTGACGTGGAGGAGCCCACAACTGGAGCACTGTAATGCAGTGATGACCTCTGCAGATTATTTTAGCATTTTATGAGGTCATGGGTAGGTACAGAGGCAATTAGTAAGAAGGGATGAGTGGATGAGGTCGACATTAGTTGGTTTAACTTCTCCAGTTTCCATTAGGCCACTCTCCTGTTTCTCTCATTTACACTATCCCTCTCTCCTTTTATTCTTCTCCCCACCCTTTCCCTCTCCCTCTCCATTCAGAGAGCTATCCCCTCCCCTCTCACATCTCAGCATTTTTCTCTTCTGCTCTCCCACTCATATCCACTGACCTCTGGCCTGTGCTCCTCCCCAGCCCCTTACCTTTTTATTCAGACACTTTCCGACTTTTTGGTCGTGTCTTGATGAAGGGTTCTGGCCTGAAATGTGGGTTATATCCCTTTTGCTTCTATCAATGCTGTGTCCTTATTCTCTCCAGCACTTTTGTGCAGAGCACACGATCACAGCATCTGTAGATAGTGTTTAACAGATGCAAGTTTCAGATGAGAGAACAGAGTGGTTGACATCTGGAATATACTGCCAGAGAGGTAGGGTGGAATCTGATAGAAGCAATTACACTTAAACATTTAGAAGATACCGCAATAGGCAGGCACAGAGGATACAGACCAAATGTGGGAAAATGGGATCAATGTAGATGGGCATGAATGTGATGGCTGAAGGGCCTGTTTCTGTGCAGTACGACTGATTCTGATCTGGAACAATTCACCAATTGTTTTCAGGCATCTGCAGCAATTCTGGGGAGCATCCGGAGACTTCTGGCAATCACAGTGGGGGAAAGCGTACAACTTTGTCCAAGGCAATGAGTGGATTCTCTTCTTCCTCGGTAAGTCTGGGCTGGGAGGTAGGGGTGTTAGAAGTGATGCTAGATGAGTTTGACGGGGTGAATTGGTTGCTGTTGTTTTTGGGTGTTGGTGATATTTTTTGGTTTTGGCTTATGAGAGGAGGTGGAAATATGTGTTTTGGTTGGCTATGGATAGACTGACTCCTCACTTTGTGGATGCATTTTGTCTCAGTTTGGTGTGTTGGTAAGCTAGCCTAGTGTAAGAGGAAACAAATTCTTCATTTAGTTTAGGACTTGTTTCACTAATTAAATTAAGGTATCTTATTGAAAACAGAGTTGTGTAATGGGTGTAAAGGGCAATACTATACAGCATGAGGAGAATAGGAAAGATTAGCGAGGTGGTCTTTGTTTTAAAGAACGTGGATTGTAGGAAGGAAAGATTGGGTGGTTACTCAAACTCTCAGTGGCCTTTATTCAGCCTTTTGAAGGGTGATTGAATTATTTACCCCTTCTCTTTCCTTGCAGTTCTGCAAGCCTACATATTCTAGATTACCATGACTGTATCAGGTGTTAACAGCTCTTCTAGTGGAAACCATTACTTATTTCCCCATCCTGGTTTAATGTGATCCCAATACTCCTATTAAACCTATTGATCTGAGAGCAATTGCAACCTGTCCATTGACTCAGTAAATCACCACGACACCCATTCCAAAGTACAATGGGATCTCTCTCTCCTGGAATGGAGAGTTAAGGCAACAGGAAACATGGGGTAATTCTTGCAAACTGAAAGGGATCACCAAAACTATATCTAGTTGTTCCAATGATCATATCCTGGGTACTGAATGCAGCAGATCTGCAAACAGGACAACCCTGTGCTAGCTAGTCTGACTTTGTTCCACACGTTGTTTCTTCTTGCTTTGACCCTCTTCTTCTGATCCTGTCACTTCCCACTTGCATTTGGGACACTGACAGCTTCCATGTTTCTGGGTTGAAATGGCTTATCTTTATCTACTTTCATTCCACATGGAAATGGCCTCCAGTTACTTTTGATTTGATCAGTCAGCATTAAAGTTGTTGTTCTGTGCTGAATGATGCACAAATGCTGGTCTCAAAACTGGAGGAAGCATGGTTTTGCTATGGTAGGAATGGTCTGAAGGTTAACTAAACTGATTCCCAAGTTCTGGTCAGTCATCTTGCAGCATCTTGTTTTAGAAATTGCATTGGGTGTTTAGTGTTGGGTTTTCTTTGTTGGACCAGTGGTTGAGATTTCTACCATGATGTGAAGCAGATTCAAAGAATTGAAAATAGGAAAATTGGCAAGGACACGCAATCAGCAAATGTCAGAGAGGCACAGGTTGGGAACAGATGTTCTGGGTGGGAGAGGGGAAGCATGGAAGTAAAAGTGGAGGATGTTTAGGGACCACTTGCCTGGTGTTCTAGAAAGGTTTTTCTCACTGAGATGGAAAAGATGGTACGAAAAGGGAACCATGGTTGACAAGAGGCAAGACAGTTAGTTAAGAGGGAGGAGAAGCATATGCAAGGTATAGAAAGCAGAAGTCAGGAAGGGCACATGAAAATTGTACGATACCAGGAAGGATCTTGAGAAAGGACTTGGGTATGCTAGAAATGGGCATGAGAAAGCCTTAGCAAGTAGGATTAGGGAAAACCCAAAGGCATTCTATGCATGCATGAAGAATAACCAGATTGAAGGTAGGGCTACTTAAGAATAAAGGAGGGAATGTGATTGGAGGTAGGGAAAGTCCTAAATGAATACTTTGATTTGGTGTACACCAGAAAGGGAGAGACCTTAGTCAATGTGAGGTCACTATACATAGTGACTGTAGTCTAGTGTCCTGGAGCATGTTGAGATTAAGAAAAAGGAAGTGCTGGATCTTTTTAAAACATTCAGATTAATATGTCCCTGGGACCTGATGAGATAAACCCCGGTTACTACAGGAGACAAGGGAAGAGATTGCTGGTGCATTGGCAATGATCTTTGCTTCCTTCCTGGCCACAGGGGAGTTGGTGGAGGATTGGAGAATGGCAAATGTAGTTCTCTTGTTTAAAAAAAAAAGTTAAGAGGGGAATCCTGTGAATTGTAGACCAGTTTGTCAGTGGTAGAGAAACGTTTGGAGAGGATTCTTGGGGACAGAATTTGAGGATTTAGAGAAGCCTAATCTTCTCAGGGTTAGTCAGCATAGCTTTGTTAGGAACTTCACTAGCCTAAATGAGTTTTTTCAGCAAGTAAATAAAGAAGTAGATGTATATGGATTTTAGTAAGGCATTTGACAAAGACCCCTATGCCATAGGTTCTCTGTGGTTAGTAAGGACTCCCATACTGTAAAAGGGCTGAATAGCTTTGAGTTTGTCAGATGTGTACAGAAAAGTTTTCTAAATCAATATGTAGAGGTGCCAACAAGAGAGGATGCAATACTTGATCTCCTATTAGGGAACCAGGCAGGTCAGGTAGCAGAAGTCTGAAGGTGAACATTTTGGGTCCAGTAACTAATGTCATTAGTTTTAAGTTACGTATTGAAAAGGATAGGTCTGGTCCTAGAGTTAAGGTTCTAAATTAGAGAAAGACTAATTTTGAGGAAATGAGAAAGAATCTCTGAAGAATCGATTGGAATAAACTGTTTTCTGGCAAGGGCGTGTCTGGCAAGTGGAAGGCCTTCAAAGGTGAGATTTCGAGGGTGCAGAGTTTGCAAGTTCCTAACCAGGATTAAAAACAAAGTCAACAGGCATAAGGAACCTTGGTTTTCAAGGGATGTTGGTGATATGATTAAGAAGAGAGAGGTGTAGAACCAGTATAGGCAACAAGGAGCAAATGAGGTACATGCAGAATATAGAAAATGTAAGAATAGTAAAGGAGGAAATCAGGAAGGCAAAAAGAAGGCGTGGGGTGATTTGGCAGATAATGTGAAGGCAAATCCAAAGGGTTTCTACATGTACATTAAGAGTAAGAGGATAACAAGGGACAAAATTGGTCCCCTTGAAGATGAGAGGGGTCAACTATGTGTGGAGCCTCACAAAATGGGGAGATCTTAAATGGTTCTTTTGCATCAGTATTTACTCAGGAAATTGGCATAGTGTATATGGATGGAAGGGAAACAAATAGAAGTGTCATGAAACGTATGGAGATTAAGGAGGAGGAGAAGGTGATTGGCTGGATATGATATTCCCTCAGACCTCAAGGGAAACTAGTGTTGAAATTGCAGGCCCCTGACGGATATATTCAAAATGTCCGTGGCCACGAGAGAGGTGCCGGAGGATTGGAAAATAATACGCGTGGCCTGCTGTTTAGGAAATTAGTAGATAAATTATTGGAAGGAGTTCTGAGAGAGGATATATAGGTATTTGGACAGGCATGAGCTGATAAAGGATAATCAGCATGGCTTTGTGTGTGGTAGGTCATGTTTAATAAATCTCGTAGAGTTTTTTGAGGAAGTTACCAAGAAAATAGATGGAAGGTTGTGGATGTTGACTACATGGACTTTAGTAAGGCCTTCGACAAGGACGTTAGTTCAGAATGTTAAGACACTAGGTATCCATGGAGAGCTGGTAAAGTGGATTTGAAATTGACTATGTTGGAGAAAACAGTGGTAGTGGATGGTTACTTCTCAGACTGAGGCCTGTGATGAGTGGTGGGCCTCAGGGATCTGTGTTGGGATCATTGTTGTCAATTGTCTATATCGATGATCTGGATGATAACGTGGTAAATTAGATCAGCAAGTTTGCAGATGACACAAGGATAGGAGGCGTAGGAAGATTTTCAAAGCTTGCAGAGGGATCTGGACCAACTGGGAGAATGGGCCTGTAAATGGATGATGGAATTTAATGCAGACAAGAACAAATCAAGGAAGGTTGAATACTGTAAATCTATGGTTCCCAAACATTTTTGGTCTGCTGCCCCCTTGGCCTCCAGGCCAAATCCCAAGCACCCCTCCCTCCCCCCCCCCCCCCCATACAACAGTGCTGGGGTTTGGGAGTGGCAGCACTGAGCGGGGTTGGAGGATAGTGGTAAAGTTGAATGGGGTGGAGGTGAGTCAATGGCGGCGCTGAGTTGGTGGGGTGGTGGGGCGTATCTTGCTCATTACTCCCATCCAGAGTCTGGCCAGAAAATTACTGCACTGGCTTCGACATTAAACTTTGCTGCAAACTGAATAATAAAAAGATGGAATGTTTGGATCGCCCCCTATTTCTCCACCACCCCCTTTGGGAATAACTATTGTAAATGGTAGGGCACTGAGGAAAGTGAAAGAGACCTGGGAATATAGATACATTGTTCCCTGAAGGTGGGCAGGGATGTAAAGAAAGTTTTTGGAATCTTAGCCTTTAAAAACCAAAGTATTGAGTATAGGAGTTGGGATATTATGTTGAAGTTGTTTAAGACATTGATGAGGCCAAATGTGGAGTATTGTGTGCATTTCTGCTCAACAAATTAAAGGAAGGATATTAATAAGATTGAAAAAGTGCAGAGAAGATTTACTAGGATGTTGCTGTGTTTTCAGGAGTTGAGTTAGAGGGAAAGATTAAACAGGTTAGGACTTTATTACTTGGAACAAAAGAATAAGGGGAGATTTGATAGAGGTTTACAAAACTGAGGGGTATAGACAGTAAATGTGAGTAGGTTCTTTCCACTGAAATTAGGAGAGATAAATATGAGAGGACATGGCTTAGGGTGAAGGGAAATGGCTTAGGGTGAAGGGAAATGATTAGGGGAACATTAGGAGAAATTTCTTCACTCCGAGTGGTGGGAGTGTGGAATCTGATGTGGTGGTGTGGACTCTTGAGTTTTAAGAATAAATTGGATATATTCATGGTTGGTAGAGGTCTGGAGGGTTATGGAATGTGAGCAGGTTATTGGAACTAGCTGAACAATGGTCGGCACAGTTAAGAGCCGAATAGCCTGTTTTTTGTGCTGTAGTGTTCTATGATTACTTAAGGTGGTATACAAGTGGGAAAAAAAATATACATTGAGAACCACTGGACTAGAGATTTAAAGTCACCTCATGTGAATGCAAGTATGAGGTGGATGAAAGTCCTGGTTCCCAGAACTGTTTTCAATATTGACTTTGTTTTTCTCTCTAAGGTGGCATGGTAATTCCAACCATTGCCTTCTGGTTGTTGAATGGACTTCTGTTGATCGTTGATGTCACTGGAAAACCACAGATTATCACGCGTTACAAGATTCAAACTGGCAGAAATAACACGGTCAGATATAGAGAGTGTGGTTTGGTACCCTCACCTTTTATTATTATCCCTTTTTCCTTTACGAACTCAGGGATTTGTGAACACATGGTTCCTTTATCCTAATCAGTTTCCTTTGATATAACCATATGCAGTACAGAAGCAGGCTAGTTTGGCCCAACTAGTCTGTGCCAAACATTATCTCCCACCTAGTCCCACTGACCTGCATTTGGCCCATAAACCCTCCACACCTCTCCCATCCATATATCTATCCAACCTATCCTTGAATATTAACATAGATCTCACTTCTACCATCACTACTGGAAGTTCATTCCATATCCCCCACCATCCTCTGCGTGAAGAAATTCCCCCTTATGTTTCCCTTAAACTCTTCCCCTTTTATTCTCAATCCATGCCCTCTTGTTTGCATCTCCCCCACTCTCAGTAGAAAAAGCCTATCCACATTGACTCTTATCTGTCCCCCTTATAATTTTGAATACCTCTATCAAATCACCCCTCAATCTTCTACGCTCCAGAGAATAAAGTCCCAGCTTGCTCAACCTTTCCCTGTAACTCAAACCCTGAAACCCCAGCAACATTCTCGTAAATCTCCCCTGCACTCTCTATACTATTTATATCCTTCCTGTAATTCGGTGACCAAAACTGCATACAATATTCTAAATTTGGCCTCACCAGTACCTTAAACAATTTCAACATAGCATCCCAATTCCTGTATAATATAGTCTGAACTAAATGCCTTCTTCACCACCCTATCCACATATAATTCAACTTTCAGAGAATTATGTACCATGACTCCTAAATCCCTTTGTTCCACTGCACTCCTCAATTGTTTACCATTTCATGTGTATGTCCTATTTTGATTAGTCTGACCAAAATGTAGCACCTATCATTTATCAGTATTAAACTCCATCTGCCATCTTTCAGCCCACTCTTCTAACTGTCCTATATCAATCTGTAAGCTTTGATAATCTTCCTCACTGTCCACAACACTGCCAACCTTTGTATCATTTACAAATTTACTAATCCAATTTACACCCTAGCATCTAGATTGTTAATATATATATATATATGTATATATGACAAACAGAAGTGGATCCAGTTCCAATCCCTGTGGCACTCCACTCGATACCGACCTCTAATTAGACAAATAATTTTCCACCACTACTCTCTGGCATCTCCCATCCAACCATTGTTGAATCCATTTCACTATTTAATCATTAATACCTAATGCTTCTACTTTCCTTACTAACCTCTTATGGGGAACCTTATCAAAAGCCTTACTAAAGTCCAAATCGACAACATCCACAGCCTTCCCATCAACCTTTTTAGTCACCTCCTCGAAAAACTCTTAAACAGGATCTACCACATACAAAATAGTGTTGATTACTTCTAATCAATCCGTTTTTCCAAATAATTATATTCCATCTCTAAGAGCACTTTCCATTAAGTCACCACCACTGACGTCAGACTGACAGGCTCATAGTTACCAAGTCTACTTTTGGATCCTTTTTTTGAACAGTGGAACAACATGTGCCACCCTCCAGTCCTCTGGCACTTCCCCCATGGCCAGTGACATTTTAAATATTTCTGTCAATTCCCCCATTATTTATTCACTAACCTCCCTCCACTTGCTGCCTTGCAGGTTTTGCCTCTTCTGGCAAAGGCTAGGAGAAGGTAACTCTGACTTCAAATCCCCAGGCTTGGCTAGCACAGCCGTCAGTACCTGGAAAGGGCCCCAGCGATAGGCAAACAGCACATGTCAATCTGGCAGCAGGGGCTGGCAGTTGTGACAGAGCGCAGGAAACAGTTTGTCTAGCGGTCTGCAACAGCAAACTAGGTGGGCGAAGGATCCACAAGGACAACGGCCAGCAAGCATGGCTTTGGAATAGACCACTGCAGGGCAATCTCACGTCACTGGCTGTCATGCCTCGGACTCCGCCAGGCCCAGTGGCATAGGACCCAGAGGGAGGCATTTATCGTGGGCAAGCACTCACCTCCTAGTACATGGTGCCTTGGGCTCCATGAAAAACAGAACAAAAGCTCTGAGGACAGAAGAGCTATAAGGCACAGTGTTCATCTTCACTTGCGAAGGGATGGGCCATGAGAACCTCCTTCAAGGTCCTAGGGAATATTTTGTCAGGACCTGGAGATTTATCCATAGCCAACACTACCTCCTCATTAATTCTTATATTATCCATGAGCTTCCTTCCATATTTCTTCACTTCATCTGGCTCATTATTCTTTTCCTTAGTGAACAATGAAGAAAAAAATCATTTAAAATTTCACCCTATCTCCTCTAGCTTCTCCTGGAGCCTTCCCCCTCCCCCCTCCTTATCTTCGTGGGATCTGATTTTATCCCTCACTATTCTTTAACTTTTAATGTACCTACAGAAACCTTTTGGATTTATTTTTACTTTTCCTGCCAAAGCAGCTTCATATCTCTAAAATCTTGATTTTTTTTTACTCTTTGTATTTCCTCAAGCAGCTCATCCCTTCCTTGCTGTTTATACCTGTTGTCCACATCCCTCTTCCTCGGAACCAAGTTCCCAGTATAATTTGAAAACCAAGGCTCCCTACAGTTTCTAACTTTTCCTTTAATCCTCACAGGGACATACCAACTCTGTGCTCTCAGAACTTTTCCTTTGAATATTCTCCATTTATCAACTACATTGTTCCCTGAAAATAACATCCAAATCCACACCCTCCAAATCTTTCCTCATCCCCTCGATAGTTGCTTTCTTCCAATCAATCATCAGTCAGCTCCCCACCATGACTACCAGCCCCCCCCCCCCCCCCCCCCCCACATCTCCATCGGGCACACAAAACTCAAAACGGTCAATCAGTTTACCTATCTCGGCTGCACCATTTCATCGGATGGAAGGATCGACAACGAGATAGACAACAGACTCGCCAAGGCAAATAGCGCCTTTGGAAGACTACACAAAAGAGTCTGGAAAAACAACCAACTGAAAAACCTCACAAAGATAAGCGTATACAGAGCCGTTGTCGTACCCACACTCCTGTTCGGCTCCGAATCATGGGTCCTCTATCGGCATCACCTACGGCTCCTAGAACGCTTCCACCAGCGTTGTCTCCGCTCCATCCTCAACATTCATTGGAGTGCCTTCATCCCTAACGTCGAAGTACTCGAGATGGCAGAGGCCGACAGCATCGAATCCACGCTGCTGAAGATCCAACTGCGCTGGGTAGGTCACGTCTCCAGAATGGAGGACCATCGCCTTCCCAAGTTCGTGTTATATGGCGAGCTCTCCACTGGCCACCGTGACAGAGGTGCACCAAAGAAGAGGTACAAGGACTGCCTAAAGAAATCTCTTGGTGCCTGCCACATTGACTACCGCCAGTGGGCTGATATCGCCTCCAACCGTGCATCTTGGCGCCTCACAGTTCGGCGGGCAGCAACCTCCTTTGAAGAAGACCGCAGAGCCCACCTCACTGACAAAAGACAAAGGAGGAAAAACCCAACACCCAACCAACCAATTTTCCCCTGCAACCACTGCAACCGAGTCTGCCTGTCCCACATCGGACTTGTCAGCCACAAACGAGCCTGCAGCTGACGTGGACAATTCCCCTCCATAAATCTTCGTCCGCGAAGCCAAGCCAAAGATTCTTTTCCATTACTAGCCTAAAACTAATAATATTGTGATCACTAGACCCAGTGTTCCCCATCACAAATCTGTCACCTGACCTACTTTGTTCCCTAATAGAAAATACAATACTGCCCCTTCTTCGAGTCTGGCTTCTATGTATTGATTCAGAAAACTTTCCTGAACACACACACAAACTCTATCCCATCCAGCCCTCTGACTATATGGGTGTCCTAGTTAATGTTCAGAAGTTGAAATCTCCCACAACTACCACCTCATGTTTATTACACGTATGCACAATCTCCTTATAAGTTTGCTCCTCCAATTCCCTCAGCCCATTTGGTGGTCTATACTACACTCCTATTAATGTACTCGTGCCTCTGCCAGTCCTCAATTCTACCCAAATAGCCTCGCTGGAAATCCCACCAAACCATCCTGCCACAGCACTGCTGTAATGTTCTCTCTGATAAACAATGCACCTCCTTCACCTTTTATCCTCCCTGCTCTATCACGCCCTAAAACAATGAAATCCTGGAATATTTAGCTGCCAAACATGCCCTTCCTGCGATCAAGTTTCACTGATGGCCACAATATCGTATTTCCATATGGCCATTCATGCCTTAAGCTCATCCTCCTTATTTACTATGCTCTTTGCATTAAAATATGTGCACTTGAGAGACTCCTTTTGTTATCAACTACCTTTACCTTCCTCCCTCATTTATATTTTCATTCATTCCCTCCAGTCCAGGTGTTCTTCATCTACTCTCCACACTCTCATTCTGATTCCCACCCCCCGCCAAACTAGTTTCAACCTTCCCCAACGGCTCTAGCAAATCTGCCCGCCAGGATAATGGTCCCCCTCCGGTTCAAGTGCAGGTCTGACTTGCCCCAGAAGAGATCCCAATGATGCAGAAATCTAAACCCCTATCCCCTGCACCAGCTCCTGAGCTTGTATATTCATCCTCCACAACTTCGTATTTCTACCCTCACTAGCACATGGCACAGGCAGCAATCCCGAGACTGCCACCCTTGAGGTCCTGCTTTTCAACTTCTTCCCTAATTCTGTAATTCCTTATCAGGGCTTCATCCTCACTTCTAACTATGTCATTGGTTCCCACATGGGCCACGACTTCTGGCTGATTACTCTTCCTTCCCAGAATGCTGTGGACTTGATCAGAGACATCCCTGACCCTGGTACCTGAGAGGTAACATACCAAAGGGGATCCCCGATTTAGTCCAGCAAACCTATCGCTCCCCAAACCAGTGAGTCCCCAACCACAATAGCCCTACTCTTTTCCTCTTTCCCTTCTGAGCCAAGTGTCCAGCCCTGTGCCAGAGACCCGACCTCCATGACGCCCCTGTAGATTATCCTCCCCACCAACAGTATCCAAAGCAGACTCAGGGGTACTTGGCACTGTTTATCTGCTCCCCCTTTTCCTCACAGACACCCATTTCCCTGACCCTTGACTGTTGGGGGGTGGGGGGGGGGGGTGTAACTGCCTCCCCATAACTCCTATCTATCACTGCCTCTGCCTCCCTTATGATCTGCAGTTCATTCAGCTGCAACTCCAGCTCCCTAACCTGGTCTTCCATTAGTTGCACCTGGATGCACCTTTTGCAGGTGTAGCTATCAGGAACATCTGTGCTGTCCCTGACCTCCCACATCCTGCAATCGGAGCACTCAACTGCCCTAACTGTCTCCATCACATGCTCTTCAATTTAAATTACTGTAATTAAAGATAATTAACTTAAAAAGAGACTTACCAGACCTTACCAAAGCTACTTGAGCCAAAGCCTGGAAGTCCCACTGGGCCTGCTCCTTTTGCAAGCCCTCCTTTTATTGGTCTCTACTAATGTACTTAATTATCCAATGACACCCTCCCACAATAATCAATTACCAGCAGTTGCCAGGCGCATCTGGCTGAAGGCTCCTCACCAAGTGAACTGCAAGGTAAGTTGTCCTTTTTTAGATTCTCCTGTCCGACCAACGTCATGTGCACTAGGGCCCCCACCTGACTTTCAAAATTAACCAGGAAAGTTAAATGAACAGACAGACAGAGAGCAATAAATAAGTGTTCTCTCATCTTTGCATCTTACAGGGATATACTGACTTTTTCCTTTTATTGGCTGCTATTTCTCTCTGCAGAAGCTACTCCTTATCTTCTTTCACCAGGTCTTGCCTTGTACTGTTGAAGTCACCCCTCCCCCAATGTCAGACTTTAACGCCAGATCTAACCTTGTCACCACTGTATGTCATGAGTTGCTCCAGATACTTGTGAGAGAGTTGGGTTGGAGATCTATGGGAAGATTTAAGGCTGATAGAACTAAATTACTCAGCTTCTCAGCAATTAAATATTTGTTTTGGCCAGTTTTTTTGCTATCTTTTCCTGATATTAATGTGGTCTTGACACCCCCCCCCCCCCCCCCATAACATCCAGCTTGTCACTGAATGCCTTTTTAATCCTTGTGTTAACTGATTATGAAAAATCCATGCATCACAAGACAGCCAATTGATGCATCACCCATCACATTTTGTGATAAGAACACAAGAAACAGGAGCACGAGTTGGCTCTCTGGCCTGTCGAGCCTGCCCCTGCCATTCACTGTGACCATGGATGATCTGATGATGGGCTCGTCTCTACCGAGCTGCCTTTTCCCCATATCCCTTAAATCCCCTACCATGCAAAAATCTATCTATCCTTGTCTTAAATATTTTTACTGAGGTCGCCTCCACTGCTTCAATGGGCAGCAAATTCCACAAATTCACTGCCCTCTGGAAAAAGCAGTTACCCCTCATCTCCATCCTAAATCTATTGCCTGAATCTTGAGGCTACATCCCCTAGTTCTGGTCTCCCCCACCAATGGAAACAACTTGCCCACCACTATCTAATCTCTGCCTTTCATAATTTTATGTTTCTATGAGATCCCCTCTCATTCTTCTAAATTCCAGTGAGTCCAGTCCCAGACGACTCGATCCCAACTCGTAGGATAACCACACACCCCTGCCTCCCCCCACCCCCCCCAACGGAGTTGCTTGCCCATCTGCCCCCCCCCCCCCCCGTTGCTTGCCAGAAGATCTTGTGCTTTGCTTTCATGTTTTTTTTAAGCATATTAATTGATTGCTGGAAGTGAGGTTGGAGAACAAACAAGATGCTTATGGATGGGAGGTGGCAGGGGCTGGGGTGAATAGGGACTGATTCACAACCCCGGAAGTTTAAAAATCATAGTGGCTGAAAGAGTTTACCATTTTATTGGTACTGGAGTGATTGCATTTGAAGTTTGAAAGCTTTCTTCTTCATGTTCAAAACAAAGCACTTCAGAATTGGAATAAGACCACCTCTCCCAGAAAGAAAGGCAGTTGGAAACTCCTTTGGAAGAGGAGCATTTCAATTTTGTATTTATTTTCTCTTGAATACTCTATTGAATCTTGCTCTATGTTGGTGAACTTGCCGTGTATTTCACAGGTGGAAGCTGTGAAGCTGCTTCAGGCCATTAGAACAGTGGTGTTTAACCAGTGTTTCCTGTCGTTTCCCATGATCATGCTGATGTATCCCATCATGAAGTGGAGAGGCAACCCATGTGGCCCTGAGCTCCCCACCTTCCACTGGGTGCTGCTGGAGCTCTGCTTCCTTGGGCTGCTCGAAGAAGTGTTTTTTTACTATTCACACAGGTGAGGGAAAAATGCTCGAACTTGCACAAGCTCGTGTTCACACGTGCTGATACACATTCCTTTCTGTGCAGCGTCTCCAACAGTTGTCCTTCTTCACAAATCTCTCCGTGATCTTCATGCTCTATATCTCAAATCTTCAGATATGTCACCTGAGATCTTTGTTCCTCTTATTATGACCTTGAGTTCCTGAATTTAATCTAGCATCAGCTGTAAGGGTATGACCTCTAGACTTCTCAGCTGACTATAAATGACTGTCTCCACAGCACAGTGTGAAGACAAGGATAAACATCCCTGTGAGCAAAGAAAGCCCTGCTCATCTGAGCCTTGAGAGACCAATCCCATTCTGACAATGTTGCCCATCGACTCCAAGTTCTAGTTTCCACTCCAGGGGAAACATTTGCAGTATCAGGCTTTCAAGCCTTCTCAGAAAATTGTGTGAGCTCTCCTAAGGATGGAAGCATTCTGCCCTTGCTTTCATCATTAGACAACCTTTGCTGTATTGACTGAAATAAGGAGATCAAAAGTGTACAGACCTCCAACTGCTTGCTAAAGTCTTTGAACATAGAACAGTACAGGAGCAAGCCTTTCAGCTCGTGTATCTGAGCTAAACATTGAAGTGCCAGTTAATGAAGAAATCGAAGGCTGTGTAGTTAACCAGGAATCATGGCTTTTATTAGTAGAAACTCACTAATTCAATAGTGACCATAGTAACAATTGTAGAGAGGGTGAGAAGCAGAAAGTTAAAGGTGGAAAATCTCTGAGATGTATTTATTTCAATGCAAGGAGTGTGGTAAATAAAGCGGCTGAACTAATGGTGTGGATTGACACGTGGCATTATGATGTGATAACAATTAGTGAGACATGGTTGAAGGAAGGTTGTGACTGGAAGTTGAATATTCAGGGATTTCCCTGCTTTAGACGTGACAGAATTGGCGGTGTATGAGGGGGAGGTATGGCATTGCCTGTCAGGGAAGATTACAGCGGTGCTGAGGCAAGATAGACTGGAGGACTCATCGCAGGAGGCTCTATGGGTTGGACTAAAAAATAAGAAAGGTGAAGCTACAAGTATAGGGTATATTATCGGCCGCCAAAAGAGGATAGGGAAATAGCTGAGATGTGTAGTAGAAATAGAGTTGTGATAGTTGGGGATTTCAATTTTCCTAATATTGATTGGGAAACACAATCAGTGAGAGGGCAGGCTGGCTTAGAACTTTGTTTAGTGTGTTCAGGATTGCTTTTTACAGCAGTATGTTGAGATGTCTACTAGAGGGGAGGCAGTGCCAGATCTATTGTTAGGGAATGGAACAGGGCAGGTGATGGAAATGTGTGTTGATGAGAACTTTGGATCCAGTGATCATGGGTCCATTAGCTTCAACTTAAATATGGAAAGGGATAGGTAGGTCTGAGGTTGAAGGTCTTCGAGTGGGGGAAGGCCAGATTTGAAGAAATGAGAAGGAATTTGCAGAAAATTGTATGGGCTGATCTTTTTTCTGGAAAGGATGTAGAGGAGATTTGGAGTGTTAAAGAAGAGATATTGAGAGTACAGGAATCTTTATGTGCCAGTCAGATCTAAAGGCAAGGCCAAAAGTTCAAGGGAACCGTGGTTTTCTGGAAAAATTAGAAAGTTGGTTCGGGATAAGAGGGGGGCATTTACTAAATGTAAGAAGCAAAAAATGGATAAGATGTATGATTATTACATAAATTGCAAAAAAAACCGTAAGAAAATTAGAAAGGCAAAAAGAAGGTATGAGGTGTTAATAGCTGATAAGGTAAAAGTGAATCGTAAGGGTTTGTACAGACATGTGAATGGTAAAAGGAGGGTTAAGGATAGAATAGGACCGCTGGAAAATGGGAGCGGTGAACTGTGCGAGGAACCCTATCAGATGGGAGAGATATTAAACGGTTTTTTCTCATCTATGTTCACGAAGGAAAAGGACATTGGACTATGTGAGATAAGTGAGGCAAATGGCTTAGTTATGGAAAAGATAGGGATTAGTAAAGAGAGGGTTTTGGAGCTTCTAGGGTCAATAAAAGTGGATGACTCCTGACGGGATTTTCCCCAGGACGTTAAGGGAGGTCAGGGAGCAAATAATGGAGGCACTGTCAGTGATTTTTCAACGATCACTGGAGGAGGGTGTGGTGCCGCGGGATTGGAGGGCTGCTAATGTAGTTCCTTTGTTTAAAGAAGGCACGAGGTGTCGTCCAAGTAATTATATGCCTGTAAGTTTGACTTCGGTGGTAGAGAAAGTTATGGAGGGTATTCTTAGAGATGGTGTGTATAAATATCTAGATAAGCAGGGATTGATCAGGAGCACCCAGCATGGGTTTGTGACGAACCTTGTTGAGTTTTTCGAAGAAGTGATAAGAAAGGTGGATGAAGATACGGCAGTTGGTGTAGCTATCTGGATTTTAGCAAAGATTTTGATAAGGTTCCACATGAAAGGTTAGTAAGGAAGGTTCAGTCACTAGGAATTAATAGAGAAATAGTAAGATGGGTTCAGAGGTGGCTGGATGAGAAACAGCAGAAGGTCATGGTTGACAAACTGTCTGTCAGGATGGAAGCCTGTGACGAACGGCATGGCTCAAGGATCGGTGCTAGGTCCCCTGTTGTTCATAATTTATATTAATGATGGGGTGGTTAACTGAGTAAGTAAATACGCAGACGATACAAAAATGGGAGTGGTGGATAGCGAGAAAGGTTTTCAGGGATTACAGAGGGATTTGGTTTGGAAAATTGGGCTGAAGGATGGCAGATGGAATTTAATGTAGAGAAGTGTGAGGTGCTTCATTTCGGTAAAAATAATAAAATAGGACATCTGTAGTAAAGTGGAGGACATTGGGGAATGCACAAGAACAAAGAGATCTTGGAGTTATGGTGCATCGTTTCTTGAAGGTGGATTCCCATGTTGACAGGGTGGTTAAAAAGGCATTTAGTATGTTAGCCTTCATAAATCATAGCATAGAGTATAGGAGCTGGGAAGTGATGCAGCGACTTTTTTTAAAATTTTTTTATTTTTCACACTATAAACCACATTGATCAAGATACATACATTTCTTTTCAAATATATAGTGTCGTTTTCTCTCCCTCTTCCCATCCCACCCTCCCTACCTCCCCTCCCATTTATTTAAAGTTCAGAATCTAAGATACATTAAACCCGTCAAACAATATTGTCACTCAATAAAAATAAACAAGAAATTCCACTGAGTCAATTCTTTTTATTTCCTTCTTCTTTTGTTAATTTAGGTGGTAGATGTCCCCGGTAGGTTTTCACTATTGTGTTTCCTGTATGGCTCCCATATTTGTTCAAATATTGTAATATTATTTCTTAAATTATGTTATTTTTTCTAATGGAATACATTTATTCATTTCTATATACCATTGTTGTATTCTCAAGTTATCTTCTAATTTCCAGGCTGACATAATACATTTTTTTGCTACGGCTAGGGCTATCCTAACAAATCTTTTTTGTGCACCATCCAAATCAAGTCCAAATTCTTTGTTTTTTTATGTTACTTAGGAGGAAGATCTCTGGGTTTTTTGGTATATTGCTTTCTGTGATTTTATTTAATATCTTCCCAAAATTTTTTCACTTTCTCACATGTCCAAATTGCATGAATTGTTGTTCCCATTTCCTTTTTACAGCGAAAACATCTGTCAGATACTGTTGGGTCCCATTTATTTAACTTTTGAGGTGTAATGTATAGCCTGTGTATCCAGTTATATTGTATCATACGTAACCTCGTGTTTATTGTATTTCTCATCGTTCCAGAGCATAACTTCTCCCATGCTTCCTTCTTTATCTTTATGTTTAAATCTTGTTCCCATTTTTGTTTAGTTTTACCATTTGTTTCCTCATTCTCCTTTTCTTGCAGTTTACTATACATATTTGTTATAAATCTTTTGATTATCATTGTGTCTGTTATCACATATTCAAAATTACTTCCCTCTGGTAACCTCAGACTGCTTCCCAATTTGTCCTTCAAGTAGGATTTCAGTTGGTAGTATGCCAACACTGTATCTTGAGTTATATTTATCCTTCATTTGTTCAAAGGATAATAATTTATTTCCTGAAAAGCAATTTTCTATTCTTTTGATCCCTTTTTTTCTCCCATTCTCTAAAGGAAAGGTTATCTATTGTAAAAGGGATTAGCTGATTTTGCGTCAGTATTAGTTTTGGTAGTTGGTAATTTGTTTTATTCCTTTCTACATGAATCTTCTTCCAAATATTGAGCAGATGATGTAATACTGGAAAATTCCTATGTTGTACCAATTTTTCATCCCATTTATATAATATATGTTCGGGTATCTTCTCCCCTATTTTATCTAGTTCTAATCTAGTCCAATCTGGCTTTTCCCTTGTTTGATAAAAATCTGATAGGTATCTTAATTGTGCAGCTCTATAATAATTTTTAAAGTTTGGCAGTTGTAAGCCTCCTTGTTTATACCATTCTGTTAATTTATCTAGTGCTATCCTCGGTTTCCCCCCTTTCCATAAAAATTTCCTTATTATTTTCTTTAACTCCTTGAAGAATTTCTCCGTCAAGTGTATTGGCAATGCCTGAAATAGGTATTATATCCTGGGGAAAATGTTCATTTTAATACAGTTTATCCTTCCTATTAGTGTTAGTGGTAAGTCTTTCCAATGCACTAAGTCGTCCTGTAATTTTTTCATTAGTGGATAATAATTGAGTTTATATAGATGGCCGAGGTTTTTATTTATTTGTATACCTAGGTATTGTATTGCTTGCATTTGCCATCCGAATGGTGATTCTTTCTTAAATTTTGAGAAATCCGCATTATTCATTGGCATTGCTTCACTTTTATTTGCGTTAATCTTGTAATGCTGCGACTGTTTAAGGCATTGGTGAGGCCAGGTTTGGAGTATTGTGTTCATTTCTGGTCTCCAAATTATAGGAAGGATATAGATAAGGTGGAGTGGGTGCAGAGAAGATTTACAAGGATGTTGCCTGGCCTAAAATGCCTAGAGTACAGAGGAAGATTGAAGAGGTTAGGACTTTATTCATTGGAACATAGACGAGTGAGAGGGGATTTGATAGAAGTGTTTAAAATTATGAAGGGAATAGGTATAGATGCAAGTAGGGGAGCAGGGGAGGTTGAAACAAGAGGACACAAGTTGAGGGTAAGGGGGCAAAATTTTAGGAGAAACATTAGAGGATGATTCTTCACTCAGAGAGTGGTGGCTGAATGGAATAATCTTACAGAGGAAATAATTGAGGCAGAGTCAATTCTTTCATTTAAGAGGAGGGTGGATATATACATGGATAGGAGGGGGTTGGAGGGTTATGGGCGGAGAATAGGTGGGGGATCTAGCGGAGTTGTTTGAGAGAAGGCGTGGACTTGAAGGGTCGAAATGGCCTGTTTCCATACCATAAACTGTTATATGGTTATATAATGAATGATAATGGGTGCATACACTGTTATAGCCAAGGGGGGTGTCTTTAGTGGTAAAGATAATACACGTCCAATGTCAGTAGAGCAGGTTAAGCCCAGCGAAAGACTGACGGGATGACACAGATTCATCACAAACAAAACTCTGCATTTAAACTGAACGTAGAACAGCACAGGGACAGGCACTTTGGCCCAAATGTCTGTGCTGAACATGATTTCCAAATCAAGCTAAAGATCTGCTTGCACCTGAGATATCCGTCCAACCCCTTCATATTTGCATGCCTATCTAAAAATCCTTAAGTGTTCCTGTTGTATCCGTTTCCACACTGCTCCCAGCAGTTGTTCCAGTACCCACCACTCTGCACATCTCCTTTAAACATCTTTACCCTCGTCTTAAATGCATATCCACTGGTGTCATGCTTTTACTTTGGGAAAATATTCTGCCTGCCTCATCATTTTAAGAACTTCTATCTTGAGTGGTACCAGGCTGCATGTTCTCACCTACCATGATTGTAATCCAATGATTGCTATTGGATTGACAGCCAGGGTTCTGGATTCATTAATTCAGTGTGAATGACTTCGTGGTCGGGGTGGGAGGGAGGCTTCAGTTCAAATAATGAAATAAATCTGAATTGACCTTCATGAAAGCTGGTCTCTGTAACTGTGATCCTGAATTCTGAGGGTTGCCGCTTAAAAAAAATCTTTCTGCTTCTCTATTGTTCAGGGAGGAAATCTGGCCCCTCTCCTAGTCTGTTCCATATGTGATGATCAACAGCACTGATGGAGGCAAACCAAATGCCAGTGTAGGCACAGTGTGGCCTGTGAATAATGACTCCAGCACTTCACAATAAAGCCCATATTAACGATTTGCTTTAGCTGGATGCTAAATTTCTGTTTCTCTCTTCACTCTAACCATCACCTCTGCTCTATCTCTCTGCATTTAATAAATATTCTGCCTTTGTGGTTTGTGTACCAAGGTGGATGGCCCACACAGAGCAACTCATCCATGCTGAAACATGTCTGGCATTCTGGCATTGTAGTTTCCTCTAGCAACTCGTTCAAGATGCACACCATTCTCTGAGTGAAAACATTACCTCTCAGGTCCCTCTTGAATCACTCACCTTAAACCTATGCCCTCGAGTTCCAGAATCACTTACCTTGTGAACAATCCCCTTGTCCATGCTACTCCTGATTTTGTAGATCTACGCTTACTACACTCCAGGAAATAAAGACCCAGCCTAGTCAACATTTTCTGATAACTTCATCTTGTATTCAGTTTGCCATGATCGATGTTGCCTTGAAGCCTCTTCCTTCTTGACTCGCTATCCAACATAATTTTGTACGATCAACATTTTTGGAAATAGTTACTTTTGGTTCTGCAGCCAAATTGGTGTTTAGTCCGTGATCTGCTGAGGGCTAGCACTATTCCCTGTAGGGCCCAACTCATCCTGTCAATTAGTGAAAGACTCTACCCATTCTTTTGTTTTCAATTCCACGAGTGTTAACCTTCAATAATAAAATACTCAGAAGGTCAAGTGGAGAATTAATATTTCAGGAACTGTCGTTGATAATGTCTGGCACACATACCATGGATGTAATGGAAATGGGCTGGGAATGTGTAAAGGTGGTGGGTAGATGAAGGTATTTTGTGTAAATTTTCCTCTTATTTGGTCAGCACTGTTAATATTTCAGTATTGATCCCCTCCAGGTTATTCCATCATCCAACACTTTACAAACACATTCACAAGAAACATCATGAATGGACAGCCCCAATTGGCATCATTTCCCTCTATGCCCATCCTGTGGAGCATGTGGTGAGCAAGTGGGGGGCCAGGGCAAAGGGGTGGGTCTGGGTGAGGAGGGCATCCTGGGAGGGGAGGGGCTGGGGTGAGGGGGGGGGGGCATCTGTACTGTAGACTGCGCATTGGAGTGAGTGAAAGGTGCTGTGTCCTTTCCCTCCCACAGTTCTCCAACATGTTACCTCCAATGATTGGTCCGATCTTGCTGGGATCCCATGTGGCAACTATGATGCTGTGGTTCACACTGGCGTTGTTAATATCCACCATTTCCCACTGTGGCTATCACCTTCCACTGTTGCCGTCTCCGGAATTCCATGATTTTCATCATCTCCGGTAGGTGTTGCTGGTACTTGTGTGGAAACTGAGACACAATTTCATGGTGGTCCTTTTCTTCTTGAAGGGAATTTGGATAAAAATCAACCATTCAAGGGTGTGCACAGTGGAAATATAAAACCCTTCAAATGGAATGGTGCCCCACCTTGACCCAGCCTGTGGCCGAGGGCTTTCACAATCTAATGATTCCAAACGGTCGCAACGATCCCCTGTCCCACGAGGCAGGGCGAGAATTGTTCCATAGGCTGATGTGGCCTCCTGCCAGAAGCGAGTCCCTCTCACACAAGACCTAAAGTGGTGCACTTTTCCCAGGACTTGCTCACAACTGGAAATCTAATCAGTGGGATGAGGCTGGGGCACCTGCAGCTTGTGCTGAATATTAACAACTTGGACGTGAAATTAGGAGATGTGGTTAGAAAGTTTGAAATTGCTGGTGGTTTGGGGCAGTGAGGAGATTGTTAAAGGCTACAGCTGGACATAGATCACAGGAAAAAGGGGTGTGACTATGGAAAGAGTGGGCCACATATAGTACAGAAACTTGGGCCGAAGGGATGTTCTGTACTGCACTGTTTTATAAAATTACTTTTGCCATCAAAGCCAATTTAGTATCCAATTGATCCCATGTGATTGTCTACCTTGCCCTTGCGAGGTGTTTGGAGTGGAGAAATTTAACTGAGGGCAGAGAGTAGATTTGTTTTCTGTGCGGGGAAGAAAGGTTTTTGAATTTGACCTGGAGGCTGCAGCTGCTGGAATCGGGAGCAAAAATCTACTGTTGGACGTCCTCAGAGGGTCAATCAACATCTGTGGGGGAAAGGAATTGTTGATATTTCAAAGTTGCGATCCTGCATCAGGTCCTGAAATGTCCCAAAGTTGCTGATGAGCTCTCTGAGTTCCTTTGGCTAAGGAGTCATCCTGTATTGTACAAGATGACAAGGCTGGCACGGTTGGTGTAGTGGCTAGCACCACGCCTTTACAGCACCAGCATTTGGGACCAGGGTTCGAATCCCGCACTGGTTGTACCTTCTCCTGTGTCTGTGTGGGGTTTTCCCTGGGGCTCTGGTTTCCTCCCACCATCCAAAACATACTAGGGGTGATAGGTTAATTGGGTGTAAATTGGATGGCTTAGACTCATGGGCTGAAAGGGCCTGTTACTGTGCTGTATGTCTAAATGTTAAAAAAATTGACAAGAAATATGGATAGGGTCAGAGTATGGTAGGATCAACAAAAACAAGTTTTGAGGAAGGACTTTAAAAGGGATCTGAGGGTGGGGAATATGGAGCAGGCCAGCAGCAGATGAGGTGCAAGAAGCATTTGGACAAGTACACAGGAAAGAAATCCTTGGGGCGAAGAATGAGGGGAGATTTGATAGTTTATAAGATTGAGAGACATAGACGGAGTAGATGCAAAAAAGCTTTTCCGACTGAGATGGGGGGGGATAAATACGAGAGGTCAGTTTTAAGCTGAAGGGAGAAAGGTTAGGCGGAACATTAGGGGCAAGTTCTTCACTCAGAGAGTGGTGGGGGTGTGGAATGAGCTGCCATCTGATGTGAATGCGGGCTCAATCGTATGTTTTAAGAATAAATTGGATAGGTATCTGGATGGATGAGGACTGGAGGGTTATGGCATTGGAGCAGGTCACTGGGACTAGTGAGATGATGGTCAGCACAGACTAGAGGGGCCAAATGGCCTGTAGCATTCTATGGTTAGGGGATATGTTCTAAATGTAGACAAATGTGATGTACAGATGGGCCACAAGGCATTGACCTGGTGTTCCAAGGGGCCTGTTTCTCTGCTGGACAACTCTGACTGAAGGTTGGTTTGTGTGGTGTACAGTGGAGGGCTGTGGTAACAGTGAGAAATATCAAAAGGTGATCGGGTGACAGGGTGTGGGGACTGGTATTAGATATTTGACCAGGTCTCGGTGTTAGATGCATTGCAGAGGATTTCCGCACATTGAACAGGGGGAGTGGAGGAAACTTTCTTGTCAAGATTGGTACTCAGAGGCCAGGCTGTTATTACTGGTATTCGTGTCCCCACGGCAACTTCCTGCACGAAGCTTGTAATCTTCCCATTTCTTGCCTTGAGAATGGAAATCAGACAAGGCCATTGGGAAATATAAAGGAATCAGGAAAGAAGTCAGTCAGTTTGGAAGGTTAAAAGAGGCCAGGGAAGGTTCTTGGCAAGTAGATTTGGGGCGAGGTAGGTTCATTTGAGGAGAAAGAAATCCTGGACCAGTTAAGTCCAAAATGAAGCTAAACATGAGTTCAACAAAGGCTCAAGCAGCATCAGTGGGAGAAAAAGAACTATGGACTTTTTGAGCTGAAATTCATCGGGAACAGAAGCAGTGTGGAGGACAGGATAGGAGGGGTGATACAGAGACCCCACTCAGGATTAGCGAAGCAGGCAAAGGTGAGACATGATGGATGGAGGCAGACAGGAAGGGGTCAGGAAGAGGAGAGATACTGGTTGGAGAGGGTAATCAGAAGCTAGGCTGTTTATACTGAAGGTGAGAATAGTGGTATAAAGAGAGTCCATGTGGAATGGGTCGGGGGGGGGGAAGGTGTGAAGAAAGCAGTAACGATTAATGGGGGAATAGAATCAAAGAGGTGGGAGTGATTGAGAGGGGGATATGAAAGGTGGGAATGGGAAGAGCAGAAGGGGTGCAGAAGAAGAGAGGATCCCTGTTTGTGTTTAATCTCACCTGATGTAGAGGAGGGAGCTCCAAATGCTCCTGCTGAGGCGCACATTAATTTTTGTCTTGTGAGAGCAAGTGGTTGCAGGGGAAAGTATCAGGAGTCACAGAGAGGTGGGTGGGAGGGATGAGCGGACAAGGGAATTATAGAGGGAAACCTCCCTGCAGAAGGTGGAAAGGATTTGGGGGGGGGTAGATATGTCTGGTGATATGTCAGTTGCAGCTGGCGAACATGATGGAGGATGATGCACTGAATGTGGAAGCTTGGGGGTACAGGAGAAACCTTGCTCTGTTCTGTTTGGAGGCAGGGGCAGTAAGACCAGCTCGATTGATCACAGTCGATGGGAAGATGCTGCTTTAAATAAGGAGGATGTTTCAGAAGTCCTGGAATGGAAGGCCTCACCTTGAGAGCAGATGCAGCAAACCCAAAGAAACTGGATGGCATCCTTGCAGGAGATTGGCGGGAGGAGGTGCAGTCAAGGTAGCAGGAGCAAGGAGTTGGTTGGTTTGTCTCCTGAGATAGAAACATTGTGATGTAGAAAGGTGAGAAAGTGTCAGAAATGGTCCAAATGTTTGAGCCATGGGGCTGCTCTGAGGAGTTGGAGAGGTGTTCTGTTGAAATTTGGTACTGCTTCTCAGAGGGCAGCTCGGTTGAGACAGAATTTCTTTTTTCAAAGCTACTTTAAGAAAGCTGACAGTCGCGTGCAGATTCCAGCACATTTTCATGCATATTTGAGGTCCTGAATGAGTATGTGAAATTCAGAAGAAGTAACCAGGAAAATAATAGAACCTCAGAAAGATCAACAAGTCATCGGGCAGGGGCTGTGTTAATTGGGCTGCACAGACTCGTGGGCCAGGGGGGCCTGTTCGCATGCTCTATGTTTTATAAAGAAGGATGAGGTGCTGAGCAAATATTTCTCATCTGTATGGCTGGTGGGGGGGTGGGGTGGGGGTTTGAGAAAATAAATGATGTTGTGAACAGAGACCACTTTACCAAAGAGGACATGTTAGAGGTCTTTAACATAAAGGTAGATAAATTCCTGGGGCTTGATCAAGTGTTTTGGGTATTTTGGAAAGAAATTACAGGAGCCCTAGCAGAGATCCTGGTTTCATCATTAGTCAGGGGGAGGAATCGGAAGAAAGGAGGAGGATTAATGTTATGCCTTTAGTTTAGAAGTGAAAGAAAAAAGTGGTGATTCAATAGTGTAGATGGGTATTTTTGAACTTTAATATTTGGGTTGTAAAGGGAAGTTCAAGAGCTTGAATACTGTTGGAAAAAAATACTGTTCTTCAGTTGAGAGATGTTAGGTATCAGGCCTCTGTGCCCTCTCCTGGGAGGAAGCAGTGAGAAGAGGTTGTGACCAGAGTAATGGGGGCCCTTTGTGATTTCGGCTGCCTTCTTAAGGCAACATCTCACGTAGATGTATTCAATTTATGATAGATCAGAGCCTGTGATGGACCTGGCTATGCTGGATACCTTCAAATGTTCTAAATGATCAAACCATGATGCAATCAGCCCACATACCTTCTATAGTACACCTGTATAAGTTTGATAAGTATTTGACAACTTGTTTAAAAGAGTAGACATGTTGACTACAGGAGCAGAGACGTCATCTTTAAAGTGTACAAGACATTGACAGTGGAGTATGGTGTGCAGTTTTAGTCACCCAGTATAGGAAAGATATCACTAAACTGGAACAGGCACAGAAGAGATTCACAAAGATGTCACTAAGACTGATGACCTTGAATTATACAAGGCTGGATAGATAGGGACTCTTTTCCCTGGAGTGTTGGAGGCTGAGGGGGGCCGTAAGGACAAGCTAAGGAACGACAGGCGAGTGAGTTTAATGTCCGTCATAGCTAAGTTACTGGAGGGGATTCCGAAGGATAGGATCTATCAGTATTAGGAAAGCCAAGGACTGATGAGGGATTTTCAGTGTGGCTTAGGGATTTGGAGGTACATAAACAGTGGCAGAGTTGACGTAGCAATTAGCACATTGTCTTTACAGCACCAGCGATTGGGACATGGGTTCAAATCCAGCGCTGTCTGTGAGGAGTTTGTACGCTCTCCCCATTTCTAGGTGGAAAAGCCCCAAAAACCTGATGGAATCCTGGGGAACAAGGGAAGAGATTGCTGGGGCTCTGACAGATTCTCTACAGCTACAAGTGAGATGCCAGAAGATTGGAGAAGAGCCACTGTTGTTTCTTTGTTTATGGACATAGTTAAGGCGACAGATAAGAGGTTCTGTAGAAGAGATTGAGTATCCCAGATGGTATTCTTCCTCCCTGGTACCAGGGTCCAAGATGTCTCAGATTGAGATCATGGCATTCACAGGATAAAGGGTGAGTGAGCAGCCAGATGTGATCCATGTATAACCATAGAACAATTACAGTACGGAAACAGGCCATGTTAGCCCCGCTACTCCGTACCGATTTAAGTGAACTCCACTAGTCCCACCTACCTGCTCTCTCTCCATAACCCTCCAATCCCCTCACATCCATGCACGTATCCAACCGTCTCTTAAATGACAAAATTGACCCTGTTGCAACCACCTCTTCCAGAAGGTCATTCCATTCAGCCACCACTCTGAGTGAAGAAGCTTCCTCTCGTGTTATATCTAAACATTTTCCTAACTTATGACCCCTCGTTCCAATCTCTCCTATCCTCAAGGGGAAGAACCTATTCACATCTTCTCTGTCTAGCCCCCCTCATCATTTTAAAGACCTCGATCAAATCCCCCCTCAACCTTCTACTCTCCAATGAATAAAGACCCAGTCGACTCAATCTTTCTTTGTATTCTAGATACTGTAATCCAGGCAACATTTTAGTAAATCTTCGCTGCACCCTCTCTACCTTATTGATAGCCTTCCTATAATTTGGCATCCAGAACGGCACACAATATTCCATATTTGGCCTCACCAATGCCTTGAACAGTTTCAACATCACCTCCCAGCTCCTAAATTCTATGCTTTGATTTATAAAGGCCAGTATACCAAAAGCCGCCTTCACCACCCTATCTACATGAGAATCCGCCGTTTGACTCAATGATGTGGGATGGAAAGGTGAGGAGGTTCTGCAAAGAGAAAGTTCAGGGAGTTAGGTGCTAGGTTGAAGGACAGGACCTCCAGGGTTGTGATCTCAGGATTGCTATCTGTGCTATGTGCTCGTGAGGTTAGAAAAAGGAGGATAATGCAGCTAAACACGTGGCTAGAGACATTGTGCAGGAGGGAGGGTCTGGATTATTGGGCTCTCTTCCAGGGAAGGTTGGACCTGTTCCAACAGGACAGTTTGCATCTGTACTAGAGGGGGACTAATATCCTTGCGGGAAGGTGTGCTAATGCTTCTGGGGGGGGGGGGGGTTAAACTAGATTTGTAGGGGGATAGGGGAGTGGAGGAGGAAAAAGATTGTGAAAATTGCATGCAATGTTAGAAGTCAACAGGTGTTATGTGGTGGAAATGTTCTCAGTATTGTAGGAAAGGCAGATGAGCTTATAGTGTGGAATTATGACATTGTGGCCATGAAACTTGGTTGCAGGAGGAGCAGGTCTGGCAGCTCAATGTTTTGGGCTTCTGCTGTTTCAGTCTTGATGGAACGGGAGAGGGGGGGGGAATGAAATGGGGAGGAGTGGCATTGCTCATCAGGGAAAATATCACAGTTGTACTCAGGTAGGACAGACCAAAAGGATAGTTACTGAGGCTATATGAGGGGAGCTGAGGAATGGGAAAGGAAATGACCACACTCGTAGGGTTGTATTATAGATCGCCCAATAGTCAACAAGAATTGGAGGATCAAATCTTGAGACATTTCAGACAGCTGCAGGAAACAAAGTTGTGATCGTTGGAGATTTTAACTTTCCATATATTGACTAGGACTTCCAAACTGTAAAAGGGATAGATGTGTTGGAGTTTGTCAAATGTGTCCAGGAAAGTTTTCTACATCAATATATAGAGGTAATATCCAGATGGCCATACTGGATCTTCCATTAGGGAACAGGACAGGTGACAGAAATATGCATAGGGAAAAATTTTGGAACCATTGATCATGTTTTCATTATGGAGAAGGATAGTTCTGCCAATACCTTCCTATTTAGGACACTCCCAAAACATGAATCAATGAGGCTTCACAAAATTGATCAACACCCGCATAGAAAGGGGCTAATTTGAATTTAGACCTATAATCTGTGTGATAAACAGTGTCAGTGAAGACTCATTGATCAAACTAAGAGTAGAAAACCAGTCCTCATCTGAAAAAGGGATATTAAGGTCACACTCCCAATCATCTTGAATTTTAGCCATTGGGGCTAGTCTTAAATCCAATAAATCAATATAAATACGCGATAATCAATCCTCTATGAACAAATTGTAGATCAAAAACTATATCAAGAATATTTAATCTGCAATTCAAGGGAAAGTGTTCAATTTAGTCTGGAAATTCCTCACTTGCAAATATCTAAAAAATTTCTATTAGAAACTTAAATTTAACTGACACTTGTTTAAAAGAAGCAGTTATTTTGAATGAATAAATCTTTAAATTTTTAAATCTCAAATCTGTACCTTTCCTTAAAGCCTTCCTCTAATATTGAAGGTGGGATTAGATGGTTATCTATGATAGAACTACCCAGAGAAAAAGTATAACCAAACAATTTCCTAAATTCAGCCCATATTCTCAATCTAATTCTCATTATCGGATTATGTCAATTTAGGAAATGAAAAGCGTAAAGTGGACTCTAAAATGGCCAACATAGATGATTTCTTGGAAAAGTTCAGTTCCATTTCTGCCCAAGAAGGGCGACTTGCTACTTTATCAAATATTAATAATAAAATCGAAAATTTGGAAGTGACATTTTCCATTCCTAATAGTTTTCTGAAGATGCGTGAATGTTTTCCCTGCCATATAGATGAAGAAATGACCGAGTCTAATGCATCAAAAAAGGTATTGGCAGAATATTTTTCATTCTGTCAGTGATTTTTAAGGTTAAATTAGCTCCATGCCCTTTAACTGCCTTATTTGGTTTTTCACGTGAACAGGATAAACATTTATTGGCATCTCAAGAGAAAGTTTTAGCTTTTAGTATGTTGATAGCCAGATGAACAGTTTTAATGAAATGGAAAGATGAACTCCCACTGACTCTTGCACATGGCTACAAGATGTAATGTTATAGCTAAGCTTAAAGAGAATAAGGTATAAAATTAAAGATAAAAAGTTTCATTTTGAAAAGGTATGGGGCCTATTTAAAGAATACTGTAATAATTGGTAGTTTTAGGTAATTTGGGTGCTCTAGAGCTGATCTGTCCATCTTCTGGAGGTCACAAGTTGATCCATCTTTGTATTTCTCTTGTAACCTTGACTAGAGGGAGGCGTTAGATTAGTATTAGTGTTTGGGCTTTTTCTTTTAGAGAAGTGGATTGATGGGGTTTAATTATGATTATCCTGGATAATATCCCTTTTTTCAGATTTTATTAACTTGAATGTGATTTGTTGTAATAGTATTTAACTGATTTACACATATAATCATTTTGATAGACAATCACATTTAGTAATAAAGGATGGAATAAAAAATTTGTCATATTGTGCATTTATTGTAATTTCATGTTATGTATATGTTATTATTTTGTCTGGCTTTATTAATATCTTGTACCTGTATATGGATTGTTGTGTTAAGCTTGATAGAAATTTTTTTTTAAAAAAAGGATAGGTCTGGGCCTTGGATTGAGATTCTAAATCAGAGAAAAGCCAATTTTGAGGAAATGAGAAAAGATCGAGAATGTATGAATTGGGATAAGTTGTTTTTGGGCAAGGATGTGCTTGGTAAGTGGAAGACCGTCAAAGGCAACATTTTGAGAGTCCAATACAGAGATTAAAGGCAAAATCAACAGGCATAGGGAACCTTGGTTTTCAAGGGATGTTGAGGATTTGGTTTGGAAGAGAGGTGTCCAGCAGGTAGAGGCAACACTGAGCAAATGAGGAACTTGAGGAGTATAAAAAATGCAAGAAAATGTCATTCGAGCAATTAAAAAAAAACAAATTTGACTTGGCAAAAAAGACCACCTTCTGCTATCTTCAATTAAAATCTTTTTTGAGGGACCTGCCGCTGCGTAGTGACATGGAGGCTCTAATTCAAAGGGGGATCACGTGTAAATTCATTTCAGCGATGTATCTTCTGTTCCAAAACAAGAGCCCCAAACCAGGTCTCTATACATTGAGGCAAAGATGGAGTCAGATTTAGGAACAATTCCTAAAGATGCTGGTGAGACTTCCAATTTCTTGCATCAGCTATACCTTACACGGCAAAAATTGCATAAGGTTTAACCAGAAATCTCAGAACCTTTGTGCATTCAACCTGGCTATGTGCCAAGGTGAGAACCTTTTGGGTAGAATTAGGGGACATTTTGAAAAAAAATCACAAGGGCAGAGTATCTGCAGGACTCGGCCTTGTTCCTGCTGGGGGATATTATGGATGCAAGTCCAAAATTGACTAAATCAGTGGTTCTCAATCTTTTTCTTTTCACTCACAACCCACTTTAAGTATTCCCTATGCCATCGGTGCTCTGTGATTAGTAAGGGATTGCTTAAGGTGGTATGTGGGTGGAAAGAAAAAGTTTGAAAACCACTGTTTTAATCAAACCTAATTGACTTGTTATATACAGTTTCAGAACTCCAAAGAAAATGAGCCAATATATCAAGCAAAATATTTCAGTATAATTGGGTCTTTCATTCTCAATCACACAACACTTTAAACAATCCCTTACTAATCACAGAGCACCGATGGCATAGGGATTACTTAGTGGTCTGTGAGTGGAAAGAAAAAGGTTGAGAACCACTCTCAACATCAAATTCAATTTGTGAAGGTTGCCTTGGTGGTGGCCAGGAAATGCATAATGATCTGGCTCTCAGCTAAGCACAGCAAGATGGAAGAGATGCAGAGCTGTGTCCCCTGGAGAAAATTACATAATTTAAAAGGGAGAGACATGACACATTTGTTGAGATGTGGCAGCTATATTTGTGACATATTGAAGAGCAGGTGTGATTAGCCTTCCCAGAGCCTTTCTCAATAGGATTAGGTGAAAAACAGGATCACACAAGTCCTGAAATACTGAAAACAAAGAGACAATTTGGAAGTCCTGCCGGCTCCCCCCCTTTTTTCTTTTTCTCTTCGGCATTTGTATTTTTATTTTTAATAATTGATTTTTATGCTTTTACCTGGATTGAAGTGGGAGGGAGGATGAAGAAGGGGGGGGGGGGGAAAGAAAAAGGGAGGACTCAGCAAACAATGACCTGTAAAAGGGGAGGATTGTTCCCCTATAACACCTGGCTAATAAGAGTCTGCAAAACCATAAATCAAATTTTCCAAAAAAAAAAATCCGGAAGGCTAAAAGCTTGCAGAGGGATCTGGACCAGCTGGAAAAGTGGGCTGAAAACTGGCAGATGGAATTTAATGCAGACAAGTGTGAGGTGCTGCATTTTGGAAGGACCAACCAAGAAGGGACATACACGGTAAATGGTCGGGCACTGAGGATTGCAGTAGAGCAGGGGGATCTGGGAATACAGATACATAATTCCCTGAAAGTGGCGTCACAGGTGAACAGGGTGGGAAAGAGAACTTTTGGCAACTTGGCCTTCATAAATCAAAGTATTGAGTATAGGAGTTGGGATGTTACCGTAAAGTTGTAGAAGACGTTGGTGAGGCCAAATTTGTAGTATTGTGGGCAGTTTTGGTCACAAAACTGCAGGAAAGATATTAATAAGGGAGTGCAGAGAAGATTTACTAGGATGTTGTTGGACTTCAGGCACTGACTTACAGGGAAAGGTTAAACAGGCTAGGACTTTATTTCCTGGAGGGTAGAAGAATGAGAGGAAATTTGATCGAGGTATTTAAAATGATGAGGGGGACAGACAGAGTGAATGTCGGTTGGCTTTTTCCACTGAGGATGGGTGAGATATAAACTGGAGGACATGGATTACGAGATAAAGGGGAAAGGTTTAGGGGGAACATGAGAGAGCAGTGGGAATGTGGAACGAGGTGAATGCAGGTTCAGTTTTAATATTTAAGAAGAATTTGGACAGGTAGATGGATGGGAGGGGTATGGAGGGCTATTGACTGGTGCAGGTCAGTGGAACTAGATAGAAAAATAGTTTGGCTCAGACCAGAAGGGCCAAATGGGCCTGTTTCTGTGCTGTAGTGTTCTCTGGCAGCAAGGAAGTTGTAGACAGGTGAACCTTGCATCATTGGTAGGGAAATTATTGGAGAATTCTTAAACAAAAATTTGCTTGAATTTTGAAGATCATGGACATTAGGTAACATCACACATTCTTTGTGTGGTGGAGGTTTTGTTTCTCAAATTGGAGTTTTTTTGTTTGAGGAGGTGGCGAAGATAATTAAGGGTAGTCCTTCATCGTAGGCTGTTCTGTACATTTAAGCCACACGGGATTCGAGGCAAGTTGGCCACAGAAGATAGTGGTGGAGGGGTGGTTTTTTTTCTGCTCTGAGCTCCGTGACCAATTGTTTTGTGCAGGAATCAGTGCTGGGACCTCGAATGCATATTCCAAAATGTGGATGAAAGTGTTAGTCTGATTAGTAAGTTTGTAGATGAGGCAAAACTTTGTGTATCTGTGGATAGGAGGAATGTTGTGAAAGGAGGATAAAGATCAGCTGAAAATTTGGGCAGAGAAATGGTAGAATGAGTTTAATCTGAGCAAGTTTGAGGTGATGCATCGTAGGAATTAAAATGCAAGAGCTATGTATGCAATAAATGACAGGACCCTATGAGCATTGATGGGGGGGGGGGTGGTGGTGGGGGAGGGAATACCTAGGAGAGTGTCTGTAGTGGTGAGGGGTGGAAAAAAGGGGAATGACCTGCTTGCCTTCTTTGGTCAGGGCTTTGAGTATAAAAGTCAGGAAGTTGTCACAGCTGTATAAATTTTGTTTGGCAACATTTGGAGTATTTTGCTTAATTCTGGTTGTACCATTACAGGAAGGATGTGGAGGCTTTGGAGAAGTTCACCAGGATACTGCATGGATTAGAGAGTATTAGTGAGAAGGAAAGGTTGGACAAATTTGAATGATTTTCTCTGAGCATCATCTCTGATGGAAGTTGATAATTAAAAGAGATGGTTGGGTTTTCTCAGAGTGGAAATGTCAAATACTAAAGGGCAGATGTATAAAGTGAGAGGGGAAAAGTTTAATGGAGACTTTTGAAGTGTTATTTTACAGAATGTGAGGAAATGGGTACATTATTAATATGTAACATGAACCAGGAGGGGATGGAGAGATATTGACCATAGTGCAGTATGACAGAGTATATAGAAATGTTTCTGCGAGATAAATTGGGAAAGGTTTGTTAGAGTAGGTCACATGCAAACACTTTAAAATTTATTTGAAATACTAGAGCTCTGCTGGACATAGTGACTTCTTACACCTTTATGCAAGAGCTTTGAAGAGTGCTCAAGAGAGCCACTAATGGATTCTTGTTTACCCAAAAGCAACAGATGAAAGAGAATGCTGGCTCTGCTATTGTCTGTAGGAGACTTGCTGTTGTAAGAGGGTCATGTGGTTTTGTAAGTAGAGAGAGTCAAACAGGCTTTCTCTCAGAGAGAGAGAGAGATACAGAGAGCACTTGACAATGTTACAACCAGCAAAAAATTGCTGGGACTGGAACAGGACTGGCAAGCTTTTGGAAGACAGCCTGGTCGAAGCCCTTGTGGTTCATGCAAGAGGAGAGGACTGGCTGTCTAATGTTTCACTTGGAATAAGAGAAACAAAAAGGAACTCTGTTGTCCTGAGAGAAAGAGGTTATCATCTGGAGAACCCTGAAGGGGCAAGTTTTGTCAGCAAGACACTGGAGTGCCTGATGGAAGTACATCAGTGGTGGAGATCCTGGAATAACAAATCTCTCTCTGAAAACTGACAAGAACCTTCCTGAGCGGTAACCATTTACCTTTCAAGCACCAAAGCCTGGTGAACTAACTTAATAGATGTTAAATTTTGTGCACAGTATAAAAATTGCCTGCAACCAGTGAACTTGGAGGAATGAGGTTGGACTGTGAACCAAAGAACCTTTCTGAACTTGCACACACATTACATACACGTACGCTTAGAATTAGAAGGGGGTTAAATGGGGTTAATTAAGTTAAAGCGTGATTCTATTTTAATGGTTAATTATAATTAAAAACAACTTTTGTTTAAGTAACCATTTGTCTTGGTGAATATCTACTGCTGCTGGGTTTATGGGTCCTCTGGGCTCTTAACAGCAGGAAGATGCGATTAGTGTGGATTGGCAACATGGTCATCAGAGATATTGTGGGCTGAAGGGCCTGTGCTGTGTTTTTTCAAACCCAACTGAACTCTGAACAAGACAGTCTGCTGGAGGACATTAGCAGGTCAAGCAAAGTCAGTGAGAATAAACTAGCCTGGTTAGTGCAACGTTATTACCAGCACCCGAGACCGGGTTTGAATCTAGTGCTGTCTGGAAGGAGTTTGCCTGTTCTCCCTGTGTCTGCATGGGTTTTCTCTGGGTGCTCGGATTTCCTCACACCCTTCAAAATGTATAGGTGGTTAATTGGGTGGCACGGGCTTGTGTGCTGGAAAAATGTTAACATGCTGTTAAAAACATTAAAAAATGAATTGTCAATGTTTCAGGCCGGAGCCCTTTCAAGACCAAGTCTCCCACTAATGCTACTCGACCCAGAGTCCTCCAGCAGATTGTCTTGCTCCAGCTTCCAAATTGAATTGTGAAGCACAAGATTGAATAGGTTTATTTTGCCTGATTTTTAAAGGCTTTTAAGCTATTGTGAACATTGACTCATTTTATAAAATGGTTCTGTCTTTGTAGATTTAACCAGTGTTTTGGGGTGCTGGGAGTCTTGGATCGCTTGCACGAAACCGACACTGTGTTCAGAGCGAGCAAAGAGTATGAGCGCCACACACTTCTGCTTGGTCTTACTCCTCTGAAGGAGACGATTCCTGATCCCCCCAAGAAAATTGAAGCCAGTTGTAATCAAGGCTCTGAAAATCTTAAAAGTTACATGAATTAATGAGGAACCCAGCAGGTCACACACACTGTCCATGGGTAGAAGTGGTCAGTCAACATTGCTGATCTGAACCAAGTATTGATAAAAGGTACAGATCGGCAATGTTGACTGATCAGTTCCAGCCATGGGTGAACTTTGACCTGTTCAGATTCTCTGGCTCAAGATTCCAGCAATTGCTGCTTTTGTTTACCTGTAATCACTAATTTTTATAAATTCCTATTTTGTGGTGCAATTTAATAACAATCTCCAATTTCTGATTCTCTCAACTTTCAAACTGTTTTGAGTCTGATCTAAACAGAATAAATAAAGTTGTTTAAACATCTGCAGGAGGTGTACTGTGGCCAATCAGTTATACGTGCGGAATAGAACCAGGGAATGCTACAGCAAACTTCTAGTCTGTGCTGACCATTATTTCGCTAGTCCCATTGACCTGCTCCAGACCTCTCCCATCCATGTATCCAACCAATCTATTCTTAAAACATACGATCGAGCCTACATTCACATCAGATGGCAGCTCATTCCGCACTCTGAGTGAAGAACTTTTCCCTAATGTTCCCCCTATACTTTTCTGCTAAAAACTAGGACCTCTCATAATCTTATAAACCTCAATCACAGTGGTTCTCATCTCAGTAAATCTTCTCTGCACTCATTCAATCTTACTGATATCCTTCCTTAAGTTCGGTGACCAGAACTGCACACTATTCCGAATTTGGCCTCACCAATGTCTTAAACAACTTCACATAACATCCTAACTCCTATACTCAGTACCTTGATAGACTCAGTAGCTTTTTTCATAACCCTGTCCACCAGGGAACAATCTCTCTGCTCCTCTGCACTCCTCAGTGCCCGACCGTTTACTGTCTAGGCCTTACCTTGGTTTGCCCTTCCAAAATGCAACACCGCACACTTGTCTGCATTAAACGCCATCTATTTTTTTTTTGTCCTCATCTCCCAGTTGGTCCAGACCTGCAAGCTTTGAAAATCTTCCTCGCTGTCCACAATGATGCTTTGTGGTATCAGCAACTTACTGATCCAATTTACATTATCATCCAGATCATTGATGTGTACAACAACCAATAATGGTCCCAACACAGATCCCTGAGGCACACCACTCGACACAGGCCTCCAGTCTGAGCCAATTTCAAATCCAGTTTACAACCTCTCCATGGATACCTAGTGTCTGAACTTCCTGAAGTAACCTCTTCGAAAAAAAGATTTGTTAAACACGACCATGCACGCTCAAAGCCATGCTGACAGTCCTTAATCAGCCGATGGCTGTCCAAATACCTATATATCCTCTCTCTCTGAGCTCCTTTCAATAATTTACCTACTGCTGACATCAGGCTCATTGGCCAATAATGACCTGGTTTATTTTTGGAGCCTTTTTTAAACATGAGCTACCCTCTAATCCTTTGGCACCTCCCCTGTGGCTAAGGACATTTCAAATACATCAGTGAGGACCCCTAAAGCATCTACAGTAATCTCCTTCAAGGTCCAAGGGAGGATTGTATCTGGCCCAGGGGATTTATGGTTTGTCAGATGTGTTCAGCAAAGTTTCCTTGAGAGGGTGGGTGAGCAGTCAGATTACATTGGAACTAACTCCCTTTTCCTATCTCTGTCATTGGTACCAAAGAGTTAATAATCAGGAGTTGGGAAAGAAACAGGACCTTGAGAATGGTAAATTCTGGGTTACTGCCTTATCTGGTGAGGACAAGAATAGGAAGTTACAGCAGATTAATGTGGCTGGAAAAATTGGAGCAGGTGTTTTGGATGATTGGGAGCTCCTTTTGGTAGAGTATGACTTGTCCAAAAGGGATGGGTTGTACCTGGATGCAGAGGGGGTCAATATCCTTGTGGGCAGGTTTGCTGAAGCTGGGTTTAAACTAGTTGGGTATCATCTTCACATGGGGTGGTGGACACATGGAACAAGCTGCCAGAGGAAGTGGTAGAAGTGCATGGTTAGGGTTAGAGCTGAGTCAAATGGAGGCAAACTTGGTTAGCATGAACAAGTTGGGCTGAAGAGCCTTTTTCCCTGCTGTAGAACTCTTGACACAAAGATCAATACTCACAATCCAACTGTACCTGCAGAAATGCTTTCCTAAACTTGTCTGGAGAAGGCGGCAGGACATTTATTCACGGTACTGAAAGATAATCCAGGATTTCATTAGAAAATAAAGCAACCATACAAATGTCATTTTAGTGTTTTTTTTTAATTTTTTGTGCAATTTAATGGATTTTTGTATAAAAGAAAGCCGAGTTACCACAAATTACAAAGGGCAAAACACTAGCCAGAAGGAACCACATCAGACTAAAAAGCAAAGACTCTAAATGATTATGTTTATGTTACAAGCTCTTGTTCAAGTATTTTACAAGATTATTTCTAGAAGTGGGATAAATCTGCACATGGTAGTTTTTAGTATCACAGCAGCCAGCGCAAGGAGATTCACCAGCATCTTAACAGGCACTCTGAACACTCCACTCAAGTCTAATGTTCCACTGGAAGCACTGAACCTCGCACAGGTCTCCTGGTCTTAAAGCTGCTGGGCAACTGCAGATCTGCTCTTGGCTCAGAGAAGCTCCATGCCCCTCTGCAAACCAACAACTTAGAATGGGCTACATTGATAATCATTATTTGGCCATTGAGACCAGAGACCAAGGATTGTGTGGAATTAATAGCTAATGGGATTGGTTTCCAAATTCAGCAGTGGGAGATGGATCCTGAATTACATTGGTAATTCAGTGCTTCAGAGACTATTTATTGGTACAGAGAAATCCCAAAAGTCCCTGCTCTGAATGTTGCACAGATGCATTCAAATTACATATGAAAATAAACTCCTATCCCACTTACTGGGTGGGGGTGGGGGTGGGGGGGCTATAAATTTAGTTGAATATATTAAACTTGAACAATGATGACCGTCATGTTGGAACAGACTGGAGTTTGAAGGGAAACTGAATAATTTGACGAGACAAAATGTAGGCAGCCATATACAAATATTCCACGACGATTCAGAAGAAAACCAAAGCCAGCACAATTTCTCAGCCATCGACAGATCAACTACCTGAATATGAGCAAAGGAATTAAGTTTTTAGAAAACTATTATTCCTCTTTTCATTCAGTCACTTTCCAAATAAAACCCGGAGACCAGGAAGCCGAGAATTTTACAAAACTGTTTATGCCAACCTTCAAAATATTTAAACACAGGACTTCCTAGTCAGTTACACTAAAAGATGCCAAATCTACACCAGAGTATCAACGCTGTTGTAAACTTCACCCTTCACTGGCTGGATGCAATTCCTTCCCTGTTAACTTGCCAGCTGCTCTCTGCTTTTCATTCAGTCATCATTTCCCCCGAGCTTGCTCGATAACCACCACTCTTGTGGAAATCAGATGGTCAGTGGGAGGTTTCCAAGCATTTAACAGGCATAACCCTGAACAACAGAGGGAGAAATTGCTTTGACCAAACCATAACTCTGTCACTCCATAGTCTCAAGACATTTTGCAGCTCTCGGAAGCTCATGAAATAATTTCCTTTTAGTGAATTGCAATCTTTAGTTTTTATTTTTTGTTAAAGTGAACAGGTCTCCTGGAAAATAGACCTGCGGATCCTACTTAAATGTTCAGAAATCATGTAGCCGTGTGGGGAGAACCAAATCTTGTTCATGTTTTAATAGGAACATGCAGTAAAAAAAAACAATGTTAAAATCTAAAGGAGGGTGGGCAGAAATGGATTGGAGAGTTCAAAGAACGGTCCCGAGGAAGTGCACAATATTTAAGATAAAGGAGGCTCTCAGGAGGTAGTGTAGGCTGTTTGGATGTCTAACCTTCACAATGATAACTTCAGCCCACGCCGTTTGCAGCAATCTTGTTTCAACCTTTTGTTGTTACTACTGAGTAGACACAGGTTAGATACCATCCTCAGCCTTGGATAAAACCACTGGTAATAACAACAGGAGGAAGCCCAGGTCTATTATCTCCAGACTGAACTTTAAAAAAAATTTAGACATTGCACACTGTAACGGGCCGATTTGGTCCGATGAGTCCATGCTGCCCAATTTACACCTCATTAACCTACACCCCCCCCCCCCCCCACCCGGAGAAAACCCATGCAGAGACGGTGAGAACGTACAGACAGCATGAGATTTGAACCCAGATCTGCTCCCGATCGCTGGCGGTGTAAGGGCATTGCGCTAACCATTATGCCAAACATGATGTCCTCCAAAGGGAGAAGTTTAGGACGTGTCGCATGGAGGCTGGTATTGTTCCGTACTTTGGAAGTTATCACCTTGGTCTTCACGGTACTACAGATGTGTGAAGCGGGTTTCTAATTTATTCATTTTCCAACTGAAGCACTCACTTACCTTGAGACTATTACCAGGTGCTCTGCCTAATTAAGGGTGACTACATCAAGATAGGGCAGAAAGGGAGGGAGCATGTTGGGAAAATTAGGTGTTGGTGCAGAGAGATGTTTTCTCTGTCAAATGGGTGGGTCAGCAGAACAGGCTGAAGTGGGGAAAAAAGTAGGGAGGCAGAAGTCCTTAACGCAAACTGGCTGCAAACTGCATATTATTCAGAGATAATCCACAGCACCTTTTGTTTTCACATGTGCAATTGACTTGTATTCAGCATCTGCAAGCAACATCCAGATTTTTTCTTTGGCAAATATGGCGAGATTCTTAAAGATTTCTTGTGTGGGAAAAAGCAAATGACATTCAGCTGCGAGCTTGTCGACTTGTTATGTACAAATTATCCCTTGAACCACACACCAGAATTTTAACTGCCATTATGTGATTTTAGTACACTAAATGGCAAAGAGAAGCTCACCAAGTATTCCAAATGTCCTGAAATAAAACATGTTCTTGTTTCAGAGGGCATTTCAAAAAACAATTAAATAAAAGCAGCTTCACATTACCTTTTAACTGGTGGTTGTGCATTCGGGAATCTCTACCTGAATCACACCAAAAATCCAGCCTTTTAGTTACAAATAAATCAGTCTGTTCTGCATGAACATTAGCAGATGAAGCCAGCGGATTGTGAGTGACCACAGTTCTGCATCTCCAGGGAATCAATTACAGGAATCCTGGAAGTTAATGGGATCACTGAAAACATGAAATGTAAACAATGCGTTTTCAAAAATCACAAAACTAGTGTCAAGTTGTAATCGACTTTTCAAACACCATCAGGCAGAGATCTTGCTTCCACTGATAAGAAAGAGATCAAATCTTTTCAGGGCATAACCCAATTAGAGCAAGGTTAAAGGGGCCACGTTCTCCTGAAAAGGATTGTCCTGGGGAGAAGGCCTGTTACCAGGGCCAATACCTCAGCCCACACACCTGATATTCAATGGTTTGATTATTGTTTCTGAGTTAGAAGGAAAGCATATGTTTAGCTGAAGATAAAACTCTCACCACATGGATCAAACCTTTGGCTTCAGTGAGCTCAGCACTGAGGAGAGAGGAAGACCAAAGCTGGGCTCAGTGACACCGGCCAGGTTTACAGTAGTGCAGTCATTTGAAATACAAGAGCAATTCCCAGAGTGAACAATTCTGAAACAACTTAGGGTATTTCAAAACTTGATTTCAACTGGGATGAAAGGGCAGTCTCAGGAAAACTGCTCAATGAATTAGAATGTGAGAGTGAGAGAGATGGGGGTGGGGTGAGAGAGAGTAAGGGAGGAGAGAAAAGTGGGGAGGCAGTAGGGTAGGGAGGAGAGGGGATAGGGAGATGTGGGGAGATGGGGAGGAGAGTGAGGTAGGGAGGAGAAAGGAAAGAGAAGCACGAGTAAAACCCATGAGGGACAGAGAGATGAAACGCCTGCACAAGACTGAAGGCACAGAAGAGAAAAGGTGTGAGATGGACTGAGAGACAAATGGGAAGAAAGAAAATGCACAAGGAAAAGGTTTAAGAATATGAACTCTTTATGCAATGACAAGAAAAGAGAAGAGAAAATGAACTTTTATCCCCAAAATTGTCACCCAACCTTTTGGCTACTGAGGGATCAAACTTCCCAGCAGTTCTCCTTGAGGGACAAATAACCCAGGGTTTTGGCTTGAATCAGAAAGGCAAAACTAATCAGTCTCCTCATCGGCAGCTTGCCTTCCAGGGCAGAGTCATATCATCCGTGAGATAAATGCACAGCCATCACAACATATTAAATCCCCTATCCACCAGCATTACAATATATTCTAATACAGCAAACCTGCAGCAAGTGCAAGGCTCCATTTTTTTGCCCATTTACTGCTAACCACAGACCACAATAAAAGTGATAATGAAGCTTTGGCTTCTCGTAAGGGTTGTATTTCCAGGAAAACAGCTAAATCAATGGGTCTTCAGGCACCACGTCACCAGGACACCAAGATAAACGACACTGTGAATCCCTATATAACACATGACAGTTGAGAATGACATTGCCCAATATAATTTCAGCAATATTACTCGAAGCAGATAGCTCATCAGCACCCATTAACTCAGCCTGTTGAATTTTTCAAAGTGTTGCTAGCTTCAGTACAGGTGAATGAAAGAGACAACTGGACAGGAGCCAATGACCTACTTCCTGGGCTATCAGGCTGTTGAAGTTCATTCCAACGAGTGGAAAAAGGCCTGACCCAAAAAAAGGAGCTGTCACAGGATCTTCTTGTGAAACCACCATCCCCATCTGATCCCGCCAGCGGTGACTTTTAATCAGGTGCAAACAAAACCTTGACAATTCAAAATCCAGGATAAGGAAGTTATAATTTTATCAACATTAGCAGGTCAATCGACAGTCATTAGCTGAGCGAGCAGAATTTAACTATGTACTGCTCAAAAACAGGAGCAGGCAATAATAAGGCATCTTTTTAATCCCATTCTCCACTGGGGAGGGGTTCTGATTTTTTTTGGATATCTGAGTGAAGCTGTATTGTTGACTCCCAAATCAAGCAGTTGAATTATATTTCAGACAATTGTTCTCATGCAACATTCATTCATACGGATGAAGGCTGTAAAACCAGATTTGAATCCGTCTTCAGGCAGTTGATGCAATTGTCCACTACCCAGCGTGAAGAACGTCTGATATCCAGCCCAGTTTCTTTGTAGCTCAGAGGTGACAATACCGAAGTTCCCATGAAATCAGGGTTGAGAGGCAAAGCTCACTCTCTACTTGTCTGTGGCTTCTGCTTGCAGTTCTGTTGAGGCGGGCTGTGGGCTGGGAGTAGAGATGGCTCCTTCTGTCATGCTTTGAGACATGAGTGCTGTCCCAACCTCGGCCTCACTGGCAGCACCACAGGTTTTATTGGAAGACATGGATGGCACGCGCTGCTTTTCTTCACCCAGTGTGTGTCGCTTGTGGCCAACTTCGTCACAAATTGGAGGCTGCAACAAACACAGCTACTTCATTCTACTTTCCACAGTTCATTTCGAGCTGAACATTTAATTTTACAATCGAGAACTATGCCAGGGGTTAAAAGGTAAACAGGGATGAACTTGTCTATGTACTAATATCCATTCACAGAGCAACACCCATTCTACAGTAAGACACCGCAGGGAGCACCCAGTACCTAAAATTGAAGTCATGTGTGGCAATGGACACCTTTAGGAAGTTTCTCATGTGCGAACAGGAAGAATGTTACTGAAAGGAATCTGACACCGACTTGGAAGGAACTGTAAACTGTGAGCAGGAGGACCTCGATGTGCAGTTGAGCGTCTGTGGAGAGATGAAAAGCTACTGAGTGAAAGGGTGAGGGAGACTGTCAAGAAGGAGTCATCAGTGGGGAGAAAAGGCAGATTTGTTTGTCTGGGTTTGATTTCATGTACTTGAATAATGCCATTCTACCGTACAAGTTGGTGTAGAGGTTAGCACAGAGCCAGCGATTGGGTCCAGGGTTCAAATCCCTTGTTGTCTGTTAGGAATTTGTATGTTCTCCCAATATCTGGATGGGGTTTCCCTGGGGGGCTCCAGTTTCCTCTCACTGTTCAAAACATATCAGGGGCTATAAGTTAATTGGGTGTAAATTGGGCGGCACAGACTTATGGGCTGAAATGGCCCGTTACCTTGCTGTATATCTAAATTTAAAATTAAAAAAAGTCCCTGGAACAATGTGCAGCTTGTAAGCTTTCCATAATACATTCTCTCAGCCTCCTTTTCTGTGAACACAGAAAGACCAGCCTCCAACTCTGCCTCTCTCCATAGATGCCATCACAGCTGCTCAGGTCCCAAAATGTTTCTCCATTTGCTTGACTTCAACCCAAGAATAGTTCTAGTACTGTCTCTTCTACAAGAGTGATCAGCTACATACTCACTCAAACAGCTCTCCTGGATCACTAAATCCCACCCATCCCACATCCCTCACATGGAGCAATCACAGTTTTAATACACTATTAACTTTATTTACATTACTGCTCCTCTATCTCCAGCCAACTGCTGGGAAGCCTTTAGAACCACCCCCCCCTCCCCCAGAAAACTGAAGCCCTCGCTGTGTTTTTAAGTTTGTTCCATATGCCCTCATTTAGCCCTTCAATGACATTCTCACTCAGTTCTACAGTGATTAGCCCCTTCTTCTTTCTTGCAATGTCCTCTCCTCTTTTATAGCCCTATCAAGCCTGAGTATTCTATACCCTGGAATGCTGAGATACTGAATCTATTCTTCTCTCAGCCATGTCTTTGTGATAGCAACACGATCACAATCCCTTGTGTTGCTCAGTCAATCCTCTCAACTTCATCTGCCTGGCTGTTCAAATCCCTTGCCCTGCAATTCTCCATCTGCCTTATGATTCTCGTGTCAGTCCTCCACACTGGGCTGATATTACTTCTTAATTTAATGTGCCCACCTGCACATGTAATCTGTCCATTTCCTGACAAATTAGTTTCAACTCTTTTCTATGGGGAGAAGCAGAGTTGGAGGCTGGAGGTGACTTACAGGTTTACAAGATTTTGAGAGGCACAGATGATCAGCCAGCACCTTTTTGCAGGGCAGGAATACCAAACAATATTATAAAAGGGCATGGGTACAAAGAGAAGGGAGTCAAGTTTAGGGGAGAGGTTGGGGTAGGTTTGTGTTACGCAGAGAGTAGTGGGTGCCTGGAATCCATTGCCAGGCGTGGTGGTGGAGGCTGGTACAATAGGGACATTTAGGAGGCTTTTCCTCAGGCACATGGATGAAATAAATAGAGATATGAGGGAGGAAGGGCTTAGTTTTTTTGGTTGGCATTTCTGGGTCAGTGCAACCTCATGGGCTGAAGAGCCTGAACTATACTGTTATGTTCTATGTTACAGGCACTCAGTTCAATCATAAAGTCACTGTTACGTCCCTTATAAACCCCCCCCTATTGCTCCCCTACCGACCCGACAGGTTCAAAGTTCACATCACGTCTGTTACTTACATCCACCCGGAAATCTTCAAGGCGTTTAAATTTGCTGAGGTATTCCTGAAGTTTTGGGTCAATATTCAGATTCTTAGCTTTTGAATACTTTAGATAGGCCCAGAATTTCTCTAATCCATACAGTTGTCCTAATGGATCAGATAGAAAACAGACAATGGAAATGTAACAATTATGATGATTGCAGGACAGGAGGAAAACACGCACCATCACCTCTTTAAAATCATTTTTTATGCTTCACACTGTCAACCATAGCAACCAAAATACACACAAACGTTTCCCTCTTGAATATACACAGTGGCATTTTCTCCCCTCCCCCCCCTCCCTCCTCCCCCCCCCCTCCAAACCCATTAAACATTCAACATATACAATACAATAAAACCATTAAACAATGTCATCACACGATGAAAATAAACAAGAAAATTGTGTCATCTACTTTTACACACTGGGTCAGGTCATTTCGTCTTCTTCTCATTCTATCATTTTAGGGGGTGGAGGTCTGCGGTAGGCCCTCTCTGTTGTGTTCCATGTACGGTTCCCAAATTCGTTCAAACAATGTGACTTTATTTTTTTAATTATATGTTATTTTTTCCAATGGAATACATTTATTCATTTCCATGTACCATTGCTGTACTCTCAGGCTCTCTTCTGATTTCCAAGTTGACATTATACATTTTTTTGCTACATCTAAGGCTATCATAATAAATCTTTTTTGCGCTTCATCCAGTTTGAGGCCTGATTCCTTACTTCTTATGTTACTTAGAAGAAAGATCTCTGGATTTTTTGGTATGTTATTTTTTGTGATTTTATTTAATATCTGATTTAGATCTTCCCAAAACATTTCCACTTTCTCACATGCCCAAATTGCATGTACTGTTGTTCCCGTTTCCTTCTTACAGTGAAAACATCTGTCTGATAATGTTGGATCCGATTTTTAAAAATTTTGGGGCGTGGTATATACCTGTGTAACCAATTATACTGTATCATGTGTAACCTTGTGTTTATTATATTCTTCATAGTTCCAGAACCTAATTTTTCCCATGTTTCATTTTTTATCTTTATGTTTAAATCCTTTTCCCACTTTTATTTAGGTTTATAGCTTATATCATAATTTTCCTTCTCTTGCAGCTTGTTGTACATGTTGGTTATAAATCTTTTAATTATTATTGTGTCTGTAATCACATATTCAAAGCTGCTTCCTTCTGGTAATCTCAATCTGCTTCCCAATTTATCCTTTAAATGAAGATCTGCAAACATTGAACCATGAGTTATTCCATATTTGTACTTCAACTGTTCAAATGTTAATAAATTATTTCCCAAAAATTTTTTTCTATTTTTTTGATTCCTTTTCTCTCCCATTCTCTAAAGGAAAGGTTGTCTATTGTAAAAGGGATTAGTGGGTTTTGTGTCAATAACAATTTTGGTATTTGGTCATTCATTTTTTTCCTTTCTAAGTAGATCTTCTTCCATGTATTGAGTAAATGATGCAGTACTGGTGAGCTTTTATATTGTACCAGCTTTTCATCCCATTTATAAAGTATATGTTCTGGTACCTTCTCCCCTATTTTATCTAGTTCTATCTTAGTCCAGTCGGGTTCTTCCCTTGTCTGGTAAAAATCTGATAAATATCTTAATTGTGCTGCTCTATAATAATTTTTAAAGTTTGGTAACTGCAAACCACCTTGGTTGTACCTCTGTTAATTTATCTAGCGCTATCCTCGGTCTCCCCCCTTTCCACAGGAATTTCCATATTATTCTCTTTAGTTCATTAAAGAATTTCTCTGTTAAGGGAATTGGCAACGATTGAAGTAAGTATTGTATCCTTGGGAAGACATTCATTTTAATGCAATTTACCCTCTATCAACGTTTGCAGTAATTCTTTCCAATGTTCTAAGTCTTCCTGCAATTTCTTTATTAGTGGCTGATAATTTAGTTTGTACAGGTGGCTTAAGTTATTATCTAACCTGATCCCTGGGTATTGGATTGCTTGTGCATGCCATTAAAATGGTGATTCTTTTTTTAAATTCTGTATAATCTATATTACTCATTGGCATCGCTTCACATTTATTTGTGTTGATCTTGTACCCTGATATTTCTCCATATTCCTTCAATTTCTTATGTAATCCTTTTATTGACACTTCTGGTTATGTTAAGTAAACTATGATCTCATCTGCAAATAGACTTATTTTATACTCCTTCTCCTTTATTTATATCCCTTTTGTTTTATTTTCTGTTCTTATCAGTTCTGCCAATGGTTCTATTGCTAAAGCGAACAATGAGGGGGCTAATGGACATCCCTGCCTAGTTGACCTACTTAATTTAAATTGGTTCCATACATATCCATTTACTGTTATCTTCGCCAATGGTCCATTATATAATGGTTTAATCCAATTAATATATTTTTCTGGTAGATTGAACCTCTGCAATACTTTAACATAGAAAATATAGAAACATAGAAGATAGGAGCAGGAGTAGGTCATTCGACCCTTCGAGCCTGCTCCGCCATTCAACGAGATCATGGCCGATCTTAAAGTTCAGTACCCCGTCCCCGCCTTCTCTCCGTAACCTTTAATACCCTTATACTGAAGAAATAGATCTAATTCCCTCTTAAATATATTTAATGAACCTGCCTCTACTGCCCTCTGGGTAAAGAAATTCCTCCTCACCTCGGTCCTAAATGGTTTGCCTATTATCCTCAAACCATGGCCCCGGGTTCTGGATTTTACCATTATTGGAAACATCCCATCTGCATCCATTCTGTCCAGTCCTGCCAGAATTTTATGTCTCTATGAGATCCCCTCTCAATCTTCTAAACTCCAGCGAGTACAATCCCAATTTGCGCAACCTTTCCTCATAAGTCATTCCTGCCATTCCAGGTATCAGCCTGGTGAATCACCTCTGCACTCCCTCCATTGCAAGAACATCCTTCCTTAGATAAGGTGACCAAAACTGCACACAATACTCCAGGTGGGGTCTCACCAAGGCTCTGTACAGCTGCAGTACGGTATCCTTGTTCCTATACTCAAACCCTCTTGATATGAAGGGCAACATACCATTTGCCTTTTGAACCGCCTGCTGTACCTGCATGCTCGCCTTCAGAGACTGGTGTACAAGTACCCCTAGGTCTCTCTGCACTTCCCCATCTCTTAATCTATTGCCATTCAAATAGTAATCTGCCCTCCGGTTTGTATTACCAAAGTGTATAGCCTCGCATTGATCCACATTGTAGTGCATTTGCCATGGATCTGCCCAGTCCCTCAATTGATCCAAATCACACTGGAGCTTCCTGACCCCCTCTTCCGTGCACACAACCCCTCCTAGCTTAGTGTCATCTGCAAATTTGGAGATATTACATCCAATCCCCTCATCCAGATCATTAATGTAAATTGTGAACAGCTGGGTCCCAGTACAGATCCCTGTGGCACCCCACTGGTCACCGCCCGCCACTCAGAAAACGAGCCATTTATCCCAACTCTCTGTCTTCTACCTGCCAGCCAGTTCTCAATCCACATCAATACTTTGCCCTCAATCCCTTGAGCCTTGATTTTGGAAGCCAGTCGTTTATGTGGGACCTTATCGAAGGCCTTTTGGAAGTCCAGGTACACCACATCCACTGGCTCTCCCCCATCTATTTTACCTGTCACCATCTCAAAGAATTCCAATAGATTTGTCAAGCACGATTTACCTTTTGTAAATCCATGTTGACTCTGTCCGATCCCTTCTCTGCTAGTCATATGCTCCGCTATTACATCCTTAATAATGGATTCCATCATTTTGCCCACTATAGACTCACCGGCCTATAATTCCCCACTTTTTCTCTACCCACCTTTTTAAATAGTGGGGTAACATTAGCTACCCTCCAATCCATGGGTACTGATCCTGAGTCTATCGAGTTCTGGAAAATAATTCTTAAAGCATCTGCTATCTGAATGGCCACTTCCTTAAGTACCCTAGGATGTAGATTATCAGGCCCTTGGGATTTATCTGCCTTCAATCCAATCAATTTCCCAAGACCATGTCTTGGTCATGGTAATTCCATTCTACTCTGTCAAAGGCTTTTTCTGTGTCTAAAGCAACAGCCACTGTTGGCTTCTTATTTCCTTGAACTGCACGAATTACATTAATAAGTTTGCAGACATTATCCGCTGTTCGTCTTTTCTTAATAAATCCAGTTTAATCATGTTTTACGAATTTTGGTACACAATCGGCCAATCTGTTTGCTAATATTTTTGCTATTATCTTATAATCTGAATTAAGTAGAGATATTGGTCTCTATGATGCTGGAGTTGATGGATCCTTCCCCGTCTTTGGTATTACTGTAATTATTGCTGTCTAACATGAATCTGGCAAGTTTTGTGTTTCTTCTATCTGGTTCATTACTTCCAGGCGAGGAGGAATTAATAACTCTTTAAATGTTTTATAAAATTCTATTGGGAATCCATCCTCTCCAGGCATTTTATTGTTCGGCAGCTTTTTTAACATATCCTGTACTTCCTCTATTTCAAATGGTTTTATCAGTTTGTTTTGTTCCTCTTCTTGCAATGTTGGCAGTTCAATTTTAGCCAAAAACTCTTCTATTTTATCATCTTTCCCCTCGTTCTCAGTTTGGTATAATTGTTCAAAAATTCCTTAAAGTTCTCATTAATCTCTATTGGGTTATATGTAATTTGTTTGTCCTTTTTCCTTGATGCCAATACAGTTCTTTTAGCTTGTTCTGTTTTAAGTTGGCAGGCTAATATTTTATGTGTTTTTTTGCCCAGTTCGTAATACTTTTGCTTTGTTTTCATTATGTTCTTCTCCACTTTGTACGTTTGTAATGTTGCATATTTTATTTTTTTTGCCCGCCAATTCTCTCCTTTTTGTTATCTCATCCCTTGTTGCTATTTCCTTTTCTGTTCTTACTATCTCCCTTTCCAACTGCTCCATTTCCCGATTGTAGCAGACACTGTGACTGAAGTAAGAACACAGTGCTGTCCTTTAATCAGCAAAGAGAAAGATACTGAAGTGATGTTTCAGGCTTGAGGCCTTCACTAAGCAAAATGCAGACAGACACCTGAATGTGGGCAGGAGCCTGTTGGTTCAAGTAACAAATCAAACCCCAGACTTTCCCAATTCAGGAATATAGGATAAATACACATTGGAAATTATTTAGAAAGATTTATTACAATCTTTTTTAAACCTCCTCACGGAGTACCTTGTTCTGCCTGGAACCCCTGTTTCATCAGGTTGCAGTCAGAGTGTGGACACACAGAATGAGTGTGAGTGGCCCAGTGCAGGTGCACATGTGTGAGCACATACAGGGCTGAGAGGGAGAGACACATTTAAGATGCATGAGTGTGGACACAAGGTTGAATGTGAGAACCCAATGCAGATGCACTAGTGTGTAAACACAGGGCTGAGTATGAAAGACCCAGAGCAGTTGTACAAGTGTGTGAATGTATAGGGCTATGAATGAGAGATCCAGTGTCGAGGCACGAGTGTGAACACCCAGGGTTAAGTGTGAGAGGCTCAGTGTAGATGCACGAGTGTGAACACCCAGGGTTAAGTGTGAGAGGCTCAGTGTAGAGGCACGAGTGTGAACACCCAGGGTTAAGTGTGAGAGGCTCAGTGTCGATGCACGAGTGTGAACACCCAGGGTTAAGTGTGAGAGGCTCAGTGTAGATGCACGAGTGTGAACACCCAGGGTTAAGTGTGAGAGGCTCAGTGTAGATGCACGAGTGTGAACACCCAGGGTTAAGCACGAGAGGCTCAGTGAAAATATACGGTGTGAACACACATGGCTGAGTGTGAGAGGCCCAGTACAGGTGCACGAGTGTGAACAACAAAGAGCTGCATGAGTTTTGAAAGATTTAGTTTAAATGCAAGCAGGTGGGACGAGTGTGGGTGGGACATTTTGGCCGCCATGAGCAAGTTGTACTGAAGAGCCTGTTGTCATGTTGCAAGACTATGACTTCAAAATGGATGAGCATTGTCACAAGGATTCAGCCACATGTCTCCCCTCTTCTGTGATCTATGATGGCCAAGCACTTCTGCACTATTGAACTGTCACCAGTAGCAGCAATCCTCCAAACCTTTAATGCTGGACATAACCTGGTGTCGTTCCATTTGTGATGTGCAGCAGTGCAGTCCTCTCATCAGGATGACACAGAATTCCCACAGCCAGCAAGGAAATCGGAATGGCTGACATTCTGAAATTAATTAACTATTCTAGTTCCCTTTCCAGAACAAAATAAAAATACTCAGATACAACAGTTGTATTCAATAAAGCAACAACTCACCTGCTTCATAATCCACTATTGTTTCTTGCTGGAAATCCTTGAATATTTCTGGTCTAAATTTCCTCTCAAGGCCATAACTATAATATCTGAAAAGGCACTCCAGTCCATACCTGCAGAAGATAAATGGCATGATCAGATGGATATTTTCAACAACACTCATCTTCCCTCACCTCCTGCACCATCTTAAAGGGATTGTTCCCATTGCAACTCTTTCGTGCTCTTTTACATCTAATGCCATCTTCCCCTGCCACCAAAGGATTCCTTCACAGAAAATCTTGCTTATTAAACCTATTGGAATTCTTTGAAGTAGTGACAAGCAAGTTGGATAAAAGAGATGCAGTGGATGTTGTGTATTTTGGTTTTCTGAAGGTCTTTGACAAGATGCCTCACATGAAGCTATTTAACAAGCTAAGATCCCATGGTATAACAGGAAACATACTAGTGTGGGTAGAGCAGGAAGCAGAGAGATGGAAAACAGGGATCATATTCTGGTTGACTACCAGTTGCTATTGGTGTTCCACAGGGGCCGGGGTTGGGGCTGCTTCTTTTTACGTTGTATATTAATGATTTAGATGATGGAAAGAATGGATTTGTAGCCAAGTTTGCAGATGATATGAAGGTTGGTGAAGGAACTGATAGTGTTGAGGAAACAGGGAGGCTGCGGGACTTTAGAGAGATTAGGAGAATGGGCAGAGAAATGGCAAATGAAATATAATCTCAGAAAGTGTACGGTCATGCACTTTGATAGAGAAAAATAAACAGGCAGACATTTTTCTAAATGGGGAGAAAATTGAAAATACCTAGATGCAAAAGGACCTGGGAGTCCTTGAGCAAGATACCCTGAAGGGAAAGTTGATGGTGAAGAGGACAAATGCGATGCTGGCATTCGTTTCAAGTGGAATAGAATGTAAGAGCAGGGTTGTGATGTTGAGGCTTTACAAGGCCCTGGTGAGACCTCATTTGCAGTATTGTGAGCAATTTTGGGCTCCTCAAGAAAGGATGTACTGAGGTTATAAAGGATTCAGAGGAGGCTCATGAGGATGATTCTGGTAATGAAAGGGTTATCATATGAGAAACGTTTGACAGCTCTTGGCCTGTATTTGTTGGAAGTTAGGAGAATAAAGGGTGGACCTCATTGAAGCATTTAGAATGTTGAAAGGCAAGGACACAAGGTAAATGTAGAAAGGTTGCTTCCCACAGTGGGAGAGTTTAGGACAAGAGGGCACAACTTAGAGATTGAAGAGCGTCCACTTAAAACAGATGTGAAGGAATTTCTTCAGCCAGAGGATGGAAAATCCATGGAATTTGTTGCCACTGGCGGTTGTGGAGACCGGGCTATTGGGTGTATTGAAGGCAGAGATTGCTAAGTTCTTGATTAGCCAGGGCATCAAAGGTTATTGGGAAAAGGCTGGGCTGTGGGGCTGAGTAGGAAACTGGATCAGCTCATGATTAAATAGCAGGGTAGACTCAAATAGCAGGGTTGAATGGCCTATTTCTGTCCCTATGACTTATGGTCTCTATCCAATGCACTCATTACGCTCTCACAGAACAAACATAGCCATGTCAATCATGGTGTCTACATAGAACACTACAGCACAAAAAAACAGGCCATTCAGCCCTTCTAGTCTGTGCCAAAAACATACCACTAGTCCCACTGAGCTGCCCCCAATCCATAACCCTCCAGACCTTTCCTATCTTTTATCTATCCAATTTTCTCTTAAAACTTAAGTGAGCCTGGATTTATCAAGTCAGATGCCAACTCGTTCCACACTCCCACTACTCTCTGAATGAAAATGTTCCCCCTAGTGTTTCTCCCAAACCTTTCCCCATTCATCCTGTCCATGCCCTCTTGTATTTATCTCTCCTAATCTAAGTGGAAAGAGCCTATTCGCATTTACCCTGACTACACCTCTCATAATTTTGTGAACTATCAAATCTCCCAAAATAGCTGGATTGCTACATAGGACGTGATCCTGATGTTGTGATAGTGAATTAGAAAATGTTGATTACCTGTAACCTTCTTCTCCATCCTCCACAGACAATTGTTTGAACTCTTCGTACATCTTCTTGTTGAAGTGATCTCTCAGGAAGAATGACCAAAATCGGAAAAGTGTGTTCATTTCCTGAGATTGTCCTATTCCCAATCTCTTCCGTTCTGTGGGAGAATGACAAGCCAATAGGCAGCACACATGGTTAATAGCAAAGAGGAACCAAACCTAGAAACACACACAACATCCCAACACCATGGAAATCCAAATCAAGAACTGCACAATAAGAACAGAAGCAGAAGCAGACCAACCTGCCCTTCAGCAGGCTCCTCATTCCATAAAATCCAATTCTTCCCATGCTCCTTTGCAGTTCAACTATTTGTCAATCTCTGTCATGGATATATTCAATGACCACTTCTACAGAGCCACTCTGTCTTTCTATCTATCCTCCTCAAATATCACATACCTTTGAATATTCACTTCTCAGCCCTGGTCACTTTGCAGGCATATTCCTGTAATTGATATCAGACCATATATATCTTCTCAACTATAATGTTATATGCATTCAGATTAAGAGCTATTAATTTTTTTCTTGCTCTGGCTATTTTCTGATAACCCCTATGTTTGTACTCTCTGCTTTCCAGGTACATTTTGGTTAGTCTGTGGCTGACCGGTACTAATGCCATATTTTCTCATCCCTGCTAAATACCCCTTCATGTAAACATCAATAATCACTGGAATTCACTGTCACTTCAGTATTGTATCCAACTGTGATTTTAATGGAAAAAAGACTCACTATGGTGGATTTCACCACTGTTTAAGAATTCCTTTGATGACCAGATCACAGTTTTCAAAGAAAACTTAAGTGAGCCTGGATTTATCAAGTCAGATGCCAACTCGTTCCACACTCCCACTACTCTCTGAATGAAAATGTTCCCCCTAGTGTTTCTCCCAAACCTTTCCCCTTTCATCCTGTCCATGCCCTCTTGTATTTATCTCTCCTAATCTAAGTGGAAAGAGCCTATTCGCATTTACCCTGACTACACCTCTCATAATTTTGTGAACTATCAAATCTCCCAAAATAGGCACATTAAAAATCCCAATATCAAAAAATGTCCAAAGACAGAAATTATGTCACAAGTTCCAATGATCTCATGTTTATTTTGAGCAAAATTCACCAGTTGACACAACCTTTACTTCCTTTCTTGGAGCACAATAGTTGAAGCATCACTGGCTCCATGCGCATGTTTTATTAATGACAATGGAGAAGCTATTGACAGCAACTATAGCAATGCTACAATCAAATCAATACCCACCCATCAATACCCATCCAATCAATACCACCCATCAATACCCACCCATCAATACCCATCCAAGGAACACCCACCCATCAACACCCATCCAAATCAATACACACCCATCAATACCCATCCAATCAATACCACCCATCAATACTCATCTAAATCAATACCCATCCAAGCAACACCCACCCATCAATACCCATCCAAGCAACACCCACCCATCAATACACATCCAATCAATACCACCCATCAATACCCATCCAATCAATACCACCCATCAATACCCATCTAAATCAATACCAATCCAAGCCACACCCACCCATCAATACCCATCCAATCAATACCACCCATCAATACCCATCCAAGCAATACCCACCCATCCAAATCAATTCCCACCCATCAATACCCATCCAAATCAATACCCACACATCAATATCCATCCAAGCAACACCCACCCATCAATAACCATCCAAGCAATACGCACCCATCAATACCCATCCAAATCAATGCCCATTCAATCAATACCACCAATCAATACCCATCTAAGCAACACCCACCCATCAATACTCATCCAAATTAATACCCATCCAATCAATACCCACCCATCAATACCTATCCAAGCAACACCTAACAATTTGGAATTATGGCAGTTTTCCACACTCTTTTGTCCTAACACATTATTCTTTTTTTTTAAATTTTTTTTAATTTTTCACACCATAAACCACATTAACCATGATACATACTTTTTCCTTTTCAAATATATACAGTGCCATTTTCTCCCCAACCCCTCCCTCCTCCCATCCCACCCTCCCTACCTCCCCCCCACCCCCGTCCATTTAAAGTACAAAATCTAGGATACATTAAACCAGTCAAACAATGTTGTCATTCAATAAAAATAAACAAGAAATTCTACTGAGTCCATTCTTTTCTTTCCTTCTCCTTCCATCAACTTAGGTATTGATTGTCCCCGGTAGGTTTTCGCTATTGTATTTAATGTAAGGCTCCCATATTTGTTCAAATATTTCAATATTATTTCTTAAACTATATGTTATTTTTTCTAATGGAATACATTTATTCATTTCTATATACCATTGTTGTATTTTCAAATTATCTTCCAATTTCCAGGTTGACATAATACATTTTTTTGCTACGGCTAGAGCTATCTTAACAAATCTTTTTTGTGCACCATCCAAATCAATTCCAAATTCTTTGGTATATTGTTTTCTGTAATTTTATTTAATATTTGGTTTAGATGTTCCCAAAATTTTTCTACTTTCTCGCATGTCCAGATTGCATGAATTGTTGTTCCCATTTCTTTTTTACATCGAAAACATCTATCAGATACTGTTGGGTCCCATTTATTTAACTTTTGAGGTGTAATGTATAGCCTGTGTATCCAGTTATATTGTATCATACGTAACCTCGTATTTATTGTATTTCTCATCGTTCCAGAACATAACTTCTCCCATGTTTCCTTTTTTATTTTTATATTTAAATCTTGTTCCCATTTTTGTTTAGTTTTACCATTTGTTTCCTCATTCTCCTTTTCTTGCAGTTTAATATACATATTTGTTATAAATCTTTTGATTATCATTGTATCTGTAATCACATATTCAAAGTTACTTCCCTCTGGTAAACTCAGACTGCTTCCTAATTTGTCCTTCAAGTAGGATCTCAATTGGTAATATGCCAGCACTGTATCTTGAGTTATATTGTATTTATCTTTCATTTGTTCAAAGGATAATAATCTATTTCCTGAAAAACAATTTTCTATTCTTTTGATCCCTTTTTTCTCCCATTCTCTAAAGGAAAGGTTATCTATCGTAAAAGGGAGTAACTTATTTTGCGTCAATATTAGTTTTGGTAATTGATAATTTGTTTTATTCCTTTCTACATGAATCTTTTTCCAAATATTGAGTAGATGATGTAATAATGGAGAACTTCTATGTTGTACCAATTTTTCATCCCATTTATATATGTGTTCAGGTATCTTTTCCCCTATTTAATCTAATTCTAATCTAGTCCAATCTGGCTTTTTCCTTGTTTGATAAAAATCTGATAGGTATCTTAATTGTGCGGCTCTATAATAATTTTTAAAGTTTGGCAGTTGTAAGCCTCCTTGTTTATACCATTCTGTTAATTTATTTAGTGCTATCCTCGGTTTCCCCCCTTTCCATAAAAAATTCCTTATTATTTTCTTTAACTCCTTGAAGAATTTCTCTGTCAAGTGCATTGGCAATGCCTGAAATAGGTATAATATCCTTGGGAAAATGTTCATTTTAATACAGTTTATCCTTCCTCTTAGTGTTAGTGGTAAATCTTTCCAATGCTCTAAATCGTCCTGTAATTTTTTCATTAGTGGATAATAATTGAGTTTATATAGTTGGCCGAGATTTTTATTTATTTGTATACCTAGGTATCTTATTGCTTGCATTTGCCATCTGAATGGTGATTCCTTCTTAAATTTTGAGAAATCCGCATTATTCATTGGCATTGCTTCACTTTTATTTACGTGAATTTTGTAACCCGACACTTCTCCATATTCCTTCAATTTCTTATATAATTCTTTTATTGATAGTTCTGGTTCTGTTAAGTATACTATAACATCATCCGCAAATAAACTGATTTTATATTCCTTGTCTTTTATTTTTATCCCTTTTATATTATTTTCTGTTCTTATCAATTCTGCTTGTGGTTCTATAGCTAACGCGAACAATAAGGGTGATAGTGGGCATCCCTGCCGTGTTGATCTGCTTAAGTTAAATTGCTTTGCTATATATCCATTTACTGTCACTTTCGCCAATGGCCCCTTATATAATGCTTTAATCCAATTAATATACTTCTCTGGTAAACTGAATTTTTGCAATACTTTGAATAAATAATTCCATTCTACTCTGTCAAAGGCCTTCTCTGCGTCTAAAGCAACTGCTACTGTTGGCGCTTTACTCCTTTCTACTGCATGAATTAAGTTAATAAATTTACAAATATTGTCTGTTGTGCGTCTTTTTTTAATAAATCCAGTTTGGTCTAGATTTACCATTTTCGGTACATACTCTGCTAATCAGTTTGCTAATAGTTTAGCTATTATCTTATAATCTGTGTAAAGTAATGATATTGGTATATATGACGCTGGTGCGAGTGGATCTTTCCCTTGCTTTAATATTACTGTAATTATTGCTGTTTTACATGAATCTGGTAAGCTTTGTGTTTTATCAATCTGGTTGATTACTTCCAGGAGGGGAGGAATTAATAAATCTTTAAATGTTTTATAGAATTCTATTGGGAATCCATCCTCTCCTGGTGTTTTATTATTTGGTAATTTTTTTATTATCTCTTGTATTTCTACTATTTCAAATGGTTCTGTTAATTTATTTTGTTCCTCTATTTGTAATTTTGGTAGTTCAATTTTAGTTAGAAATTCATCTATTTTCCCTTCTTTCCCTTCGTTTTCAGTTTGGTATAATTGTTCATAGAATTCTCCAAAGTTTTCCTTGATCTCCTTTGGATTATATGTGATTTGTTTGTCTTTTTTCCTTGATGCCAATACCATTTTCTTAGCTTGTTCTGTCTTAAGCTGCCATGCTAGAATTTTGTGCGTTTTTTCCCCTAGTTCATAATATTTCTGTTTTGTCTTCATTATGTTCTTCTCCACCTTATATGTTTGTAGTGTTTCATATTTTATTTTTTTATCTGCCAATTCTCTTCTTTTAGTTGTATCTCCCTTCATTGCTAATTCTTTTTCTATATTTACTATTTCCCTTTCCAACTGCTCTGTTTCCTGATTATAGTCCTTCTTCATCTTGGTTACATAACTTATTATTTGCCCTCTAATGAACGCTTTCATTGCATCCCATAGTATAAACTTATCTTTCACTGATTCCGTATTTATTTCAAAATACATTTTAATTTGTCTTTCAATGAATTCTCTAAAATCCTGCCTTTTGAGTAACATGGAGTTTAATCTCCATCTATACATTCTTGGAGGGATGTCCTCTAACTTTATTGTCAATATTAAGGGTGAATGGTCCGATAATATTCTCGCTTTATATTCTGTTTTTCTTACTCTATCTTGCATACGACCTGATAACAAAAATAGGTCTATTCTTGAGTATGTTTTATGTCTAGCCGAGTAATATGAATATTCCTTTCCATTTGGGTGTTGTTTCCTCCATATATCCAAAAGTTGCATTTCTTCCATCGATTTAATTATAAATTTGGTTACTTTGTTCTTTCTGTTAATTTTTTTCCCAGTTTTATCCATATTTGAATCCAAATTCAGGTTGAAATCCCCTCCTATTAATATGTTCCCTTGCGTATCTGCTATCTTCAAAAAAATATCTTGCATAAACTTTTGATCTTCTTCGTTAGGTGAATATACATTGAGTAGATTCCAAAACTCTGAATATATCTGACATTTTATCATTACATATCTCCCTGCTGGATCTATTATTTCCTCTTCTATTTTAATTGGCACATTTTTACTAATTAATATAGCTACTCCTCTTGCTTTTGAATTATACGACGCTGCTGTTACGTGTCCTACCCAATCTCTCTTTAATTTCTTGTGCTCCAATTCAGTTAAATGTGTTTCTTGCACAAATGCTATATCAATTTTTTCTTTTTTCAGTAAATTTAGCAGTTTCTTCCTTTTAATTTGGATATGTATTCCGTTAATATTTAAAGTCATATAGTTCAGCGTAGCCAATTTATACTTTGTTTATCTTCCCTTTTCGTTTCTCCATCATCACCTTTCCTTCTTATCCATTTCTGCTTTCTTGTTTTGAACACTTTATTAGACAACATTTCTAAAACATCAAACATTTTCCTTATTCTCCTATTTAAAACTTCTTTAACCCCATTCTCCACTCCCCCTCCTGAGTTGTCCTTTATCCCTTGTCGGACAACCACATCTCCCCTCTCCATATGGATTTGCGAATTCACTCGCAAACATCAGCTGATTTTGCAGTGACCGTAACTCCTCACCCAGCACCCCCCAGAAAAGATTTCAATTTTCATATGTAACAAAGGTCACTCTTTTAATTCCCTCCTTATTCCCTCTATTCCATTTCCTTCCCTTATTAATTCTTGTCTTATACTCTATATATTTTCCTCTAAATACGGATACATTCATGTATGCACACTATATATATACACACATATACCCCTTTACACACATACATATAGATCGTGGTCATTTTTACTCTTATTACACGTCTTCATCTCTCTGCTTGTTTTGTAGTTGTTCTGCAAATTTCCTTGCTTTCTCTGGATCCGAGAATAGTCTGTTTTGTTGCCCTGGAATAACTATTTTAAGTACCGCTGGGTACCTTAACATAAACTTATATCCTTTTTTCCATAAGATCATTTTCGCTGTATTGAACTCCTTCCTCTTCTTCAGTTCAAAACTTATGTCTGGATAGAAAAAATTTTTTTGACCTTTATATTCCAGTGGCTTTTTGTCCTCTCTTACTTTCTTCATTGCTTTCTCCAATATATTTTCTCTTGTTGTATATCTTAAGAATTTTACTAAAATGGATCTTGTTTTTGCTGCGGTTGTGGTTTCGGGGCTAAAGTTCTATGTGCCCTCTCTATTTCCATTTCTTCCTGTAATTCTGGTCTTCCCAGGACCCTGGGGATCCAATCTTTTATAAATTCTCTCATATTCTTGCCTTCTTCATCTTCCTTAAGGCCCACTATCTTTACATTATTTCTTCTATTATAGTTTTCTATCATATCTATCTTCTGAGCTAACGGCTCCTGTGCTTCTTTAGCTTTTTTATTAGATTCTTCCAATTTCTTTTTTAAGTCTTTTACTTCCATATCTACAAATGTTTCTCGTTTTTCCATATTTTCCACTCTTTTTGCCAATTCTGATATGGCCACTTCCATTTTATTCATTCTTTCTTCTGCATTCTTAATTCTTTTTATCTCATCAAATTCTTGTAATTGCCATTCTTTCACTGATTCCATATATTCTTTAAAAAAAGATACATCCATTGTCTTGCCTTTCTCTTCTTCTTCCACTTCTTTCTGTTCTTCTTCTTCTTCTTCCTCTGGGTTGACCATCTGTTGTTTCCTTGTTTTCTTTTTACCCTCTTCTTTCTTGTTGTCGTTATTGTCTGTGTTCTGCACCTGCTGCTGTGCACCTGCTCTCTCAGCCGTGGAGATCGACTCCGAAACTGTTCCCCCCTCTCGTCAGTGGGTTTTTTTTCATGCGCGGTTGCGCACTTTTACTCAGCTCTGCGAGCCATTTTTGTAGTCCCGAGCCCGGGACTTCCACTGACCTGAGGGAGCGGGCTTCTCTCTCCGCGGCGGGCCTCTTCGGACAGGTAAGGCCTTCACCTTCTTCTTCCGTCTTTCCTTCTTCTTTTCTTCCCGTTGTTTTTGGTTTTTCTTTCTCCGCTGCCATTTTCTTCACACTTTTACTTTCACTTTGTTTTGGTTTTTAAGTTTGTGCCTTTGTTTTTTCTCTATCTTTTTTTAACTTTTCTGGAGAGGGCTGGAGTTCCCCGACCGGCCACTACTCCATCACGTGACTAACACATTATTCTTTTGATGAGGACCAGACACCAAACATAAGGTCTCTAGGCTCAGCATCCATTGACAAGGACTCTAAAGAAATGAGAAGTGTTGCTGGGAAAAACGTTAGCCCATTGAGTTAGTCTGATATTAAATCCCCCCCAGGCACCTACCATTTAGGCATCTCCTGCGGAATTTGTGGTAGACATGTTGCGTGAATCCATTTTCCTTCAACAGCTCATGGGAGGGATGCTGGAACTTGGGAAGAGATTGTGGTGTGCAACCATAACTACCAGCTACTGGGATTCCTTCTGAAGGACTGGCATTTGAACTGGCAGGAAACAAAATTATTATTTAATATCTAGCACCAACTACCAAATTAATACTTGTGCCATAACAATTCAATTGTCCAAAGGCTCAAAGGGTTGGAGGCAGAGCACTTATTCAGCCTCTCCATCTCCCCATAGGTCACAGATTTAAACAGTTTCAAACAGCATCCAATATCAATGCCCAAACTGGTTTCCAAATACTATGTCCTACTACTGCCTCATTCATACAATACACTCAACAAAGTAAGGACATCTTTGTGCTGCGTTAGTGATTTAAGTCACCCCCACCACCACTATGACACCCGCCCTTCATTTTATTATCCCCTCATTGAAACATTACCCAGAAAACCCCACCTATTTATTTTTCAGCAACTTCCTTATCTTCTTCCAAAAAATAGCCTCAGAAACTCAGGCCTCCACCTATACTTTAGTGGAATATTTTACCCAAACATTTAATTCATGTTTGTTGTGCTTAAATACGACAAAATATTGGGGCTTTTTTTTTTTACATCGGATTTAATTTTTTTCCTACCTTCCAGAGTAGCCGTTCACAGACAGACAATCAAAACTTGAAATCTCCGTTCCCTCACGCCATTTTGCACTGAATACTGGAGATGTGGTAATTATAGAAATCTGACTTGCAAATACTTGCTATTCATTGACCCATTGTTGTTGACTGCCTGCACTTCAGTTTAGACTGCAGGCAGTCCACACAAATGTCTAGGAATGCTGCAGGAAAAATTTCAGAACAGGAATGAGTCACTCATTTCCGTACTGAACTTTTACACAACCTGAGGTGATGGAATTTTTGCAAAAATTTCCGTTACGCAGCAGCTATGTAAAAACTACAAATTTGTTCAGAAGAGGCATTTTGTCTCAGTTTGTGGGCCATCTCACCTGAAGGAGGATGCCCTTGGTCTGTGTTCTCTTGAATCCATCACCCAGCCCACATGGCTTTCCAGAGGAGGATTGGAGCTGTGCCTTGTCTTGCGCTTGCGAGGAGCCTGCAATAAATACACAACCCCATCACCTTTAATGATGAGAAAGGTGGCTTGTTTTACAGACCTACAAGAACCAGAATCCTTGCCTCTTACACCAGTTCCTCAGACATCTGGCCTTTCTTTCTATTTCTGGCCTCATGGCACCAGAAGTCATCCAGAGATTATTACCTCAAGGTCCCACTGTTCATTCTCTTTTCTCACCCCGATTTCACTCTGGAGGACCTCATCTTTTTTCTGACATGTACAAGGACCTCTAGCTTCTCATCCTTCTGCAACACCATCCTAGAGCCACAATGAGATAGTTGCAGCAAGACCCCTTCTGTCATTTAAGAGAAGGTTGGATGTGTACATGGAGGTGAGGGGGTTGAAGGGTTATTGGCGGAGAGCGGGAGGTTTGAACTAGTGGAGTTGTTCTAGTGAACTGGTGTGGACTCGAAAGGCCGACATGGGCTGTTTCTGCTCCGTAAAGGGTTATAGGGTTATATCTATCATTCCCAATAACGACTGAGTCACATATCACCAGCTTTGCCATTCTACACCCTTCCCAGTTGAATTCTTCCAGCAGATTATGTTTAGCAATTAATATAATGAAGGAAGTTAAATAGATTTTGATTAGTAGTGAATTTAGGGGTTAAGGGGAATGTTGAGAAAGTGGAGTTGAGGTCACAGCCAGATTAGCCATGATCTTATTGACTAATGGAGCAGGATCGATAGGCCAGGTGGCCGACCCCTGCTCCTATTTCCTATATCTGTCTTAAATGTAGTGCTTATCTTTGATTTCACCACCTCCTGTGACAGGTGCATTCTAGATATCATCCACTTTATGTTTAAAAAACTTTCCCCCCAAATCCCCCTTATATCTGTTATTTTTGATAACAGTGAGATCACGAGAATTTTTTTGACTAACTACCCTTAACTAGAACATAGTTCAGGACAACAAAGAAAAGGACCTCTCAGCCCATGTCTGCATTGAAAACGATGCCCAATTTATAGAACCAAAGAACACTACAGCATAGAAACAGCCCATTCAGTCCTTCTAATCAGTGCCAAACCATTTTTTTTGCCTAGTGCCACTGACCTGCATCCAGTCCATAGACCGCCATACCTCTTCCATCCATGTACCTGTCCAAATTCCTTTTAAATGTTAAAATTGAGCCTGTATTCACCACCTCAGCTGGCAGCTCGTTCCACACCCCCACCATTCGCTGTGTGAAGAAGTGCCTCCTCATGTTCCTGCTAAACTTTTCCCCTTTAACTCTTAATCCATGTCCTCTAGTTGGTATCTCACCTCCCCTTAGTATTATACTAAAACTTTGTCACTTTCATGTGGTTTGTACTCCTCTATTCCATAGATCAGTGGTTCTCAACTTTTTTCTTTCCACTCACAAACCACTTCAAGTGATCTCTATGCCATCAGTGCGCTATGATTAGTAAGGGATTGCTTAATGTGGTATGTGAGTGGGAAGGAAAGGTTGAGAATCACTGCTATAGACCCAATTGTTACCAAAAAATTTTGTGTGAGAAAAATTGTCATTGGCCCATTTCCTTTGGAGTTATGAAACTGCATGTATCGAGTCAATTAGGTATGATTAAAACAGTGGTTTTCAAACGTATTCTTCCACATTGTTACGGAGTCCAGAGGACCCCAAAAACCAGCAGCGTGGATATGCACCACCACACAGGGTTACTTAAACAAAAGTAATTTTTAATTATAACTGAACAAGAAAATAGAAAATACTTAATTCCCCCCTTTAATACTAAGCACAGATGTGTGTAATGTATATTTAAGATTAGAAAAGTTCTTTGGATCACAGTCCAATCTCACTGGTTGCAGGCAATTCTTGTACTGTGCATAGAAGTTAGCATTAACAAAGTTCACCAGGCTTTGGTGTTGAGCAGAAGGGCTCTTGCTGGTTTTCAGAGAGAGATTCCTTTTCCAGGACATCCGCAACTGATTCCTTCTCAATCAGTCTTGCTGACGAAACCTGCCCCCTTCAGGGTTCTCCAGATGATCCTCTTTCTTTCAGGTCACCTTTCAGACTGCCAGTCTTCTCTTTTGACCAGGCAGCCTTCCAAAATTTATCAGCTTGTCCCTCTGGAATTGATTTCTGTGTCTTCTCTGAGAGCAAAATTCTTCTCCCTCTGCCTGCAAAAATTATATACTCTTCCAGGCAAGCTGTATGTCGATACTTTGTTGCCTCTTGCAAAAAGCACTCTACAAAAGTCTTGCAAATATTCTGTGTTTTAAAATGTGTGCATTTCCTCCCAAACCACCTCTAAATACTCTGTAACAACATACATACTACCTTAAGCAATTTCTTACTAATCACAGAGCACTGATGGCATAGGGAAGGGAATACTTAAAGTGGTATGTGAGTGGAAAGAAAATGGTTAAGAGCCACTGCCCTAGATATTCATGTATCTATCTGAAAGCCTCTTAAATTTATGCCTCTCGGCTTTTCTTGTAGCATTTATTTCTTTACTGGTATTTATTTCTTTACTTATAACACATTAAAAGCTGATTCTCGCCTTTGAAACCTGTGCTGCCTTATAATTACACCCAAATAACCCACAACCCTGTATGTTTTGGAGGATGGGAAGAAACCAGAGCACCCGAGGAAACCCCACACAGGACACGTACAAGGGAGAACATACAAACTCCTTACAGAGAGCACTGGATTTGATCCTAGGTCACTGGGGGTATAATAGCAACACTCTAACTGTTACACTAACTGTGTCAAGATATTTCTATCATGTCACTTTTCAGCCTCTCACCACGAGAATGAAATCTAGCCTAGTTAATCTCTCCTTATAACTCAAGACCTTAAGTCCTGGCCACAATCTTGTGAATCGCCTCTACACCCTCTCCAGTTTAATCATAGAGACATAATCTCGGAACATGGAAAGTGACCTACAGGCCCAACTTGTCCAATTTGAATAACGTGGCCTCCTACTTTAGTCCCACTTGCCCAGATTAGACTGACACCCCTCCAATCCCTTTCCTTCTATGTAACTAATGTAAAGGCTCCATCACTTTGGTAACTTGTTCCATATGCTCACCAACCTCGGAGGGTAGAACTGCCCCTTCACCTTATAGACATAGAACGGTACAGAATAGGACAGGCCCATGTCCCTCGATATTGTAACGACCCACATATTCCTTCCTTAAAGAAAGTATTAAACCCTCCCTACCCCGTAACCCTCTATTTTTCTTTCATCCACGTGTCTAAGAGTCTCTTAAATGCCCCCAATGTTCCAGCCTCATTCACCATCCCTGGAAAGGCATTCCAGGCACCCACAACTCTGTGAAAAAAAACCTACCCCTGATGTCTCCCCTAATCTTCCCTTCCTTCACTTTGTATATGTTCTCTGGTATTTGCTGATCCTCCCCTGGGAAATGGGTGCTGTCTGTCCCTATCTAAGCCTCATACAATCTTGTCGACCTCTTATCAAATCTCCTCTCATCCTTCTATCCTCCAAAGAGAAAAGTCCCAGCTCTGCTAACCTTGGCTCACAAGACATTTTCCAATCCAGGCAATATCCTGGTAAATCTCCTCTACACCCTTTCCAGAGCTTCCACATCCTTCCTATAACGAAGAAGTGTCCAGAACTGTACCTCAATACTCTAAGTGTGGTCTCACCAGAGGTTTGTAGAGTTAGAACATGACCTCTCTACTCTTGAACTTAATCCCCCATTAATGAAGCCCAGCATCCCACTGGCCTTCTTAACTATCCTATCAAACTGTGCTGCGACCTTGAGGGATGTTTGGATTTGAACTCCTTCTGTTCATCCACTCTCTTAAGTAACTGACCATTAACCCTGTACTCAGCCTTCTGGTTTGTCCTTCCAAAATGCAACACCTCACACTTGTCCGGATTGAAATCCATCTGCCACTTTTCTACCCAACTCTGCGTCCTGTTTATATACTCTTCAGCTCCATCCACAATTCCTCCAACCTTTGTATCATCCACAAACTTACTGACCCATCCTTTAGCCTCTCCATCCAGTTCATTTATAAAAATCAGAAAGAGCAGGGATCCCAGAACAGATCCCTGGACCCCCTCCACTAATCACCGACCTCCAGAGAGAAAACTTTCCTTCTACTACTAGTTGCTGCTTTCCTTCTACAAGCTATTTTAAAAAAATCTACACAGCCAAGATTCCACTGATCCTGTGCCTCTTGTGGGGGACAAATTTCCTAAAATCCACGTAGACCACATCTACCACCCGAAGCTCATCAATTTCTTTGTAACCTCCTCAAAGAATTCAATTACTCATGAGGCACGACCTTCCCTTCACAAAGCCATGCTGACTATCCTTGAGTAGACTGTAGTTCTTCAAATGCTCAGAGATCCTATTCTTAAGAATTCTCTCCAATAGTTTGCACGCCACTGATGTAAGACTCACCGATCTATGATTCCCAGGATTCTTCATTACCTTTTTTTAAACAAGGGGACTACATTTGCCATTCACCAATCCTCCAGCTCTTCCCCTGCGGCCAGTGCCAAACCCAGAGCCACGTCACTGGTCACAGCCCTCCAGCCTGCAAAATCTGCCCTTTCTCTGACTTAATCAAGGATTTTTTTATCCATGAGGCTAGATGGTCTGCAACTGTGTGTTCCCTAACTTTCCATACTGGGACCTTATCAAGGTAGCAGTTTCGAGGATTTACTAAAATCCTTATAAATAACCCCAACTGCCTTGCTCTTGCCTGCCCTTTGTCAACTTTTCAAATAATTCTGTCAAGATCATGGGACGTCATTTACACACAAATGCATGTTGGCTCGACTTGATTTTTCCCTGATCATCCAAACATTGATGGATTCTATCTATTAGTACCCTCCCTACCACTGACACCAGACTAACAGGTCTGTAGTTACCCAGATTAGCCTTTAAATCAGTGCCACATTTGCATCCTTGAACATATTCTGTCCTCATTGAGTTTTTAAAAAATGCCAGTGCTTTTGCAGCTGATGTAATGACAAGCGCTGTCTGAGGACCCGGGAAAGTGAGGAGTGGAGACACAACACTCCTTGGCGGAACTGTCTGGGCATGTTGCCAATGGTGGAGAAGCATTTTTGAACAGACTGTAGAAGGGGACCAATGTGTTTCTCTTTTAAACAGTAAAATAAAGGTAATTCCCCCAAGGTGGCAGCACCCATTCTTGGCAGCAAACCACGAGGGATATGGGCTCTGGGCGAATTAGTGGACAGGTGAAAGGTACCAGAGTGGAAAAACACCTGCCTGCTAAGAAGCATGGGAGATGATCCTACAGGGAAGGTGACCACAGTAACCAACCAGCGAGAGGCTTGGAAGCCTTGGACTCATTCTGGGCCTTTGACTGCTGGAGACGAGCTCATGATAACCAGGTATCAGGACTGGGATTTGCGAGCACGCTGATGGTGAACAGGGCTCCCGAAGGGCTTTGGATGCTAACTGCCTTCTATTCCTGAACCAGAGGTTCTGAAATAGGAGGTCAAGTTCATGGCCGGAACAAACAGAGGTTAGGGGAATGCTGGAGGCCAATCAGCATCTCTAAAGGAACCCACTTTTACTTCCCATAGAATGCTACAGGCATTCGGCCCTTCTACTCTGTACCAAGCATTATTCCACTATCCCATTGGCATATTCCATTCCAGAACTCTCAACCTCTCATATATATCTAATTTATTCTTAAACTTAAGATTGATCCTGCATTCACTACATCAGATGGCAGCTCATTCCACACTTCCACCACTCTCTGAGTGAAGAACTTTCCCCTAATGTTCCCCCTAAACCATTCCCCCTTCAGCTTAAAACTAGCATGTATCTCCCCAATCTAAGTGGAAAAAGGTTACTTACATCCACTCTGTACCTCTCATAATCTATCAAATCTACCCTCCTTCTTCACTCCAAGGAATAAAATCTTAACCTGTTTAATCTCTCCCTGTAACTCAATTCCTGAAGGCCTGGCAACATCCTAGTAAATCTTCTCTGTACTCTTTCAATCTTATTGATAACCTTCCTGTAGTTAGGGGAACAGAACTGCACACAGTATTGCAAATTTGGCCTTTCCAATGTCTTAAACAACTTAAACATAATATCCCAACTCCTCTACTCAATTCATAAAGTCAAGATGCCAAAATCTTTCCTTACAACCCTGTCCAGCTGCGATGTCACCTTCATGGAACAATGTATCTGTATTCCCAGATCTCTTTGGTGCTCCGCTTTCCTCAGTGCATTTATCGTGCATGTCCTACATTGGTTTCTCCTTCCAAAATGCAACACTTCACACTTGTCTGCATTAAATTCCATCTGCCATTTTTTGGCCCGTTCTCCCAGTTGGTCCATATCCTTCAGCAAGCTTTGAAAATCTTCCTCACTGTCCAAATGCATCCAAACTTTGTGGTATCAGCAAACTTGCTGATCCAATTTACCACGTTATCATCCAGATGATTAATATAGAGAACAAATAATGGTCCCAACACTAATTCCTGAGGCGCACCATTTGTCACAGACCTCCCTCCAGTTTGAGAAGCAATCATCCACGACCACTTTGTTTTTTCCCATAGTCAATTTCGAACCCAGTTTACAACCTCTCCATGGATACCTAGTGTCTTAACCTTCTGAACTAACCTCCCACGTGGGACCTTGTCAAAGGTTTTACTAAAGTCCCTGTAGACAACATCCACAGCCTTTCCTTCATCTACCTTCTTGGTAACCTCTTCGAAAAACAGGACTTACCACGCACAAAACCATGCTGACTACCCTTATCAGCTCATGGCTGTCCAAATACCTATATATCCTATCTTTCTGAACACCTTCCAATGATTTACCTACTGCTGACGTCAGGCTCACCGGCCTATAATGACCTGGTTTATTTTTGGAGCCTTTTTAAAACAACAGGACAACATGAGCTACCCTCTAATCCTCTGGCACCTCCCCTGTGGCTAAGGATATTTTGAATATATCAGCCAGGACCCCTGAAACGTCTACACTAATCTCCCTCAAGGACCGAGGCAGGATTGTATCTGGCCCAGGGGATTTATGGTCCTTTATTCACTGTAAGGCAGCATGCACCTCCTCCTCCTTTATCTTTACATTTTTCCATGACCCTTCTGTTTGTTTCTCTTCCATCCGTATGCACTATCCCCGTTTCCTGAGTAAATACTGATGGAAAAAAAAACTGTTTAAGATCTCCCCCATTACGTGAGGCTCCACACATAGTTGACCACTCTGATCCCCTAGGGGACCAATTTTGTCCATTTTACTCTTAATATACCTGTAGAAACCCTTCAGCCTCTTGCCTTCTTTTTTGCCACCCTGATTTCCTCCTTGAGTATTTTCTTGCATATTCTCTATTCTTCGTGCCTCATTAGCTCCTTGTTGCCTATACTTGCTGTATACTTCCTCCTCAAACAGATTGCCCATATTCTTTGAAAACCAGGATTCCCTCTGCCTGTCAACTTTGCCTTTAATCCTGACCAGAACATACAAACACTGCACTCTCAAAATTTCACCTTTGAAGGCGAAATTAACACATCGTTGCCAGAAAACAACGTATCCCAATCCACTCTTCCTAGATCTTTTCTCATTTCCATAAAATTTGCCTTCCTCCAATTTAGAATCCCAACATAAGGATCAGACTTATCCCTAATGACGTTAAGGACACTGGACCTAAAATGTTTCCCTACATATACATCTGTCACCTAACCTGTCTGGTTCCCTAATAGAAGATAAAGTATTGCATCCTCTCTCACTGGTACCTCTATATATTGATATAGAAAACTTTCCTGAACACATTTGATGAACTCCAAGACCTTTCACAGATCCCACCTTCCCTGGAACAGATCAATATTTGAAAAGTTAAAATCTTCTACTATGCAGTCCTTGCATGACCCTGTTCTTCTTCTCACTAACTGCACTAACATTCTGATTCCCCTCCCCCTGCAAAATCCATTGGGGCTAGACTAACAAACATAACAAACACAAGGATATTAATCCCCTTCCAGTTCAGGAATCAATCCATCCTGTCGGTACAGATCCAACCTTCTCAGGAACAGAGTCCAATGATCTAGAAACCTGAAGCCCTCCCTACTACACCATGCCCTCAGCCTCGTGTAAAGCTGCCTTATCCACTTGGCATGAGAAGCAATCTTGAGATCACTACCCTTGAGGTCCTCTTCTTCAATCTAGTGTTTTATCCAGCTGAATACATCAGTACTGATGCTCTAGGTTATCTTTAGTCATCTCCCCACCACCCACCCACCCCCACTCCCATTCTTACTTATTATCTTTTTGGATTCTCTCTTACACTGTCTGCCAAAGCCATCTCAAAATATTGTTCAGCCTTCTTTAATTTCTTCTTCACTATGCTCCTATATTTCTTGTACTACTCAAGAGGTAACCTAGAATCTGACTGCCTGCATCCGATACATGTCACTTTTTTTTATGATCTGTGGGAAGCTAAAGAGGAAATTGCAGGAACCCTGGCTTAAATTTTGCATTGTCATTTGGTCAGGCGAGGTGCCAGAGGACAGAATAGTGGCAAATGCCATGGGTCTATTCAAGCAGGGAAAAGCCTGGGTATGACAGGCCAGTGAGTTTAAGATCTACAGTAAGGAAGAAGATATACATGCACTTGAATGGACAGGGTGGATTAGGGATAATCAGCATGGTTTTGGAAGTGGGAGAAACAGAGATATGCATGTTGTATGTATGAATTTCAGCAAGGGATTCAATAAGGTTCCACATGGTAGGGCTGCTGAGAAAGATTAGATTGTGTGGGATCCAAGAAAAGATGGCAGATTGAATAGAAAATTTATGGACGAAAGCAGAGGGTGATGCTGAAGGTTGTTTTTTGGACTGGAGGCCTGTGACTAGTGGTGTGCCATAAGGTTTGATGCTAGGCCCATTGCTGTTTGTCATCTAGATCAATAATTGGGACGATCAGCAATCTTGCAGATGATACTAAAGTATCTACAATTATAGATAGGAAAGACGGTTGCCAAAAATTGTGGCAGGATTTTGATTGGTGGGGGAATTTAATATACAGAAATGTGAGATGTTACATCTTGGGAAGCCCAACATGAGTAGGGCCAACAGAGTCAATGGTAGGAATCTGGGAAGTGTTGTAGAGCAGAGAGATTTAAGAGTACAGATCCATCATACCTTGAGTGTGGAGTCACAGGTAGGTAAGGTGGTCAAAAAGGCTTTTGGCACATAGGCCTTCATCAGTCAGAACACTGAGATTGGAAGTTATGAGGTCATGTCACAGTGTACAAGTCAGCAAAGTTCCATTTGGACAATTGGAGTTCATAAGGATGAGGGGTTATCTCATAGAGGTTATCTCAGAGGTTATCTCATAGGGATTATCTCATTAGGGTTATCTCATAGAAGTGTACCAAAATCATGAGAGAGAAAGAGTCGAGGAATTGTAACCAGAGGACATAGTTTAAGGTGGTGGGGGGAAAGATATTTAATAGCAACCTGAGGGGTAACTTTTTCCCCCCACATAGAGGACAGAGAATGTATGGAATTGGTTTCTGTAAGGGGTGGCATAGGTAGATACAATTGTAATATTTAAGATAAATTTGGACAGATACATGGATAGGATAGGTTTAAAGGGATATGGGCTAAAGACAGATAGGTGGGACCAGTGTGGGTGGGACATCTCGGTTGGGCCACAAGGTCTGTTTCCACGATGTATGACTCTATCTGTGCCTTTGTATCTTGTTAATAACCATGGCTCCTTTACCTTGCCATTGCTGCACTTTATGTCACTGGAACATGTTCATCCTGGCCTTCCTTATCAAACCCTTAAATGTTTCCCATTTGAGAAGGATGTCAAACAATCTGAATCCAAGACTAATGTGACAGTCAAAGAGAATGTTTCAGCATTGGTTCAGACAAACAGTCTTACAGGGGCCGGTGACAAACCCCTCTCAATACTTTCTGTGCAGATTAAAGCTGGAAAAGTAAGCTTCATACTGAAGTCCTACACATTTCTCTGCCTCATTTTGTACTGTTGAATTAATGAATAAACTTCACATTCATGGTAAAAGATCACGTATTTTGTTGAAGTCAATGAATGATGAAAGGAATATTGAAACTAATATAGTTTCAAGTTTACAGATTGCTGGATTGAATAGCAATGAATTTTGTGATTTTCCAAGTGTATATACTCAGAAGTCTATGCCTGTGAATAAGGAGAATATTCCCTATCAGGATGATATCAAACAGTGGGATCATCTAAAAGACGTTTGCTTACCCCAGATTGATGCTCAAATCGAGATGTTAATTGGATTAGATGTACCAAAAGCTATCAAACCTCCAGAAATAATAAGGAGTCAAAATGACGGACCTTTTGCCGTGATAAGGTTGCTTGGATAGACAATTAACAGGCCATTAGCAGGAAACATGAATAATAATCAAGAGACGTCGCATGTAAAGGTCAACCAAATTTCAGTTGACAAACTTAATGAGATCTATGGGAACACAGTTTAAAATTGATTTCCCTGAATGTCTCATAGATATTCAAGAACTCTCAAAGGAGGATAAGTTTCTGGATTAAGTTTCAAATTCTGTTAAACATATTAATGGTCATTACTGTAGAGCATTACCTTTGAAGAAAAATTTGTGTGCCTGATAATAAAATAATTGTAGAACAGCATATGCTGAATTTGAAGAGGAAATTCAAGAGAAAATCTTCTTTTCATTTGGAATATGCATATATCATGTCAGACATGGAAACCAAGGATATGTAGAAAAATGATCAGAAGTCATCTTGGTACATAAAGTTGGTAAAAAATGGTATTTACCTTATCATGGAATTATACATGTACAAAAGGAGAAACTAGGTGTAGAATTTGATTGAGGAGCATTATTTCAAGGAGTTTTATTGAATTCTCAACTCTTACAAGGTCCAGACTGAACCAGTACTTTAATAGATGTTCTGATAGGATTTTGTAAAGAGCCTATTGTAATTGCTGCAGATAATGAAGAAATGTTTCATCAAGTGAAAGTACCATAAGAAGATCATGATTTTCTACGATCGTTATGGTGGCCTAATGGCAATGACAGCAAAGATATGATTGAATACAGAATGACAGTTCGTCTACTTGGAACAACTTCGTCATCGAGTTGTGCAAATTTTGCTCTCAGGAAATGTGCTGAAGATAATGAAGAACCAATAGAAATAATCATCAGAAATAATTTCTATGTTGATGATTGTCTTACTTCAGTGGCTTGAGAAAAAGAAGCAAAGATCTTTATCAAGAATTAGCAGAGATCGGATTAAAAGGTTTCTTGCTTACGAAATGGATTAGCAACAGTCGAGATGTGTTGGCTGTTATTCCTGAGGCAGAAAGAGCAAAGGAGATAAAACATCTTGATTGTGATGTTCTACCTGTTGAAAGAATTCTAGGGGTGCAATGTTTTCAAATTCAAAATTGTTTTGAAAGAACGGCCTTTAACAAGAAGAGGTATTCTTTCAATTGTAAGCTCAATATATGATCCTTTGGGTATATGGGCACCAGTAATATTAAGAGCCAAGAAAATTCTGCAAAAATTGTGCAGAAGAAAATTTGGATGGGATGAAACTCTACCAGATTCAATTGCACAAAATTGGATGAATTGGGTTGAGTGGAGGAGAAAGATTTGAAAAAGCAATAATGCCTGAACTGAAACATCCAATTATCTTAGCTAAGGAATTTCATATTTCTGAATTGATTGTTCAACATATACATGAGAAAACAGGTCATGGTGGTTGTAATCACATGTTATCAGAATTATTCCTGAAATATTGGATACTTGATGGTCCAACAATGATCAAAGGAATTATATCTAAATGTGTTAATTGGCGACGTGCAAATGCTAAACCTGGACAACAATAAATGGCAGATTTGCCACAGGACAGAGTTTCACCTGATGAACCTCCATTTACATACGTGGGAGTTGATTATTTTGGTCCTTTGCGAGTAAAATGAGGAAGAAGTGATAGAAATCGATATGGATCTATTTTTACCTGTTTGACTATGAGAACAATTCATATGGAAGCAGCGTCATCACTCGATACAGACTCTTTTATCAATGTTCTTTGATGTTTTATCGCCGCATGTGGTCAAGTAAAGGAATTACATTCTGATAGTGGGTTTAACTTTACAGGAGCTCAACTAGAGTTATGAAAAGCAATTCAGAATTGGAATCAACATCAAATTCATGATGTATTACTTCAGAAAGAAATTAATTGGATATTTAACCCACCCACAAAGTTACATCATTGAGGTATGTGGGTAAGAATGATTACATCAATCAAGAAAATTCTTAATTCCATTTTGAATAATCAAATACTGAATAATGACAGTTTTGTGTGAAATCATAATTATTTTAAATAGTCGTCCAACAACTAAAATTTCCGTCGATTCAAATGACATCAAGGCACTTACACCGAATCATCTCTAACTTCTTAAATCTAAACCTTTAATGCCTCTGGGTCAATTTCAGAAAGAAGATATTTATGTAAGACGCAGATGGAAACAAGTGCAGTTTATTGGGATTTATTTTTAGAAAAGATGGATTAAAGAATATCTTCAATTATTACAAGAAAGTTAAAAAAATGGTCTAAAGCTAAACTCAATTTTGTATGTGGAGACATTGTAATTATCATGGACAATTCTGCACCAAGAAATTCTTGGTTTCTGGGGAAAATTGTGGACACAGTTCCAGACAAGAAAGGTTTCGTTTGGCAAGTGCGGAATAAAACCAAAATTGGTTACTTAAATTGACTTATTACTAAAATCTGTTTTGATTTTTAATCTTCTACTTAGCATATTTACTTTTGTATCTGTAATAGTAATTATTATATATTAGCCATTAATGTCTATTATAATGATTAGGAGTCAGAATGTCAAGGTTAAAACCTTGTGTTTTTTGTTTCATCGTTAAATTCTTGTGGTAAATCTCTTTATCACACAGTGACTATGATGTAATATGTCATAATATCTGGGCAGACTAGGAGCTTTCATCTCATTCTCAACAAACTATGGAGGAGACGCAAGCTCGAGATAATTTTCTTTGAATTCGTCTTATTTCATCCTATCGAATATCGTTATGTCGTTAAATACAGTAAATGTTTTGTTTATTCATCGTTATGAAAATCTTAATGGAAAGTTATGCAAAATGTTTATCTGTTTTATCAACCACTTAAAGCTGCATCTACAAAGTTTGGTTAATTGGATTAATAAGATAGTAATTCAGAATATCGTCCCCACATTTCCTTGAACATGTTACATTTTGAAATTAGGAAATAATAGAACCTGGAAAATGTCATCTATACTTAGGTAAAAGTTCATTTTGGCTATGACCAACCTCTCATAGCATTTCGTTGCAGGAGAGAGTGCTACTAGATGAATGTCATTGATCTTCTTGGGTTGACGCCCTTTGAAGCAGGTGAGAACCTCTGATTGCAGCAACGAGTGTTTGAAAATGTCCATGAACACTCCACCTAATTTACCCTTCTTACCTTGGTGCTTGTACTCCACTATACTGTTCTGCTTCCATGTACTTCATTTGCCTTCCTTGTTCTCCTTAATCATTTCAGTCCCTTTCTGTCTTGGTCCCCACCCTGTGGCAGACTAGTTCAAAGCTCACTGCCTGCACTGTGACAGTCAGCATTGCATGCCACCTTTCTAATGCAACCTAACCAGTTTTTCATACATGATATCCTGTGATTTACACTTCCTTTCTCTCTACTCTCCTCTACTTCCCCTCCCTCTAACCTGATGATGCCTGTTCCTGTGTTGCACTGTTCTTTGTTAGTCTGCTGAGAGAGCTGAATGGTCTAAGGATAGGCAAGTCTCCTGGAGCAGATGGATTGCATCCGCGGGTTCTGAAAGAAGTCGCAGTCGAGATTGTGTAGACATTGATAATGATTCTTCTGGAATCAATAGATTCTGGCATGGTCCCAAAAGACTGCAAAATTGGAAATGTCACCCTACTATTCAAGAAGGGAGGGAGCCAGCAGAAAGGAAATTATAGATCGATTAGTCTGGCATCAGTGGATGGGACTCGATTATAAAGGATGAGGTTATGGAGTACTTGGAGGCACATGACAAGATAGGCCAAAGCCAGCATGGTTTCTTTTATGGAAAATCTTCCTCGAATCTATTGGAATTCTTTTGAGGAAGTGACTAGCCGGTATGATAAAGGAGATAAAGTGGACATTGTGTAATTGTGTAACCGCATATGAGGTTACTTGTCAAGGTATAACAGGAAACATACTAGCATAGTAGAGCATTGGCTGAATGGCAGGAAGCAGAATCAGAATACAGGAATCATATTTTGGTTGGCTTCCAATTGCTAGTGGTATTGGGGCTGCTTCTTTTTATGCTGTATATCAATGATTTAGTGTTGGAATGAAAGGCTTTGTGGCCAAGTCTGCAAATGATACAAAGGTAGATAGAGGAGCAGGTAGTGTTGAGGAAGCAGGGAGGCTGCAGAAGGACTTAGACAGATTAGGAGAATGGATAGAGAAGTGGTAAATGAAATACAATGCTCAAAAGTGTTCAGTCAAGCATGCTGGTAGAATAAATGGGCAGACTATTTTCTAAATGGGGGAAAGAAATGGAAAATTCCCAGATTCAAAGGGTCCTGGGAGTCCTCATGCAGGGTAGCCTGAAGGTAAATTTGCAGGTTGAGTTGGTGTGGTGAAGGCAAATGTAATGCTGGAATTCATTTCAAGAAGAACAGAATATAAGAGTAGGGATGTGACATTGAGGCTTTATAAGGCACTGGTGAAACCTCAGTATTGTGAGCAGTTTTGGGCTCCTCATTTAAGAAAGGATGTACTGACATTGGAGAGGGTTCAGAGGAGGTTGACAAGGATGATTCCAGGAATGGAAGGGTTATCCTCTGAGGAGCAATTGATGAATCTTGGCCTGTAATCATTGGGGGTGGGGTGGGGGGGGAAATCTCATTGAAATACATCAAATCTTGAAAGGCATGGACAGGTTGTGTCTAGGACAAGAGGACTCAACTTCAGGATTGAAGCGTGTCCACTTACCACAGAAGTGAAGGAATTTCTTTCGCCAAAGTCTGATAAATCTGTGGAATTTGTCCCCACAGTTGGGGAGGCCAGGTCATCGGATGTATTTAAGCTAATGATTGACAAGTTCTTAATTAGCCAGGGTATCAAAGGATATGGGGAGAAGGCTAGGCAGTGGGGCTGTGGGAAGATGGATCAGCTCAGGATTGAATGGCGGGCAGACGATGGCCTGAATAGCCTATTTCTGTTCCTGTTTTATGGTCCTGAGGTCCTTCAATCCAGCCAACATCTTTGTGAATCTCTTTCCACGCATGAAACATTTTTTTTTACCCTGAGGTTGATGGGTATCTGCTGTTCACTATCTGAAAGGGTTGGGGGATGGGGGAGGTTATGGTTAAACACAAACCCCTATCACGTTTTAAACATAACCTGAACATGCACTGATAAGCTGTCAACTGCTGGGCTTCTAACCAGTGCTGGATTTGGGGATTAGTCCAGGGAGAAGGCCAGTGTGCTGATGGCTTACTCCCTCTCATTAAAGCTCTATAATCTATGATGCTGTATGAAGATGGTGGCTGTGGTAACAGACTTTAAGAAAGCACTCTCAGTGAAGCATGAATTCCAGTTTATTTTCCTTGAAGTGTAGCAGTACCTCTAAGAAGCAGATTCAGTCACTCTTACCTTTGTATCCAATGGCCTCCCTTCTTTCACAACAGGATAGAACCTGGGTGTTTGACTTGGATCCTTTAATCGGGGTGTGCGGGGGGTTCGAGGGGTCCGCGCACCTCGGTAGTTTGGTGATTCTGGCACGGTTGTTGGCAAAGATCGTGCTACGCAAAATACTGGTGGTTCGGCTGCACCAAACAATTTGTTGGCCAATGCATCTGTAGGTACTAGGAACATACATGCAGCTCAAGTTACAGCAAGAGCACAGCCCAATGGTCTGCATTTAATATATGTTACACAGTGTACATGATTACAAAACTACCACGAATCAAGTTACACACTCCTTAGCTCCTAATAACTTAATACTAAGCAATTTAATGAAAAAACTTTCTTCCTGACGAGGGGATTTGAAACATCAAAATGCTGCCATTGCTGGAGTTGCCTGGAACACTGCGGAGAACACACAAAAAGGTGGCGTTAGGGATGTAGGTATAGGCAGGAAGATAAAGAGTGGCAGTGAGATGTGCCTCCAAACAGCACGCAAGGTGGTACAAAAGAAGGGATAAGGGAAAAAGGGAGAGAGAGAGAGAGAGAGAGAGAGAGAGAGAGAGAGAAAGAATGACAAAACAAGAACAATAGGCCAAAAGGCTCACGGACACTATATCAACTCAATTCATCTCAGTTCATCTCTGTTCATCTTTCCCAGAACATAATACTTTCAGATATACATCCACACCCATTTGAGCCACTACAACCATTGGACACCTGGACAACAAAGTTCAATTTTTTTGTGAGTACACGAATGATATAACACATATAACCCATCAGTCTTTTATTTATTGAATATAGCTTTACATTCAACACCATAGTTCCAAACAAACTAATTTCCAAACTTTCAGAAACATAAATCAGCATCTGAACCCTCAATATTCTGACTGGCAGATTGCAATGAGGATCGGTGACATTCCTGTCATGAAAAACCTTAACACTGCTGCCCTGAAAAAGAAATGCACTCAAACCTTCACCATACTTCCTACACACTCATGACTGTGTGGTCAAGTACTGCTGCAACTCCATCTACAAGTTGTAGATGACACCACCATTGAAGGCTGGATCTTAAACAACAAGGAAGTCTTTGTGTCACGATAACAACCTTTGCCTCTCTGCCAGCAAAACAAAGGAGCTAGCCATTGACTTCAGGATGTCCCTATATATTAACTGTGCTCTTCTTGCGGAGAACTTCAAGTTCTCAGGAGTAAATGTCACCAAGTTGTTATTGCTGGTAAGTTGTACTTGCCCAATAACAGACTTGCCCAATCAATTGGCCCCAGCTCTTACCTAATACTGATGTAATTAGCCTTTCCCCATTTAGCACTTTCCTGAGGTCCAGTCTCACCCTTATCCATAACTATTGAACACCTAGAGATAAGATCACTGCTGGCAATGCTCTCCTACTGAAACTCTGATCACCTGACCAGCTCCACTTCCCATTGCAAGGTCTAATATGGAACCTTGCCTTGTTGGACTATAGACTGACTGTGTCAAGAAGCCCTCCTGGCTGAACCATAACAAATTCTACCCTGTCTACGCTTCTGGTACTATGGAATCACAGTCAAACTGGGAAAATTAAAGTTATTGACTAGACCAACACTATTCATTTACACCTTTCCATAATCTGCCTACATGTACCTGTTCCTCTATCTCCCACGTCATTGGGTAGCCTATAGAATAACTCCATCATAGTGACTGTACCTTTCTTATTCCAGAGCTCTTCCTTTATTGCCTCCCTGGACGAGCTCACCAAGGTGTCCTCTATTAACCTCTTCCGATCCAGGGAGACCCAACCTGTTTCTTCAGTCTCTCCTCATGAGTGAACTGCTTCATTCCAGCCAACACCTTGGCAAATCTCCTGTTTCTCACATCCTTCCTTACCTAGGAGACAGTGGGGGCAAGGGAGTAATAGCCCAAGGAGCAGTGGGAGCAGTTTTGCTAATAGCCTTGAATCTGGTCCAGCAGCAGTTTCAAAATGTGCATTACAAGTTCAGAGACAGATTCAAATTAACTGACTCAAGGTCAGTATGAAACGTGGAGAAGGTAACTTTATGCAGCAGGATGTTTTAATCCGAAGTACACTGCTTGAAAGAGAATATTGGAAATCTGAGAAAAGAGTAGGAGATTGGGATTTTTTGCATGGCTTTTCCTTGGAGCCGCCCAAGCTCAATGACCCCTTTTCCTACAGGAAGTTTAGACCGATAATTCTTTTTACGTTTTCAGAATTTTGTACTTAGCTCAGGTTCTGGTACACATCCAAAGAAATTGTCTCTCTGGATTCTTCATACATGAGATGACATGATACTTTACGGGTCTAGACCAGTTGGATCCACTCCTTTGCCTTCCCCTCATTACCTTGCCTCACTATATTTGTTCTTCTGCTGCTTTCTTCATCCCTCTTTGCCTGCCTTCCTTTCCACTCCAGCTCTTCCAAGCACCACACATGTACGGGACACAGAGGACTGGACTCTGGAAGGTGATGTTAACATGTAACAGCTTCTCAGACTTTCTTTCAGCTTTCAGAAGAGAAGAGGAAGTTTTCTACCCCCGAGTGAAGACACTGCACTTTAATCTCAACCCTTTGTGTGACGCAGATATTTGACGGGTTAATGAGTGCTTGCACTTCACCAATAGTTAGCAGTCAGAACCATCATACTCCAATGTAGTGGAAATCCTTCCTTACCCTGCTGTGGCCGAGGAGGACCAGGTGGAACCTCTTGATTCGGATCAACAGGTGGTCCGGGCGCGAGTGACTTAAATTCCTCTCGGCTGATCATGTGAAGCTTCCGGAAATTTTCTACTTCTTGCTATAAAGTACAGAGAGTGTAATTTAGAGGGAGGGAAGGAGAGTGAGATGGAGGGGATGTGGAGGTGGGGAGAGAGGGAGGGGATGTGGAGGGGTTAGAGGGAGAGGAGCTAGAGGAGAGTAGAGAGAAAGGAAGTGGGGAGAGAGAGAGGGAGGGGTTGGAGGGGAGATGGAGTGGGCAGGTGGTGAAAGGAAGGGAGGTGGAGTGGAAAAGAAGGGAAGCTGGAGAGAAAGGGGAGATGGAAGTGAGAGCAAGAGGGAGAGATGGTGGGTGGAGAACAGGAAGGAGAGTGAAAGGAAGGAAGGAAAATGAACAGGAGAGGGGACAGTATGTGAGAGGGCAAGAGGGAGGGTGTGGGAGAGAAGCAAGTGGGTGGAAGGGAATTAATGGATGCGAGGAAGGGGGAGTGAACGAGCAGAGGGGAGAAGGCAGGTGGGAGTAAAGTGAGCAAGCATGGAGAGACAAATAGAATGGAGGGAGAGGAGAAGCAACAGGAAGAATATGAGTAAATGGAGGAGGGAGGGGATTGAATGGACAGATGATGCAAATGAATGTGGGCTAACAGGAATCCGTGGATGGGGAGATGAGAATGGGTAAGGAAGGAGGAGTAAGGAGAGTTAGGAGGAATGAACAGGGGTTGATAAGCAGATTGGCAGAGTGAGGGATTGGGAACATAGTCAGGGGGAATGAGCAGGGAGGGAAAGATGGGAGCAGAAGGGAAGGAGGGTGGAAGATGAACTTAGAAGCAAGACAGAGGGGTGAAGTGTCAACGCACCCTGACTGCCAAATCACAGTGATCTGGCACATTCTTTCTTCCAAGTTACCAGCTCCACAATTGCCTTTTTCACAGCAATTGAAATGCTGATTGGAGAGCTGTAAATCAATCAGTAATATCCATTTCGAACACTCCAAATGCACCCTTTTAGTTTACAATCGGGTTCCACTTTAATCAATTTTTCATGATTGAATATACATGTGGATAAAACACAAACAGGCAATTGAGAGGCAGAAGGGAGCCATTGGCAATTACCAGTTAGGTCTTGGTTACTACCTGGATCACTCGACCACTGACGTTTTCAGCAGAATTCTTTGTTAAACTGTGAAACCAGTCAGAGTAGAAAGGGCTGACCAGGCGTTTTTACTGAACATAGAGATCAAGATGGTTCTTCTCATGATGCAAATTTCAACCAGAAAATGACAGACATCCGGAGAGAAGCATCCAGTGAAAATGAGCCTCCAAACCTTGCAACAATGAGTTCCTCACGCTAACGAAATAAACCTCATCACAACCAGGCTCCCACATTATTCAATTCAAAAGTCCAATGTACGTGCATTATTTTTTCTCTAAATGGCAGAATGGATTTCCTCTCTCTCTCAACCCATTTTCAGTTATTGTTCTTTGTCAGACTTAAGATTTTGATGCCATTTATTACCATGCCATGGAGATGTGTTTAGCAAATCTCCACACTTTTAAGAAGATTTTTGTTACTTTCAGACTTGTGGACATACTTTGGGATATCTGTGAGAAAGGGACCTGTTTGTTGCCCATCAATTCACAATTACTTTAACAAATTGTTAAACCCAGACCCAGACCGGTGACAAAGGGATGCTACGGGTAGGTTTTGGAGGAGAACACAGTTTAAATGAATCAAGACTGGGAACAACCCGACAGATTTGAGAAAAGTAATAGTCAACAGGTCAACCTCTCAGCAGGTTGAGCTTCACAGTGGATCAACTTTTGAAACTCACCAATTAACCACAGAATTACCTTTATTGTTGCATATTCTGGCTCATAATCCTCTTTCCACAGATCTTGTTCGTAGTAGTAAAGACCATCATTGATGACCTTGCCAAACTCAGATGCCAGTTTGGCCCTGGAGACATGATTCCCTGTCCTGTCCCCTCCAGGATGTTTCCTCAGATATGGAGGGGTCTGTGTAACAATTAGAATTTTGTTTACGTCATGATCATCAATTTCACAGTCGGAGTCTTCATCTGACCAGTCGGTGAATGTGTTCTTGCGCCCAGCCATCTGCTGCATTTCCTCATCGAACATAAAATCCAACTCTTCCTGCTCCTCGTGGTCTGACTTCTGACATACTTGTGATTTGAGTTCTTCAGACTTCTGAAACAGACAGATACAGCATATTAATGCTGCGCTGCAATATACCAATACCCTCAATTTGTACATTACAGACAATAGCTGGTAAGCAATCCAGGACAGCAAATTCAATTGAATATTAATTGGTCTATAGAGTCACACTTCAATACCTTTATAGCATTATTTTATCAGTGATTATAATCCATGAATTGATTTCATTCGGTACTTTAAATTTCAACGATTTCCTGAACTATGGTAGCAATTGGTTGTGAATTTTGTTATAATAGCACTGATATGACAGACAACTTTCAGCGGTTCTCTGAAGTCAGATTTATACATACCATGTCAAAACAACAGCTATCCAAAAATCACAACTCAGAAAGAGGGAGAAGAGTCATATAGCACAGAACAGGCCCTCCAGTTGACATTCTGGGCGAACCCCATCTGCCTGCATTGGGTCCACGTGGTAGTTTTCTTTTGAAGCTGGCAGACTTTAACATCTAAGTCCTGCCGACGCTGGTAAATCACCCCTGGACTTTTTGTAACATCCAAACAGATTTGTGACTGGGCTTACTTGTGTTCACTGCATTCTCTGAAGTCTGGTGTCTGTAGCAGTGTTGCTTGTTTGAAATTGGGAAGTTGTTCTTTGCTGTGATCGGGAGGAACAGGTTAGAGTTTAAATAATTAATGTTCTAAGTTGTACAGTCTATGTAAAAAGATGGCTGCGCCGGTGTATTTTGGCTGCCTGTCGTCGTTTATATCGTAACTAATTTATTCCTAATTGTATGTTCCGGGCTTTGAATCAACGTGCATTGTGTTAAATGCATTGTAAAAATAAACTACTAACTACTTTTCCAAAATTTGCCTATTCATAAATCTGCCAAAATGTCTTTTGAATGTCAGAATTGTGCCCACTTCTACAGCTGACTGGCAGCTTGTTCCTGATGCAAAAAGCTGACCCTCAGCTCTGTCTTGAATTTCTCCCCTTTCATCTTAAACCTATTGGAGAGGGACCATTAAAAACCTGGCAGCAGGGTTTGCTAGCTCTACTGGGGAGAGCTTAAACTAGTTTGGCAGGTGGATGGGAATCAGAATGTGAGGGCAGAAGGTGGAAAAGATGATGCAATGTGTTGTGGGTTTGTGAGGAAGGCCAGGCAGGGGAGGAAGCAGAAAGGGAAACATAGAAACATAGAAGATAGGAGCAGGAGTAGGTCATTCGGCCCGTCGAGCCTGCTCCGCCATTCAACGAGATCATGGCTGATCATAAAGTTCAGGACCCCGTCCCCGCCTTCTCTCCGTAACCATTAATACCTTTATACTGAAGAAATAGATCTAATTCCCTCTTAAATAGATTTAATGAATCTGCCTCTACTGCCCTCTGTGGCAATGAATTCCACAGATTCACCACCCTCTGGGTCAAGAAATTCCTCATCTCAGTCCTAAATGGTTTGCCTATTATCCTCAAACCATGGCCTCGGGTTCTGGATTTTACCATTATTGGAAACATCCCATCTGCATCCATTCTGTCCAGTCCTGCCAGAATTTTATGTCTCTATGAGATCCCCTCTCAATCTTCTAAACTCCAGCGAGTACAATCCTAATTTGCGCAACCTTTCCTCATAAGTCATTCCTGCCATTCCAGGTATCAGCCTGGTGAATCGCCTCTGCACTCCCTCCATTGCAAGAACATCCTTCCTTAGATAAGGTGACCAAAACTGCACACAATACTCCAGGTGGGGTCTCACCAAGGCCCTGTACAGCTGCAGTAAGGTATCCTTGTTCCTAGACTCAAACCCTCTTGACATGAAGGGCAACATACCATTTGCCTTTTGAACCGCCTGCTGTACCTGCATGCTCGCCTTCAGAGACTGGTGTACAAGTACCCCTAGGTCTCTCTGCACTTCCCCATCTCTTAATCTATTGCCATTCAAATAGTAATCTGCCCTCCGGTTTGTATTACCAAAGTGGATAACCTCGCATTGATCCACATTGTAGTGCATTTGCCATGGATCTGCCCAGTCCCTCAATTGATCCAAATCACACTGGAGCTTCCTGACCCCCTCTTCCGTGCACACAACCCCTCCTAGCTTAGTGTCATCTGCAAATTTGGAGATATTACATCCAATCCCCTCATCCAGATCATTAATGTAAATTGTGAACAGCTGGGTCCCAGTACAGATCCCTGTGGCACCCCACTGGTCACCGCCCGCCACTCAGAAAACGAGCCATTTATCCCAACTCTCTGTCTTCTACCTGCCAGCCAGTTCTCAATCCACATCAATACTTTGCCCTCAATCCCTTGAGCCTTGATTTTGGAAGCCAGTCGTTTATGTGGGACCTTATCGAAGGCCTTTTGGAAGTCCAGGTACACCACATCCACTGGCTCTCCCCCATCTATTTTACCTGTCACCATCTCAAAGAATTCCAATAGATTTGTCAAGCACGATTTACCTTTTGTAAATCCATGTTGACTCCGTCCGATCCCTGCTCTGCTAGTCATATGCTCCGCTATTACATCCTTAATAATGGATTCCATCATTTTGCCCACTACTGATGTAAGGCTCACAGGCCGATAATTCCCTGCTTTTTCTCTACCCCCCTTTTCAAATAGTGGGGTAACATTAGCTACCCTCCAATCCATGGGTACTGATCCTGAGTCTATCGAGTTCTGGAAAATAATTCTTAAAGCATCTGCTATCTGAATGGCCACTTCCTTAAGTACCCTAGGATGTAGATTATCAGGTCCTTGGGATTTATCTGCCTTCAATCCCATCAATTTCCCCAACACCATGTCCTTAGAGATACTGATTTCTTTCAGTTCCTCCCTTACCTTAGTCTCTTTGTTTCCCAACATCCTTGGGAGGTTATTTGTATCCTCTCTTGTAAAAACAGAACTAAAGTAAGAATTTAATTGGTCTGCCATTTCCTTAGTCCCCATTATATATTCCCCTGATTCCGACTGCAAAGGACCAACTCTGGATTTCACCAATCTTTTCCTCTTGACATATTTGCAGTCGGTTTTTATATTTGCCGCAAGCTTACTTTCGTAATTTATTTTTGCTCTCTTGATTAATCCCTTTGTCCTCCTTTGGTGCATCTTGAACTGCTCCCAGTCTTCGGTTGTGGTACTTTTTTTGGCCAATTGATATGCTCTCTCTTTGGACCTAATGCTGTCTCTAATTTCCCTTGTTATCCACGGTTGAGTCACCTTTTTTGGTTTATTTTTATGCCAAACCGGTATAAACGATTTTTGCAATTTCTCCATTAGATCTGTGAATGCTTTCCATTGTCTATCCACAGTCAACTCCCCCATAAACACCACCCAATCAATCTTACTCAACTCCCGTCTCAGGACCTTACTCTTGGTTTTAATTTCATCACTCTCCATGTCGAGTGAGAAATCGATCATATTGTGATCGCTCCTACCCAAAGGGCCTCGTACAACAAGATTGATGATTATCCCCTTATCATTGCATAATACCCAACCTAAAATGGCCTGCTCCCGAGTTGGTTCCTCGACATATTGGTCTAGATAACCGTCCCGTAAACATTCAAGGAATTCCTCCTCCTCAGTATTTTTACCAATTTGACTAGTCCAATCTACATGCAAATTAAAGTCTCCCATGATGACAGCTGTTCTCTTATTGCACACTTTTCTAATTTCTCTTTTAATGCCTTCCCTCACCTCTACACTACTATTTGGAGGTTTGAATTTTGCCTATTTCAATACAATATTAGGAATAAGGGAGATGAACTCAGAGGATGGATCAGTATGTAGAATTACGACGTTGTGTCTGATACTGACAGCTAACTAAAGGATTGGATTGGTTAATACAAGTACCGGGGTTTAAAAGGGATAGGATGTAGGATGGGGGGTAAATGGAGGTTGGGGAGTGGCATTACTAGTCAAGGGTAGTATCACATCTGCAAAAAAGGAGGATGCTGTGGAGGGAGTGTCAATTGAGTCGCTGTGGGTGGAAGTCAGAAATAGGAAGGCAGCAATTATTGTACTGGGAGTAATCTACAAGCCTCAAAATAGCCCTCAGGACATTGAGGAACATATTAATAGGTAGATGGTGGAAAGGAGCAGAAATAACAGTTGTTGTTATGGGAGACTTCAACTTCCATATATTGAGTGCCAACTCCTTACTGCAAAAGGGATAGATGGAGCAGAGTTTGTCATGTGTGTCACAGAAGGATTCCTGACCAGTTGTCCAGGAGAGGTCATACTGGATCTAACGCTAGGTAATGAATCAGGTCAGGTGATTAACCCCAACCCTAACCCTAACCCAGGTGACAGACCATTTGGTGGGGGATCATTTCAGTGGTAGTGACAAGAACTACCTGAGAGTATAAAAGCAGACAAAATGGTTAAAGTGTTTAATTGGGGAAGGGCTATTACAATGGGATGAGACAGGAACTAGGGAGAATAAATTGGGAACAACGTTCTTGAGAGAAAGCACAGAAGTCACGTGGAGGATTTTTAGGGACCACTTGTGTGCGGCTCAGGATGTTCATCCCATTGAGACAGGGAAAAAATGGTAGGAAAGGGAACTGAGGTTGACGAAACAGGTGAAACAGCTAGTCAAGAGGAAGAAGGAAGCGTAAATTAGATTTCAGAAGCACAAAACAGGAAGGGCTCATAAGAATTATATGGTAGCCAGGAAGGAACTTAAGAAAGGACTTAGGAGAGCTAGAAGGGAGCTTGAGAAGGCCTTGGCAAGTAGGATTAAGGAGACCCCCAAGGCGGCTTATGCGTATGTGAAGAACAGAAGGATGACAAGAATGAAGGCAGGTCCACTTAAAGATAAAGGAGGCAATGTAACTGGAGGCAGAGGAGGCTGGGGAAATCCTAAATGAATACTTTGCTTCTGTATTCACTGCAGAAAAGGACTTGATCAAGGTGAGGTCAGATTAGAACAAGCTTATGTGCTGGACCATGTTGAAATTAAGAAAGAGGAATGACAAATCCCCCGGAACAGGACAACCCCAGGTTGCTATAGGAAGGGAGGAAAGAGATTGCTGGGGAATTGGTGTTGATCTTTGGTCATTTTCTTATATTGTCTGGTAAATTATATAATAAACTCTATGTTTTTGTTAACATTTAAAGTCCTAATACTGATGACCTGAATTTTTTTGAACGCTTGTCTTTTACCATATTTGAATATGTATTCTTTGATAGTAGGCGGTGACTTAAATTGTTGGCTTGATCTAGTACTTGAATGTTCATTTCATAAAATCGTTAATTTAAATAAATCAGCTGTACTTATAAATTCTTTATAATCTCGGGTTATTGACAAATGGTGATTTCTTCATCCTGATGATAAAGGATTCTTTTTTCATTCTTGAATTGATTACTTTCCTAAGGACCAGCAATTAGTTTATTCTGTTGACTTTTGTTCTTACATAAGCATACTAATTTCTGACCAGTGATTTTGACTATCAATGCCCCAGATTTACCTAGAATTACTAAGCAATGGTGGTTAAAAACCCTTTTATTATCAGATTATGATTTGTTGAAATTTATGAAAGATTAAATTGCCTTTTATTTAATAACAATTCCATGCTGGAGGTTTCCGTTTTAGTAATTTGGGATAGTTTTAAAGCTTATATCAGAGGTCAAACAATTTCACTTATAGCTAATATTAAAAAGGATAATTTCAAGAGAGATAATTTGGCTAATCAGCTGAAGTGTATTGACCAACAATGTGCCTTAACTCTGAAACCTGAGCTTTTTAAAAGAAGGGTCAAACTTAAAACTAAACATGACTTGCTTTTTACTTATCCTATACAAACACAACTTTTAAAGAGTAAGTCAAAGTTCTATGCGTCTGGTGAAAAGGCAGGAAAACTTTTAGCTAACTAAATTAAAAATAATACAGCTGAATGGCTTATTACTGAAATTCAAAGAGACAATGGTAAGATTACTAATGATCATGTTGAAATAAATGAGACTTTCTCTAGGTTCTATTCTAAGTTGTACAGCTCTGATTTGATCAAAGACTGACATTCTCTACAGCAATTCCTGGTTGCTTTGACTATTCCTACTGTTTCTTCAGAGAATATATTAAAGTTGGAACAGCCTAACTCTGTAGTCTTGCAAGGTCCTTGGTCCGGACGGCTTCCCTGCGGAGTTTTAGAAATAATTTTCCCAGTTACTGATACCCCATTTGAACTCTGCCTTTACTCAATCCTTAGTTAGTGGGAAACTGCCTGAAACTTTTTATGAAACCTTAATCTCTTTTACTGCTAAAAAGAAAAAGGACCATTTAGACTGTTCCTCCTATCGACCAATTTCTCGTTTAAATACTGACACCAAGGTATTCTCTAAGATTTTAGCTAGTAGGTTAGAGAATATTATGCCTTTAGGTATTTCTGAAGATCAAACTGCGTTTATTAAGGGACATTACTTATAATTTAATATTCGAAGGTTGTTAGATATTCTTTATACTCCTACAGTTTCGTCCTCTGAATGTATTATTTCTTTAGATGCGGAAAAGCTTTTGATAGAGTAGAATGGGAATATTTATTCAGTGTATTAGATATATTTAATTTTGGTCCTCTGTTTATAAATTGGATTAAAATAATACATTTATCTTCTACAGCTTCAGTTTTTTACTAATTCAATTAAACCAAAACCTTTAAGTTGTAATATGGAACTAGGCTGGGATGTCTCTCAGCCCATTATTATTTAATTTAGCTTTGGGACCTTGAGCTGTGGCTTTTTGCCAATCAGCTGATGTCTCAGGAATCACAAGAGTAGGAAATGTTAACAAGGTGTCATTTTATGCAGATGTCCTTTTGTTGTATATATCTAATCCTAATCGGTAGATTCCATCCATTTTATCACTTCTTTATTAATTCAGGTAATCTTCAGGATATAAATTGAATTTGCAGAAGAATGAGCTTTTTGTTTTGAGTTCTTCTTGGTTCTCTAGATTCCTCTATTCCTTTTAAAAAAGCTAAAAATCAGTTCAATTATCTAGGTATTTCTATTACTAAGAAATGCAATAATTTGTTTAAAGAATTTTTTTTAACCTTAATAAGTCATGTTAAGAAGTCCTTGACACAGTGGTCCTCCCTTTCAATGAAATTAATTGGGTGTGTCAATATTATTAAGATGAATATACTTCCTAATTTCTTATATATTTTTTCAAGCTGTATCTTTTTTTGTTCCCAAATTCTTTTTTGATTCATTGGATTCTATCCTATCTTCTTTTATATGGAAATATAAATGCCCCCATCTTAGGAAAGCCTTCCTTCAAAATATTTTTTAAAAACTTGCTTTTGGGATTACCGAACTTTAGATTTTATTAATGGGCAGCTAATATTAGACACATTAATTTTTGGATTCATCATAAGGAAAATTTAAGTGTATCAAATTGGATTAATTTAGAAATTAAATCTACCAAAATATTCTATTCTTTTGATACTTGGAGCACCTTTACCTTTTTTTGGCATCCAAATTAACTGATAATTTTGTTGTTAGACATACATTGAGAATCTGATTTCAATTTAGGAAACATTTTGGGTACCATAGATTTTTATTAATTGGTCCTATTTTAGGTAATTCATTTTTTTAACCTTCGGTTCAAGAAGGTTATCATCAGTGGTTAAATTTAGTAACCAATCTTTTTCAGATATTTTTACTGACCAACATCTTGCTTCTTTTGAACAATTATCCACCAAATTTAAAATACCCACACATCTTTTTTTTCCACTATAGGTTAGGAGTTTTTTTTAAAATTCTTTCATTTTGAAGCTCCCCAAAGACCTGGAACTTATAGGGATAGGAATGATTTACAAGAAATCTCTCTCTGAAGACCACAAGAAGTTTCCTGAGCGGTAACCATTTACCTTTCGAGCACCAAAGCCTGGTGCACTTCATAAATGTTTAATTCTACGCACAGTATAAGAATTGCCTGCAACCAGTAAACTTGGAGGAATGAGAAGTGAGATTGGACTGTGAATCAAGGAACTTTTCTGAACGTACGTACACGTGCGCTTAGAGTTATAAGGGGGTTAAGTTAGGTTACTTAAGTTAATAGTGATAAGATAAAGTTTGATCCTGTTTTCATGTTTAAAGATAATTAAGATCACAAGACAAAGGAACAGAAGCAGGACACTAGGCCCATCGAGTCTGTTCCGTAAATCTACACTAAGCTACTCTACACTAGTTCCAATTTCCAGCCTTTTCCCCATATCCCTTGATTCCCTCACTAATGAGATACTTGTCTACTTCTTGTTTAAATACTCCCAGTGATCTGGCTTCCACTGCTGTATGCATCAGTGTACATCTTGTAGCAATACGCTGGTGGAGGGGGGTTAGAATGGACAGAACCAGCACTGCATTCCTATTAATCTGTTCCACATTTGCTCTCTGAAAATGCTTTCCATTCTGAAATGTATTTTTGTGAATTAGGGCAAATTCGTCCGCTAATCTAGCTGTTTGCCGCCACGTCCCCACATCTCTCATCAAGGTATAATTTAATCTCATTTGGAACACCTTTTAATTTCCTCAATTAATATCAATTCTCTCAATCTGTCAAAATCATTATTCATTCGTTTTGAGGTGCACCAACAGTCAAAATGTACAGATTTCTTCAGAGCAAAATCCATATAAGATTGATTCCATGTTTTCACCAAACTCCTAAATTTTTGTCTATATGCTTATGGGACCAACTCATAAGCTTTCAATACTGCCTGTTTAACAGTATTATAATTTGCCACTTGCTCTGGAGTCAGGTTACAGGATGCCAGTTGTGATTTTTCTCTCAATACACTTTGGAGCATTAGAGGCCACATTTCTTTTGGCCATCTTGAGCTCTCAGCCACCTTTTCAAAAAGCTGAAAATATGTATCTATATCTCTCTCATCAAAAGGAGGAGCTAGATTTACCTCTCTACCAGCCAAAAATCTCTCTTCAGGAGTTACCCTTACTTCTCTCCATTTTGAACTCCTCTAATTGAAAGAGTCTGTCCTTTTCAATTTCCTTGTTCCGTCTTTCAGCTACCTCTAACTCATGTTGTTGTCTCTGCAACTCAAAATTATGTTTCTCTCTTTCTTCTTCCACCCTCAATTTCTCCAATTCCATTTGCAATTCAACAGATCTATCCTCTGGAAAATTTTCCAAGACTTTCCGAACAAATCTTCCCTCACCTATAGATTTCACTATAATCCTCTGTATTTGTACTTTCCTCATCCAATGCTTAACTTCAGTCAGTTTTAATGCCTTAGAAATAGTCATCAGTTCCTCTTTTCTCTTGCTCTTCAGTTCTGCAGGTGATGGTTGTGACAAAAATGTATCAACCTCCATTGCTGCTGTTTTTCCAGACACAAACTTTAAATTAGCTTGTAAAAAAAAACCCAATTAACTAACAAATCGCAAAACTCCATGTTCAAATTCTAAAGGACGAGTCCCCATAAAATGTTACGGAGTCCAGAGGACCCCAAAACCCAGCAGCAATAGATAAGCACCAAATTTAAACACAAGTTGCTTTTAATTATTTTTACACATGAAAACAGAATCAAACTTTAACTTATTACTATCAACTTACTTAGCCCCCCTCTAATTCTAAGATTGTAGAAAAGTTCTTTGGTTCACAGTCCAATCTCACTAGTTGCAGACACTTCTTGTACTGTGCACAGAGGTTAGCATTAATAAAGTTCACCAGGCTTTGGTGCTTAACAGTGTTAGGTCTGCTTTGTTCATGAATGAGTGAGTCAAACACCAGACTGAGTCGAAATCAAGGTTCTTTGTTCTTTATTGCCGGATTGTAACACTTGCAACTAACAGTGTTAGTTGGAGAAGGCGCATTCTGTCGTTATCAGCAAGTGGTGTTTTTTTACATAAATCTTCGTCCGCGAAGCCAAGCCAAAGAGGATACGTACTTAGTAAATTATCATACCATGACATTGTCCAATGAATAAACTGTTGCTATCCTTCTCTGCTAGCTTCCTGCACATCAATTTGTCATCCCCACTCTTATCTTGAGAGTACAAGGTCACAACTGCATCTTGTTATGGCCCAGCACTGGGTGACTCCTTCTACATTCCCAGCTCATGATGTTTTTACCTAACAACAGGCAAATGGTTACCACTCAGGAGGGTTCTTGTTGTTTTTCAGAGAGATATTCCTTTGTTCCAGGACATGCACAACAGATTCCTTTTTAATCAGTCTTGCTGATGAAACTTGCCCCCTTCAGGGTTCTCCAGATGATCCTCTTTCTTTCAGGTTACCACAGAGTTCCCTTCAGACAGTAAGTCTTCTCCTTTGACCAGACAGTCTTCCAAAGTTTGCCAGCTTGTCCCTCTGGAACCAAACTTTCTGTCTCTCCTCTCTCTCAGTCCCTCCCTCTCTGAGAGCAAAGCTGTTCTCCCTCTGCCTGCAAAGATCACATGCTCTTCCAGGCAAGCTGCTGCCATATGTTGCTACTTTGTTGCCTTTTGCAAAATAGCACTCTGCAAAAATTCTGTGTTTTCAAATGTTTGTGTGCAACCTGCTCTACAATCATCCCAAACCACCTCTAAATACTCTGCACAGGTGGAGCTCAATCTTGTTAAAGTGAGGTTTTGGAAGGTCAAACTTGAAGACAGAGAGCATGGTTAATGGTAGGATACTTGACAGTGTGGAAAAACTGAGGGATCCTTGGGTCCAAATCCAGAGATCTATAAAGACGCTGTGCAGTTTGATAGGAGAGTTAAGGCCACCTATGGTATGCTGGGCTTCAACAATTGGGGGATTAAGGTCAAGAGTGGTGAGGTAATGTTGCAGGTCTGTAAGTCTCCTGTGAAACCACACTTAGAATATTATTTCCAGTTCTGGTCACCCCATTACAAGAAAGATGTGGAAACTATGGAGAAGGTGCAGAGGAAATTTACCAGGATGTTGTCTGGATAGGAAAATACGTCTTATGAACTAGAGCTTTTTTCTTTGGATCATTGAAGGATGAGCTGACTTAAAGGTCTGAAATAATTATGAGAGGCATACACAAGGTAGACAGCTTCTTTTCCAGGGCAGTTGTAACGACACCAGAGAACATCCGTAGAAAGTGAAGGGAGGGGTTTAGGGGATAATTGGGAGTAAGTTTATTTAAATACAAGGAGAGTTGTGGGTGTCTGGGTACTGGGCAGATCTGGGTTGTGACAGCATGACCATAACAATTAACTCATGATTTAGGCTGGTGCAGTATAATTTTCTTCACCAGCTATATTTCACGCTGCAGAAATTGAAAAAAGGTAAACCGGAAATTTTGGATCAATGTTTCAGGTGCGGCATAGAGACAGGATCTCAACCTGGTCATGCTCCAACTAGGCCAGGCCCGAGAGAAAATTACAGATAAATAGTTTCCTCAGGACCCAGAGTTGTTCTTGTTGGGAAACATCATGGACATCAAACTTACAATGAAACTGTCCAAATTTCAAATTCAATTTGAACCCTAACCCTAATCATGGCGGTGGCCAGGAAGTGCTTAGCAGTTACTTGGAAGTTGGACTCTCATCTGGCCATTGCGCACTGGATTATGGAAATGCAGAGCTGTGTTCCCTTGGAGAAGATCACTTATAACTTAAAGAAAAAATATAAAATCTTTCTTAAAATCTGGCAACCCTACCTGTGTTACATAGGCTCAAGGATATAGGTGCAGTCCTTTGCACTCCCCCCCCACCTCCCCCAATCCTTCCCTTCTCAGGGGGTTGGTGGGGTGGGGCATTCCAATCAGGTCAAGTTGAGATGAATGTAAGAGGCCTTAAAGATGGGCGTTGAGCTCCGACAAACCCTGTTGCTAATATATTTTTCTTTTTCCTTTTTTGTCCTTGATAGGTAGAGTCTTGTTTTTTTTTATGTTAAACAAGTGACTTTGTCATTTTATGTCAGTGAAATCCTTTATCTACATGGTCAATGTATTCCGTTCTTTTTGTCAGTTTGTGTTGTAGGGGAGGGAGGGATAAAACCAGACTCAGTAGAGAGAATGTAAACATACTTGACAATTGTGAATTATTGAAATTGTCTGAGTTTGGAAAAATTATAAATATTAACAAAAAACAGGCCCTTCAACCCATCATGTCTATCTATACTGTACTAATCTCACTTGACAACATTAATTCCACAACCCTCTATACCCTGTTCATTCAAGTACAGCATGGCCCTATTATAACATGATTCTTTGGGTCCATAAAATCTCATCATGAAGAAAGCGGGGTCGCCCTAAATCGGGTTTCCTGCGAGAGCCCAAAGCCCCCTCTCCTGTCGGGAGTGGGAGCCCAATGTCTCCGATCCTGCCTGGGAGCCCGATATTCCTGCTCCTGCCCAGGAGCTTGACGCCAGAGTCCAATGACTCATTGCTTTATATCCATCGAATTATATCCAAATTCACGTTAAATAGTTTTCACTGTACCAGTTTAGAAGCCTCAAACATTGTTCCTGCCTCCACCACATTCCAGACACCAACAACACTTTGTGAAACATTTACCACTCAATCTCTTTGAACCTCCCTCATTCACTTTAATCACTAGTTTACGTATTGCTACTATGGGAAACCAACTCTGGCTAACTACCAAACACATTGGAGCAGAATTCAGCTCTGCAGCACAGAGTCTACACGTCATTCCATCATGGCTGATTTACTTTTTCAATCCCATTCTCTGCTTTCTCCCCATAACCCTTAATTTTCTGCTTAATCAAGATCCTAACTACCTTTCTTGTATTCTCTAGCCCTAGACTCATCACCATATAAAACCTCTCCATGTCCACTCTATCCACTCCTTTTCAGTATTGTAACTGATTTGTGTTAACCTTTAATTTAATCTTATATTTTTTATAAAAATGTTTTAGTAAAGTATTTGCCATCTAAAAGGTCTGAACCTGCTGTCTGACAGCCCCCTCCTCACTGCCTGAAGCCCCCCCAGTGCGGGACTGAGAAGCTGGGGCGGCCAGTGGGGGAGAGCGGGGATGGGGCGGCTGTCCCTGAGAATCATGACTTATCGAAAGCTCTCACCTTTTAAATTTAGCAGGATTTTGTGTGTGTGCGTAAGCCCCATACTCCCCTGCCAGCCGCTCCAGCCCCATACGCCCCCACCGACCGCCCCAGCCCTGCAGCCCCCCCATCTGCCGCCCCAGCCCCATAGTTCTATGCCGGGGGACTGTCAGGCAGCAGGGAGGGTAGGTGTCAGCAGCGGGAAGGGTAGGTTTTGGCTGTCAGCGGTTCTCCAGCTGACTGTCAACAGCCTGCCTGCTGCTAGGCACCTGTAAACTGCTAGCAGCTTTGCCCGAGCTGCTTTCAGGTCCAACGAGGGATTCTTGGAGCAGGATATTATACCAACAGGAGAAAGGTTAGGTAGGTAAACCTCCTGGCCGGGTTCTCCACTTTCAGGTGGCCACCCAACAGCCACATACGAGTACAACAGGCTGCTTTACAGTCAGGTATTGTGGCCATTGTACTAAGTGAAGAGTGTTCATTCTTGGAGTCGCAACATTTTGGACAGACAGAGCTAATGGATTTCAAGTGGGTCTTAATTATTTAAGAACTGCTGAAGGAAGCCATCTGTTTTTAATCAAAGCCACTTAGCCTCTTGAACAGAGATGAGGTCCGAGGTTGTTATGGATATGAAATGGTTTTGAAAAAGGAACAGAATTTTGGTAGAACTGATAGTCATGTGGTTTCCAAGAATTGGGACTCACCTTGGTGATGATGTAATGGTCGCAAGATTTGCAGAAATCTATTATTGACATTTTGAGTTCAGTTTTGGAAGAGTTCAGTTTGGAGAGTACAGAAATCAAAACCCCTGTGACACAGAAGTTGAAACCTTGTGAAAGACATGGTTGAGTTACATTAACCAGAACTGGTGCTGTTGTGTGTTATTCCTGGGAAAAGGGGAACAAGGAATCAGCAGCTTTTGAAATAAGAATGACCACTTTGCTGTCTCTTTGGAAAAGAGGACAGATTTCTACTGGGTCAATTTTTGTTTGGGCACTTCCTTGTCTGGTTTGTGACTTCATTGTAGAAGAAGATAACCACGTTTGTTTAACCCATGACTGGGTTTATGAATTCATTATGGAAGAAAATAGCCACATTGTGAGTAAAGGGACCTGAAGATATAATGTTTAAAAGCTCTTTATAATTATTTCTGAACTGAGAGTTTAAGACCTTCAAGCAAAACTAAAATGATGCTGAACTTTTAGAGATTGACTTTTTAGAGTGGGACTTTAATTATACACAAACAAACATTTACATTTGCAGATAGTGGGGTTAAGTTAAGTAAGTTTAGAGATATGTAAGAAATGTCATGTTGTAAATAGTTTAATTAAAAAACTAATTATCATTGTTTGGTAAATTTTCCAATGTTAGTTGTTAGTTCGTAACGGTGATCAGAGTTTCAAAGAGAAAGCCCCTAAGTCTTCTAAACTCCAGTGAGTCCAGTCCCAGAGCCATCAAATGCTTCTCATATGAAACCCTTTCATTCCAGGGATCACTCTTGTGAACCACTCTGGATCCTCTCCATTGCCAACACATCCTTCTTTCGAAAAGGGCTCCAAAACTGCGTACAATACTCCAAGACAGTCTGATGCCACATAAAGCTTCAATACTACAACATTATATTATACAGGGTGGTATGATTAGTGTAGCACTTGTGCAACGCTGTTACAGTGCCAGTGATCAGGACTGGTCTTCAAATCTTGCGTTGTCTATAAGGAGTTTGTATGTTCTCCCTGTGCCTGTGTGGGTTTTCCTGGGGGCTTTGGTTTCCTCCCACCATACAAAAACGTACAGGGGCTGTAGGTTAATTGGGTGTAATTTTGCGGCACGCGTTCATGGGCCAAAATGGCCTGTTACCTTGCTGTCTGTCTAAATTTTAAAAAAATCCGTGAAATATTCTAATCCTCTCAAAATGAATGCTAGCACTGCATTTGCCTTCCTTACTGTGACTTTACCTTCAAATTAACCTTTGGTGAATCTTGCATGAGGACTCCCAAGTCCCCCTGTGCCTCTGGTTTCTGAACGTCATTCATTTTGAAAATAGTTTATACCTTTACTCCTTTCACTAAAGTGAATTATCATACACTTCTATACACTTCATCCTATCTGCCATTTCTTGGCCAAATCTCCAAACTTGTCTAAGTCCTTCTGCAGACTCGGTGCTTCCTTAACAATACTTATAAATTGGCAAGAATATCTCCTCCACCATCTCCATCAGCACTGGAGAATCACAGGGCTAATTACTTGGCTCCCAACTCTATTCACTTTAGATCTGACTGTGTGACTCGGTACAACAATTTACAAATTTGTTGATGATACCGCAGTAGTGGGCTGTGTAAAAAGGGTTGATGAGACCATTTCCTGGATCCAACATACTAATGTCGTCATGAAGAAAGCACGTCAGCACCTCTACTTCCTCAAGAGTTTGCGTAAGTTTGGTATGACATCAGAAATCCTGGCAAACTTCCACAGACATGAAGTGGAACTTGCGGTGACCAGCTGCATCATGTCCTAGTATGGAGGCACCAATACCTCTGAGAAGAAAGCCCTGCAAAAGCTAGTGGATGAGGACCTGTATATCACAGACAAAACTCTCCTCACCATCAAGAACATCATGGAATGCTGCAATCAGAGAACAGTTGCAATCAAGGATTCACACACACCACAATGTACTCTGTTCTCGTTGTTGCCATCAGGATGGAGGTATTGGTGTCATAAGACTCATACCACCAGATTCAGGAATAGTTGCTAACCCTCCACCATCAGATTCTAAAAACAACTAACTCAGAGAGTTTTGATGAGGCTCTATGGGGCACTAGTGAGGCATGCTAGTGTGCAGTTTTAGGTCCCTTATCTTAGAAGGGATATAATGATGTTGGAGAGGGACATCTTAAAGATTGGTGGGCATCTGCTTAGAACAGAGATGTGGAGGAATTTCTTCAGCCAGAGGGTGGTAAATCTGGAATTTGTTGCCTCCAGTGGTTGTGGAAGCCATGTCATTGGGTGTATTTAAGGCAAAAATTGTTGATTAGTTAGGGCCTCAAAGGTTATGGAGAAAAATTTGGGTAGTGAGGCTGAATGGTAAAATGAACCAGCTCATGATTAAATGGCAGGGCAGACTTGATGGGCTATTTCTGGTCCTATGTCATATGGTCTTAAAAACTATGATGGAACTGAACAGTTGGTGAACCTGGCAACTGCAAGTTGGAAAATGTGGAAGAGACTCAAAGACTAACCTTCAGTTTTGTAGGAGTGGGCCGATGCCGTTTCTTCACTTCGATCCAGGTGTCAGAGTCTAAGTCTGGGAGGCTAGTTGAAAGTCCTTTTGGCAAAGTCTTCAAGTTACTGGGTTCTTCAGTCTTGGAACTCGCAGTACTGCCAGCTTGAGGAGAACCTGGGGCCGACTCTTAAACATAGAGAGCCAGTGTGAGAGAAATAAATTCTATATCAAATGGTTACTGAAAGCAGAAATATCTGTGATACATCAGCCTAAAAATCAGTCAACCAGTTAGCTTTGTAAAGCTCAACCAATTAACTGGTGCTAAAATTCATGTGATAGTCTCAACCTTACCTGTCTGTTTTTTGTATGTCTGCCCAGGAATGAATTCTGGGCAATTCAGTAGTCGTGTGAAATCTGTCTCTGGGAGAGGCCATTTTTCAGGGTTTTCTTTCTTCCGTAATTTTTTATCCACCACTTCAACTTCAGTGCTGTCCTGTAAAGCCTGAGCAAAATGGCACAATTTGGTAAGAGGTCAACATTAGGCCAAAAATATTATCAGAATGTAAAAGATTAACAAATAGGGCCATATTTGGCAGATGAGCCCTGAGAAGAAATTGCAGAGCCATAAATCAGGGGGCAGGGTTTGGTGGTTCAAGGACCTCTGGTCTGGGAGCAGAGTTAATGTGAATTAGAACAGAGATGTAGTCAGATCGTGGAACGGATTAAAAGCTATATGTGGAGGGGGGATTTTAATTTTCCCAACATTGACTGGGATTGCTTTGTGGAAGAATCTTAGATTGGGAGGAATTCATAAAAGCATCGAAGAGGGTTTTTGAAGCAGCATGTACAGCACCTGCTAGCGATGAGTGAGGGCCATGCAACTAGCCAGTGTGTTCACAGACATGTTCAACCTCTCATTGTGGCAGTCAGAGGATCCCACTCAGCTTCAAAAGGGCATCAATCATCCCGGTACCCAAGAGGAACAGTGTGAGCTGCCTCAAAGACTTCTGCCCAATAGCACGAACTTCTACTGTGATGAAATACTTTGAGAGGCTGGCCATGGCCAGAATTAACACCCACCGAGGCAAAAATCTGGACCTACTGCAATTCGCCTATTGTCACAATTGCTTCACAGCAGATGCAATATCGCTAGCTCTCCACTCTGCCCTGGATCATGTCAAAAAGAGCAATTCATACACACGGCTGTTCTTCACTGACTACAACGCGGCCTTCAATACTATTATTCCCTCAGCACTGGTCACGAGGCTACAAACTGTAGGCCTCTGCACCCACCCCCCAACCCCCGCAAATGGATGCTTGATTTTCTCATCTGAAGACCACTGTCGGTACGAATTGGAAACAACGTCTCCTCCTCACTGATTATCAACACAGGCACACGCCAAGGATGCATACTTAGCCCACTGCTCTACTCATTCTACACCCATGACAGTGTGGCCAGGCACAATTCCAAGGCCATCACCAAGTTTGCCGATGACACCACAGTTGTTGGCAGAATCACAAACGGCAATGAGGAAGCGAACAGGAAGGAGGTAGAAGTAGATTAGCTCGTTGAATGGTGTAACAACAGCAAGCTTGCACTCAACATCAGCAAAACCAAGGAGATGATGGTGGATTTCAGGAGGAAGTTAGAGGAACACAACCCAGTCCTCATCGAGGGCTCAGTAGTAGAGAGGGTCAAGAACTTCAAATTCCTGGGTGTCAACATCTCCGAGGATCTGTCCAGGAGCCTCCACATTGATACAATCACAAAGAAGGCTTGCCAGCGGCTACACTTTGTGAGGTGTCTGAGGAGGTTCAGTATTTCACCAAAGACGCTCGTAAACTTCCATAGGTGTACTGTGGAGAACATTCTGGCAGGTTGCATCACTGCCTGGTATGGAGGCTCCAACTCTCAGAACAAGAATAAACTCCAGAGGTTGTTAACTCAGCCTGCGACATCATGGGCTCGACTTCACTCCGTCGAGGGCATTTACATGGGGCGGTGTCTTAAAAAAGCAACCTCTATCCTCAAAAACCCTCACCACCCAGGCCATGCCTTCTTCACTCAGACCCAGGGGACATCCCCCTAATGCTCCTCAGAAGACTAATCACTTCCTTTCTTGATCTTCAAATGCCCTGATGCATGAACATTCTTCACATTATGCTCACGATCACTGTCCATCTCAAGGTAGGCGCTGATACAAATGCTCATTTAGTACATCACTCACTTTCTCTGACTCCAAGCATAAATTTCCATCTTTGCCCAAGCAGTCTTATCCTCTTCCTAGTTGTAGAACCGTAGAACATTACAGACCAGAAACAGGACCTTTCAGCCCTTCTATTCTGTGCCAACCCACTTTTCTGACTAGTCCCACTGACCTGCACCTAGTCAAGAGCCCTCCTTATCTCTCCCATCGATGTACCCATCCAAATTCTTCTTAAATGTTAAAATTGAGCCCGCACTCACCATTTCAGCTGGCAGCTCGTTCCACACCTCCACCACTCTGTGAAGATGTTTCCCCTTATGTTACCCCTAAGCTTTACCCCTTTCACCAGAAACCGATGTCCTCTGATTTGCATCTCACCTACCCTAAGTGGATAAAGCCGACCTATATTTACTCTGTCTGTCCCCATCATAATTTTAAATAACCTTATAAAATCTCCCCTAATTTTTCTACGCTCAGGGAACAAAGTCCTAATCTGTTTAACCTTTCCCTGTAATTCAGTGCCTGAAGTCCAGGCAACATCTTAGGATATCTTTGCACTCCTTCTGTTTTATTGATGTCTTTCCTGTAGTTAGGTGACCAAAACTGCACACAATACTCCAAATTTGGCCTCACCAATGTCTTCTTCAACTTTACCATAACATCCCAACTCCTATATTCAATACTCTGATGTATGAAAACCCTCTCTACATGGGGGTACCAGAATTCCTCATCCCTTTGTTATACTGCACTCAATTGCCTACCATTTAACATTGATAAAAATGTTCTGTACAAATTCAGAAACATTCTGGACCCTTGGCACCAAGGATGCAGCACCTCCTTGCAGTGTTTCAGAGTCCTGTCCTGGCCGCTGATAAAACTCTTTGATGGGTCAATCCCTGCAGCGGCATTGAAAGTGGTATACTTATTAATGAGGGGAATGGCCACTACCTGCATTCTCCCTTTACTCTTCCTAGAGATCACCCATCTGCCTGCAGCTCAGGCGTGACCACATCACCATAGCTGCAATCTATGACCTTCTCTGTCTTCGGATAATCCTGTGAGAGTTCAGCCAACTCCAGCTACAATTTCAGAACACAGTCATTGATGAGTTTCAGTGCATGCACCTCGCAAATATTGTCCCAGGGCACTGAAAGTCTCCCTGATAGCCACATTCTGCAAAGAGCAAATCTCTGCCCTAATGATACCCCTACACCACTGAGCTAAGCTACATTAAGTCTGAAAAGCCAAAAGAACTGACCTGTTCTTACCTGACCCCACGCTCAGTGTTCTTTATGAAGCCTCTTGAGCCAAAGCCTCTACACTTAACTCAATCCCAGTACCCACTCCTAAGCACTTACTCTATGGACATTTTAGAGGACGCTGCCAGAATTAGAGAACATGGCTTGTGAAGAAAGGTTGAGTAAACTAGGGCTTTTCTGTTTGGAGCGACAGAGAATAGGAAGTGCATTAATAGAGATGTACAAGGTTATGAGAGGCAAAGATGGAGTGGATAGCCAACGTTTTTTTTTCTCCAGAGTTTCAACAGCCAATACCAGAAGAGATCTGTTTCAAGTGAATAGAGAAAAGTTATGGGGAGATGTCAGAAGCAATTTTTTTTTAAACATAGAGAGTGATGGGTGCCTGGAATGCATTGCTGGGAATGGTGGTGGATGCTGGAACAATAAGGACATTCAAAATAGGATCGCTTAAACAGATTCATGGATGTAAGGAAAATGGACGAAAGGCAAAGGAAGGGTGTGTGATCATGGAGTAGGTTTATATGGGTTAGCACAATATCGTTGGCTGAATGGCTCATACTGTGTTCTATGTTCTACTATTAGCATTCCCAAAACAGCTGCTCCAAAATACCCATTCTGCTATGTGCAATCCTTTAATGGATCCTGTGTCTCAAAAGAGCCAATCACAACTGAGCCCATCCTCCTCAAAGCATTAATTCAACTGCTCACTGGACTCTCTTTTAAAGTTAAACTTTCCTCCTTGCTGTCAATCACACTGCCATAATTTACACATAACAAAAATGATGAAGCGAATGAATAAAATGAATGAGCGGTGGTTTTCCCACATGGATGTTTAGAGAATTAGAGGGCATTGCTTTATGGTGAGGGATTAGATTCAAGAGGGATCTGAGGGGCAACATTTTCACTCAGAGAGTGGTCAAAATACACGAGAGGAGGTAGGATTTTGACATTCAAAAGGCATTTAGACAGATCTATGAGCAGGAAAAGTTATGGAAGGATTTGAGCCAAATAGAACTAGACCAGTAGGCCACTTGGGCTGGCATAGATGAGTTGTGCTGAAGAGTCATGCAGCACAGAACAAGTCTTGTGAATCTAAAAGCAAGATATTGGGCACCATGTCCTTCAGAACACCAGAGGTCACAAAATCAATACTCTGCCAATTTTAGGTCCAGCTTGTCATTCTTTCACATCACTTTTATGCACAAGCTTATAAGGAATACACAATCAGGAAAAGTATGGAAGAATAGAAGAATTTAGAGGGCATGTAATTTAACCTTAAAGACAAGATTTTAAAAGTTTTGCATGGGATGTTTATAGCCAAACCACTGGATTTTAAGAGCAGAGTGATTACTTCAGGAACTCTCATTGCATTTTAACAACATTTGGATGTGTACTTGAAAATCTGTAGGTCCACAGACCCAGTGCTAGGAGACAGGAAGCACCTTCTCAACCAACTTGGGAGATGGCATAAATTTCTATTGATTTTATGAGTTTTCTTAGTTCTGAATGGATGTTGTGCAATTATGGCTTGGTCATAGTGTAAATAGATCGATGAATAGGAGCCTTTTTTGGGTGGTTGCCATTCACATGGCATTACACAGGGGTCAGTTCACTACATTTCCTTTTATATGTAAATAGTAGATGATGGCCAAGTCTATTGATTATATGAAGATAGGTAAAAAGATTGGTAGTGTGGAGGAAGCAGAGAGTCTGCAGAGGGACTTGGGATAGGTTGAGAGAATGAGCAAAAAATGGCAGGTGGAATAGAGCCTAGGGAAGTTTATGGTCATGCACCTTAGTCGAAGGCATTGAGCCTTTTCTAAATGGGAAGAGAATTCAGAAAGCAGAGATCTAGAAGACTAATGCAGGATTCCCACAGGTTAACTAACGGAGGTTGAGTTAGTGAGGAAGGCAAATGCAATGTTGGCATTTATTTTGAGAAGATTGGAATACAAAAGCAAAGATGTCACGCTGAGGCTTTATAAGGTGAGGGTCAGACCACATTTGGAGCATAGTGTGCAGATTTGGGCTCCACATCCAAGGAAGAAAGTGCTGGTGCTGGTTTCCTTCCACTGTTCAAAAATGTACCAGGTGTATAGGTTAATGGGGTGTAAATTGGGTGGCAAGGACTCGTGGGCCAAAATGCTCTGTTACCTTCCAGTATGTCTAAATTTTTTTAAAAATTAAGGAGGGCTTGATGGATCTTGGCCTTTATTCACTAGAATTTAGAAGAATAAGGGAAGATATCATCAAAAATTGAAAGTCCTGGATAAAATGGAGAGGATTAGTTTCCAGTGATTGGAGAGTCTAGGACCACAGGGCACTGCCTTATAAAAACAAAATGTCCCTTTAGAACAGAGATGAGGAGAAATTTCTTCAGCCGGAGTGGTGGACCTGTGGAATTTGTTGCCATAGATAGCTGTAGAGGACAGGTCATTGAAGCTGACATTGATAGTAAGGGTATCAAAAGTTATAGGGAGAAGGGAGAATGCAGCTGAGAGAATGGCAGAGCAGACATGATGGCCTAATTATGCCCCCATGTCTTATGGAGTGTACTTGCACCAACCTATTAGAATGACTACTCAAACCCCAATTCACTTCCATAGTTTGGGAAGATCATGTTTCCTAATTATCAAACACAGACATAGTATGATTGCATGTATTTAATAATAAGAAGACGGTGAATATCTGTAAAAACCTCCAAGATAAGGTCGACATCAGTTGTTAATGCCTGGACTCGGTGAAAGCCTCCTATTAACGAGACTGGCAGGAAACCATCTGCATCCATCTTTCTTCTCAAGAAAAAGTCTCGTTCCAAGTTGTCCAAGCTAAAGTAGTATTCACTGAAAGAAAACAGAATCAATACACACTGAAATATGGAAATCCATGCTGGGGAAAAAAGTAAACAAAATACTATATAATCCATAGTAATGCTAACAATCGACAGTTCAAAAATAGATGCAATAAAACGTGGATGCTCGTTCTCAAACCATTCAAACATGTGACAACAGACCATTTTAGTTCCAGAAAAAAATCCATCAGTTGCATACTCCCATCTGTCCAATATACATTCCACAAGGTAAGGTATGTACAAGAACCCAGTTACTGATTTAAAATAAAAATTACAGGTTGTACCTCTATTATCCGGCTCTCTATGATCCAGCATGTTTGAATCTGCCGCCGTTAGTACAAACTCCTTACAGACAGCGTGGGAGTTGAACCCCGGTCCTGATCGTGGCAAATTCGACCTTTACAGCGCCAGCGACTGGGACCAGGGTTCGAGTCCCACGCTGTCTGTCAGGAGTTTGCACTAATATCCCGATCGTTGACATTGTAAAGGCATTGTGCTAACCGCTACATTAACCATGCTGCTCCACAGTATAATTTCCTGTTTTAAGCTTTCTTCTACCTTTGATATGTTTACATTGGGGGTTCCCTTTGGGGTTAATTTCTGCTTTCCAGCATTTTCTGTGGTCTGGCAATGGCCAGGTCTCAATGTCATCAAATTAAAGAGGTAAAACTGGTATTAAAATTTGACCAAATTAATATTTGTGTCTTTGGAAGTTACAAATACATTAAAATATATTGAATCGAGCAACACATTCCTTTGCCACTTTCCCAGTTGACTTAGATCATGATAACCTCAGACATCCCTCACAATAATAGGGCTGCATGGGTTAGGCAGGGGTGGCCAACCTTTTAATTTGTAATTTACTGGGTGGCACGTACTCTTGGGCCGAAATGGCCTGTATCTGTGCTCTATGCCTAAATTAAAAATTAAAAGGTTGGCCACCCCAGGTTAGAGTTTATGTTCAGGAAAGTTTCCCAACTTGAGAGTGTGCAATACTGGATCCATTTTTAGGGAACGAGACAGGACAGGTGATGGATGTTCGTTGGGGAACACTTTGGACCCAGTGACTATAATGCCATTAGTTTCAAGATATATATGAAAAAGGGTAAGTCTGGTCCTCAGGTTGAAATTCTAAATCGGAGAAAGGCCAATTTTGAGAGAACGAGAAAGTATCTGGTAAGCGTAAATTAAGACATTTCTGGCAACGGTGCACTTAGTAAATGTTAGGCTTTCAAAGGTGAAACTTTGAGAGTACAGAGTTTGCATATTACTGTCAGGATATAAATAAAAAGCTAAGAGGCATAGGGAACCTTGGTGTTCAATGGATATTGAGGACATCATTAAGAAAAAGAAAGAGGCGATAAAACAAGTATAAGCAACAAGGAGAAAATGAGATAGTTGAGGAGGATAAAAAATGCAAGAAAAAATTCAAGAACAGGAGGTGAAGGTGCCAGGGGTGCGATTTACACCTCTATCCCCCACACAGGTTTGAAAGCACTTTGCTTCTTCCTGGACCAAAGACCCGACCAGTCACCTTCCTCCACCTGGCAGAACTTGTTCTCACTCTAAGTAACTTCTCTTTAATTCATCCCACTTCCTCCAAATGAAAGGAGTAGCCAGAGGTACCCACACAGTACCCAGCTTCACCTGTTTGTGGGCTTTATGGAGAAATCTATGCTACAAGCCTACAGAGGCAAGACCCCTCAACTTTTCTTTCAGTATATCGATGACTACACCAGGGCTGCCTCATTCACCCACAATAAGCTTATCAACTTCATCCACTTCAAGGCCAACTTCCACCCTGATCTCAAACTCACCTGGTCCATCTCCGATAACACTCTCCCCTTCCTGGATCGCTCTGTCTCCATATTGGGAAACATGCTTTCCACCAACATATACTACAAACCCTCCAACTCCCACTACTACCCGCCCCCTGCAAGGATTCATCCCTTTCTCTCAATTTCTCCGTCTACTGCATCTGTTCCCAAAATGAGCTCTTCCAGTCCAGATCTTCCGAATGTCTGCCTTCTTCCACAACCGTGGCTTCCCCTTCACCACTATCAAAGCCCTCATCCTCATCTCCTCCATTTCTCACTCATCTGCCCTGGCTCCCTCTGCCCCTAGATGCAATAAATATAGAAACCCCCACATCCTCACCTACCACGTCACCAGCTTCCAACACATTATCTGCTGAAATTTCCGTCACTTACTGCAGGATTCCAACACCAGACGCATTTTTATTCTCTCCTCTTGGCCTTCCACAGGGATCGCTCCCTCCACGATTTCCTCATGCACATCCTTCCCCACCCATCTCACCCCCGGTATCTTCCCCTTTGCCCTCAGGAGGTACAACACTTCCACCCACACCTCCTCTCTCATCACAGTCCGCAGCCCAAACAGGCCTTTCAAGTGAAGCAACACTTCACTTGTACATCCAGAGAACTTATTTACTACATCTGATGCTTCCTTTGTGGCATTTTCTAAATTGAAGAGACCGGTCGCAGATTGGGAGATTGCTTCACTCAGTTTACAACAGCGACCTCCCAGTAATCAACCATTTCAATTCTGAGTCACACTCCCACATTCACATGTCTGTCCATGGCCTTGTGTACTGTCCTACCCTAACCACCCACAAATTGGAGGAACAACACCTTATTTTCCATCTGGGCCCTCTCCAGCCAGATGGCATTAACATTGACTTTACTGGTTTCCACTTATTTTCCCTCCCCCTTTCCTGTCTTTTTAGTTCTTCCACCCACCAAGTCATCCCTCCTCCCCCCCCCCCATTTCTGCTGTCCCCTACTTCTTTTATCCACCTATCATCTCCTGCCTTTGCCACCCCCTTGCCCCCCCCCCCACTCTTTTGTTCGGACGCCTGCCAGCATTTTCTCATACTTTGATGAAGGGCTCAACATCGGTTATGTATCTTTACCTTTGCAACACAAAGGACACTATTTAACCTGCTGAGGTTCTCTCCAGCATTTTGTGTTTTTACTTCTATTGAGGTTGGGTGAGGCAAGATCTAAATGACATGGGTTAAGGGTGAAAGATGAATTGTTTAGGGGGAACACTGGGGGAATTCAGACAGAAAATGGTGAGAGTGTGGAATGAGCTGCCAGCTGAAGTAATGAATGCAGGCTTGATAGCGACATTTTAAGAAAAAAATTGAATAGGTACATGGATGGGAGGGGTTTGGGGGGGGGTGGGCTATGGTTTAAGTGCAGGTTAATCGGTCTAGACAGAATAATCATTCAGCAAGAACTAAATGGCCAAGGTAAATACACTCCACTGTAATGTCTGTCCTATGCTTCTTCACTGTCCATCAATTTTGGTTTTTACCAGGAATATGTTTTAAATGATTGGAAAATCACAAATGTCATCCCACTGTTCAAGGGAGGGAGGGAGGCAGCAGAAAGGAAATCATATGCTAGTTAGCTTGATTTCAGGAAAGATGTTGGAGTTGATTGTCAAGGATGAGGCTACAGAGAACTTGAAGGCTCTCGACAAGACAGGCCAAAGCCAGCAAAGTTTCCTCAAGGGAAAATCTTGCTTGACAAGCCTATTGGAATTCTTTGAAGAAGTGACAAGCAGGCTAGATAAAGGAGATGCAGAAGATGTTGTATATTTGGACTTTCAGAAGGACTTTGATAAGGTGCCACACATGAGGATACTTAACAAGATAAGAGCCTATGGTATAACAGGAAACATACTCGTGTGGGTAGAGCACTGGCTGATTGGAAAGAGGCAGAGTAGGAATACAGGGATCATATTCTGGTAGTGGTGTTCCACAGGGGTCAGTGTTGGGGCCACTTCTTTGTATGTTTAATACCAATGATTTAGATGATGGAATGAATGGCTTTGTGGCTAAGTTTGCAGATGATATGAAGGTAAGAGAGGAGCAGGTAGTGTTGAGGAAACAGAGGCTGCAGAAGTATTTAGACACATTTGGACAATATATTTCATTTGGCACTTCTCTGCCCAATGTTGGAAAACATGCATTTTGGTAGAAAAAAAATAAATGGGCAGACGATATCCTAAATGGGGAGAACATTTAAAATACCCAGATGCAAAGGGATGTCGGAGTCGCATGCAGGGTAGCCTAAAGATAAACTCACATGCTAAGTCAGTGGTGAAGAAGGCAAATGCAATGGTGGCATTCATTTCAAGAGGAGGGATGTTATGTTGAAGCTTTATAAGGCACTGGTGAAACCTCACTCGGAGTATTGTGAGCAGTTTTGGGTTCCTCTTTTAAGAAAATATGTGCTGATGTTGGAGAGGGTTCAGAGGAGGTTCGCAAGGATGATTCTGGGAATGAAAGGTTTATCATATGAGCAACATTTGACAGCTCTTGGCCTAGTCTCTCTGAAATTTATGAGAATGAGGGGGATATAACAGAAACATTTAGACTGTGGGAAGACATGGACCGAGTTGATGCAGGAAGGTTGTTTCCCATGGTGGGAAAGTCTACATCAGTGGTTCTCAACCTTTTTCTTTCCATTCACATACCACTTTAAGTAATCCCTATGCCATCGGTGCTCTGTGATTAGTCAAGGATTGCTTAACGTAGTATGTGAGTGAGAAAGGAAGGTTGAGAACCACTGCTCCAGACCCAATTGTTACTGAAATATTTTGCTTGAGAAAAACTGTCATTGGTCCATTTCCTTTGGAGTTATGAAACTGCACATAACGAGTCAATGAGGTATGATTCAAACAGTGGTTTTCAAACCTTTTCTTTCCACCCACATCCCACCTTAAGCAATTCCTTACTAATCACAGGGCACCGATGGCAATAGGGAATACTTAAAGTAGGATGTGAGTAGAAAGAAAAAGATTAAGAACTTATTGGTCTAGGACAAGAGGGCACAACTTCAGGATTGAAGGGTGCCCGAATAGGACAGAGATGTGGAGGAATTTCTTCAGCCAGAGGGTGGTAAATCTATGGAAATTGTTGCCAGGTTGTGGAGGCCAGGTTATTGGGAGTATTTATGGGAAATTGATAGGGTCTTGATTAGCCAGGGCACCAAAGGTTATGGGGAGAAGGCCGGGCTGTGGGGCTAAGTGGGAAAATGGAACAGCACATGATTAAATGGTGGGGCAGACTTGATGGGTTGAATGGTTTATTTCAGTTCCAATACTTATGGTCTCATGGATTTGGATGAGAATGTGGGTCACCTGATGAGTAAGTAGTGTGACAGATTATGTTATATTTTATATTATGTATAGATATGTTTTTGGAAGGTAGATTGTGGGAGCATTGTAGGTCACAAACTGATACAAATACTTCAAAACAGATCTCATTTTAAAATGCAAGAGTTATGCATAAGGTGGTGCCTACAAGTCTGCAAACAGACTCCTGAGGTGAAGATTTTCACAATGAGGTGCAAATGGAGGGCCCATCTCAGGAAACTGATAAGATCTCTTGTGAATTGATTTTGGGAGTCAGCAAGCTGTTTTGGTGGAGTGTGCTGTTTTAGGAGGGTCATGTGGTTTTTGCAAGCAGAGAGAGAGAGAGAGAGAGAGATACTGCTGATTTTCTGCGTGGCTTTTGGAAGCTTGTTGGAAACCCCATTTTGAAGGTGGGTTGTGAGTGCTGAGTTCAGCCTGTTCAAAGCCTTTGTTGTCCATACAAGAGGAGATGGCTGGCTGTATAATGTTTTGCCTGAGATAAGGGAAACAGAAAAGGAACTCTGTGGTGACCTGAAAGAAAGAGGTTTATCATCTGGAAAACCCTGATGGGGCAAGTTTCTTCAGCAAAACACTGAAATGGTTGATTGGGAGGAATCAGTTTTTTGTGTGCCCAATGAGCAACAAATCCCTCTCTGAAAACCAACAAGAACCTTCCTGAGCGGTAACCATTTACCTTTCAAGCACCAAAGCCTGGTGAAGATTTATAAATGTTAAATTCTGTGCACAGTACAAGAATTGGCTGATATCAGTGAACTTGGAGGAGTGAGAATGGATTGTGAATCAAAGAACTTTTCTGAACTTATACACATAATATACACGTGAGCTTAGAAATAGAAGGGGGTTAAGTTAGTTTAAGTTAAAAGTAATAATTTAAAGTTTAATCCTGTTTTTATGAAAAAGAAAATTAAAAACTACTTTTAAGTAACCATTTGTCTTGGTGAATTTCTATTGCTGCTGGGTTTTGGGGTCCTCTGGGCCTGTAACAGTAGCATCGTAGTTTGCAAAGGAGGTTTTGAAGGAATGCAGAGTTAAATGGATCAGGTAGAAATTTTGGTTGTGTGATGGCAGATGGAACTTAATCCAGACACGTGTGAGGTAATGCATTTTGGAAGGTATGATGAATATATGGCAGGGTCCTTTGGAGCATTGATTTGTGGAAGCACAGATCATAGCTCTCTGACAATGGAGAAACAGTGCAGGAGGTAGTTAAGATGGCACTTAATGCCTCAGCCTACAAAGGAAGTACAAGTGTTGACACATCACGTAGCAGTTGTTGATAAAATTTAGATGGAATAGAACAGTACAGCACAGGAACCAGTTCTTTGAAATATGTCTGATGTCAAAATCCTGATAAAGGAATAAATGAGTCAGCTCAAAATAAGAGGCAGCTGAAATGGATTAGGTCACTGGGCTAGAGGTCAGAATTAGGGCGGCACAGTTAGTGTAGCGGTTAACGCAACACTATTACAATGCCAGCAACTTGGGTTCAAATCCAGCACTGTCTGTAAGCAGTTTGTACGTTATCTCCATGTCTGAGTGGCTATCCTCCAGATGCTCCAGTTTTCTCCCACGTTCCAAAGATATATGGGTTTAGTAGGTTGATTAGTCATAGGGGTGTAAGTGGGAACATGGGCTTATGGGCCAGAAGGGCCTGTTACCGTACTCTATAAATTAATGTCAATATAATGATTCAGAGATTATGCCTGGAGACCATAAGTTCCATATCAAAAATGAACCAAAGGACAAACTTTAGGGATTGTGCCTGAAATGGAATATAGGATTGATTTACTTTATTGATGTAAAATAGGATCGTTTAAAAAAAAATCCTCTGCACTGCAAAGTCATTGAATCAAATTCAAAAATTCACCAAGATGTGGTAACAACACCAATGAAGCAATGATGAAATTCCACTCACAGCATGTGCTTCAAACTGTTTCTAATCATATCTTAAAGTTTAAAGCTCAAAAGTACATGTAGCAACTTTTACAAGATTGTTGGGTGGTTACTACTCACTGGATGAACTACCTGAAAGTTCAGCAGAGAAAATCTTGAGATCAGAAATAGAAGCCCACAAGTGGATTGTTGGAAAGCTAGCAGATAACACTTTCAAATAATAAAAACACAGAAAGGCTGGAGATATACCTTGAAGAAGGGTTCAGGCCCAAAACTAGTTATATATCTTTACCTCCTGCTGAGTTCCTCCAGCATTTCTGTGCTGTTACTACAATCACAGCATCTGCAGACTTTCGTGTTTCACTAGATAATACTTTCAAATCCCACCACAGCAGTTCTGCCAATGGACTCGTGGTCCAAAGATCAGTTCAAATCACACCACAACTTGTTCACTTCAGAATTTAGAAAATCTGGAAATAAAATATTTATTTTTTTAAAAGCATCAAGGAAGAGATAGGAATGATACAAACACTTATCTAGTTCATTAACTTTGTCATTTTGTTTTTCCTCACATCCAAGAAAAACATGACTGATTCTTAACTGCCCAGTTTTCATCAACCCTATCACTCATGCATAGAAATCCCATCAATGGGAGACTGATAATAAGGGCTAATCTTGGCACCAGTGACAAGTTACAAGGGAAACATCTGAAGCAAATTATAATTTTATTTCTCCAACTATGTAATCAGCTGGGGAATAAAATACTGTATATTGCAGTATGGCAATCAAAGGTTAAGTCTCGTACTTACATTTGTTTCTTGATGTAGTCTTTAAGCATGTTTTTGTCCATTGTGTACAGCTCCGCACTGCTCTGATTGTCATAGTAATAGATAATATCACCACCAAATTTCGGTCTGTACATTCCATCACTACCGTCAGTGTTTGCATTGTAAGTATAATGGTAATCGAAATGAGCTAGAACAAGAAAATTAACTTAAATATTCAGTTAAACAAGCTAACAGGTCACCATCTTAGTGTGGACAATGCAGCATTGGTTTTCAAATTATACAGGAAACCAGGTTCAGAAAATTAATTAAACCCATTAAAAATGTTGCACTTTTTGGTTAGTTTGTCTGTCATATATCTCATCACCTCTTTCCTCCCAACAAGGAGGTCCAGACTGCATTGTACTGATCTGGTCAGCAACTTTTTTCAAGCCATCCTGCATTTGTTCATGTTAGAGCAATTTATAGTCTCTATAATTAAATAACCATTTACCAAACGTGTCAAAAGCGGGCAAATGTTTTCCAAGGGGGAGATTGCTCTGTGTAATTTAGATTTGAGGCAAGAGGGGAAAGATTTAAAAGGTACCCGAGGGGGTAAGTGTTTCATACAGACAGTGTTGGGTATATGGAACAAATTGCCAGAAGAAATGATTGAGGCAGGGACAATTCAAAACATACAAGGGTGTAGGTTAATTGGGTGTAAATTGGGTGGCACAGACTCATGGGCTGAAATGGCCTGTTACTGTGCTGTATGTCTAAATTAAAAATAAATGACAAAGTTTAAAAGACATTTGGACAGATACATGGAAGGTTTAGAATGATTATTGACCACAGACAGGCAAATGGAACTAGCTGAGAAAGCATCTTTGTCAGGATTATGGAGTTGGGCCGAATGTGCTGTGTAACTCTAAATACTGTGCACCTGAAAAATAAAGAGCTCAGAGCTGGATCTAAATTTAGACAGAGAACACATCATATTCATCCACTGCAGCAACGTCTGGTGTCAATCCCAAAAGGTCTTGGACATTGGCAGCTTCCTAATTGTATTGAAACCAGAAGTTGAGGTGGATGCTGGAGCATGAGGCTGAACAGGCAGGAGGGTATGTGGCTATGAAGGGAATGAGAGGTGGTCATGGCATCATGGACACTTGCTATCTCTGAAGGGACTCTCTTTTGCTTCTCTTTTCTTTGGGGAGGGCGCCAGACTAGAGGTGACTCTTTGTGTCTTCACGTCAAATAAAAGTAACTACAATTTGTGTATTTATGTTCACGACAATAAAGAAACTTTGAACCTTGATACGTACAGCGGGAAGCACCTCTGCCACGTCCCCTCCCCCGGCCTCGCCCTCGTCCTCGACCCCTGAAGCCCCCTCGGATAGTTCCACCTTCACTTTTGACACTGGAAATCTCATCACGATCTTCCCGCCAATCTCGTGAATCATGCTTCTCTTCACGATGGTAACCTGAAAAGAGTAATGAGAGATGAAACAACCTCACCCCAAACTCCAGCCAGATATTATTTAAGAATTATACAAACCCAACATATTCCAGTCTGATTTTTAAAAAAATCTAAGGCAGAAGTGGCCCATCCTTTTTTGGTTGTGGGCCACATACAGAAAAATCTGGGCGGTGTTTAACCTGTTATACTGCAAGAAAAAACTATGTTTTTAGTCCTGAAAACCCTTGTGCCATCGAAAATTCATTTTCTATCAAAATAACTATACGACACTACTGAATAATTTAATTGCTGACGTTGCAGTAGTTTATTGATGTCCTCTCATATTACAATTGGCATTTTTGTATCTGCTGCTCTTAAATTTAATTTAAACGAATACAACAAAAATCTTTTTAAAAAAAAACTTTAATTCAAAAAGTAGTGCAAAATAAGAACAGGAGAAAAGATCAAGAAAGGGGCCAGGCCATCTCCAACATTCCTCCACAACTCTCAGTGAATCCAGTTCATGGCCCAAGTGTCCACCTTAATGATTATGATGTAATGTGGAAATCTGTAGATAGGCTATGAAAGTTAACTGATTCCTTGCAAATTAAACAAACACAATTCCCCTCGACTTCTGTGAAAAACTATTCATTTTCCCACTGTGTCTGAAATTTGCAGCAATCCCTTGCTATTTTCCATCATTTTGGTTTTGCCATGTTTCATCGACTGAGATAAATGTTTTTAAACTAAGGTGAACATTTTCATCGATGAGTAACATTTCAACAGTCAAAATGGCAGCGACATCTAGTGTTGAAATTAAGAAATGCAATGTAAATACAGTGCAATTTAATGTGCGATTATTTAATTCAGACTAAGTTCTAATGGGCTATATTTTTTAAACATCACCCTGGGCCACTTAAGAATGGGCAATGGGTCGCTGATCTATGGAGTATTGAAGAAATGACACAACAATCATATTCCAGCATACTTCAACTAAAAATTGATTCCTGTTGCTTGGAATGCAATGCTGAAGCAGCCCCTTAATGCAATGGGACAGATTCTACCACTCACCCCAGCACTAGATAGACGTTCTATATCTTAGCTGATTCTCACCTTTTGGTCTTCCTCCACCTATCTGACTCAATTCCACTCTTGACCTGTGTGCACAAATCTGCAACGAGAGCAACAGCCCAGAATTGCTAAGGCTGCTCCTTTCAACAGCAGTCAGGGCCTTCACTATAAACATCAGTGGGACAAACCTTTGGAATCATTCCTGTTATTTATTGGTGGGCGCAGAGGCTCAGCCTGGGACCGCAAGTTGCCACGAGTCAACGGTTTCTCCTGTGTTCCCTCTGATTTTACGTCCAGTTGTAGTGGGACCCATTTTTGTTTGTATCCTGCACAAAAAGAGAAAAACATCAATTAATCCATGTGAAAATAGAGAATGGACAGGCCCTGAGGTTAGTACAGTACAAACAATTTGAGGAAACAGCTTTAGCCTGAATTGGGATGGAAGGAGATTCAAATAGAGCGAATTGGATAAATTGGGCAGGGTGGGGGGAGGAGAATTTATAGATGCATCAGATGATCAAGACTATGGTGGGTCGAGTGGCTTTTCAACTTACATGTACCTTCGCTAATATTTGTCCTGACCATCTCAATACCAACGAGGGGGGCTCAGTGCAGCCATCTCAACACCGGGGAGGGGCGCAGGGCGCAGCCATCTCGACCTTTGTAAGGCTGACTATTTCATTTTAACACTAATGCTCTGTTGTGATCCTTATTCCTATAGTTAACCATTTCAACTCCTGATCATTCCTGCACCGATATGTCTGTCCTTAGCCTCTTCTGTCTGCAGACTTACTGATCAACCCAGCTAATTTTTCATGCATGCAAATAACAAGGATCGCACAAACGATATCTGTGGAACACCACTAGTCATAGGCCTCCAGCCCAAATAACAGCCCACCACTACCCTGTTTTCTATTGGCCAACTAATTTTGTATCTGAACTATCAGCTCACCATAGATCCCATGCATCTGCACCTTCTAAATCACGTTCACCATCTCTAATCAGACCCTGATCTTCCAAATAAATCCAATCCCAAAGTATACTTTCCAAAAGTTTCCCTACCATAGATGCCATGCTACTGGCCTTTAATTTCCCACGATATTCTTTTTTCCCTTCATGAACAAAGCTACTCTTCAATTCTCTGAGATCTCTATTGTCACCATGAGGAGGCTATCTCTTCACATGGGTCTTTGAATAGCCAGGGATATAGCCCATCAAGCCCTGGGGACTTTGTTGCAGCACACTAAGGTTCAAAGCACGGAAAGAAATTCTGTGAGAAAATATAAATCAGAAATCCAAGATAGACATACAAATAGGTAAATTTGTTTATGAGATAAGAAACATGGTTTTGAGGATGCTCCCCACAGTAACAAATGCTAGTTAAATAGAAAACATATAATATGGAAAAGATCTTCATAATAACTTGCAATTACCAGCGTATGATAAAGATGCTAGTGAGGGGTGGAAAAGCACACAATTATTATTGAACAATAACATTTACTAAAATGAAGGTGTGTTTGGTCATCCTGATCAAATAGCATTCAAACAGAGGATTAAAATAGCTTGCGATTATTGGTGATTATCCATGCTGGTGATTTTCTACTCCAAAGATATTTGTTACCCTAATGTTCCTGTTGGAGAAAAGTTTACGAAAGTGTTGATTCGCAGTTCGGTCGGTGCCAGGGGCTGCCCTGCTCTTCTTGTGCACATCAAATAACGTGTGATTGAGAAGGCACGTGCCAGCTTAAGGCCTGGTGTCCAGTGACAACAACGTATTCATCTCAATGCTCCTCAAAAGAGCTAACATCTCCTTTTTCTTGATCTCAAAATTCACTGACACATAAACATACACATTATGCTCCCTATCACTGTCAATACCCTCTCCTTGTTTTTAGCTATAAGATGTTTGTAATCTTCTTCAACCCCGCTCACCAAGTTCACATCATAGCCTCTTTTGCCCTTAATAAGTTGCTTGTGCTCTTTCCCACAACTTTTATTGACCTCCTTGAACCTTAAATATGCTTCCTTATCTTTCTGTCCAAGTTCGTGACTTCTCTTGTCACCCCAGGTTATTTCCTTGGGGGGTAGACATGAAAATCTGCAGTTGAGTCTATTACACAATCGTGCTAGAGAAATTGAGCAGGTCATGCCACATCCATAGGAAGTCAAGGGTAACCAACATTTTGTGTCTGAGCCCTTAGACAGGAATCCTTTTACTTCCTATGGATGCTACGTGACCTGCTGAGTTTCTCCAGCACCTTTGTGAATTGCTCTTATTTTGGCATTTCTTTTCTTCCTTATTGGAACATGCTAGTTCTGCACCAGAATTATTTGGTCCTTAAACAATCCCCACATCGCCTGTCAGTGTACCCATTAACAACTGCTCCCACAAGCTCCTGTCTAATCATGCCCTCCAATTTAGTACTTTCCTATGTGGCCCAAAAGTGGAGAGGGGAAGATGTGTCTCTCCCAGCTCCACCTCCTTCTGGGACTCCCTTGTCCACTCATTCTTTCCCACCAAACTCCCCTGTGATTGCAGAAATTGTTAGACTTGCACCCACATCACCTCCCTCAGCACCATTTGGGGCTCCAAGGCTCTGATAGCTCACTGGTTAGAGCACTGGTCTTGAAAACCAGGGGTCATGAGTTCATTCCTCACTGTGGCCTCATTTCTGTGAAGGGCACTGTACAAAGTGGTGACTCTATCGTCCTTACGGTAGACAGAGCTAAAGAATTTCATGTATGCTACATTCTAAATGTAGTATTACATGATAATAATGGAACCTTTACCTTCCAAGTGAGTTTGAGTTTCTGGTGAATCAAACAGGAATCTCTGCAGCTGCAGAGGCTGTGGGAACGCTGGAAGTGAATCCACAGAAACTCAGGGATTCTTTTTCTCTTATTATTGCTGGGCAACACTAATGGTGACTTTTTGTCTGCCTTTTGGCAGACAGAAGGGAACTTAATGTAACATCACATGTTCCATACTATTATCTTTTCTATCCTCCCACCTATATTCACTTATGACCTCTTACCTGTTAACCTGTGCTGCTCTCCTGCTCCTTTCCCCCTCCTCTTCTTTCCACCAACTTTCCAACCTATCTCTCCCATCTTTTTAACCTCTTACCTGTTAACCTGTGCTATGTGCCTACTTGTTTTTGGTCATGCCTTGAGAAAGGACCCAGGTCTGAAATGTTGATTAGCCTTTACTTCCCATGGACGCTGTGTGACATGCCTTGCCTATCCAACACACTTGACCCCCGCATCCACAGACTATCTTGTTTAACTACTTGGTGAGCACCTGTCATCTCTTCCACTTGCTGCCCTGCTGCTCACGGTTTCCACTCTCCTGCCAATCTAGTTTAAATCTTCCTAGAGCACTGGTGAACCTACCCACTAGTTATTTGTCACTCTCCAGTTTAGGTGCAACCTGCCCTCTTTTACAGACCCACATCCCAGAAGAGAGCCCAATGATCCAAATTTCTGTCTCTCTCCCTCCTGCATTGGCTTCTTAGCCATGCATTAAACTGCACTCATTTTCCGTTTCTTGTCTTATGAGCATGTGACACAGGAAGTTCGGAAGTTGTGCTTTTTAACTGACTACCCAGTTTCCTGAATGCGGACCATATTTCCTTTCCACTATGGTCATTGGTATTAACGTGGTCGACGATCTCTGGCACTCTTTCTCTCCTCTCAGAATGTTCTGGGCCCAATCAGATCCATGGACTCCACATCCTGGACTTGGGCAAAAGGGAGGCAACAAACTACTCTGTAGTCTCTTGCAGCCACAGAAACTCCTAGCATGACCCACTATGGTACCACTTGACTGTTGACCCTCAGAGCTAGTCGTGGAGCAAATGACCTGGCCACTGCTGCTACCCTGATAGGTCATCCTCCCCAGCAGAATATGCTACTTGAAGGGACTGGCCACAGAGGAAATCTGCATTGTCTGTCTTCTCCCTTTACTCTTGCTCATGGTCACCCAACTGCCTTCTCCCTTTGTCTTGGGTGCGACCACATCACAAGAGCTGCAGTCTTTGATGCTCTCTGTCTCTCAGATGATCCTGAGTTCATAATTTCCAGCTCCAATTCCTAAAAACTGTACCAGGAAGCACTCCTCACAGTAGTTCCCAGGGACACTGGAAGTCTTTCTTATCCACTCCCTTATATCCCATATATTTTTAAAGGAACAATCCTCTGTCCTGATATCCCCAATGCACTGCCTGAAAAGCTGAAAGATCTCAACCCTCTCGACTGAAGCCTCAAGCCAAAGCCTCTGCATTTTACTCAATCACATCATTCGAATCAATGACAGACTCAATGAGCTGATCCAATTTTTCTACTCTACTTTTATTGGCTAGGTATAGCAATTCAGCTCCTTGTTCTCCCCCTTCTCCTCAAAGCACTCATTCAGCTGCTCACTGAATTCTCTTTTTAAAGGTTCCTACTGCTAAACTCTTGCTCCTCCTCAAAGCACTTTTCTTGAAACCGTAGTTAAAAACATACTGAAATGCTGGAGGAACTCAGCTGGTCTTTTCAGTGTCTATTGGAGACAAAGATATATAATAATATTGTTGACTTTTCAGGCCTGAGCCTTTCTTCAAGGAATAAGCCGGAAGCAGAAATTTCAGAATTAAGTCTGATTTCTGCTTTAATGTATCATGGCTACCAGGTACATAACCTTTTATCCGACATTTTGAAAACCAAAAGCTCCAAAAACTGAATATATTTTCCATGGATGTCGACTGCACACCAAAGCTCGTGTTTGGCACCAAACATGACCCTACACGACCCAGCCCCATGTCTCAGTGCTCCTACCAGTCAGACGTGTCTCTGCTGCTCACGGACTTTGAAGACTGTGAAAATGTCAAAAAGAGCTGCAGAGTCCCCTATGGGTAACAGAGAGAAGCAGAAAAGGAAGCGTCTGTCATTATCGAGAGCATAAAGTCGAGTTATTGCAGAAACTTGGACGTAGATGACAGGAGATGAGCAGTGTCTTACTGAAGATTATGGTGTGGGAACTATGACCATATATAACTTTAAGAAGTAGAAAGATGTTGTTGGTTTTACAGTGACCAGATGACATCGGAAGAAGTCTTTAAAAAGACTCCAACCTGAAGACAATGGTCCCCATATTTTCAGATATTGAGCTTAGTTTGAGCTAGTTTATGTTTGAAATTTTACTGTATATTTTACTTAAAAATAAAAAGTATTCTGTAATTTTATGGTCTATCTTTATCTCATTCCATTTGCCACCGCCCCTCCTCACCCATCCAGAGACCTTTCTAATTGGAGTGTGTCTTTGTTCTGCGTGGATCTGAAATCAGAACAATTAATTAACATACCGGTGTTAATATTATTCTATTATCCAAAAAAATCCAAATTCCTAAAAGTGTCTGGTCCCAGGGTTTTGGAATAAAAGATTATGTACCTGTACTTATCTGGGCTATATTATATGATGCCATAGCTGAACTTGGCAGAACCGTGCCATTCCAGACCTCTGCCTCTGGAACATGCTTCAGCATCCAACCTAATGCTCCAAAACTAGCTCAGCACTTGTAGTGCTACTTCTTTCCTGAAGACATAAACATTGAGACAGAGCTGAAGAGCACAAATTACAGATTTATCAAGTTTGAACAAAAACGAATGCCAGAAATGCTCAGCAAGTCAAATAGTATCGGTGGAGACCGGAAACAATGTTCTAGGATTATGACTTCCTCAGAATACAGAAATAGAATACACCTTCAAGAAACAAACTCTTCCAATTTAAATCACTGGGATACCTCTTCTCTTCTGTGTAGATTTCTGTGAATCCTCGTCAGCACTCCGTTCCTCAGGTGATTCGTCAGACTTGGTTCGCTGGTTCTCTTTACTCTCACTGCTGTCGCATTTCTCAGGCCGTTCCTTTCTTGTGAGTGTTTTTTTGTTCTGTTGTAGTTTACTGATTTGTGGATGCTGGAACACAATGATGTGAAGATGATTTACATATACCTATGTGCCTTTTCTCCCTTCACCAATCTACACTCCTTCCAGCTCCTGACTGACATCCTGGTGAGGTTTGGTTTCCACCTTTATCCCTGGTAACCTCAGCCCACCTTTCCAAATTACACCAATTACTTGAATCAGAAGCACATCCAGAAGGAGAAATTCTAGTTCACAAGAAAAAAGGACCTTGATCAGAGTGAAGGCAGAATAGAACAGGCTTGGGTGCTGGACAATGAGGAGATTAATGAAGAGGAACATCAAGATTGGTCAGACGCGATATACCTCAGGTTGCTGTGGGAAGTGAGGGAAGAGCTTGCTAGGGCAGGAGCTGTGATCTTTGGCTGCAGGGGAAGTGCCAGCAAATGTTTAAAAAAGTAATAGGGAGAATCCTGGGAATTATAGACCAGTGAGCCTTTGTTGTGTGCGGAGGAAACGGACCTCCCTGCCTGTCTGGAATGTGTGTATTGCGGGTGGTCACATGTCCTCCCCGTCTGAAATTTATTCAGAAGTCACATTACCTGTCAATCAAGGTTGGACTCCAGCCACCCATCAGCGCACACACAGGCCTCCAGTTTGAGAAGCAACCATCCACTACCACTGTTTTCTCCCACACAGCCAATTTTGAATCCAGTTTACAACCCCTCCATGGATACCTAGTGTCTTAACCTTCTGAACTAACCTCCCATGTGGGACCTTCTTGAAAGCCTTAGTAAATTCCATGTAGACAACATCCACAGCCTTTCCTTCATCTACCTTCTTGGTAACTTCCTTGAAAAACCCTACTGATATCCCTACTTAGGGGCCAGTGGGGTATCACGTCCAAGTAGTCAGGGCACCCAGAAAGATAGCGACTGTTGTGAACTGCAAGAGGCAGTGCAGATTGCCCAAGGTTAGGTGACCAACTTAGAAATTAAAGGAGGGCATGGCCATGTGAAGGATCTAGTCAGACGTGGGTTAGAAGAGCTCTCCGTGAAGAGATTAAAAAGACGAATCAAAGTTATCAGACTAAAGAATTTACGTGCTAAAAGTAGGAAATGATGGGTAAGAAAAACCCAAAAAGCTATGGCTGAAGAAATTCTTAATTCAACGACATTGTTGACAGAAAGTCCACAAGGGAGTGGTGAAGAAAGTGCCGCCTTGATGTCGAAGCAGACTCAAATAGACGGGAGGGTTGACACCCGATCTGCAAAGCTTGCTGGAAACAACGGAGACATTGAGTGGACGATTTTCTAAGGTGGTAAATGTGCTGAGAGAGGAGGCAGACAGCGCTTGAAAACCTGACAACTCCAGTGGGCCAAGTCAAAAATGACCTGACAAAGGCTCATGAAAAACTGAAGGACCTGGAAGAAAATGTAACGGCATGGAAACTGGACAAACAACTGCTGCTTGGATAAAATCGATTAGATGGAGAATTTCAGAAGGGGGAATAATGTCATCGGACTAAAAGAAGGGACTGAAGGGAATGATCCGGTGGGGTTCTTTAAGGAATGGATCTCACGAGTGTTGAGAACAGGAAGATTTAAAAACTTGCTTGAGGAGAAAGCCCACCGGACCCTTGACCCCAGAAAACCAGATGATCCGTCCTAGTAAGATTCCTGAGCTACCAGGATCAGGAGGCAACATTAAGAGCAGCAGCCAAATATGCCAGGAACATAATGGAGTAGTCGAGTTGGAGGGTAGAAAAGTGCTGTTTTTTTTAAAGACCTTAGTGCAAATTTGAGCCGCTTTCAGGTGCAATCGCTCTGAGAAAGGCGCTGTTCTGGCACCTGAAAAGGCCAGCTGCAGGAGAGGAACCTCGGAGCGAACGCCAGCTCCTGTCGACTGTGGCTGTAGTCCCACCCAGTGTCACGGCTGGGGCGGCCAGCATTGGACATCGGGGCAGGGGCAGCCGGCATGGGATGTCAGGGCAATGTATCATTTACTTCAAACAAGGGGTTCATAAATCCAGGCAGAGATGGGAATCAGACTTAAATGTAAGAATAGATGAGGAAACCTCCTCTGAACTCTGTTGGGATAGTATGACTAACATGATAAATGTAAGATATAGATTAGTACAATATCATTTTTGAATCAATTATATATCACACCACTGAAATTAAACAAATTAAATTCAGCCCTATCAGATCGAAGTTATAGATGTGGCAAGGACATAGGAACTTTTTAACATTCAACTTGGTTATGTTCTAAAGTAAGGCCTTTTTGGGTTGAGCTTGGAAATTTCCTAGAGCAGATCACAGGAATCATATTTACACAAACCCAGAATTATTTTTACTGGGGAATATTACAGGGATAAGACCTATTCTGAAACTATCCAAACATCAAACAGAAATTGTTAAAACTGCGTTGGCAGTTGCTATAAAATGTAGAGCAGTTACATGGAGTCTGATTGCCAACTAGATATGGCACATTGGAATACAGAAATACATAGCTGTATTCCCCTCGAGAAAAATTACCTTTAACTAAAAAAATAAGTACGATGTATTTTTACAAGTTTGGCATCCAAATTTACAAATTTCTGTTGTAAATCTTTAATTATGTTCATCCTAATCCTTGAAATTTGCATTGATCTTCTCCAAAGAAAATTAATTGATTATGAATTTATGATCCGTGGAGTGTGAGGCTCTTTTCAGCAGACCATCTTGCTTTTCTTTTTTTCTCACCAAATCTATCTTTTTCTTTACTTTGGGGTCTTTCTTGGGTGAATGGGGGTTGAGGTATAACCACCATGGAGCAAATACTGGATTTATTTTTTACTTGCATTTTTAATTTTGTAATTGACTGTATGTATGGTCAAAAATTTTAAATAAATTAATTAAAAAAAAAAGAAATTAAAGCCATGGAGACAGCTTCCAAACCAATTGAAACACAGCAGTTGCAAGCTGGTCTGGTTTGGAGCCTGACCCAGGAAATTGTCCAGTGGGGGAAGGATATTGTCACGTGGTTGGGGGATGGGTATGACCATGGGGAAACTGAGTCCCATGACACACGTCCTCCCCTCTGTGTGCCTGAGCCTTTTTACAAGCCCAACAGTAACCACATGATCCCAGGTATGCCACGAGGGAACCCACCATCTCTCCAAAAGGGGGAGGTAGCCAAAAATGGGGGGACCTTGGGTGTGCATGTATGTTGTCATGGTGAGATAATAGGAGTCCTGGGACTACTCTGCTAAGGAGCTAACCCGGCAAGGGGACTGATAGAACCAGTGGCCAGTCGAACACTGCCCCACCTGCCACTGCTTCTGTTGAGAGACGAGGGCACACCCCCCCCCCCCCCCCCACCAGTTCCCTTCTCTCTTATCTGGAAATGAGCTCGCTGGGTGGTCTGCCAATGCCTCGCAGGAACCGCCAGAAGGGGCCGATGATGGCACCACCCTATGGGAATGGGTGGTAACTGCGGTCTGGGCCAGGTTCCCTGCCCTCCTGGAATGGGGTCTACATGGCCCGCCACAGCGGCACAATGTTGGCAAGAAGACTGGTTTTTAGCGAGTCGGCACTGATTGTGCCTGCAAGCACTATTTCCCAGGGAGCACCAAGTTGACTGGTACCTTAGCAGGCTACTTAGTCACCACTGCATGCCCATACCTTAGAGGGGTGGTCTTGTCCCTCATGGGGCTAGCAACTTGGAAAAACGTCCAGGAAGCCATTATTCTCCTGGAGGAATCAGAGTACACAGAGTGGGGTAGCACCCACTCAAGTTTGCGGAGCTGTGGGAAAGTTCAATTACGTCACCATGCCAGTGATTTACGGAGACGTGTGTTCAGTGAAATCCCTGTGGGTATGGAGCTTCCTGTGCACTGCCCACTCTGATCTGGACCACAGGTGGCCCCTGACTAAACTTTCTTTTGAACTCTCCCAAACACCCCTCTCCTGCACAGAAGACCACCCTTCAAGCTGTTCCTTTTATCAATGTGAGGGTCTATAGCCCCTTTCATACTTGCAAGTGATCCTAGGAATCAAACACCAATCTGCCTTTAAAAGGCCAAGTATAAACGGAAAATCAGCTCAATGTCGGCATCAGATGATGTCATCTCATGCCAGGGATTGATGGGCTCGACCCCTAGCACAATCCCCAGTCTATGTAGACACTGGTGTTGAAATCAGGCAAGTGTGAAAGAGGTAATTGCATTGTGGGATTGAAATGACCCAAGTTTTTGCATGAGTGCAGGAAGAAAAGATTTAAATGAAGGTATAAACTTTGCCATGGGAAAGTCGCAGTACGGTGGGGGAGGGGAGAGAGAGAGAGAAGATAAATAGCAAAAGCAGTAAATTTTTAAACAGCGTGGGAAAATTGATAGTGCTATAGGGTACAATTTATAAAGACTGGGGAAAACCAATGATTTCCTAGAACCCCTCTATGAATGATCCATGCATGCAGCCAGGCATACAGCCCTTTCTCTGCCACATGGAATTCTGTGAGGGCAGATCTGCTATCGCTTTTTCCCCACGGTATTTATAAATTGTACGCGATAGTGCTACCAATTTTCCCACACTATACAAATTTTGTCATATAGCACTACAAACTTTCCCACACTGTATAAATTGAATGCTATAGCGCTAACAAATTTTCCACCCTGTTTAAAAATTGTTTGCTAATGCTATTTATTGCTTGCACTTTCTCACGGTCCCTTATAAAGATTTATATAGGTCGGCACAACAACAGGGGCTGACGGGCTCAAACTGTGCTGTACATAAAGCTTAATTATGTTATAATTATTTTTGTTCAAATGTAAGATCATAATACATTGATCAGGATTTAGGGCAGGTCCACCATCACTCGATGCTTCATGATGTCACTGGTAGAAATTCCAAACCCCTGGGGATGGCTCCTTGCTAGTGTGAAAGCATTTAGTGTCCCAGTTAGGAGTGGTCAAGTGTGAAAAACCAAACTTGCATTCCTATCCCAAGACAATGAATGGCCAATTTAGTGGGATGTAAGTGTGAAAGGGGCTTACGAAACACACAGACTGCTGCGATTCCATCACTGATTTCAGTCACTACATCAGGTCTGTTTTTATCTGCAGGAGCTTTTGTCATTTATTATGCACCTAACTTTTAAGCTGAACGCATTTCATGTCGGGCTTCCGCAGGCCACAAGAGCAGATCTAAAACTTGACAGCAGGCCCTAAAAGGCTGCTCCTGAGCCCAGACACGCCTCATAGTGGCCCCCCTACCCCCCCTCCCCGGAGGCAGGCAGCTGGTGCCATAGCACCACCTGTCATAAAGACACGGCAGTTCCAGCTGCATGGGGGATTATGGGTAGGGAAGATGGCTATTGCTCTGCTGTGTGTTGAACTGCAGAGAGCAGCCCCGAAGACTGAAGCAGCCCACTGTGGCTGTCTCAGCCCGCACCACCCGTCCCCAGATGGCTCCCGCCACCCCTCTGGCCCCGCTGCCCCACCTGTCACCGCTGATGGCTCCCACTGCCCCACTGGCTCCCACCCAGCGCCCCTGCCTTGGAGGGAGAGGGATGAGTAGGGAGATGGGTTGGAATCAGCGTCACGGAGCTGGCCACAGCACATTCAGGAAGGTATGTCTTTAGCCGTAAAGGCTTTTACAGACAAGTGTTTTCCCTGCATGAAAGGGCCTTCACAGACAACAGCTGTTGCCATGGAAACATCATAATTGGCCATTTGTATCTTTTGTTACAGCCTTTGTGATGGACCTTTTTATTGCATTTTGAGTTTGGTATCTACTTTGCATAATGTCTCAGCACACTCAGGAAATTGTATTTTTAGCTTTTAATTATGATGTTAGAGATAATACACCAACAGGAAATATTTTATAAATTTTGTTTCACTTGACAATGACAGTGTCGCCCCAGCCCTTCCAAATACAGAAACAAATACCTCATGAGGTGGGTGCTTCAGGAGCTTTTATTTAAAATCACAAATTGACTAACTTTCAGGGATCCAACACAGGCACTTAGGGCGCCTGTTTAAAGAGAATGCTGCAAGCAGTAACAACATTCTGGTGTCGGACGACAGCTGAGGAAAACAGAGTGCCCTGGTTACTTCTTGGATACACATCTGCCAGCCTTCCCCCTGCCTTGCCACAGGATACCAATGACATGCATATGGGATCAGCACTTAGGGAACGCCCAAGCGTGAGACCGAATCATGGGATGCTCAAGCCAAGAGACAGCTCTGACCCCTGATGGATGATCTTGCACTGCCTGCTCGTAGACATTGGTGGTAAAGGTGCTCACATTTGCCAGCCAAGCCAGTGAAACCAGGCACGCGAGTCGATGACCAGACACATTTCTTTCTCTCCCCTCCCCTCTGACACTGGGGAGCAGCTCCCACAGCCCCCTGCTCCATGAACCCTGTTTGGTTGGGGTAGGGGGGTGGAAGCTGGTGAGGCATTGTCATTGATTTTGATTATGTGCCTTGTCCAGCAGATGGAAGGAAGTTGTATATATATTGATCTGCTTGATTAGTTAGGGTTAGGGTTAGTATGTGGTATAGTTTTTATTTTAACTTGTCTTTTTGTTCTTTTTCTATTTTTATAATTATTACATGTACATAGTGTTATTGATTGGCTTCATAGTGATTGCAGAATAATGTGACTTCCGAGGGGTGGATGTTGAAGGTGGCCTCCTTGACTGTCTGGAATGTGTGTGTTGCGGGTGGTCACGTGCCCTCCCCATCGGTAACATATTCAGGATCACTTCACCTGTCAAGGTTGGACTCCGGCCACTCATTAGCGCAAACCTTGCCGTTGGCTAATTTAAATCACCAGGGGTCATTATTGGCTAGAATCATAGATTAGCATTGTTTGTAACACCAACGCACAACACATTATTTCTCTCTGTCTCGTAGTCCAAGCTCCAGATATTGTTCCATGCCAGATTGCTACTGTGGATATTGCTGGAAGTGTCTGAGTAAGGTGTGCACTACACTGAAGCTGAGCCATAGTATTGTGAAAGATCAATACTTGCAGCGAGCCTCACCCCCATTGGTAAGGGAACCGGGTGTGTCTAAGCGTCACAGTTTGTAGTGTGTGAGTGGGTTGAGTTTAGGTTTACCATTGTTGGAGGTGAATGTCTTACATTGTCACTTAAGTGAAATAGTGATTGAGTACCGTTTAACATTCTCCTCTTTGTTTCCCAGGTGTAATAAAAGTTACGCATGATTGTAACACTTGTGACCAGACTTGTCTCTTTGTGAACTCACCGAACCTGGTACTCTTCTCAACACAACAGTCATAAGACTGTCAGTGGTGTGCAAACTATTGGAGAGGATTCTTAAGGACAGGATCTTTGAGCATTTGGAGAAGAACAGTTATTCAAGAATAGTCAGCATGGCTTTGTGAAGGAAAGGTCATACCTCACAAGCCTAACTGAGTTTTTTGAGGAGGTAACAAAAGAAGTCGATGAGGGTCGGCCAGTAGATGTGGTCGAAATGGATTTTAAAAAAGGCATTTGGCAAGGTCCCCCATGAGAGACTCATTCAAAAAGTCATGAGGCATGGGATCCATGGAACCTTGGCTATGTAGATAAAAAAAATTAGCTTATAGGTAGAAAGCAGAGAATAGTAGTGGAAGGAAAGTATTCTGCCTGGAGGTTGGTGTCTAGTGGAGTACCACAAGGATCTGTTCTGGGACCTCTTTGAGGGTGCAGAGGAGATTTACCAGGATATTACATGGATTGGAAAATAAGGCTTAAGAGGCAAGGTTAGCAGAGCTGAGATTTCTTTCTTTAGAACGTAGAAGGATGAGAGGAGAATTAATAGAGGTCTACAAAATTATGAGATAGGGTGGACAGCCAACACCAGTTTCTCAGGGGGGGTGGGAATTGGACGTGTAGTTGCAAAGCCAGGAGGTGATAGGTGGAGAAGGGGAGGGGACAGCAGGATTCAAGGGGAGGAGGGATGGCTATGTGAAGGGAGGGGGAAGGGCGGGAGGAGAACTGGAAAAGGGAAGGGAAGGAGGGAGGGGAAAGAGGAGAGCAGGTAAGCAGAAACCGGAAAAGTTGATGTTCATGCCATCTGGTTAGAGAGAGCCCAGATGGAAAATCGGGTGTTGTTCCTCCAATTTGCATGTGGTCTTCGTGGGATAGTACATAAGGCCGTGGACAGACATGTGAATTGGGAGTGTGACACAACTGTGTCACTTTACTTCAACGAAGGGCCATTAAGTTGGTTATGTATTTTTACCTTTTTTATATAAAGGACACTGCCTGGTGATTTAATAGCAAACACCAGAGGACACATGTACAAAGTGAAGAAAGGGAAGCTTGGGGGGGACATCAGGGGTAAGTTTTTTATGCAGAGAGTTGTGGGTGATTGGAATGCTTTGCCAGGGATGGTGGTGGAGGCTGAAACATTAGGGGCATTTAAGAGATTCTTAGACAGGCATATGGATAGAGGAAAAATAGAGGTTATGGGATAGGGAGGGTTTAGTACGTTTTTTGGAAGGAATATATGGGTGGGCACAACATCGAGGCAGAAAGGCCTATTCTGTGCTGTAGTGTTCTATGTCTTCTGGTATTTGCTGTGTCACCCCAGGTAAAAGGTGATGGCTCTCTCACACTCTCATTATCATGTATAATTCTATTAAGACACCTCTCAAAGAAGAAAGGCCTCAGTCATTCAACATTGAGGGGCAAAGAGCCTGTACTGTGCTGTAGTGTTCCATGTTCTACATTGCCCCCACCCCTCCCCGAACACTTAACAACATCTAAGTTTCCACAAGGTGAAGTTAATTGAATCAAATGTGATTCTTCAGTAGCAGTGACGTTCATTATTATCCAACACTAGCAGAGACTTACCTCAGGGGTAATAACTGGCTCCCATATCTGAAAAATAAGAACAAAAGAATTTAAAAAGCAGACACTTTGCAAAAACCATCTAATATTCAGCATAACACTGTTGAACAAAAGCATTCCAGCTTTTGTGTTTTAAATTTAGACATAGCACGGTTGCAGGCCCTTTCAGCCCACAAGCCTGTGCCACCCAATTAACCTACAACCTCCCAGTACATCTTGAAGGATGGGAGGAAACCAGAGTCCCCAGAAAAACTCATGCAGACACGGGGGGAACATCCAAATTCCTTACAGGCAGTGCGGGATGCGAACCCCGGTCCCGATCGCTGATGCTGTAACAGGATTGCGCTAACCACGACGCTAACCGTGCTGCCCAACTAAACACACAATGCTGGAGAAACCCAGCAGTTGAAAAAATATACTTTATATAGCAAAGGTAAAAATACATCACCAACGTTTCAGGCTGGAGCCCTTCATCAAAGTATGGAAAAATGTCGGCAAGCGCCTGAGCAAGAGTAAGGGGGGGGGGGGGAATTGGATGTGTAGTTGCAAAGCCAGGAGGTGATAGGTGGAGAAGGGGAGGGGACAGCAGCAATCAAGGGGAGGAGGGATGGCTATGTGAAGGGAGGGGGAAGGGCGGGAGGAGAACTGGAAAAGGGAAGGGAAGGAGGGAGGGGAAAGAGGAGAGCAGGTAAGCAGAAAATGGAAAAGTTGATGTTCATGCCATCTGGTTAGAGAGAGCCCAGATGGAAAATCGGGTGTTGTTCCTCCAATTTGCATGTGGTCTTCGTGGGATAGTACATAAGGCTGTGGACAGACATGTGAATATGGGAGTGTGACACAACTGTGTCACTTTACTTCAACGAAGGGCCATTAAGTTGGTTATGTATTTTTACCTTTTTTATATAAAGGACACTGCCGAGTTTCTCCAGCATTGTGCGTTTTTTACTTCGACCACGGAATCTTCTTGTATTTTTTTATTAACGGTTGGTAGTTTAATTTTTACAAATGATTTAAATTGTTATCTATCCTAATACCAAGGTAATGTCTAGCCTGTGATTACCATTTAAAGGGGATTTCTTTTTATATTTTGTATAATCGAGTTTGTTCATTGGTATCACTTCACTTTTATTGATATCAACATTATTTCCTGATAATTCTCCATATTCTTTCAATTTTATATATAACCTTTTTATTGATTTATTTGGGTCACCAGTTCTGCCAATGGTTCTATGGCCAAAGCAAACAGGGAAGATGATAGTGGACATTCCTATCTGGTTGACCTAGTCAATTTAAAGTGATCTGAAACATGTTCATTTGTTATTACTTTTGCCAAATGTCCATTATACAATGCTCTAATCCAATTAATAAAATTTTCAGGTAATTTGAATTTTTGTAGTACTTTAAATAGATAATTCCATTCCACCCTATCGAAACCTTTCTCAGCATCTAGAGTTACTGCTACAGTTGGTGTCTTATTTATTTGTGCTGTGTGGATTAAATTAATAAATTAACACTGTCTGATATAATTTTACTAATTTCAGTACATAATCTGTTAATCTATTCGCTAGTAATTTTGCAATTAATTTATAATCTGTATTTAGCAACGATATTGGTCTATATGACACCGGTCGGTGATAGTGGATCTTTTTCCATTTTTGGAATTACTGTAATTATTGCTGTTTTACATCGAGTCCACGCTGCTGAAGATCCAGCTGCGCTGGATGGGTCACGTCTCCAGAATGGAGGACCATCGCCTTCCCAAGATCGTGTTATATGGCGAGCTCTCCACTGGCCACCGTGACAGAGGTGCACCAAAGAAAAGGTACAAGGACTGCCTAAAGAAATCTCTTGGTGCCTGCCACATTGACCACCGCCAGTGGGCTGATAACGCCTCAAACCGTGCATCTTGGCGCCTCACAGTTTGGCGGGCAGCAACCTCCTTTGAAGAAGACCGCAGAGCCCACCTCACTGACAAAAGGCAAAGGAGGAAAAACCCAACACCCAACCCCAACCAACCAATTTTCCCCTGCAACCGCTGCAATCGTGTCTGCCTGTCCCGCATCGGACTTGTCAGCCACAAACGAGCCTGCAGCTGACGTGGACTTTTTACCCCCTCCATAAATCTTCGTCCGCGAAGCCAAGCCAAAGAACATGAGTCAGGCAAATTCTGGGTCTCTTCCACCTGTTTCATTACTTCTAATAAGGGAGGAATTAATAGACTATTAAATACTTTATAAAACTCTGTAGGGAATCCATCTTCACCTGGCATTTTATTATTTGGTAATGTCATTAATGTATTCTGTATTTCTGCAATTTGTCAGAGGTTTTAGTAATTCATTTTGATCTTCCAACTGTAATTGGGGTAATTCAATGTTTGATAGAAATTCATCTATTTTGTCATTTTTCCCTGAATTTTCAGTTTGATACAATTGCTTATAGAATTTTAAAAAAAAATTCTATTAATCTCTATTGGGTTATATGATATGTTTATCCTCTTGTTGCTAAGATAGTTCTTTTTGCTTGTTCTGATTTTAGCTGCCAAGCCAATTATTTTATGGGTTTTTTCTCCTAATTCATAATATCTTTGCTCTGTTTTCATAATGTTTTTCTCCACTTTGTATGTTTGTAATGTGAGATATTTTAACTTTTTCTCTGCCATCTCTCTTTTTCCTCGGTATCTTCCATTCTCATTATATCTTTTTCCATAATTATGATCTCTTTTTCCAACTGTTCTATTTCCTGCTTATATTCCTTTTTAATCTTAGTCATATAACTAATATTTTTGTCCTCTAATAAAGGCCTTCATTGCATCCCATAGTATAAATTTATCTGATACCGAATTTATTTGTTTCGAAATACATTTGGATTTGTTTTTCTATGTATTCATGAAAATCTTACCTTTTTAACCATCTATGTTTTTTTTTCACACTATAAACCATATTGATCAAGATACATACATTCTCAAACCGGATGAAGCGCAAAAAAGATTTATTATGATAACCTTAGCTGTAGCAAAAAAATGTATAATGTCAACTTGGAAATCATCTATATGTTTTTGATGGAATATCCTCTAAATCAATTGTCATTAATAAGGGTGAGTGGTCAGATAATGGTTTTGCCTTATATTCGATCTTCCCAGTTTTATCTATCAATGGGTCTGGCTTAAAATTAAAATCTTCCCCGAGTAAAATCTGTCCCTGTGTGCCTGCTATTTTAAAAAAAATGTCCTGAATAAATTCCTGGTCTTCTTTATTAGGTGCATAAATATTCATCAAGTTCCAAAATTCTGAATAAATCTGGCTTTTCATCATAACATATCTACCCGCTGGGTCCGTTATTACTTCATTTATCTTAAATGGTAGATTTTTATTAACTAATATAGCAATTTCTCTGGCTTTTGAGTTGTATGATGATGCCATTACGTGACCTACCCAGTCTCTCTTTAACTTGCGGTGTTCTAATTCAGTTAAGTATGATTCTTGTATAAATGTTATATCTATTCTCTCTTTTTTAAGTAGTGTCAGTAACTTTTTCTCTTAATTTGATTGTGTATTCCATTAATATTAAGTCATACAGTTCAACGTACTCATCTTAATCATCCTCTTTGAGCTCTGTTCCACCTTTTCAACCTCTCCATCTTCCTTCTTTTAAAATTAGTCTTTAAATTGCTCTTATTCTTTACTTTATGTGACAACACAACTAATAAGAAATTAACAAAAACCATAAATAAACTAAACAATACTAAAAAAAAAAATTTTTTCCCCCCTTTACTGAGTTGTCCTTGCCGTCTCGCAAGACAACCACAACTCCCTTTTCTATTTGGGTTGTGATATTAATGCAAATGTCAACAGATTTCGCTGTGGGTAGATTCTCTCCTCCAACCCTCCCCCAGAAATAATATATTGTTCATAAAATATAAAAAGGATTTTTTTAACCTTAAACATCTGTACTCAAATTATTAACGTTCCAACTTATTAACATTCCAACTTAATTATATGCATTATCTTAATGGTCCTTTTAATATTTCTTTTATTCCTCTTCTTGTTGCATATTCAATAGTCGGTTTACAAAGCAGTGAGCTTCTTCTGGATCTGAAAACAGTCTATTTTGTCCACCTGAAATAAATACTTTCAACATAGCTGGATTTCACAACACAAAATTATAACCTTTGTTCCACAGTACATTTTTTACTAAATTAAACTCTTTTTGTTTCTTTAAAAGTTCAAAACTAATGTCTGGATAAAAGAATATTTTTTTTCCCCTTATGTTCCAGTGGTTCTTTATTTCCTTTCACTTTTTTCTTGCCAGTTCCAGTATTTTCTCCTTCGTTGTATATCGTAATAGTTTTATTAGTTTGGAGCGCGGTTTCTGATTTGGTTGTGGCTTTGGCACCAATGCTCTGTGGGCTCTTTCAATTTTGATTTCTTCTTGGAGTTTTTCCACTCCCAAGATCTGTGGGATCCATCTTTTTATAAATCCTTTTATGCCTGTTCCTTCTTCCCCTTCTTTTACGGCCACTATTTTTATATTATTTCATCTGTTCAATTTCAATTTTTTGAGCTAATAAATCTTGTGTTTTCTTAATTTCCTTATCTCTATCTTCCCATTTTACTCTTAGTTCAATCACCTCCATTTCCATACCCTTCACTCTGTCTCCCACCTTATCAGTTCTTTTTCAAATATCTGTCAGTTTTCTCCATTCTTTGTATTTTTAAATCAGTTTCTTGTCCAGTTTTTTAATAATAGTGAATTCAGTCATTATTTTGTCCATTCACATCTTTATTCAATTATCAAAATATTCTTTGTCAATCATCTGTTTCTGTTTTTTACTTTGTATTTCTTCCTGTAAGCTTTTATCTTCATCTTGATTTTCTTTCTCAAATTGGATTTCTGGGTTCTGTGTGGCTCCTTTTTATGGTGATATTTCTTTTATAAAATTTCTCTAAATGCCGATTAAGTGCTTTGTTGTTGGTGGTCATTTCTACTGTTTATTTCAATATTATTTTTAATATGTACGTGTGAAGATGTCTCCACCACAATCCCTCCAACTCTCAGTGGAGCATCTCACTGTAGGTGACTGTCTTCACCGGCTTCTCGCATGTTATGTGTATCGTGCATGCGCATTGGGGTTTCTTTTTTGGATTTTGTCACCCACTGATCGAGAGTGCTCTGGGGGACATCACCGCTCAGTTGCCCACTCACCAACTTCGTTGGTCAGGTCATTTTCTTGGGGAGAATCAGTCCCCTGCTCTCGGATATTGGTAAGGCCTTCTTCATTTTTTTTCAGGTTATTTTTAAAATTCTTCTTTAGTTGATACTGTTAACTTTTGTTTGGTGCCATCTTTAAATTCTTCTTGTTGTTTTTTATCTTATTTCAGTGTTTATCTTTTCTGCCTTGTTTTTCGATCTTTTTAAAAAAATTTCTCTGAGAAGGGCTGGTTTTCCCTGGCCAGCCACTACTCCATCACATGAACCCTTCCACATATGCAGCAATCTTGAAGGATGTATGAACTTGGATCTCAAGATGCTTCTTTCCCTCCCCACTGTTAAAAATCCTGATAACCAGGAACTCAGTTTTCAGGTCAACCTTCCATAACAATTTTCCACCACTACTCTCTGGCATCTCCCTCCAACAATTGTTGAATCCATTTCACTACTTGAACATTAATACCTAATGCCTAAATCTTCCTAACTAACCTCTTATGCAGAACCTTGTCAAAAGTTTTACTAAATTCCATATAGACAACATACACAGCCTTTTTTCGTCAATCCAAAGTGCATCACTTCACATTTTTCCAGATTGAACTCCATCTGTCACTTCTCTGCGAAATCTGCATCCTGTCACTATCTTCTTGAAACCTACGCAATCCATATAACTATTTAACAATTACAGTACAGAAACAGGCCATTTTGGCCCTTCGAGTCCATGCCTAACATCTTCTCCCACCTAATCCTAGTGACCTGCACCCGGCCCACAACACCTCCAACCTTCATACTATTTGCTAAATTACTAACCCACCATTCCACTTCTTCATCCAAGCCATTTATAACCATCTCGAAGACCAGGAGCCCCAAACAGATCCATGCAGAACATCACCTAGTCACTGACCCACAGTCAGAATACATTCTATCCACTACTACTCTCTGCTTTCTGCAGGCAAGCCAATTCTGAATCACCCCGCCGAAGTTTCATGAATCCTATACCTCATGACTTTCTGAATGAGCCTACCATGGGCACCTTGTCAGTTGTTTTAATGAAATCCATATACATTTGTTATGTACTCAGACAGCAGCAAAGGAAATTGGCAAGGTCTGTGTTATATTTAAAATTTGAGTTGCTTCCAGCGAAATGTCCTTTCAGACGAGTGGTAATCAAAACTCCCCTTTTCCTTTTCTAGGGGAAACAAAGCGAGTGGCTTTCACAAAGGTTCCAGAACCCTTTTCTGGGTAAGCCAAGATGTAACTTTCCTTTCTGGTCATGGTGTGGTACCCTTCAAAAGTGACCTTTCCTTTGGCCACAGTGGGGCACACTCATCCGCCTTACAAGGAGAAATAAGACGAATTGTTCATTACCACACGAGGCCACTGCAGCACAGTATTACTTCAAAGAAATACTTCAAGTGCTGCTGCCTTAAAAATGGCCCCTCATCAATCAGTATACGGTTTCTTTAATGGTCTCTGCACTTGTGTTCCAGAGCCTTCCTCTCTCTTCAGAAGTAGCAAATTTGAGTATACGCTGTTCCCAGCCTGTCAGCCTACAGTCAGTCTCCAAAGCTTGCAGCTTGATTTATTCTTTAAAGGTGACAGTCCCACTCAAATGAAATTGAACTGGGAGCACGTAATACACCCCATCTACCACCCGACCTTTTATCACCCCCTCAAAAAAGCTCAAATAGGTTCATGAGGCACAATCTGCTCATTTCAAAGCCATGCTGAATATCCCTAGGAAGACTATGCTTCTCTAAATCCTTGTTAATCCTGTCCCTAAGAATCCTCTCCAATAATTTGTCCACCACTGACATAAGACTCACTGCTCTATAATTCCCAGGAAGCCCCCTTTTAGATTTTGTAAACAAGGGAACTAAATTTGCTATTCTCCAATCCTCAGGTACTTCTCCTGTAGCCAATGAGGACACAAAGATCATGGCTAACGCCCAGCAATCTTTTCCCTCACCTCTTGTAGTAACCTGGGGTATATCACGTCCAGTCCCAGGGGATTATCTATCCAAATATTCATCAAAAGATTTAGCACTTTCTCCTTTTTAACCTCAACATGCTCCAGCAAATTAGCTTGTTCTACATTGACCTCACATTCACCAAGGTCCCTTTCACTAGTGAACACTGAAGCAAAGTATTTGTTTACCTCTTCTGTCTCCAGGCACAAATTTCCCCCTTTGTCCCTAATCAGTCCTACTGTCACCCTAGTTATCCTTCTGTTAAAGAGTCATACAGCATGGAAACAGGCTCTTCAGACCCAACTTGTCCGTGGCCAATATGTCCCACTTGCCTATGTTTGGCCCATATCCTTCTAAACACATCCTATTGTAATATCCATGTCCAATATTTTCTTAAACCTTCCCCACCTTGAAAAAGACTCAAAGGTTCTGCAACCATGGCTCAGTGAGGAAGAATTTTCCAGTTTTTTTGAAATGCTAAGTCTCAAGGCTGGATCGAGAAGGAGAATTTTAAATTAGTCAGAATGGTCAGAGATTGACCACGCAGCCGAGGCGCAGGTGAAAATGTCAGCAGGAATATGAGGCTTGAGCTACTGTGCCCACTATTGCGAGTCCTGTGTGTTGTGTGGGAATTAGTTTTGGTCGTCGAATTACAGGAAGGATATAAACAGTATTGAGAGTGCAGAGGAGAATTACAAGAATGTTGCTGGGGTTTCAGGGTTTGAGTTACAGGTAAAGGTTGAGCAGGCTGGGGCTTTATTCTCTGGAGTGTAGAAGGTTGAGGGGTGATTTGATAGAGATATTCAAAATTATAAGGGGGATGGATAAAAGTCAATGTGGATAGGCTTTTTCTACTGAGAGTGGGGGAGATGCAAACAAGAGGGCATGGATTGAGAATAAAAGGGGAAAGGTTTAAGGGAAACATAAGGGGGAAATTTCTTCACGCAGAGAATGGTAAGGGTATGGAATGAACTTCTGGCAGTGGTGGTAGATGTAAGATCGATGTTAATATTTAAAGATAGGTTCGATAGGTATATGGACAGGAGAGGTGTGGAGGGTTATGGGCCAAATGCAGGTCAGTGAGACTAGATGGGAGATGAAGTTTGGCACAGACTAGTAGGGCCAAACTGGTCTGTGTCTGTGCTGTAAATGGTTATATGGGCAGATGTGTGGGGTCTATGTGGGGATCGGGGCCAACGTTGGAGGGGTTCTGTGGGGACCTGGACCCAGATGTTGGAGGTCTGTGTGGGGATGAGGGTTGGATGTTGGGGGGGGGGGGGGTTGTATTGGGATCACAGCTGGTGTCAGAGGGTCTGTATGGGAATCACAGCTAGTATTGGGGGGTCTGTGTGGGGATGAGGACCAGGTGTTGGGGGGGGGTTCTGTGTGGAAATGAGGGCTGGATATTGAGGCATCTGTGTGGGTTCATGGCCGGATGTTGGGGGGGGGGGCTCTGTGTGGGGATTACAGTTAGTGTCGGGAGTCTGTGCAGGGATCACGGCCGGTCTCGCTGGGGCTTTGTCTGTGTGATCTTGGCATGTCAGGGAGTCTGTGTGGGGATCACGGCTTATGTGCAGATCGTGGCTGGTCAGGTGGGAGCAGGACATTTCCACTTACTTCCTCTCCCGACCCAAGACATGTAACATTCTGAGGCCCGGTGGATCAAAACAGAATCACTGTGAATGGCTGATGGATACTCTTCCCCTTGCCTGCTCACTCTCTCATCACATCTGTTCCTGTGATCTCCTCACGAACTGTCGTTTACTTCAACACAGAAAATGCAGTTCTGAACAGTTTTCAAAAACTGAACTCTTTCATTACCTGGTACCTGCCAGCATTGAAACATATACTTTCAAAAGCTTCATAAATCTTTAAAATAAAACCTCTGCCTAACTAGGAGCTCTCACCATGCACCAGGCCAGAGGTTGCTGGAAGCTCCACGCCCAGCTCATTGCCAACCATGTATAAACTGACATCTAGTGGAGACAACGGGCACTGCACAAACACGAGAAGGAAAAGATAATGATAACAAAAAACCTATAAAATGCTGCAATCAACAGTTTGATGGGCTACTACATAGAATAGTGCAGTACAGGGCATGCCAGCCTCAGGTTAACAAGTGTATGCCAAACATAATGCCCAAATTAAACTAAAACTCTGCAGCCTGAATACCCCTCTATCCCTTCATATTCATGATTCGTGCAAAAGGAGAGTGAAAGATAAAATTGGTCCCTTAAAGAATCAGAGCGGACAAATGTGAGCGAAGCCGTATGAGATGGGGGAGTTATTGAATGAGTTCTTCTCTTTGGTATTCATTAGGGAAAAGGATATGGAATCGTGTAAGATAAGAGAAACAAAAGGGGTGATTATGGAAAACCTAGGGATTAGGAAAGAGGGGGCATTGGAACTTTTGAGGCATATAAAGGTGGATGTCTCCGGGACCCGACGGGATTTTCCCCAGGACCTTAAGGGAAGTCAGGGAGGAAATAGCAGAGGCTCTGACAGTGATTTTTCAACAGTCACTAGAGGGGGGCATGGTGCCACAGGATTGGCGTGTCGCAACGTGGTTCCTCTGTTTAAAAAGGATTCCAGGTGTAGGCCCAGCAATTATAGGTCAGTAAGTTTGACGCCGGTGGTCGGTAAACTAATGGAAAGTATTCTTAGAGATAATATGTGTAAATATCTAGAGGGGCAACATGGGTTTGTATGGGGAAGGTCACGTTGACAAATCTTGTTGAATTTTTTGAGCTGGTGACTAGGATTTGATGAGGGTAGAGTAGTAGATGTAGTCTATAATAAAGAAGCTTCAAACACTAGGTATTAATGTTAAGATAGTCAGATGGGTTCAACGGTGGCTAGAAGATAGATGCCAAAGAGTCAAGGTGGATAACTGTCTGTCAGGATGGAGGCCGGTGACGAGCGGTGTGCCTCAGGGATCGGTGTTGGGTCCCTTGTTATTTGTCATTTACATTAATGATTTGGATGATGTAGTGGTAAATTGGGTTAGTAAATATGCGTACGATACAAAAATAGGGGGAGTTGTGGATAGTGAAGATGGTTCTCAGGGACTGCAGAAGTATTTGGACTGCTTAGAAGAGTGAGATGAAAGATGGCAGATGGAGTTTAATGTAGATAAGTGTGAGGTGCTTCATTTTGGGAAGAATAATCAAAACAGGACATATGCAGTGAAGGGGAGGGCGTTAAGGATGCAGAGGAACAGAGAGATCTTGGAATAACAGTCCATCATTCTCATGTGGATAGAGTGATAAAGAAAGCTATTGGTATGCTGGCCTTTATCAAAGCATAGAATATAGTAGCTGGGAGGTGATGTTGAGACTGTTCAAGGCTTTGGTGAGGCCAAATTTGGAATATTGTGTGCAGTTCTCATCCCCAAATTACAGGAAAGATATCAATAAGATAGAGAGGGTGCAGAGAAGATTTACTAAAATGTTGCCTGGATTACATTATCTAGAATAAAAAGAAAGATTGAGTCAACTGGGTCTTTATTTATTGGAGCGTAGAAGATTGAAGGGGATTTGATAGAGGTATTTAAAATTATGAGGGGGGTAGATAGATGTGAATAGATTCTTCCTCTTGAGGGTAGGTGAGATTGGAACGAGGGGTCATAAGTTAAGTGTTAGGGGGGAAAAGTTTAGAAATAACGAAAGGGAGCTTCTTCATTCAAAGAGTGGTGGCTGAGTGGAATGACCTTCGGAAAATATGTAAAGTAAAAACACAAAATGCTAGAGAAACTCAGCTTGTTAAACAGGGTCCTTTAAGTAACAAAGGTAAAAATGCATAACCAAAGTTTCAGACTTGAGGCCTTCTTCAAGGTATGAAAGAGTGTCGGCGGGCAACTTAAGAAAAGAATTGGGGAGAAAAAAGGGGGAGGGAGGGTGGCAAAGGCAGGAGATGATAGGTGGAGAAGGGAGAGGGGGGGCAGTAGCGACACCACCCACACTTTAATGCCGAATTCTTCTTCCATTGCCTTTGCCTCTGGGCTTATTTCCATGACAGTGACCCTCTACCCACCCACCCCCCACTCAAAACCCTTTCTCCCGCTTCATGCCTTCTTCCTCCTCCTGTACACCCCATCCCGGCCCACTATCAGCTCCAATTGCCACCAAGACATCAATGGATTCAACTTCACCACCACCCCACCCCACATTTTCTAATCTCACCTCCTCTGAACACTCTGCCATCCACAACAATCCCAACTTTACCATCAAACCTGCAGACAAGGGTGGTGCTGTTGTGGTCTGGCGCACTGACCTCTATCTTGTCGAGGCCAGTCGACAACTCTCTAACACCTTCTCCTATCTATCTCTCTCATAGGACCTCACCACAGATCATCAAGCCACTATCTCCAACACCATCTCCAACCTCATCACGCCTGGCCACCTCCCTCCCACAGCTGCCAACCTCATTGTCTCCCATTCCCTTGTAGCTTGTGTGATAGAGTATATAAATATGTTTTTGGGAGATAAATTGGGAAAGGTTTGTTAGAGTAGGTCACATACAAACATTTTAAAACAGATCTTATTTGAAATAATGGAGCTCTGCTAATGCTAGACATATCGGAACCTCAGTGATTTTGCAACGGCTTTGAAGACTGCTCAAGAGACTTCACTAATGGATTTTTTTTACAAAAGGCAACAGATGAAAGATCTTGCTGTACCTGCAGATTTCTGGAAGAGAACTTGTTGTTCTAAGAGGATCATGTGGTTTTGCAAGCAGAGAGATTCAAATAGGCTTTTCTCTCTGTGTCAGAGAGAGGGATCACTTGTACAATGTTACAGCCAGCAGAACCAGCTGGGACTGGAACAGGACAAGCTGGCAAACTTATGGAAAGTCTATTTTGTAAGACAACCTGGTCAAAGCCCTTGTGGTTCATGCAAGAGGAGAGGACTAGCTGTCTAATGTATCACTTGGAATAAGTGAAACAAAAAGGAACTCTGTGATGACCTGAAAGAAAGAGGTCATCATCTGGAGAACCCTGAAGGGGCAAGTTTAGTCAGCAAGATACTGGAATGCCTGATGGAAGTACATTAGTTGTGGATGTCCTGGAACAACAAATCTCTCTCTGAAAACCGACAAGAACCTTCCTGAGCGGTAACCATTTACCTTTCAAGCACCAAAGCCAATATTTCTCCCCAATTCTTTTCTTAAGTTGCCCGCCGACACTCTTTCATACCTTGAAGAAGGCCTTTATAAATGCTAAATTCTATGCACTATATAAGAATTGCCTGCAACCAATGAACTTGGCGGAATGAGAAGTGAGATTGGACTGTGAACCAAAGAACTTTTCTGAACTTACACATACATTACATATATGTGAGCTTAGAATTAGAAGAGGGTTAAGTTAGGTTAAGCAAGTTAATAGTGATAAGTTAAAGTTTGATTCTATTTCCATGTTTAAAGATTATTAAAAGCAACTTTTATTTAAGTAATCATTTGTCTTGGTGAATATCTATTGCTGCTGCATTTTGGGGTCCTCTCGGCTCGTAACACTTGTTTCTACCTTCTACCCAAGATACACAAACTCAACCATCCAGGTAGACCCATTGTTTCTGCCTGCTTGCCCCACTGAACTAGTTTATTAATCTTACCTTGACTATCTTTTCTCCCCTGGTCCAATCCCTTCCCACCTATATCTGTGACACCTCATATGCCCTCCATCTTGTCAATGGCTTCAGATTCCCCGAACTGAATTGACTCATCTTCACGATGGATGTCCAATACCTTTATACCTCCATCCCCCACACAGAAGGTCTTAAAGTACTTCGCTTCTTTCTAGACCAAAGACCCGGCCAGTCACCCTCTACCACTACCCTCCTCCGCCTTGACCCCACTTTAAATAACTTCTCTTTTAACTTGTACCTCTTCCTCCAAATTAAAGGAATAGCTATGGATATCCACATGGGACCCAGCTATGCCTTCCTGTTTGTGGGCTTTGTGGAGCAATCCATGCTACAAGCCGACACAGGCAAGACCCTAACCTCTTCCTCCAGTATATCGATGACTATATCCGGGCTGCCTCATGCACCAGCGATGAGTTTGTCAACTTCATCCACTTCACGGCCAACTCCCATCCTGATCTCAAACTCACCTGCTCCATCTCTGACAACACTCCCCTTTTCCTGGATCTCTCTGTCTCCATCTCTGGAAACAAGCTTTCTGCCGAAATATATTACAAAACCTTCCAACTCCCACAACTACCTTGATTACACTTCATCACTCCATGTCCCCTGAAAGGATTCCATCCCTTTCTTTCAATTTCACCATCTCCACCACAACTGTTCCCCAGATGAGGTCTTCCAGTCCAGATCTTCAGAAATGTCTGCCTTCTTCCACAAACGTGGTTTCCCCTCCACCACTCAGCCCTCACCTGCATCTCCTCCATTTCACCCTCTGCCCCCCAGACACAACATAGAATCCCTCTTATCCTCACCTACCACCCCACCAGACTCTGCCTTCAACATATTATCCACCAGAATTTCCAGCACTTACTACAGACACATTTTTCCTTCTCCTCTCCTCCCCCCTTGCTTTCTGTAGGGACCACACTCTCCCGTGATTCCCTCGTGCATTCATCCAACTCACCTAATGCCCCCCCCCTCACCTTCCCCTGTGGCTGCAGGAGGTGCAACAGTTGCGCGCACACCTCCTTCCTCACCTTGGTCCAAGGCCCCAAACAGCAACACCTCACTCATATGTTCACAGGACTGATTAACTGCATCCAATGCTTCCTTGGTAGCATTCTCTACATCAGAGAGTCTGGTTGCAAATTGGGAGATGGCTTCGCTTGGCACCTCTGCCACAACAAAGATCTCCCAGTAGCCAACCATTTCAATTCTGAGTCACACTCCCATGTCTGTCCATGGCCTTGTGTACTGTACCAGCCTGACCACCTGCAGATTATTTTCCATCAGGACTCTCTCCTGCCAGATGACATTAACATCAACTTCTCTGCTTTCTGCTAACCAGCTCACCTTTTCTTTCCCCTCCCCTTTCCAGTTTCTCCAGTTCTCCCCTCCCTTTCCCCTTCGCCCACCTGCCATCCCTCCTCCCCCAATCGGTGCTGTCCCCTCCCTCTCTTCTCTGCCTATCATCTCCTGCCTTTGCCATCCCCTCCCCATCCTTTTGTTTGGATGTCCACCGACACTCTTTCATACCTTGATGAATGGCTCAAACCAGAAACATTAGTTATGTATTTTTACCTTTGCTACATAAAGGACACAGCCAAGGTACAATTATGTACAAGGTACATAAAGGTATAAAGACTGTTTAAAGAAATCTCTTGGTGCCTGCCACATTGACCACTGCCAGTGGGCTGATATCGCCTCAAATCGTGCATCTTGGCGCCTCACAGTTCGGCGGGCAGCAACCTCCTTTGAAGAAGACCGCAGAGCCCACCTCACTGACAAATGACAAAGGAGGAAAAACCCAACACCCAACCCCATCCAACCAATTTTCCCTTGCAACCGCTGCAACCATGCCTGCCTGTCCCGCATTGGACTTGTCAGTCACCAACGAGCCTGCAGCAGACATGGACATACCCCTCCATAAATCTTCGTCCGTGAAGCCAAGCCAAAGAAGAAAAAGAAGACATAAAGGACACTGTTTGATTCGCTAAGTTTCTCCAGCATTTTGTGCTTTTATTATTATAGAGCTGCTGAGAAAGAGTGTGGCAGTATTTGGGAATTGTTAAAAAACTGTGGGATGGGAGAGAGACAATGGGATTAGTTTAAGGATTGACACAGGCCTGTGGAAAGTGGCATTGAGATTGATGTGCCAGGGCAGAGTTTAAACTCTCAATGGAGTGCAGAGACTAGTGGCAAACTGCAAAGATCACTGCTAGTCCTTTTGTGTTTAGTTATCTATATAATGGACGTGGTTTACATGATTAGTAAATTTGCAAGTGACACCAAAATTGGTAAGGGATGATATTTTAGAGATGAATAAATAAGGGCATGGATAAAGGAAAGCTCAGTTACTTTGCCAGGGTAGATGACTTTAGAACTGGAGGACATGGGTTTAAGGTGATAGAAAGATAACAAGCTACCAGTTGAAGCCATAGAAACGTACAAGTTTTTGACATTCACAAGATGTGGCTAGGAAGGGTTTCGATGAATATGGGCCAAATGGGACCAGTCTAGAATACCAACGGTTGGCATAGACAAGATGGGCCAAAGGACCTGATCCATGCTATGTGGCTCTTGGCCTCTTGTTGCATCCACACCAAATACATCCTTCATTAAATAAGATCTAACTGTGTGCTGTACAGTGGGTGGCATCACATTAATAGTCTGTATAGCTACTGTAAAACCTGCTTTAATTACACTGTACTATAATATCAACTTTATAGTTACAAAACAAGCAACACAGCTCTCTGAACATTATTAAATAACAAACAATTTAATAATACAACAGACAAGTGTGTGAGGTGTTGCCAAGGTACAACATACACAGTCAACCACAGGAGTGCAGTAAAACTGAAGGATCTGGGAATACAGATACATAAATCCCTGAAAGTAGCATCACAGATAGGGTTGTAAAGATAGATTTTGCCACATTGGACTTCATAAATCAAAGGAATGAGTATAAGAGTTGGAAGGTGAGACCTCACTTGGGAGTATTGTGAGCAGTTTTGGGTTCCTCATTTAAGAACAGATGACATTAAAAGAAGTTCAGAGGAGAGTCACAAGAATATTTCAGAAATGAAAGAGTTATCGTACGAGGAGCTTTTGACGGTTCTTAGCCTGTACTCGTTGGAATTTATGAGAATGAGGGGAATTGAAATATTTTGAATGTTGAAAGGCATGGTAACAGGCCCTTTCAGCCCAGGAGCCCGTGACACCCAATTACACCCAACTGAACTACACCCCTGGCATTTTTTTTAAAAGTAGGAAGAGACTGGAGCGCCAAGAGGAATCCCATTCAAACAGGGGAAAATGTACGAAATCCTTACAGACAACGTTGGATTCGAGCGCTGGTCACTGGTGCTGTGCTAACCACTACACTATCATGTCACCCTTAAAGTTGCAAAAAAGTTGGTTCCCATGGCTGGAGAGTCCAGGACAAGAGAGCAGAACTTCAAGATTGAAGGGCAACCACTTAGAAAGAGAAGCGGAAGAATGTCTTTAGTCAGAGGGTGGTGAATCTGTGGAATTTGCTGCCATAGTCAGTTGTGGAGACCAGGTCATTGGGTGTATTTAAGGGAGATGTGGAGAAGACTGGGGCAGTGGGTCTGAGTGGGGAAATGGATCACCTCATAATTGGGTGGTGGGGTAGACACGATGTCTGAATGGCTTATGACTGCACCTATGTATTAAGGTGCAAGACAATAGTGAGACCACATTTGGTGCATTGTGTGTGGTTTGGTCACCAAACTATAGTAAAGAATGTGCAGAGAAGATTTAATAGTATGTTGCTGGGACTTCAGGAACTGAGTTATAGGGAAACGTCAAACAGGTTAGGACTTTATTCCTTGGAACATAAAAGAATGAACAACAATTCATGCAATCTGGACATGTGAGAGAGTAGAAAAATTTTGGGATGATCTCAATCAGATATTAAATAAAATAACAGAAAACAATATACCAAAGAATCCAGAGATCTTTCTCCTAAGTAACATAAAAAATAAAGAATTTGGAATTGACTTGGAGGATGCACAAAAAAGATTTGTTAAGATAGCCCTAGCCGTAGCAAAAAAATGTATTATGTCAACCTGGAAATTGGAAGATAATTTGAAAATACAACAATGGTATATAGAAATGAATAAATGTATTCCATTAGAAAAAATAACATATAGTTTAAGAAATAATATTGAAATATTCGAACAAGTATGAGAGCCTTACATTAAATACAATAGCGAAAACCTACCGGGAACAAACATTACCTAAGTTGATGGAAGGAGAAGAGAAGAAAAGAATGGACTCAGTAGAATTTCTGGTGTATTTTTGTTGAATGACAACATTGTCTGACTGGCTTAATGCAACCTAGATTGTATACCTAAAATGGATGAGAGGGGGGGGTGGGGGGGTGGCTTGGGAGGAGGGAGGTGGGGGGGGGGGGAGAAAAAGTCACTGTATATGTGTGAAAAAGAAAAAGTGTATATCATGGCTAACGTGATTTATAGTGTGAAAAATAAAAAATTTTAAAAAAAAGAACATAAAAGAATGAGGGGAGATTTGATAGTAGTATACAAAATTATGAGGGGGATGGACAGAATAAATATAGATAGGCTTTTTTTTTACTGAGGGTAGGTGAGATACAAACCAGAGGACATGAGTTTAGGGTGAAAGGAGAGAATTTTACAGGGAATTTCTTCACATAGAGAGTGGTGTTAGTATGGAGTGAGCTGCCAGCTGAAGCGGTGAATGTGGGCTCAATTTTAACATTTAAGAAAAATTTGGACAGGTACATGGATGGGAGGGGTATGGAGGGATATGGACTGGGTGCAGGTCAGTGGGTGGGTCTAAACTGAATCATTGGTACAGACAAGAAGGGCCGAAAGGCCTGTCTTCTGTGCTGTAATCTTCTATGGTTTTAATATACCTCTTTTTTTTTTGTTACTCTTGACAAAGTGTATAACCACATATTTCTCATTCTATTTCATCTGCCATCTTTTTTGCTCATTTAATTTGCTTATTATATATCGTCAATTGTATAAATTACAAATACTTGTGCCCCGGGCACTGATCCCCAAGAATCCCAGCACAATCAACTGGTCAAAGCTACAAACTTGGCAAGATCTTGTTTGTTCATTCTTCTCTCAACACCTTATTCCTGCCTCAGTCTCATGACCTTTTATGTGTAATAATTTACTGTTTCAAATAAATAGTGTAAACTTGGAGACTATGAACGCATCTTCCTGCTGCTCTCATTTTATCCTCCTCGACAATAATGGAATTTTTTTCCCGTCTCACAAGCCCCCATTTTTGACTTCACCATCATTATACCTTGCTGCAGAATTCCTCCTGCTTTCGATCCAATTACATAATTCGAGTCATGTTGTGTAGCACTGAAACACCTCCTTTGGTCCTTTGCCTCCATTCTTCACATTCATGTCTAATTATTCACCAGTTAATGGACAAACACTGACAGCAATACCTTATTATTGACGATTTCACCTGGTGTGGGCCAGTTTGTGGTGTCACCAAAATCGCTAACCTGCAACAGAAAACACTCTGCATCAAATTTTGCAAAGAGAGTAAGTTAATTTCTACAACAAATAAAACTGGCCTATAAATTTTGCTAAGTTAACTATCAAATTAAACATTTTGCAGAACCCCCCTGAAGAAATCCTAAACTTGTTTGGATTTGGGTAAGCATCAGGACAAAGTCAACCTGACCTGAGATGTATTGTCACAAAGCACAAGAACTATTGAGTTACCAGACAGTACTTCACACTGAAACTTCTGTAAATGCTTTACAGAATCAATGTACAGCACAGGAGCTCTTGAATCCAACACCAGGCCAGGAAGGACTAGGATCACCACGAGCATCAATGCTTCTTGCACTTCTTCCCAGTCTCCAACCCCTGACCAAAAGGTGGACAAGGAATTCTCTGTCTCGCAACAGCACCCTCAGAGGGTCATACTCTTGACTCACTCTCTCAGGGCCCTCTTAAGAAAGCCATAATAATTTCAGGCCTGTCTGAGACCACTCTCCACCTCTTGCCTCAAGGCCCAAATCTGCATCCTTGACCATGTAGTAGGCTATGTATTACAACCCCCAATCTACCATCCAATCCTGGGAACCTAATCACCCACAACCCCATCACAGGCATCTTATCAACCGCAGAAAGTTTCTCACATACACCCACACATGTCCCTTTGTCCCCAACCTATTCCAAAACCTTCACGAACTAGATCAAGGTTTCTGCACTCACAACCCAAAATGACTTTGAGATGGCTGCAAGTTGCTCTGAGAAGATAAAATGATTGTGATACCAAGGTACACAAATCAACTTGCAGAGGGAATAAATGTGTGGAACCTCAATATGCAATTCAATAACTTATCCCTTCAACTTATAAACTGGTGAACAAGTCAATCATTCACAATAGTTTAAACATCTTCAAATCCATCAACGGGGAAATTAAAACTCTTTGCAAATATAAAGCAAGAGTGTGAAGGTGAACAACAAACTAGTCTCACGAGCAGGCCAAGCACCCTACCTCAACAGCCCACCCAAAGTAACCTGAATCAAACCACCCAAGCTAACTGTAAAATGCAAATGATACAACTGCCCAGTGTATCTAGCAACTTGAAAACTACAGGGTTTATTTTAGCTCCACAGGAATTCAGTGATGATAAGTTAGTGAGGCAGAAGATAGTAAACAATATAATTTAATATATAAGCAGAATGGCTTGTTAAAGCAGTAATGGATAAATTTAGCTTTCCAACAGGAGAGCTGTGAGAAGCTGTAGCCTGAATTCATTACACTTGGTAACTAGGCAACTTCAAGTACCAGCATCAGCAGGTAGAGATGTAAAACTAGGAGTGCAAACATTATGTCCTTTTGGACAACCTTCCCAAAAACCTAAGTTCACATTTTGTGGTTAAAATGCATAAATTCCTTGCCTTGACACTCAGATTTGGTCAGCGACAACATCACGGCACGAGACGGCTCTGCACTGTACATCGCACAGCCAATTCTTCAGCCAAGTTCCCTCTGTGCATAAAGGAATTTAAGAGCTTAAGTAGCTGCCTTCCAGTTTTTGAAATAATCCACTTTAATTTGCCCACATTGATTGCCAGGGAAAGGACTGGTCCAGTGGAGGAGTTAACTGTACATTGACAAATGTCCAAGTATATTTACTAGAGAAACACCTACCCTTCATGCTACATGTCTGAGCCTGAACTCCACAGGAGTCCACAGATGGGTGGATTCTTCTCACTCAACAGAAAGTTGCTTTTAAATAATGCTTCTAAAGGCAAAGAAATTAATATTGCTTTACCAAGGCAAGCTGCCATACAGAGACATGGAAAACCTCGCTAGTAAAAAGAATGACAAGTGTTAAAGAGAAAAATAAATGGGATGTAGGAAGAAAGATGGAGAGAGTTTTCCATGACAAGCTGAAAGTAGTGAACTAAAGGAATATAAAATTAATAAATTCAATAAGATAATCTCTTATTCATCCAGCACACAATGAACATTGGCACAACCTGCTCAACTTTTCTGCAATCCTTTCATTCCAGAAATCAACTTGGTAAACCTTCATCCATTTGCTTTTCCTGATTACTTACTGTACTTGCTGTTGCCCAAGGTGCCCATATTCTTTTGCATTCAGTCCATTTAACTATTTTCTTTAATTTCTTTCTCCAAACCAGGTGACATTCCATCCTCTATTAACATCTTGCCCTCTCATTTACACAATATTTATCCCTTTATTAGGTCTTTGTGTCCTCTCAATGTGTCAACCTGCCTATTTTTGTATCAACTGCAAATATGGTGTCAGCACACTTGGGTTACGGAAGTTCATCCTGCAAGAGGCAAGGAGAGATTTACAAGAAGAGGAATTTAATTTTGACCCTGAAACAGCACATGTTGCAGGCATGGACAAAAGAGTAGCAAAAAAATGTCAAATGGTTCCTTGAGTTGTTCTGCCATTCAATAAGATCATGGTTAATCCTCATTCGGTTATTTTGTCTGCAGTTTCAGAAATTGTCCAAAGAAAGTCACAGACTCAAAAGATATCCAGTGCAGAAAAAGGTCTTATGGCCTAACTTGTCCATGTTGATCAAGCTAGTTCCATTGGACTACATTTGGCCCATATCCTTCCAAACGTTTCTTGTCCATGTATTTGTCCAAATGTCTTTTCAAAATTACAACCTGTCCCTGCTTCTTCCAGTTTCTCTGGTAGCTCATTCTATATACCCACTACTCGGTGTGTGAAGAAGGTGACCTTGAAATGATTTTTAAATCTTTCCCCCATCACCTGATATCTCTGCTCTCTAAACTCTACTACCCTCATGATTTTATAATCCTCAATAAGATCCCCCCCCCACCCCCATGTTAACAACTTTCTCATTGTCTTTAACATAGATGACAACCACCAGTGGACTCAACACAGATCCCTGTGGCATACCTCTGGTCAAAGGCCTCCAATCTGAGAACAAAACCCTCTGTAATGCTACTAGATCAAATAGTGTTTGTCATCAATAGGAATGATTTGGATGGCAATTCAAGATTCAAAATTCCTTTACTGTTATGTAATTGCACAAAATTGCCTTCTGCTTGCCACAAGGCAAAGGATGTCATTCGTGTCACCCAGGGTCCCTAATAGTACGAGAGAAAGAGAAGCAAAAGAGAGTCACTGAGTGTCTGTGGATTCACTGCCAGCACACTCCTGCAGCCTCTGCAGCTGCAGGTTCCTGTTCGATCCATCGGGAACCAGAGCTCTAGATCTAAACCTCCGATTTGATCAAGAAGCCTTCAGCACCCGACTCTTCAGGAGCCCTTCTTGCCCTCAGCACCTTCTCAGCTCTGATACCTGATTCCCGTGAGTCAGTCTCCAGCAGCCTGCACAGTTCCCCCGACTGAGTGGGTCCCTCAGCCACTGTTCCGCTGCCATGGTCACCATCCTATAGGGTAATCTCCTCCGTTTCTCCTTCCGAACAGGAGGTGATCTCCCCGTTTTTGGTGTTCTGCACCGGTCCGCTGTTCCCGAGTCTGCAACCCAGCCCTCTTTAGAGATAAAAACTATATACAATGTTATGATCTCAGCAAAGCCCCACACAATTGCAGAAAGATTTCCTTGCAAGGTCCAGATACTATTTACCTTCTTGAATACTCAATACAGCCCATATGATGACTCCACCTTAAACCTAAGATCATACTAATTTCTTGATCTTCAAAATTATTCAGGTTTTCTGTTCTTTTTAATGGAGTGAATTATATCACATTTTCAAACATGCCAGTATTAATCTATTGACATTCTTTTCTCAGATAATAGGGCAGGAGTGGAGGAAGTTAAGAGGGGACACGATTCATGTGTATAAAATTACAAGGGGTTTTCATAGGGTAGACGGCAGGAAATATTTTCCCTGTACTAGTGGTGGATAAAACTAGACAACAGATATTTTGGGTCAGGGAGATTTGGAGGGCCACAGAGGGTTAACTTTCTCACTCAGTGATTGGTGAGTTTTTGTAATGTACTGCCTGAGAGAGTGGCGGATGTAGAGAAGCCAATAGCATTTAAGTATCTAGATAAGTATTTGAATTGGAGAGACTTGGGTGCTCGAAAATAGGATTAATATTGGTGGGTAAAACACACAAGTCTGCAGATGGTGTGAAGTAGTAAAAATGCAATAAATGCCGGAGAAATTTGCAGAAGGTTGCTAATATATTTTTACCTCCTATGCATGCTGCGAGACTGGCTGAGTTCCTCCAGCATTCACTTAATAGAAAAGGGTGCCCACTAGTTAGCATGGACATGGTGGGCTGAATGGCCTGATTCCATGCTGTGCATATCGACAACTAAACTTCCAAAGTAACCTTCTTATTACATATTTTTGCATTTCTTTGGCAAATATCAGATTTGACTGCTCTGGCTTCTTGCATAACTATTATACTTGCTGTCTTCCAAATCTTTCTAAATTGTGCTTGTGCTGTGTTTGTATTGTATATAGATATGGTTTTGGGAGATAAATAGTGGCAAGTTTTTTTAGTGTAGATCACATACAAACACTTTAAAACAGATCTTTTTTAAAATACTGGAGGTCTGCTTATGCTCGACATGTTGGCCCCAGAGCCTTTGCAAAAGCTTTGGAGAGTGTCCAAGAGACTTCAATAATGGATTGTTGTTTACAAAAAAGCAATAGATGAATGAAGTTGGAGCCGCAGGCTGTCTGGAGTGGAACTTTCTGTTCTAAGAGAGTCTTGTGGTTTTGCAAGCAGAGAGAGTAAAACAGGTTTTCTGAATGAGAGAGACAGAGACAGAATTCAGTTCTGCAGTTTTACAGTCAGCAGCAACAGCTGGGACTGGAACAGGACAAGCTGGCAAGCTTGTGGAAAACCCCATCTGGAAGACGGGTTGCGAGTGCCTGGTTCAGCCTGGCCAAAGCCCTTGTGGTTCATGCAAGAGGAGAGGACTGGCTGCCTAATGTTTCACTTGAAATAACTCTGTGGTGACCTGAAAGAAAGAGGTCATCATCTGGAGAACTCTGAGGGGGCAGTGTTCTTTAGCAAGACACTGAAGTGGGTGATTAAAAAAGAATCAGTTGTGGGTGTCCAGCAAACAACAAATCTCTCTCTGAAAACCGACAAGAACCTTCCTGAGCGGCAACCATTTACCTTTCAAGCACCAAAGCCTGGTGAACTTTAGAAATGTTAAATTCTGTGCATAGCATAAGAATTGCCTGCAACCAGTGAACTTGGAGGAATGGGAAGTGAGATTGGACTGTGAACCAAAGAATTGTTCTGAAGTTACCCACACATTGCATACATGGGTGCTTAGAATTAGAAGGGGGTTAAGTTTGGTTTGTTAAGTCAAAAGTGATAAGTTAAAGTGTGATTCTGTTTTCATGCGCAAAGATAATTAAAAGCAACTTTTGTTTAAGTAACCATTTGTCTTGGTGAATATCTATTGCTGCTGCGTTTTGTGGTCCTCTGGACTTGTAACATTTTTGGGGCTCGTCCGTTCAGATTGAAAATTGGAGTTTTTGTGATTTATTAGTTAATTTGGTTTTTTTTTTCAAGTTAATTTAAAGTTTGTGTCTGGAAAAACAGCAGCAATGGAGGTTGATACATTTTTGTCACAACCATCACCTGCAGAACTGAAGAGCAAGAGAAAAGAGGAACTGATGACTATTTCTAAGGCATTAAAACTGACTGAAGTTAAGCATTGGATGAGGAAAGTACAAATACAGAGGATTATAGTGAAATCTATAGGTGAGGGAAGATTTGTTCAGAAAGACTTGGAAAATTTTCCGGAGGATAGATCTGTTGAATTGCAAATGGAATTGGAGAAATTGAGGGTGGAAGAAGAAAGAGAGAAACGGAACTTGGAGTTGCAGAGACAACAACATGAGGCTTAGAAACAGAGACAATATGAGGCAGACCAAGCTGAAAAACGGAGGATGTATGAGACAGAGGAAGTTGAAAAACAAAGTAAGTAAAAGATTGAAAGGGACAGACGGTTTCAATTAGCAAAGTTAAAAATTGAGATGGAGAGAAGTAAGAGAATTGAGGCTGTAACTCCTGGGGAGAGGTTTTTGGCTAGTAGAGAGATAAATCTAGTTCCTCCTTTTGATGAGGGAGATACATATTTTCAGCTTTTTGAAAAGGTGGCTGAGAGCTCAAGATGGCCCAAAGAAAAATGGCCTCTTATGCTCCAAAGTGTATTGAAAGGAAAAGTCCAAATGGCATACTGTAGTTTGACTACAGAGCAAATGGTAAATTATGATACTGTCAAACAAGCAGTATTGAAAGTTTATGAGTTGGTTCCATAAGCATATAGACAAAAATTTAGGAGTTTGATGAAGACATGGAATCAATCTTATATGGATTTTGCTCTGAAGAAATCTGTACATTTTGACTGTTGGTGCACCTCAAAACGAATGAATAATGATTTTGACAGATTGAGAGAATTGATATTAATTGAGGAAATTAAAAGGTGTTCCAAATGAGATTAAATTATACCTTGATGAGAGATGTGGGGACGTGGCTGCAAACAGCTAGATTAGCGGACGAATTTGCCCTAATTCACAAAAATACAATACAAAGCATTTTCAGAGAGCAAATGTGGAACAGATTAGTAAGCCTGAAATTAAGTCTGGGAAGAATGTTAAGAGAGAAGATGAAGGTAAGGTGGGAAAGGACAGAATTTCTGGATTTGCATGTCATTTTTGTAAGAATCTTGGTCACGTGATTACAAATTGTCTTGTGTTGAAAAAGAGATGAGAAAAGGAGGTTTTACTAGAAGCATGTATTCAAACAGTTGAATTTAAGGAGAGCAGATGTGTCAAACCTGGTAAGGGTGTCATGGATGTTTTCAAATCTTTTGTGTCAAAGGACTTGGATTTCAGTAAAGGAGGGAGAATCACAGGTTCCATTTAAAATTCTTAGAAATACTGGGGCTGCTCAGTCATTGTGGTTGGAAAATGTTTTAACTCTTGATCAGAAGACTGACAGAGGGAAAACAACTTTTATTAAAGGTGTTGGAGGTGAGGTAGAGCCAATATCTCTTCACAACATAGTGCTGAATTCAGAATTAGTTAAAGGACCTGTTGTAGTAGGAGTAATTTCAAAGTTACCCATGCAGGGTGTCTCAATTTTTATTAGGGAATGATTTGGCAGAGGATAAAGTTGGGTCAGTTTTGAGATTAACAAATCGGCCTAGTAAGGATGAAGTTGAAGAGGAATGTGAGATATATCCTGCATGTGCTGTTACAAGGTCTTTGTCGAAGAAAATGATGAGAGCTGAGGAAGATCCAGTTGATAGAGACTTGTCCAGTGCTTCTGAAAGTTAAAATGTGATTCTGTTTTCATGTTTAAAGATAATTAAAAGCAACTTTTGTTTAAGTAACCATTTGTCTTGGTGAATATGTATTACTGCTGGGTTTTGGGGTCCTCTGGGCTCATAACACTGGAAGCAAATGGATTTTGCCAGGCTATGCCCACATTGCATCTTCCCCCAATAGCCTTGTCCCTTTGCTAATTATCTAATGTACCGTGTCTGCCTGTCCCGCATCGGACTTGTCAGCCACAAACGAGCCTGCAGCTGACGTGGACATTTTACCCCCTCCATAAATCTTTGTCCGCGAAGCCAAGCCAAAGAAGAATGTACCATAAACATATTCAAATGCTTTCATCATTTGAGAACACTCAATACTCAGGGACAAAAAAAAAATCATCTTATCTGTGTTGTAATCAGGCAATCTAGATGAATCTCTGATATATCTCCAAGATTAAATATTCATTCCAGATTGATCTTGTCAAGACCTCTCACTATCTTGTTTCAGTCAAGTTCCCATTCTTTTAATCTATTTCTGATTTAACTGATTTTATTGAAACACTAACCATAGGAATAGACAAACATTTTGTAACAAAGTGCAGCAGGTATTGATGATCACCAACCGTCTGACATGGCAGACTACAATTCAAATCCTTAGATCTCATTGTCCTGATAATGAAGAGACTACAACTACATAAAATTCATATCAGGTTGTAAGTTTTATAGTACTTTCTCCAATATAGCAGATCCATCCATGCCCAACGTGAACAAACATCAAGACATCATACCCATAGTAAGGCACCATTGGGGCTCAGAAGGCAAGGGTAAAGGAGGAGAGGATTAAAAATGAACAGGGATAGCAATATTGAACAGGAGTCTGTGCAGTTGCAAGAACACTGGAGGCGAATCCCTGGACACAAAATCTCTCTGAAGGGACACTCTTGTGCTTCCGTTCTTTTATTGTTAGGGGGACATGTCTGCTCATGGCAGACAAAAGTTAAAGAATATCAGGCATATTACATTTTTATGTATTATTACACAACAATAAAAGGAACCTTGTCCTTTATCTTGATATTGGCTGTGGAAACAATTGCACTGGTGGATCAAGGGAGCGGTAAGATACTGTCAACATTTCAGTAAAAAAATGGCATGGAGAAAATTGATGAGGAGCAAATATGAAAAATGGAGGGACAAGAGAATGCATTCATTTTGTATTCTTTGCAGGCTCAGCCAGCTTTTAATCGTCCATTTATAATTTCCCTTGAGAAGGAAGTGAACTGTCTTCTTGAACCATTGCCACTAGTTCTCAAAAGCCTAATAGCTTGAATACGCCTGAGATTGACCTCAGAAGCTAAGTAGGCTAAGTGGTCAGTACTTGGAGGGGAGACTGTCTAGGAACACCAGGTACTGTAGGTTTCTGTGAGGGGCGCTGGACAAAGTGGCAACTCTCTGCTTTACAGTACACAAAAGATAAAGAATTTCATGCCTGTTACATTCTAAATGTAGTATTACGTGACAATAATGGAACCTTTACCTAAAATTTCCATGTTTTATTTTTATTGCACTTCTTACACAAAGGAGCAACATTGGCTATTCTCCAATGTTCTTGTACCTCATCCATTGCAAAATATATAAAGGTCTCTTTCAAGGGTCCAGCAATCTCCTCCCTCCCTCAGGAAATGGGATAGATTCAATCAGGACCTGAAGACATCCGCCTTAATGTTTATCAAGACATTCAACACTAGTTAACATTGATCTGCCCTAGAACATCTACATACACCTCCTGATCTCATATTTTTCCTTCTCTTTTGTGAACGATGATGCTCAGTACAGTACTCATTAAAGTCTTCTTCTCTTTTTTCATTTCCTCTGGCTCCTCTCCTTTCTCCTTGAGCGGCCTATTCCTTTCTTACCTGCAGTCTTGCTCCTAATAGCTTAACTTCCAAGATCAGACAATCAGGCATATTCAGGCTATTCTGTGAACTAGGCAGGTGAACCTTAATCAGTGGCAATAGTTCAAGAAGGCAGCTTTTCATGGGAAATTAGAGGAGGACGATTAAAACCTGGCTGAGCCTGCGAAGAACACAAAATGAATGCAAAGTAGTCTCTCCATTTCTCCCATTTGTTCCTTACCAATTTTATTTCCATCCATTACTATCTTTGAAATGACTAATTCCTAGGATGGTGAACTGGTCAAATGAAAAGTGGTTATGTGGATAAGCATGTACTCTCAACTGCCAAAGAATGAGAGGTGATTTCCATGAAACATACAAGTTCTTACAGAGCATGACAAGGTAGATGGAGTTCCTGAAACTGAGGTATTTCAAACCAAGATCACAGTCTTAAAGGGTCAACATACAGGGGTGAGATGAAAAAAAATCTTCATTGAAAAGAGAGTGAATATTTTAAATTCTCCACCTAAAAATACATGCAGGCTCAGTTGCTGAGAATATTCAAGACAAAGATTTGACATTTAGGGGAAATTAATGGAAGTGCTGAGATAAAAGACAGATCATGATCTTATTGGTACAAGTGCTTTCACTAAAGAGCTGGTGCTGAGCTAGCAGATAGGCCAAGGGGAGATAAATCCTGTGGAATGTCAAAGTTATAGTATAGACATTTATGATATTTTACCAAAATTCTCTAGACTCTTGGCAGATCCAGAGGAAGACTGCAAATGTCATATAACTGTTTAAAAAAGGATGCAGGCAAAAGGCAGGGAACTATAGGCTAGTTATCTTAATGTCTATGGTCAGGAAAATGCTTGAAGATATCATTGAGGAAGAAATAATGACACATTTGGATAGAAAAAGTTCCATCCAGCAAAAGCAGCATTGTTTCAGGAAGGGCAAGTCCTGTTTGACAAACTTAGTGGAGATATAATGAGCACAGTGGATAGAGGGGATATTGAAAATTTGAATTTACAGAAAGCGTTCGTTAAAGACATCCGTAAGATACAGCAATTGGGGATACAGCAATTTGCAAGGATACAGGTGGGATAAATGGGTGCTTCTCTGGTTAGCAACCATTGGTGAGCAGAATGCTACAAGAGACGGTGCTGGGCCCACAACTGTTCCAAGTTTTTTTTTGTCATGTAAACAAATTCATAAAATTTATCAAATTTGCTTTCCATAAAGACAACATATATTAACGATTTGGAACTTGGGACCGAGTGTAGCATATCAAAGTTTGCTGAAGATATTAAATTCAGTGGAATAGCAAACTGTGCAAAGGATGTCGAGGGATCATGTTGCAACTCTACAAATCTCTGGTGAGACTGAGTATTGTGTTCAGTTCTGGTCACCTCATTATAGGAAGGATGTGGAAGGTATGGAAAGGGTAGAGAGATTTACCAGGATGTTGCCTGGATTGGAAAATAAGTCTCAAAGACAAGGTTAGCAGTGCTGGGACTTTTTTCTCTTTGCAGCATAGATAAATGAAATGGATGGAAATAAAATTGGTAATGAAGGTCTACAAGATTATGAGAGGCATAGTCAGGCAGCACCCATTTCCCAGGGCAGGAAATAGTGATCACTAGAGGACATGTGTACAAAGTGAAGGGAGGGAAGTTTAGGGGATATCATGGTATGTTTTTTTTTACACAGAGAGTTGTGAGTGCCTGGAATACCTTGCTATGGATGGTGGTGGAGACTCTTAGACAGGCACATGGATGGAAGAAAAAAGGAGGGTTATGGGGTAGGGAAGGTTTAGTACTTTTAAAAAAATGGGTCAGCACAACGAGTGCCGAAGGGCCTGTACTGTGCTGGAGTGTTCTATGATACAGAAATTCTGCATAAGTGTATAGATAATCAAATGACTGGTAAAGGTCTAGCAGATAGAGTACAATGTTCATAGTGTGAGATCATCCACTTTGGAAGGAAAAAAATAGATCAGTTTATTGAAATGATGAAAGGGACTTGGAAGTTCTTGTGCATTAACTGTAAAAGATTGGTTTGCAGGTGCAATAGGTTATCAAGAAGGCTACAAAGGTTGAACTTAAGAGTCAAGAAGTTCTGCTACATCTGTACAGGGTAATGGTAGGGCCTCACCTGGAGTTCTGCATACAGTTCTGGTCTCCTTACTTTGGAAAGTATATAGTTCTATATGTCTTCAGAAGCGGACAGAGGAGGTACACCTGGTTGATTCCAGTGGCAAGCCTACGAGGAAAAATTGAGTTGCCTGGAACTGTACTCGATTGAAATAAACATGAGAAAGGATCTTATGGAAACTGCATTTATGAAAGGAATAGATAAGATAGAAGCAGTTGAGGTGCTTCCATTGGCAGGTGAGACTGGAAATAGGTGACAGCCTCAAGATTTTTTTTTAAGTAAAAATATACTTTATTCACATTAAATTATTTACAAAAAAGAAAACTGTTCAAAGTCTTTGTACACCATAATGTCAGTCTCATCTATACATTTTTATCGCTATTCAATTGTTATATTTATTCACTAAATACACCATTACAACCACTGTGGACCCTTGACGTTTCTCCCCCTCTGTTGGTTTTTTTTTTAAACTATAAATTTTGAAAGGAAATTTATTGACTTTTTTCTTCAGACAAATGATAAGAAAACATTATCTAGAGGTCCAACACCTAACCATGCAAGAGGGAAGAAATCTTCAATTGCTTAAAATCTGGCAAGTTACAATGCACTGAGAAAAGAAAGCATTTCACTTATTGCATTAGATGAGAGGCAATGCTTTTAAAAAAATATATACATATACAAATATTCGTAACACCTTTACGCTAATGAGACTTTCGTCTCCTCAAATAGTTACATTTGAACAGGATCAGATCAGTGTATTAAAGGTAGAAAATTGGCCCTCAAAACTACAGTTGTAAATTTTTTAATAGTTTCATGCTACATTCATAAATAGACGAATCAAATCTGTGCATAGTCTTTCGAAGGACAGAGTTTCCGAGGCGAACTAAAATGAACATGTGTGACAGCCTTAAGATTCAGGGAAGTTAATTTATCCAGGAGAGTAGTGCAATTCAGAATCTGAATTTATTGACAGGAACAAGTCATGAAATTGGGTGTTTGCAGCAGCGTCCAAGTGTAAACATTCCTATTATAAACCATCTTACGACATTACTTTAAAAAATAAATTACTATAAGAGGGCACGAAAAGTAAGGCCGTCGCTTTGGTTCATTGATTATTCAGGAACCTGTTGGCAGAGGGGAAGAAGCTGTCCTTGTGCTACTGTGTGCTCATCGTTAGGCTCCTGGACCTTTTCCCTGATGGTAGTAGAGTGAAGAGGGAGTGGCCTGGGTGGTGAGGGTCTTTGAGGATAGAGGCTGTTTTTTTAAGACACTGCCTCATGTAGATGTCCTTGTAGGAGTGAAGTCTGGTGCCTGTGATGTCACAGGCTGAGTTAACAACTCTGAAATTTATTCTTGTCCTGAGAGTTGGCGCCTTCATAGCAACCAGTGATGCAACCAGACAGAATGCTATCACTTGTAGAAGTTTGAGAGTCTTCAGTGAAATACCGAACTGCGTCAGACACTTCACAAAGTATAGCCACTGGCGAGCCTTCTTTGACAGATCCTTGGAGATGTTGACACCCAGGAATTTAAAGTTCTTGACCCTCTCCACTACTGAGCCCTTGATGAGGACTGGGTTGTGTTCCCCTAACTTCCTCCTGAAATCCACCATCATCTCCTTGGTTTTGCTGATGTTGAGTGCAAGGTTGCTGTTGTTACACCATTCAACGAACTGATCTACTTCTACCTCCCTCCTGTTCGCTTCCTCATTGCCATTTGTGATTTTGCAAACAACAGTGGTGTCATCGGCAAACTTGTAGATGGCCTTGGAATTGTGCCTGGCCACATAGTCGTGGGTGTATAATGTGTGGAGCAGTGGGTAAGCATACATCCTTGGAGTGCACCTGTGTTGATAATCAGTGAGGAAACGTTGTTTTCAGTTCGTACTGTCTGTGGTCTTCCAATGAGGAAGTCATGATCTAGTTGCAGAGCGGAGTACAGAGGCCTAGAGTTTGTAGCTTCTTGACCAGCACTGAAAGAATAATGGTATTGAAGGCCAAGCATTAGTCTATGAAGAGCAGCCATGTGTATGAATTGCTGTTTTCAAGGTGATCCAGAGCTGAGTCAAGAGCCAGTGATATTGCATCTGCTGTGATTCGATTGTGACAATAGGCAAATTGCAGTGGGTCTAGATCTTTACTTAGCTGTGTGTTAATTCTGGCCATGACCATCCTCTCGAAGCATTTCATCACATAAGAAGTTAGTGCAACTGGGCAGTAGTTATTGAGGCAGTCCATGATACTCTTCTTGGGTACCAATAGGATTGATATCCTTTTGAAGCTGATGGGAACCTCTGGCTGCCACAATGACAGGTTGCAAATGTCCATGAACACTCTGGCTAGTTGGTTGTACAATTCTCTGCAAAGGAAGGAGTAGAAGCTGCCCCGTGAAAAATATTTAAGATAGGTTTTTGAATAGTAGGGGAATGAAGGTTCATTGGGAAAATACAATAACCACTGTCAAATCAATTATAAGCTTATTGAATGGACACCTCATATTTCTTTGGTTCTGATGAACGGTGAAACAGATGAGTTGGGCTGGATGGTCGACCTACTATTTATGTTCTGATATGAAAATGCAAGGATGAAAGAAGAGGGCGCACAAAATCAGTGAACTGGTGCGGACTCGAAAGGCCAACATGGCCTGTTTCCGCTCCGTAAATGGTTATATGGTTAAATGTGAAGTATTACACTCTGGTAGAAAGAATGAGGGATGTGCAAGTTCTTTCTTTGGCTTGGCTTCGCGGACGAAGATTTATGGAGGGGTAATGTCCACGTCAGCTGCAGGCTCGTTTGTGGCTGACAAGTCCGATGCGGGACAGGCAGACACGGTTGCAGCGGTTGCAGGGGAAAATTGGTGGGTTGGGTGTTGGGTTTTTCCTCCTCTGTCTACCAGACACCCTGGCAAATTTCTACAGATGTGTGGTGAAAAGTGTGCTGACCGGCTGTATCACAGTCTGGAATGGGGACACCAATTCCCAAGCAAATACCCCTCCAAAGGATAGTGAACACAGCCCAGGATATCACCGGCAAAACCCTCCCCACTATCGAGAGCATCTACAAGGAACGCTGCTGTCAGAGAGCAGCAGCGATCATCACCCAGCACATGCTTTGTTATCATCTGGAAAGAGGTCGAGGTGCCACAAGACTCACACCACCAGGTTAGGGAACAGCTGCTCCCCCTCCACCATCAGACTCTTCAACAACAACCTCAATCAGGGACTCATTTAAGGACTTGTGCACTTTTTTGATTTTTTAAATTCTCTCTATATTGCAGTTTGTTTACATTTGTTATCTGTTTACAGTTCTTTATTTGTTTATATAGATATGCTGTGTATAGTTTTATTGTACTACCAATAAGTAACTTTGCCTTGCCCGCAGGAATAAGAACCTCAGGGTTGTATGTGATGGATAGGAATGTGGCAACACTGCTGCTGGTGCAGACCCACCGGGAGCAGAGATGCAGCACTCCCATGGGGTCCAGCCACCCAGATGACTGCCATCGGCTCTGCACAGGTTTGGAATGGCTCAGTGAGGGAGTCAACGGTGGTTTTATTTGAAATCCCATGACTGCAGGTCTGCTATCAGAATTCAGTGCCTATTAATCAGCAGGCCACAAGGGGTTTCAGACTCCAGGGAAGTGGAAGACTGGAGCAGGGCACCAGAGGATGGGAAGATCACACTCCGTCTAAGAATGAGACGTGGAGGAGACAACCTAAGAGTGACCAGTGAGGGGGTTCTGTGGCTGAGGGACCAGTCATGCGGCATGTTGCTGGCAACTCAAGGTGAGGAATCAGCGGGCTGCTGAAGATGGCCATCAGGAGACTCGCGCCAGGCCGCAGACTGCTTCAAACTGGCTGGAGAAGAAGCAAGGAGCTGCAGAGGGTTTCTGACCAAGTTAGTGGTTCAGATCTTGAGCTCAGGTTGCCAGTGGTTTGGACTGGACTCTGTGTAGCTACAGAAGCACTGGAGGCAAATCTACAGCCACTCAATGACTTTGGGAGGGCTCTCTTTTGCTTCTCTCTCTCTCTGACTGTGAGGCACATGGGCAATTTCTGCTGCCTTAGAAATGGCAGGGGAAACTGAGAGTGGTCTGTAAATCATAGTATCTTGGAGAAAGATTATAAAGGTAAACAAAAATCTGCAGATGCTGGGATCTAATGCAGTGCACAAAAGTGCTGGACGAATTGAGGTCACGCATTGATGGAAAACAAGAGAGCACGTTTCAAGCTCTTTTTTATTGTCAAGTACACAAATGCACAAAATGCATCAACTTTTATTTGCCTTAAATACAAAACACATCAACAATTAGAAAATGGATCTAAGTGTAGCAATAAAGTTTGCTGAAGATCCCAAATTTGGTGGAATAGCAAAATTCTGTAGAGACATACAGGTAGGTCAATGAGATCATCCACTTTGGAAGAAAAAAAATGATCAGATTATTGAAATGGTGAAATAAGATTTGGGAGTACTTGCACATGAATTGCAAAAGGTCAGTTGGCAGATGCAATGGGTTACCAAGAAGCCTACAGAGGCTTTAAGAGAAGGAAGTAATACTCCAACTGTACAGGAGTACTGTGCAGTTTTTCGGGTGGACCGAAAATCAGGCAGACACTTAAATAATAGGTTGGGGTGGGGGGTGGGGTTGTGGAAAAGAGGGAAAGGGAGAGGAGAAAGAAATGGACAAAAGTTGTGCAGTGAATGTGGTGTATATGGATTTTTATTAAGTTTTTGACATGGCGTGCTTGTTCAGAAAGTCACAGGGTCTATAGAACCCTGGCTACCTGAATTCAGAATTGACTTGTCAACAGAAGGAAAGCCAAGGAAGAGAGGAGATTTAATGGAGGTATACAAGATTATGAGAGGCATAGGGTGGCCAGTGAGCATCTTTTCCTGAATGTGACAATAGAAAACACCAGAGGATATCTGTTTAAAGTGAGTGAAGGGATGTTTTGGAGACAATTAAGAGGCACATGTTATTTTTACACATGAAGTGCTAGGTGCCTGGAATGCATTGCTGAGAATGGTGTGGGGGCTGGTACAAGACAGAGATGGATGTACAAATGGATGCAAGGAAGGGAAAGGTTAGTTTGTTGAATCAGTTTCAGTAGATTGGCATTAAATTGTGGGTCAAAGGAACTTTGCTGTAATGCTCTTTGCAGCTGAGAATGCTATCACATGGTTAAAATAACACAACTCTAGATAGAGCATCTTTAGGCACAACTGGGTATACCGTAATCATTGAGTGGAATGGAACTTGCACGCCACTTGTGATGCCTATCAGTGCTACTCCCATTTGCCTGCACTAGGCCGATTTATATCTATTCCTTTCCCATCTTTCCAACTATCTGTCCAAATGCCTTTTAGACATTTTATTGCATCTTGGTGTTCATTTCAAACATCACCAGCTGCTGGGTGAATATCTTGACCTGTAAACCTCCTTTAAACTTTTTCCCTTTCATCTTAAACCCATCCCCACTAGTTTTAGACTTTTCCACCCAAGGAGAAAGACTATTTATGCTGTCCATGCCCTCCACAACTATGTAAACCTCTATTAACTCATCGTTCATCCTCTTGTGTTTCAGTGAAAATAAACTAAGTCTATCCAATCTCTCAGTGCAACCACAGCCCTTAATTTGAGGCAGCATCCTGATGAATCTTTTCTGAATTCTCGAATGCTACATTCTTCCTGTATTGTGGTGACCAGAACGGTACAGTAGCACAACATCTCAATTCACATACTCAAAGCCTTAGCCTTGACTGCAAGCCTGCTGAATGATTTCTTCACAATCCACATTTTATGTGGATTGTGGAGAAATTCTCTGCCTATCTGGAATATTGTGGATTGTGGTCACTTGACCTCTCTGACACTTATTTGGAAGTCACATCACCTGTCCATCAAGGTTGGATTCCAGCCACCTATTGGTGTACACCATGCTCATTTAAATTACTTAGGGTCATTACTAGCTAGGTGCCAGGATCAGAACTGTATATATCATCACATAGCACATTCTTTCTTTCTGCCTTGTGGTCAAAGCCCCGGATATTGCTGGAAGTGTCTGAGTAAGGTGTGCACTACTCTGAAGCTGAGCCATAGTACTGCGATAGATCAATACTTGCAGAGAGCTACACCCCCATTGGCACAGGGAACTGGGTGTGTGAAAGTCCCTATCTGTAGCGTGTGTACCTAAGCATGTTTGTGTAGAGTATAAGCAGCCACTGGTATCAGAGTCCAACCTAGGTCCAATGTGAATATCTATACTTTTATTTAAGTAATATAGTAATTGAGTACTTTTCTGTTTCCTGTGTTAATTGAAGTTACGTGTGATTGTAACACTTGTGTCCTGACTCGTCCCTCTGTGAGCCTACTGAACCTGATACTCTTCCCAACACAACACCATCAAATAATATCAAAAGGATACAAAAGGTTTCAAGTTACAAAAGAAGGTAGGGTGGTAGATGTAGGTTGTATCTCTCTTCTCTGGCTTTGTGTCGTACAGCACATTTAGGTATGCACCTCAACGTCTGTTCAGGCAATGTCCAACCGTATATACATTCGTGGTCCCATATTATTCAGTTACCGTAAGTCCGCAGCAATTTAAAAAAGCGATCGCTAGCTACAGGAAATTGTACATTGTACTCCCAGACTGATCCCCACAGCTCTGTATCAGTCCCAACTAATCCCACTGACCTGTGCTCTCTCCACAGCCCCATGTCAGTCTCTATACAGATCCCACTGCCCTGCTCTCTCCCCACAGCCCAGTGTTGGTCCCCACACTGATCCCTACTTACAAATAAAATGTTTACAGGTACACTACAGTATCCCATATAACTTTGCTACGGTCAGTACAACTCCAATAATCAGAAATGGTCGGGATCAGGCTTATGTAGCAACAGCAAATCGCTTGTAACGGTGTTTAAACAACACGGAAAGGCTTTTCAAGCATTAAAATGATGTTTAATTCTCATCAAAAAATGCTGGCCATCACTAATAACCGAAACCTCCCCACCGAGGGCCGCTGACGCTGGCAGTTTGACGTCCTCAGTCAGTTTGGGTCCGAAAAAATTTTGGATAAACAAGGATTTGATTGTTTCGGATTTTAGAGAATCCAATTTTAAATAATCAGAATTGTACTGTAAATACGGTGTTCAAGTAACACCCAATTTCACAGAACAGATCATGGACATGATGAGATGCATACTTGTACAAACTCCATACAGACAGCAAGGGACTCAAACCCTAGCCCTGATAACTGGTGCTGTAAAAGTTGAATCTGCCACTGTTAGTACAAACTCCTTACAGACAACGCTAGACTCGAACTCCATCCCAATCATTGCAAAGGTGTTCCGCTAACTGTGTCGCCCCACAGTATTATTTCCTGTTTTTAGCTTTGTTCTATCTGATATATTTACATAGGGGGTTCCCTTAGGGGCCAATTTCTGTTTTCTGACATTTTCTGTGGTCCGGCAATCGCCAGGTCTTGATGTCGCCGGATTAAAGAGGTACAACCGTATATGGATTTTAGTAAGGCATTTGACAAGGTTCCATATGAGAGACTCACTCAGAAAGTCATGAGGCATGGAAGTCAGGGAACTGTAGCTGTGTGGATTAAAAATTGGCATGCAGATAGAAAGCAGAGAATAGTAGTGGACAGAAAGTATTCTGCCTGGAGATCAGACTGGTGGAGTTTCACAGGGATCTGTTCTGGGACCCCTGCTCTTCGCAATTTTTATGAAATGGAAATATGTGTCAGTAAGTTGAATCAAAGGTTGTAGGAGTTGTGGATAATTGCTGAGGGTTGTTGTAGATTACAAAAGGATATGGACAGAACAGAGTTGGGAGGAAAGGTGGCAGATGGAGTTAAATTTGGATAAAGTGTGAGGTGATGGATTTTGGAAGGGCAAACCTGAAAGCTGAGTGCAGTGTTAATGGTCGGATGCTTATCATTGTGTAAGAACAGGGGGACCATGGTGTCCAAATCCATATATCTCTCAAGGCAGTTGTGGAGGCCAATACATTGGGTGTATTTAAGGCAGAGATTGATAGATTCTTGATTAGCCAGGGCATCAAAGTTTATGGGGAGAAAACTAGGCAGTGGGGCTGGTTGGGAAAATGCTCATGATCAAATGGCAGGCAGACTTATGGTTTGAACAGCCTATTTCTACTCTGTTCAATCCACCAGAGTAACCACAGAGTAGGGTGCTAAGTTGAAGGACAGGAGCTCCAGAGTTATAGTATCAAGATTACAAATGTGCCACATGCTAGTGATGTTAGGATGGAAGATAATACAGCTTAATACGTGTCTAACAATAAGGTGAAGTAGGGAGGTTTAAAGGTTTCTGGATCATCAGGCTCTCTTCTAGGGAAGGTGGGATCTGTTTTGACAGAATGGTTTGCATTTGAACTGAAAGGGGACTAAAACCCTTGCGGGAAGGTTTGCTAGTGCTGCTCCAGGGCGGTTGAAACTAGGTTTGCAGGGGAATGGGAACCAGAGTGCCAGAGCAGACAGTGGAGTGGGGGTGGAAAAAGATGATGTTAAGACTGCATACAAAATCAAAAATCAAAGTGTGGTGTATGGTGGGAATAATGTTCTAAGGTGTTTATTTCAATCAATGCAAGTATTGTAGAAAAGATAGACAAGTTTAGACTGTGGCATGGCATGTAAAATTATGACATTGTGGCCATTCGTGAAATTTTGATTAGGAGTGGCAGCGCAATATTTCAGGCTTCTGTTTACTCTAACAGGATAAATGATGCGGGAAGACATTGCCAGTCAGGGAAAATGTCACAGCTGTGCTCAGACAGGACAGATTAGAGTAGTGGTTCTCAACCTTTTTCTTTCCATTCACATACCACTTTAAGTGATGTGATTAGCATGGTATATGAGTGGGAAGGGAAGGCTGACAATCACTACTCTAGACCCAATTGTTACAGAAATATTTTATAACATATATATAACAATTACAGCACGGAAACAGGCCATTAGGCCCTTCTAGTCCCACCCATCTGCACAATGACCATAACCCTCCACCTTCTTCTCATCCATATACCTGTCCAACTTTTTATTAAATAATAAAATTGACTCTGCCGCCACTATTTCTCCCGGAAGCTCATTCCACACGGCTACCACTCTCTGAGTAAAGAAGTTCCCCCTCATGTTACCTCTAAACCTCTGCCCCTTAACTCTTAACTCATGTCCTCTTGTTTCAATCTCTCCTACTCTTAACGGAAATAGTCTATCCACATCCACTCTGTCTATCCCTTTCATAATCTTAAATACCTCTATCAAATCCCCTCTCAACCTTCTACGCTCCAAAGAATAAAGACCTAATCTGCCCAATCTCCCCCTGTACTCTGGATGCTTAAACCCAGGTAACATTCTGATAAATCTTCTCTGCACTCTCTCCACTCTGTTTATATCCTTCCTATAATAAGGCGACCAGAACTGCACACAGAACTCTAAATTAGGCCGCACCAATGCCTTATACAATCTCAACATCACTTCCCAACTCCTATATTCCATGCAATGATTGATAAAGGCCAGCATACTAAAAGCTTTCTTCACCACCCTATTCACACGAGTTTCTACCTTCAGGGAACGATGTACCGTTACTCCTAAATCTTTCTGCTCTTCTGTATTCATCAATGCTCTCCCATTTACTACGCATGTCCTGTTCTGATTCTTCTTACCAAAATGAAGCACCTCACACTTATCAGCATTAAATTCCATCTGCCATTTTTCAGCCCACTTTTCTAAGCAACCCAAATCCCTCTGCAATCCTTGAAAACCTTCTTCATTATCCACTATTCCACCTATCTTAGTATCGTCTGCATATTTACTAATCCAATTCACCACCCCATCATCTAGATCATTAATGTATATAACGAACAACAATGGGCCCAATACAGATCCCTGAGGCACACCACTGGTCACCGGCCTCCAACCTGACAGACAATTATCCACTACCACTCTCTGGCCTCTCTCCTTCAGCCAATGTTCAATCCATTTGACTATCTCAAAATTTATACCTAAAGACTGCACCTTCCTAACTAACCTTCCATGTGGTACCTTATCGAAGGCCTTACTGAAGTCCATATAGACAACATCCACCGCACTACCCTCATCCACATTCCTAGTCACCTCTTCAAAAAATTCAATCAGATTGGTCAAACAGGACCTTCCGCCCACAAATCCGTGTTGAGTGCTCCTGATCAGACCCTGTCTATCCAGATATTTATAAGTACGATCTCTACGAACTTTCTCTATTAATTTACCTACCACAGACGTCAAACTTACAGGCCAATAATTGCCAGGCTTCCTCCTTGAACCCTTTTTAAATAACGGAACCACATGCGCAATACGCCAATCCTCTGGCACTATCCCCATCTCTAATGACATTTGGAAAATTACCGTCAGAGCCTCTGCTATTTCCTCCTTTACTTCTCTCAATGTCCTGGGGAAGCTCCCGTCTGGTCCCAGAGACTTATCCACCTTTATATTCCTCAAAAGCCCTAACACTACATCTTTCGTAATCACTATATTCTCCATATTTACCCAATTTGCTTTTTTTAATCTCACATATCCCAATATCCTTCTCCTTGGTGAATACCGAAGAAAAGAAACTGTTCAATATCTCCCCCATTTCTCTAGGCTCCACACACAGTTTTCCGCTCTGATTCTCTAAGGGACCAATTTTGTCTCTCGCTTTCCTTTTACCATTAACATATTTGTAGAACCCTTTTGGATTAATTTTCACCCTGCTTGCTATAGTCTCCTTGTACCTTCTTTTAGCTTTCCTAATTCCTCTCTTAAGATTCCTCTTACATTCAATGTATCTTTCAAACATCTCCTTAATTCCATGCTTCTTATACCTAATGTATGCCTCCCTTTTTCTTCGAACCAAGTTTCCAATATTCCTTGAAAACCACGGCTCTCTCAAACCTTTTGCCCCTCCTTTTAACCTAACAGGAACATAAAGCTTTTGCACTCTCAAAATCTGATCTTTAAAAGACTTCCATCTCTCTACTACATCCTGCCCATAAAACAAATTGTCCCAATGCACACCCTGCAAGTCCTTTCGCATCTCCTCAAATCTAGCTTTTCCCCAATCAAAAACCTCAACCCTTGGCCCTGACTTATCTCTTTCCATAATGACATTGAAGCTGATGGCATTATGATCACTGGACCCGAAGTGCTCGCCAACACTAACCTCCGTCACTTGACCCATCCCATTTGCCAACAGTAGATCTAACACTGCTCCTTCTCTGGTCGGCACCTCTACATATTGTGGTAAAAAACTATCTTGCACAAATTTCACAAACTCTAACCCATCCAGCCCTTTCACAGAATGTGTTTCCCAATCTATATGTGGAAAATTAAAATCTCCCATAATTACAACCCTGTGCTTATTACAAATATCCACTATCTCCCTACAGATTTGCTCCTCTAGGTCTCGGTCCCCTCCGGGTGGTCTATAATACACCCCTACAAGTGTAACCTCTCCTTTCCCACTCCTCAGTTCCACCCAAATAGCCTCCATGGATGAGTCCTCTAATCTATCCTGCCTAAGCACCGCTGTAATATTCTCCCTGACAAGCAACCCCACCTCCTCTTGCCCCTCCAACTCTATCACACCTAAAACAACGAAACCCAGGGATATTCAGTTGCCAATCACATCCCTCCTGCAACCATGTCTCACTAATCGCTACCACATCATACTTCCAAGTATCAATCCACACCTTCAGCTCACTCACCTTTTTTTACAAAACTCCTGGCATTAAAATATATGAATTTCAGAGATTTCCCAATTCTTAATCCCTGTTTTCCCTCATCTTTAATAACATTATTTCCTTTTCCTGCCAATTGCCCTTCATCTTCTTCCAGAGCATTTCCTTTCTCTATCACCTGCCTATCCATATTCAAATATTGACTACAAGCTTTCTTTGTTTGCATTCTAACCTTCTCCTTTCTGCTCTGAACTATTTTGCTCCCTCCCCCCAAACATTCTAGTTTAAAGGATCCTGAGTAGCCCTAGCAAATACCCCTGCCAGGATTCTGGTCCCCCTGGTATTTAAGTGTAACCCGTCCTTATTCAGTGATCCAGAAACTTGAAACCCTGCCCCTTACTCCACCCCTTCAGCCACGTGTTAATCCTCCACCTCATTCTATTTCTATTCTCACTGTCATGTGGCACAGGGAGTAATCCAGAGATTACCCCCTTTGCGGTCCTTCTTTTTAACTTCCTACCTAACTGCCTGTACTCACTTTTTAGGACCTCTTCTCTATTCCTCCCTATGTCATTGGTACCTACATGTACCACGACCTCTGGCTCCTGTCCCTCCCACTTTAGGATATCCGGGACATGAGCAGCAACATCCCGGACCCTGGCACCAGGGAGGCAAACCACCATCCTGTTCTCCTTGCTGCGTCCACAGAATCCCCTATCTGTCCTCTTAACTATGGAGTCCCCTACCAGTATTGCCCTCCTCTTCCTTTCCCTACCTTTCTGAGCTACAGGGGCTGACCCCATGCCAGAGGCACAGCCACTGCTGCTCCCCCCAACTTTGATGTCCTCCTCAACAGTACTCAAAGAGGTGTACTTATTGCTGAGGGTTACAGTCATAGGGCTCCTCTCTGGCACCTTACGTTTTTCTGTCCCTCTCCTAACTGTTACCCACCTTTCCTCCTCCCGTGGTCCTGGCGTGACCACCTGGCTGTAACTCCTGTCTATGACTTCCCCTGTTTTCCTAACCAGCCTGAGGTCATCGAGCTGCAGCTCTAGTTCCCTAACACGGTCCCTAAGAATCTGCAGCTCGACACACCTAGTGCAGATATGGACATCCGGGAGTCTAGAAGACTCCAGGATCTCCCACATCTGGCACTCCCAACAACACACAGCCCTAACACTCATCCTTTACCCCAATGAAGTAGTAATAAAGACTATCTTACCTTAATGTGCATTGACTCGTCCTCAACCTGTGCTCCCACTCACTCGCTTGGGCCACTCACATGCTGCCGCTCCCAAAAACCTTTCCTTTAATACACTACCCAATGTGACTAGCACTGTCCAATCCTAACCAGTTTCCTTTAATTACTCCCACTTGCACTCCCTATTCAATTACTGTCTCTGCACTGAACAGCAATCCCCACCTAAATTATTAACTCTTAATTAAGACTAAATGACCATCTACTCACGTCCGTCTGAGAAAACTGTCATTGGCCCATTTCCTTTGGAGTTATGAAACCGTGCACATAACAAGTCAATTAGGTATGATTAGAACAGTGGTTTTCAAACTTTTTCTTTCCACCCACATACCAACTTAAGCAATCCCTTACTAATCACAGAGCACCTATGGCATAGAGAATCCTTATGTGAGTGGGAAGAAAAAGTTTGAGAACCACTGGACTGGAGGACTCGTCTACTGAGGCTATATAGGTGAAATTGAGGAATGGGAAAAGTATGACCACATTAATGGGATTAAATTATAGTCCACCCAATAGTCAGCAGGAATTAGGGGAGCACATCTGTTGAGAAAGACTGCCCCAGGAAACAAACTTGCGAGAGTAGACAACTTTAACCTTCCAAATAATGACTGGGGCTCCCATAATGTAAAAGGGCTGGTGGGTTAGAGCTTGTCAAATGTGTTCAGGAATGTTTTCTAAATCGATATAATAGAGGTTTGAACGAGAGATGTTTTAGGGAAAGACAACAGTTGGTGCAAGTGTATGGAGGGGAACACTGGTTCCAGTGATCATAATGCCATTATTTTCAAGAAATTATGGATAAGGATCAGTCTAAAGTAGTAATTCTCATCCTTACCTTCCCACTCATATCATACTAATCACATCACTGATGGCATAGAGATTACTTAAAGTGGTATGTGAATATGCAGGACATTAGTCAGGAAGTTCTCCATTAACAATGGCGTGAGGCAAGGCTGTGTTCTCGCACCAACCCTCTTTTCAATCTTCTTCAGCATGATGCTGAACCAAGCCATGAAAGACCCCAACAATGAAGACGCTGTTTACATCCGGTACCGCACGGATGGCAGTCTCTTCCATCTGAGGCGCCTGCAAGCTCACACCAAGACACAAGAGAAACTTGTCCGTGAACTACTCTTTGCAGATGATGCCGCTTTAGTTGCCCATTCAGAGCCAGCTCTTCAGCGCTTGACGTCCTGCTTTGCGGAAACTGCCAAAATGTTTGGCCTGGAAGTCAGCCTGAAGAAAACTGAGGTCCTCCATCAGCCAGCTCCCCACCATGACTACCAGCCCCCCCACATCTCCATCGGGCACACAAAACTCAAAACGGTCAACCAGTTTACCTATCTCGGCTGCACCATTTCATCAGATGCAAGGATCGACAATGAGATAGACAACAGACTCGCCAAGGTAAATAGCGCCTTTGGAAGATTACACAAAAAAGTCTGGAAAAACAACCAACTGAAAAACCTCACAAAGATAAGCGTATACAGAGCCGTTGTCATACCCACACTCCTGTTCGGCTCCGAATCATGGGTCCTCTACCGGCACCACCTACGGCTCCTAGAACGCTTCCACCAGCGTTGTCTCCGCTCCATCCTCAACATCCATTGGAGCGCTTACACCCCTAACGTCGAAGTACTCGAGATGGCAGAGGTCGACAGCATCGAGTCCACGCTGCTGAAGATCCAGCTGCGCTGGATGGGTCACGTCTCCAGAATGGAGGACCATCGCCTTCCCAAGATCGTGTTATATGGCGAGCTCTCCACTGGCCACCGTGACAGAGGTGCACCAAAGAAAAGGTACAAGGACTGCCTAAAGAAATCTCTTGGTGCCTGCCACATTGACCACCGCCAGTGGGCTGATAACGCCTCAAACCGCGCATCTTGGCGCCTCACAGTTTGGCGGGCAGCAACCTCCTTTGAAGAAGACCGCAGAGCCCACCTCACTGACAAAAGGCAAAGGAGGAAAAACCCAACACCCAACCCCAACCAACCAATTTTCCCTTGCAACCGCTGCAATCGTGTCTGCCTGTCCCGCATCGGACTTGTCAGCCACAAACGAGCCTGCAGCTGACGTGGACTTTTTACCCCCTCCATAAATCTTCGTCCGCGAAGCCAAGCCAAAGAAAAGTCAGGAAGGTTGAATCATTTAGATATTGGCTTTATGGGAGAAGCCAGGGAATGGTAGTGGATGATTGCTTCCCTGACTGGAGGCCTGTGACTAGAGGTGTGCCTCAGGGATCAGTGCTGGGACAATTGTTGTTTGTTATCTAAATCAAAGATCTGGATCATGTGGTCAATTGGATCTTTTGCATGTGACACTAAGATCGGAGGTGAAGTAAACAGTGAGAAGGCTTTCAAAGGTTGCAGTGGGATCTGGACCAGCTGGAAAAACGGGCTAAAAAAAATTGGCAAATGGAATTTAATGCAGATAAATGTGAGGAGCTGTATTTTGGAAGGTCAAACCAAAGGTCAGACATGCATGGTAAACATTAGGGCACTGAGAAGTGCAGTGGAACAGAAGGATCTAGGAATACAAATGCATAATTCCTGAAAGTGGCGTCACAAAAAGAGTGTCGTGAAGAAAGCTTTTGGCCTATTGGACTTCATACATCAAAGTAGAAGTTGAGATGCTATGGTGAATTTGTACAATGAGGGAAGATTTGATAGAGGTAAACAAACTTATTATGGGTACACATTAAATGGAAGCAGACTTTTTCCAGTGACGTTAGGTGAGATAAACACTAGACGATACAGGTTAAGTGTGAAAAGGGAACAAGGAAGAGCCACTGCACAACCCATGACCCCTGATGATCTTCTATTGTCAGTATCCGAAGATGATGTGTGGGCTGCCTTTAGGAGAATCAATCAAAGGAAAGCATCCAGTTCAGATGGAGTACCCAGCTGAGGACAGAAAAACCTATGCTGACCAACTTACCAACACATTCATGGATATCTTCAACATCTCACTCCGGCAGGATGTGGTACCCACCTATTTCAAACAGGCCTCAATCACACCTGTTCCCAAGAAGTGTGTGGTAACCTGCCAAAATGACAACCAACCAGTACCACTCACATCCACAGTGATCAAGTGATTTGAGAGGCTAGTGTTGAAGCACATCAGCTCCTGTCTGAGCTGCGATATGGATCAATTTCTATTTGCCTAATGTAGCAACAAAATTAATCAGCAAACTCCAAAACCTGGACCTCAATACCCAACTGTATAATTAGATCCTGGATTTTCTCACCTCAAGACCACAATCAGTAAGAGCACTGACTCCATAATCGGAGTACCATAGGGCTGCTTTCTTAGCCCTCTGCTCTACTCACTTGATTGTGTGCCTCCATAGGACAATAACAATATCTATAAATCCACTGATACCCCAGTAGAGGATCATAGAAAGAGGGGTGATGAGTCAGCAGAATGAAAGGAGATTGAAAACTTGGCTCAATAGTGTACTAGCAACAACCTCGCACACAATGTCACCAAAACCAAGTAAATAACTGGACTTGAGGAGGAAATCATTGGGGAACCTAAGGTAGAGAAAGTGAGCCCATTTAAATTCCTGGAAGCCACTATTTCGGAGAACCTTTTCTGGTCCCAACAGATGAATGTTAGTGAAGAAAGTGCACCAGCCCTCACACCACAAATATTACACAAATCAAAGCCTGAAATTTCAGAAATGTGCTTTAGATGTGGTGTGGAGGTTGGAACTTTTGTCCACTCCACCTAGCAATGCAGAAGTGTAAGACCTTTCTGGGAAGACCTGGGGGACATTTTAAAAATTACAAAAATGGATTTTTCACAGGATCCAGAAGTGTACCTTCTGGGAAACATTGGGGACACGAGTTTCAGACTGCCCAAATACCAAATTTCATTCATGAAGGTTGCCTTGGCTGTAGCCAGGAAGTGTACAGCGGTTTCGTGGAAGCCCGACTCCCAAGTAAATACCACATAATGGAATGTGGAAATGCAGAGTTGCATTCCCCAGAGGGGAAAAAAAATATCAATACAATCTAAGGAAGAAACATGAAACATTCGTGGAGATGTGGCAACCTTACTTGAAATATATTAGCACATCGATTGCTTACCCCCCACCCCCCCCCATGCTCCTTTCGAATCAGAGGTAGTTGCAATCTGTCCAGCAGGGAAATTAATGTGATCAAGGGAGTGGGACATGGCACAGATGATGTACTTCTTTCAGTTTCATTTTGAGTTTTTACAATTTCTTTTAAATTTAAATTATTTTAAATTCTTTTTCATTTCTTATCCTTGGTTACTCATCCTTTCTGATTGTTTTTTTCCTAGGTTTCTGTAGGGGGTCTTTAACCCCACTGGAATTTGTATTGATGTAATTTTGAGGGGGGGGGGTGGAGAGATGGGAGGTGGCAATAAATATAGGCTGTGTTACACGAATGTTAAAAAATATATTGATTTTTTTAAATCTTACGAGTCTATGAAAATAATTAAAATATTCCAAAAAAAAGCGTGCCAGCGACTACTTTTTCAGGAGTTTGCAGAGGTTTACTATGGCATTGGAAACTATGGCAAATTTCTACAGACGTGTAATGCGCTGATTGGCTGCATCACAGCTTGGTACGGGGACACCAATATCTCAGGAAAACCTTGCTAAAGGTAGTGGACACAGCCCAGTACACCACAGGCAAAACTCCCCCATCGAGAAAATCCACAGGGAACAATGCCGTCAGAGAGCAGCATCAATCATCAAGGATCCACATCTCCCAGGGCATTCTCTGCTGCCACTAGCATTAGGAAAGTGGTCTAGGTGCCACAAAACTCTCACCACCAGGTTCAGGAACAGTTGCTCCCTCTCCACCATCAGACTCCTAAACAACAGACTTAGTGACTCATTGAAGAATTCTTACTTTACACATTATTATTGAATATTTATTTTCTGTATTGCAGTTTGTGTGCATTCCCTTCTTGTTTACATTTTGCTTTTGTGTATCTTTTCTCGAGTACAGTTTTATTTTGCACTACTGACAAGTAGAAATTCTGCCTGGCCCGCAGGAAAAGAATCTCAGGGATGTATGTGATGTCATACATGTACTCTAACAATAAACTTATTTGCATAGAAAGTGATAGGTTTGTGGAACAAGCTACTATCTGAATGGGAAATGCACACTTAATTTTAATACAAAAAAATTTGGACAGGCACATGGATGGTAGGGGTATGAAGGGATATGCTCTTGAGTGCAGGTCCATGGGACTAGGTAGAATCATAGCTCAGCACAGACTGGAAGGACCTGTTTTTGTGCAGTAGTGTGCTATGGTTTTAAAATAAAATGCTGAAATGAGAGGGATTACTTGAAGAGTCAGTTATAGATATAAAATCCATTTGGATTGAAGGATCATTCAGAGCATTAATTCACTACTGGGAGTATATTATGGACAATAACAGAGAGAAACAGAGACAAACTCTTATAGAAGTAAAAGAATCCTACCTCGGTGATATTTGGGGGATTTTCAAATAGATGAACATTGATTAGAATACGTTATAAATGTGGGGCAAAATACAGATGACTTCAGGTCATAAATCAGAGTCAAAGAGCACAGAAACAAATCCATTTACCAGGTTCATTCCATTGAGGATTGGCATGACATCAGCATAGGTTCTCCATGAATCCCATTTCCCAGTTTTCTATGTCTTAGTGATTCAAGCCCTCACCCATCACCTTCTCAGGCAGTGCGTTCATAGTCCAATCAGCCCCTGAGTGAGCAAGTTCCTCCTCAGATCCCCACTAAACCACTTTGGGTCAAGCAGCATCCATGGGAGAAAAAGAACAGACAACATTTTGTGCCAGAGCCCTTCATCAAGACTGGACATTGTCAATGTAATGTGAAAAGGGTGGGATAGGGGCCAGTGGGGAACCTGTGAACCAGAGTGACAATGGATTTTGGTTAGAGGCAGTTGATTGGCAGGTGCCAGACAAAGGTAGAGAAAGGCAAGAGGAACAAAAGGGCTCAGGCGGGTGATGTGCCAGTCTGGAATCTGATGTGACAATAATAGTATAAGGGGGGACAGATGGAAACAAAGGAGTGTGGGATGGAGAAGGAGGAAGAATCCAGTGGGGGAAATGTGGGTGGAAGAAGTGAGGGGGGGATAAGAACTGGTGGGGATCTGGAAAAAGGGGGAAGAAGAACAGAAATAGCTCAGAAGAAGAGGGGTAACTCATTACCTGAAATGAGAAAATTCAATGTTCATACCATTGGAATGTAGGTGTCTAGGCAGAATGCAAGATGTGTTCCTCAAGTTTACATTAGGTCTCATTCTGGCAGTAAGAAGGCCAAGGAAAGACAACTCTTTCTGGGAATGGGAAGGGGAGTTGGAATGGCATGGAGCTTGGGATGGCCATTATTGTGGACAGAGTGCAGACATTCTGTAAAAGGGCCCTAAAACCTGTGCATGGTCTCACTGATTATATATAGGCCACCACTGTAAATTTGAGATCACAATGTCCTGGAATACAGGGATTTATCTACCTTGCGCATTTTAAGTCTTCCAGCACATTATCTTAATTTTTATTTTAGTTTTAAATTTAGAAGTACAACACAGTAATAGTCCAAGCTGCCCAAGTAGATCCATGTGATCAACTCTACAACATGGACTCTTGAAGACATCACTATTTACTTCCCTGAGCCTACAATTCTTTCTCCACAGTAAATATAGATAAAAATACGCACTTAGGAACTCATCCATCTCCAGTGGCTCCACAAAAATGGCAACCTCAATGGTCTTTAAGGGCCATATTCTCTCCCCGGTTACTCTTTTGCCCTTGGAGAATCTCAGGATTCTCATTTACCTTATCCACCAGAGCCATCTCATAACCCTTCTTTGCCCTCTCAATTCTCCACAGACGCATTGGTTAGTAGTTTAACTGGCCACTATAAATTAACCCTGGTGTGTATGTGAAGGACAGAATTGGGGGGTGGGGGGGGAAGATGAGGGATGAAAGGGTTTGGGAATGTGGGAAGAATAAAATTATTTAGAATATGTTTAATGCAACTAGCTGCTTGATGATCAGCAAATACTCAGTGAGCCAAAGAGCCTGGTCCATACTGTACCCTTCCATAACTTGCAATGAACTGTAAAAGAACCCCAAGTCATTCTATGCATATGTGAAGAAGAGAAGGATGACAAGAATGAAGGTGGGGCTGCTAAAGGAGATAGCATGTACCTGGAGGCAGAGGTGGTGCTAAATGAATATTTTGCTTCAGTATTCACAAAAAAGGACCCGGATCAGGGCAAGGTTGAATAGAAAAGGCTTGTGTGTTGGACAATGTGGAGATTAAGGAAGAGGAGGTGTTGGATATTCTTAAAAACATTAAGATTGATGTCCCCAAGGCCAGATGCAACATATCCCAGGTTGCTGTGGGAAGTAAGGGGAAGAGATAGCTGGGGCTATGTATGATCTTCGAGTCCTCTTTGGCCATAGGGAAAGTGCCAGAGGATCAGAGAATGGTCCCTTTGTTTTAAAAAAGGTAATAGGAAGAATCCTGAGAATTATAGTCTGGTGAGTCTTATGTCAGTGGTGTGAAAACTAATGGGGAAGTTTCTTAAGGATAGGATCTATGAACATTTGGAGTAGTACAGGGATAGTCAGCATGGCTTTGTGAAGGGAAGGTTGTAGATGGGATCCATAGAGTCTTGGGTGTATTGGTAAAAAAAAATGGTTTGCATGTAGAAGCAGAGAGTAGTAGTGGATGAAAAGTATTTGGCTGGAGGTCAATGACTAGTGCAGTTCCACAGGAAACTGTTCTGGGACCCCTGCTCTTTGTGATCTTTATAAATGACCTAGATGAAGAAGCAGAAGGATGGGACAGTACATTTGTGGACAATACAAAGGTTGGATGAGTTGTGCATGGAGCTGAAGGTTCTCAAAGGTTACAAAAAAATATAGACAGGATGCAGAGTTGGGCAGAATAGTGGCAGATGGAGTTCAATCTGGATAAGTGTGAGGTGATGCATTTTGGAAGGACAAACCAGAAGGCTGAGTACAGGGTTAATGGCCAGTTACTTTGGAGAGTGGATGAACAGAGGGGCCTTGGGGTCCAAATCCATATATCTCTCAAGTTTGCTGTACAGGTTGATGATAGTTAAGAAGGCTAATTGGATGTCAGACTTTATTAATGGGGAATTGAGTTCAGAAGTCAAAAGGCCATGTTGCAACTGTACAAGTCTCTGATAAGATCTCTCGGAGTTCAATGTGTTCAATTCTGGTCAGCTCATTATAAGGTTGTGGAAGCTATGGAGAGGGTGCAAAGGAGATTTACCAGGAGGTTGCCTGGAATGGAAAATTTCTTAAAGGTAAAAGTTCCATTATTGTCATGTAATACTATACTTAGAATGTTTCATACATGAAATTCATTAACTTCACGGAGAAGATTATTGGGGTCTCTCTTCCTATCATGACTGACATCTACAACACACGATGCTCGTGGAAGGCAAATAACATTGTGAAGGACTTCTCACACCCCTCTTGTAAACTTTTCTCCCTTCTGCATTCTGGAAGGGGGTACCGTAGCACTAGAGCCCACGCGTCCAGATTGTGCAACAGTTCCCCCCCCACCCCCCCACCAGCCATCAGGCTCCTCAATTCCTAGAACATATATGTCCTAGCATATTATGGATTTTTATTGTACTATGACTTATTTTTTAACTCATTTATGTAAATCTGCTCCATGGTCCTGGAGAAATGTTATCTTGTCTGTACTGTGCATTGCATTAGTAATTATGGTATGAACGGCAAATAAAGGTGACTTGACTTTGGAGAGGGGGCAACAAGAGGAGAGGGTAATTTTAGATGAATCTAAACTGATGTTCATATATATTGGGCTAACTTCAATGAGTTGTCCTGAATTAAATGGAAACAAATACTGTCAAGTTAATCTGCAACAGAACAATGGGCAATTGTTTCAGATTCAAGATAGACATATTCCCTATAAAGGGAACCTGAGACCTCATGTTCAAGTTCAATTCTTCAATCAATGGCAGTTGCAGCCTTTAGGACTCAATAACTTAGCTCCAATCACTTAATTTCTCTGCCAAGACCATAACTGATCATTTTTGCTGGAAGTCATCTGCGACAATGGTTTAGTTTATTTCACTCTGCATTGGCCCACCCTGTTGTTATTCACAGCATTCGTAAATTTCTAATAGCTCCATTAAAAAAAAACACTGCTACCACCTAGCCATCAAAACCATCAATAGCTGTAGCACCTACAAGTCATACTCGTAGAAACAAATTTCAGAAATACCCCTTTATAACCCACTGCATTCATTCTGACAGTGTTGTCTTATCATTCCATTGGGCCTGTAGCCCTCAACAACCTTCCCTACCCAAGCATCTGTCTAAAAGCCTTATAAATGTTATAATTGTATCTGCCTCCACCACCTCCTCTGGCAGCTCATTCCAGACAATCAAATTTATAGTACTCTCTGGTCTTCTATTTTCCCAAAGCAGCCATTCTCAACCTTTTTTGGCTATGGCCCCTTAGGACTCTGCTCAAAGTTTATGGGCCCTCTTCCCAGTCAAGCAGTCAGGTTTAGTTGGTTTCTTCCATTTTTCTCTCCCACTGACAGCATAAAAACAAAAATTATTTTATGATTTCAGTCCATGGCCCCCCCCCCCTCTTAAATGCACTGTGGCCCCAACAGCATAAGTGGCTGAGAGATGATCTTCGAGGTTGATAAAATCATGAGCAGTGTGGAGTTCCCCTCCCCCCAGTGTGGAGTTCCCCTCCCCCCAGTGTTCATTCTAGAATGGCATAGATTTAAGGTGAGAGGAAAAAGATACAAGACGACTCAAAAGGCAAAATTTTCACTGAGTTGTCTGTATCTGGAATGAGATGCCAGAGGAAACAGTAGAAACAGCTCATTTTTAATGTTTAGGTATTATGGATATAAAGATATTAGAAAGATATACAAAATTATGATGGGTATAGATAGAGCAAATCCAAGTAGGCCTTTCCACTGAGGTTAGGTGAGAATCAACCAGTGGACATGGGGTAAAGGTGAAACAGGAGTAGTTTAGGGGGAACATCAAGGGGAATTTCTTCACACAGGGTGTTGGGAGTGTGGAACAAGCAGAGCTGCCAGCTGAACACGGTCATTTTTTTTAACATTTGTTAAAGATTAGAGAAGTACATGGATGGGAGAGGTATGGAGGGAGAATGGAATGGGTGCAGTCACTGGGACCAGGTAAGGTAACGATTCAGTACAGTCTAGAAGGGGCAAAGTGGTTGCTTTCTGTGCTGTATGGTTCTCTGCAGGCAAATGAGACTAGTCTACAACATCAACTTGGTCTTGTGGACAAGTTAGGTCAAAGGGTCTATTCCATGCTATATGACTCTTTCCTTAAATATGTACATCTAGACACAAGATTCCTGTACCAGGGAAAAAAATTTTTATCCTATGGTCATTCATAATTTTATGAACCTCAAAGCACCACTCTTTAAACTTCATTCTAGATAATATCCTAGCCAATCTTTTATGCACTCTATTGCTACCATATTTTTCCTGTATTGTGGTGAATAGAACTATATACAAAATTACGGAAAACTATCACCCAGGAAAAACAAGTTGATTGATCTAAACGTGGAAAAAGAGGGGGAGGGGTGGGCAGGTAAAGAGTTAGAGAGCACATTTTAGAGAAAAAAATTGGGAACATGAAAGTATTAAAAGTGTTTGAGATAACTAATTGGATTTACCTTGGTTCCTTTCTTTGGTCTTTGGTGTCCTGCTTTAACGACTTTAGCCGGCGCTGGCATTTCTGTGGAGGAGCAAAGATGTACATCATCACTGTTTATTCTATCACACCTAGTCTGAATACTAACAGCCAATTGCTTGTGATCTGACCTTGACTGTTGAGACAGGACATACAAGATTAATCAAAAGGCCCTGGAAGATGGCAAAAAGGAGATTGTGACCTCACAATGAATGTGAGGGAACTCAACAACTAATAATCCTCCACATGCCTATCCTTTAATGCACATCCATAGCTCCACCACTTACTCCCTTCTTCCATGATTCACATTGAAAGGGACTCAAAGCTATGGTCAATCACACTGCATTGAAAAGGGTCCTTGAGCCAACCAGAAATGAAGAAAACTTGCATCCAGTTTCCAGTTGTACTTCCTCAGTGCTCTTATCTGGATTTTGTTTGGGCCATTTCTCAAGGCTGAAAGATGAGGGGTGCTTTGTTTAAAACTGGAGTCCAGCCCAGCTCAACTGAAACAAAGCTCCCCCTTCTTTACTCATATTAAGATCCCACAGAATTCAAAGATTGCAAAATTTGAGGAAGGGAGGTCTAGACCAACTTCATTTCACTCACACTGTGTTCTTCTTTTTGTCTAAACATCTAAAATCTGAATCTGTGAAACCAGATGAAAATTGAACTCAAACTTTACCGGCACGTACACTTGAACCTACCCCCCACACGTCATTGTGTTTCACTGGGCATTCAGTTTGGGTAGCCAACACTCACCTTGATACCAGCACCTGCCTCCTTCATGTTCTCTCTCAGGGATGCAAAAGCTGAGGAAATGCACAGCCATTGTCTACTTGGAGCTAGGTGCCTCCCAAGGCCAAGGTCTCTGAGTTAGGCCAGACCCCGGAAGCAGGGCTTTAGCTGGCAGACAGCTCATATTTCAGACATCTCTGTTCTCAATGAAGGCATCGACTGAGCTCAGGAAAGCTAGTTTGTGATTGGTCAGATGCAAAATGACACAATAATCAAGGTCACAGCAAGACATTAACCCCTTGACCTTGGTGCAATTACTGGGGAAAGGGTGCTGGAAACACCTTTTAAATTGCAGGGGGACGCATCAGGCACTCACTGCAAGTGCTGACAACACTGGAATAAGCAGGTTGGCCATTTTCCTGTTCAAATTGCCCATGGACGTGACCTAGGTAAGTTTAACTGGGTTCCCTGGCTACCTCCAAGGTAGGTCAGGGATGCCTGATTTCGACAGGGTTGACCCGGTCGGACCCTTTTAAATTGCAGTGTAATTGGGGCACTAACTGGGCAAGTTGCCCAGTTAACCCCATTTTACACAGCAGTTTAAAAGGGCCTAGTAACTCAGCAAAACCTGCAGAGATGAGAGTGCAGCTGGAATTTAATAAAGTCACGACAATGCGGACTCTTGGCCTAGAACATGGAATGTGGGAGTTGGTGGACAGCAAGACTGTGCAAAGTGAACACATCTGCAGAAGTCTCAACCTTACATTGCTAGTCAGTCATTGAGATAAAACAGGCATTAAGAAGATGCTGACAGTCACGTGATGGAGTAGTGGCTGGTCGGGTGGAAACAGCCCTCTCCAGCGAAAAGAAAAGGTGTGAAAAAACAGAGCCCAATAAACATAAAATACAGGAAGAGAAAGATAAAATTACAGAGAAGAGACAGAAGATGGCACCCAAAAGAGAAATAGTAAGAATATCAGCGAAAAGGGAAGAAGGAAAATCACTGGAGAAGAAAGAAGAAACCTTACCTGCACGTCGGAGCAGAGAGCCACCGTGGAGAAGAGCAGCCGGTGACTCCCCAGAGGAGCAGTGTCCTCCCAACCGGCGGACTTCAAAAATGGCTCTCAGGGCCAAGAAGAGTCGCGCATACGCGAGGAGTTGCACATGCACAGCGCACGAGTGAAAGAAAAGGTCAATGCCAATGGGAGGGGGACTCAGCTGAGGAGCAGCCAGCTGAGACACCCAGTATTGGGGCATTTGGCTGAGGGAAGTAAAGAAGAAAGAAGAATGGTGAGAAAGAGAACAAAGAGCGGGAAGAGGATGAGTGGCAACCGGCACCGGGTCGGCACGCGGCAGGGGGCGCAACAATAGGAAATACACCAGCTGGAGGTCCACCAAGGATACAGAAGCAGCTCACCAGAGGAGGATGAAGATACAGAGGAGAGGAAGATGACACATAGATACAGACACAGAAGAAGAGGAAGAAGACCAAGAATTTCAAAGGAAAGAAGGTAAAATAGAAGGACAAAGTTTAGATAAAGCCTTTTTCGAAGAACAAATGAGGTCATTAAAACAATGGCCATCATTAGAATTTAGTTCAATCAAAAGAAAAATGAAAAGAGCTGAAGACAGAATGCAAAGCATAGAGTTGGTCATGACTGAAATAGGGAAAAGAGTAGAAAATGTAGAGGAACGAGAGGCTTCTGTAGAAATGGAGATAAATAATTTGAGGGAAGTTGGAAGAGCGAAAAAAAATTAAAGAGACAAGATTTATTGTCACAAAAAACTGACGTATTGGAAAACTACAGTAGGCAAAACAACAAAAATAGTGGGCCTGAAAGAAGGCAAAGAAGGGTCAGATATGAAGGAATTTATAAAAGGATGGATCCCGAAGGTGCTGGGAATAACAGACTCACATGAAGAAATAGAAATTGAAAGGGTGCATAGAGCACTAGTACCGAATCCACCACCACATCAAAAACCGAGATCCATATTGGTAAAATTTCTAAGACATATGACAAGAGAGAACATACTGGAGAAGGCAAGAGAGAATGTTAGAGAAGACAATAAGCCGTTGGAATATAAGAGACAAAAAATATTTTTTTTACCCAGACATAAGCTTCGAACTTTTAAAGAAGAGGAAGGAATTTAACACAGCGAAAACAATCTTATGGAAGGGTATAACTTTATGCTAAGACATCCAGTGGTACTCAAAAGTATTCATTCCTGGGGAACAGAATAGACTGTTCTCGGACCCAAAGAAAGCCCAAAAATTTACTGAACATTTGCAGGACAAGAGAAGAGAGGAGGAGTCGCTGGCAAGAAAATACACAAAAATATGTAATAAATTTAAAGTAAAGATAATGTATATATAAAGATTTAAAGATGGACGAGAAGGGAAAAGAGGAAAAAAAGAGCTTTGTTATAAGTATAGGAAAATAGTGTTCTGGGGGGGGGGGGAGAATAAGGGTCACTGTGAAATTGGTTGACGCTTCCGAGTAAGTTTGCAAACAGAATGGAAAGGGGAGTTGTGGTTGCTGTCAAGGGACAGGAGGCAATCTAAGGAGGTGAGGTTCATTTGGGGTTAAAGGGTTATTGCTTGTGGGGATTGTTGGGGTATTTCATGTCTTAAATGCATTGTCATATATTGAGATTAAAAAGGAAAACTTAAAAGACAGTAACAGAAAAAAGGGATGGAGGTGGAGGCGGAAAAGAAGTGAAAATAAAGATACAAGAAGGCCACGATGGACTAAATGACTATAAACATTAATGGAATATATAACCAAGTTTAAGTGTATTCCATTGGGGGGAAAAAAAAATCACATATAATTAAAAAGACAAAGTTATAGTGATTGTGGAAACGTGGGAACCATATATAGAGCATAACAGAAAGAGCAGGCCTTGGACCACCACCACCTAAAATGATAAGAAGATAAACACAATCAGATTTAATGTGAATAAGTAGATGATACGTCTTTTTTGTTTGTATTCCTTTTGTAAAAGATATTGTTTTATTGTATTTTATATGTTCAATATTTACTGTTTTTGGAGGGGGTGGGAAGGGGGAAGGGAGGGATAGGGGAAAAAAGAGAAAATGTCACTGTGAATATTTAAAGAGATGCATCTGTAAATATATTGGTTGATATGGTTCATAGTGCGATAAATAAAGAATTACAAAAAAGATGCTGACGAATATAGAATTGCAATCAATTTTAAAATTTTTTTTTAGACATACAGCATGGTAATAGGCCCTTTCAGCCCACAAGCTCATGCTGTCCAATTACACTCAATTAACCCACTCCCTCAATACATTTTGAAGGGTGGGAGAAAACCAGAGTACCTGGAGGAAGCTCACGCAGACATGGGGAGAACGTACAAACTCCTTGAGACAGTGCCGGATATGAGATCTGGTTGCTGGCGCTGTAACGGTGTTGCGCCAACTGCTACACTAATTGTGCCACCCCAATTTCTCGATAGTTTATCTACAAAACTTTATAAAAATCCATATAATGTGCGTGTTATTATGTATATTTTACAAACCAGGTGCTTCCCCCATGCACTATATGTGTGCGCATTATACAAAAATATTCTTACATGTTTAATGAACGTGCATAATTAAAAGCGGGTGTGGGAAGGTTAAGCCTCCTCTATCTGCGGGACTCAGTCAGTGGCCGGCACTTCCTCGTTGAGACTGGGGCCCAGATCAGCATCATCCCGGCAACAGCCATCAAGTCCAGGAACCGTTCTCAAGGACCTCCCCTCCGCGCGGCCAACCCAACAGAGATCCAGATGTATGGGAACAAGTCAGTCCACTTCCAGATGGGCCGGTGAAAGTTCTCGTGGAGGTTCACCGTCTTGTCCCTTCCAACCGCCATCCTGGGTGCAGACTTCCTCCTCGCCCACAGCCTCCTTGCAGACATTCGAGGTAGGTGCCTGGTAGACACCCGGACTTTCCAGGCCATTTGCCTCGACGCCTCGCGCACAGAGCAGCCGCAGATGGCCACGATCAGCATGCCCAGAGACAAGTTCCAGCGAATCCTGGATGAGTTCCCAGCCTTCCTCAGGCCACAGTTCTACGCTGCCTCACCACGCCACAGGGTGTTCCACCACATCCCCACCCAGGGTCCACCGGTTCACGCCAAGGCACGCCCGACAAACTCCAGCTGGTGAAGTAAGAGTTTTCACATCTGTTGGAACTGAGGGATCATTCAGCGCTCCGACAGCCCATGGGCCTCGCCACTCCACCTGGTCCTGAAAGCCTCTGGCGGATGGCGCTTCTTCGGAGACTATTGACGGTTCAGCGAGGCAACAGTTCTTGACCGTTACCCAATCTCTCACATCCAGGACTTTACAGCCAACCTGCATGGTGCAAGGGCCTTCTCCAAGGTTGACCTGGTGCATGGGTATCACCAAATCCCAGTGCACCCTGAGGACATACCCAAGATGGCCAACATCACCCCCTTCAGCTTGTTCGAATTCCTTCGCATGCCATTCGGGCTAAAGAGCGCCGTTCAGACCTTCCAGCGCCTCATGGACTCAGTGGGCAGGGACCTGGATTTCGTCTTCATCTACTTGGACGATGTCCTCATTTCCAACAGGGATCAGGCACAACACAAGGCTCACCTGTGCGCTCTCTTCTCTCGGCGGGCCGACTTCGGCCTCACCATCAACCCAGCCAAGTGCCAGTTCGGGAAAGAGTCCATGCAGTTCCTGGGCCATAGCATCACGGCTGAAGGAGCCACACCCGTCGCTACGAAGGTTGCCACTATCAAGGAGCTCCCACGACCAGGGGCTGCAGGAGTTCGCGGGTATCGTGAACTTCTATAACTGATTCATCCCAGGAGCCGCGCGCATCATGCACCCGCTATTCGCCCTCATCGCAGCCAAACACAAAACACTCACCTGGACCCCAGAGGCCTCCAGTGTATTTGAGGCCACCAAGGACGCCCTCGTGAAGGCTACCATGCTTTCCCAACAACCTGTATATGGCGCTCTCCTTTGACACCTTTGCCACAGCCGTCGGGCCCTGTCCTGAAGCAGCAGGTGAATGGACAATGGAAGCCTCTGACAATATTCAGCCAGTATCTCCGCCCACCAGAGTGCAAATATAGTGCCTTCGACCGTGAGTTACTGGACATGTACATGGCGATGCGGCATTTCTGCTATTTCTTGACCAGAAACCCCTCACTCAGGCACTTGTGATGGCAAAGGATCCCTGGTCGGCCCGCCAGCAGCATCACTTCTCCGTGTCGGAGTTTACCACCGACATTCGGCACAAGGCGGGGTCGCAACGTGGTCGCCGATGCACTCTCATGATCGGCCATCTGCGCGCTGACACCCGGCCTTGACTTCGACCAGCTTGCCCGGGACCAGAAGTCTGATGAGGAGACGCAAGCCTTCAGGACTGCCATCACGGCCTGTGGTTCCGAGACCTTCCTACTCCTAGCGGCGAAAGCACAGTCCTGTGTGATGTCTCCATGGGCACCCCGCAGCCAGTGGTTCCTCAGCAGTGGTGCAGGCAAGTCTTCCATCACATCCACAACCTTTCGCACCTGTCCATCAGCTCCACGGTCCGTATGGTGGATCGCGGGCTGGGCCAAAACATGCAACCATCGAAAGATGTTCAAAGCGCACAGGCACACCATGGCACCCATGCAGGAGTTCGAGCACATCTGGGAATGGTTCAGCCACATTCACATGGACATAGTCGGGCCCTTACCAGTTTCCCAGGGCAACCGTTACCTGTCTACGGTGGTAGACCACACCACTCTTTGGCCCAAGGCAATCTCGATGTCGGACGCCTCCACGGACTCCTTCTCCCGAGCGCTGTTGCGTGGTTGGGTCGCCCAGTTCGGCGTTCCGAATCACCTCTTCAGCAATCGGGGCACCCAGTTCACCTCTGCGCTCTGGGCACAGCTTGCCAACTAGTTGGGGATAGAGTTACCCTGCACCACGGCCTATCACCTGCAGGCCAATGGGCTGGTCAAGCGTCTGCACTGCCACCTTAAGTCGGCACTTATGACCCGACTCACCGGTCCCGATTGGGTGGATGAACTGCCTTGGGTGCTCCTGTGCTGCTCCATGCCCAAGGAGGATCTGCAGGTGTCATCAGCTGAGCTGGCGTACGGCAGACCGCTGGCACTGCCTGGTGGGTTCATCAACGCACTTCACAACCCCCCAGCAGTCGTCGCACGAGCTACTTCCCCACCTCCAGGCCCACTTGGACTCCTTTGCACCCTTACCACCTCCCAGACATGGCACACGGCTATTTTACGACCCCAGTGAGCTGCACTCCACAGAGTAAGTTTTTATTTGGCGGGCCCACCCGCCAAATAACTTACGAGGGGCCAAACAGGGTTGTCCAGTGTTCAGAGTCTACATTCACGCTGAACATCGGCGGCAGGTGGGAGCTGTTTACTGTGGACAGGCTGAAGCCAGCTCACCTCGACCCCACCGAACCAGTGATTATAGCCCAGCCCAAGAAGCGACGCCGCCCAGCTAAAAAAGACTTTGGCCCTGGTTCTGGGGGGGTGGGGGGTTGTCTGTGTGGCGGCATGCCACTAGGCAGGCAAATTGGCCCCGCTTGTAATCCACGCGGCGTGGCAGCCGGCAAAAATGGCGCCGTCGGGGGTTTCCCCTTCTCAGCACCGGGCTCAGAGACCTGTGCTGGGGGACCACGTGACACCCGAGTGACGTCAGCGGCCCCCAGCGCAGTTTTCAGCCAGGTCCAGGCTGGGAGTACAAGTCCAGCCTGGCAGCCAGCAATAAACCAGTTTTCTGCTCACTGAGCTCAACCCGTCTGGTTGTGTGTTCTTTCAGTAGCAGTGTAGCTGCCGCTACAGTAAACAATTATTACCAAGTCTAATACATGTAGCCAAACTTCTCATTGCCACTTTTATTCATCCAACTTGGATATTGCCAGATCTGAAATGGCTTCAATATCTGGAGAATTATAAATAAAATAAAAGGCTGAGAAATTATTACCAAATTTTCTTATTTCTGATCAAAAATAATCTTTAAGAAATTTGTAATTGTCAAACTGCAACGCAAGACTAACTGCTGAATGCAAGATGAAACAGGATCGTTTCATGGTATGTTTAGAAGATATGGTCATGAGGTCTTAATTTAAATAGGTATTTAGCCAGCAATTCAAGTAAATTCAAAGTAACTTTAGAGAAAATAGTCAACGTTTGCATGCAAGGTCATGAAGTAAAGATTCAAGGTCACAAGTTTCAATTAACGTTGCTCTTATGGGAGTGTAGATTCCTGCACATACAATATACAGGATAAGTTTCAGCTACATAGCTTAGTGTGAACAGTCCAGCATTCCCCATACACAAGCTGATCATCAGGCCATGCTGCTCAAACCAAACAAGCCTGTTGACCAGGATCTATAAATCAGGATCCATGCTAAATACTTAAGCATAAAAAGATGATTACTTTTAAATATGCAGGCCATTCACAGAAAGCAAACATTGATTCTGAACACAAAAGTATTAAAATCCTACCACCTTGGTTGCATTTTTAAATGTCCTGCTACTCAATCAATCGGTGCCACTCAAGAATCTGACAGCTCCAAACATACATTTTATGGATCTTTCAGCCACTAGTTTTTGCCTCGGATTTGTTTGGAACTTTGACATTTAGGCAATATAACTGAGTGTTTAAATACAGAACAAAACTGACAGCAAACATTTCTCATTAAAATCAAACATTAAGCATTTCTTATGTTAAACGCTAAACGACTTACAAATTCACTTACCAGTTATGTTAATAAGATCAACATCAGAAGGGTTGGTGAAACTTGACATAATAAAGCTGTCTACACACCAAGCACTGCAGGCAGATAGGACAGTGTCACATGATCGTTACTTGGGAGCTGTGGGGTTATTTTTGTAGCAGTCAAGGTTATTCCCGGTCTTGTACATTAACACTTCCAACTTTCACACAAGTCTTGGTGAATGTTTTACTTCGTATCTGAGCTACGTCTTACATGATTCAACATAACATTCAAATTTCACGTGATATCATTTTGTCAGGTCCCTTGAGACATAGGCATAGAAACAGGGTCAGCGCATCCATTTCCACTGATACTAATCCCGATTGTAAGCACTTGGCCCTTAGCCTTGTGAAATTTGCCAAATCAAGCACTTACCCAGATACATTTCTATACTGTAAATCTCAATCTATGACACTATCTCCCCCACCTCCAAACCTCCTAGCTCTTACCTTAAACTTATGCCATCTGGAGTCGCGCGATGCTAAGAGACTGAAAGGATGTGCAGAGAGCTCCCGTCTAAAAGCCTCTAAAACAAGGAAAATATCGTCTATAAATAGGAAGTAAACTTACCCACACTGAAGCAAGATGGGCAGGAAGAGCAAGAAGCAGGTGACAGAAGAAAGGGACTGGCTAGAAGCAGTAGAAACATCGAGTGAAAACTCACTCAACATTACTAGCGGGGCCTAGCGCAGAAGGCGCGAGGACAAAGCCTGCGATGTTGGGCTTGCCTGATCAAGGTGTTCTGGCAGCAGTACAGTCGCTGGCGACCCAGATCAGAGGTCTGGAGCAATGAATGGACACCAGACTAAAAAGAGGCCTTGGAGAGCCTGCTCAACCTGCAAACTTCAATTGGTACTCTGACAAGAAAAAATGGAAAACACAGCCGACACGTGGGTCGTCAATTAAAAAAAACTAGATGAGAGAAAAGTTGGAATATCTGGAAAATTACAATCAGTGCAATAATATTAGACTACTGGGCCTGAAAGAGAGGGAGGAAGGGAAGAACTCTGTGGAGTTCTTTGAACACTGGATCCGCAAAGTGTTGGGAAGGGAGTGATTCAGAGGCCACCCCCCCTCCCCCCCCACCAACCTGACCAGAGAGATGGCCCATCAGACATTTGGCCCCCATCCTGCCCCAAATCAACAACAGAGGGCAGGTCTGATCCAGTTTCTTAGCAGCCAGGACTGGGAAACAGTGCTAAGGGTAGTGATGACACGATCAAGGGAAGGGGAGGTAAGAGCTTGATGTTCTTTCCCAAACTGAGTCATGCGCTGCTTAAAAAAAACGAAAAGAATTTAATCAGGTCAAGAAAACAATGCTGTACCCGGCCACTTTAAAAATCATTCTACCAGGAGGGGAAGAGGAAACATTTCGAGAAACCACAGGACACTACATTATGCACCCAGGAGCTACCAGAGTAATCTGTAAGAACACAGGGTGAATCAACCCCCCTGAAGAAACAATGGACAGAATGCCTGAGAAGCTATGCAACAAAGGGGTGGGGGGGTATCATCACAATCTGACAATTATTGACTCACAAAATCAACTAAACCAATTGAAGATATTGTTGGACATAGTAGCTGGGGTTTTGACAAAGTTTTGCAATGATCAGAGGGAATAGAGTTATATATTTTTCCTTGTTTTTTTTTTAAACACTAAAAATATATAAATGGGGAAAATAATGGAAGCTCGAGGCAGAAGAGCGCAGACCAGGTGAGAGAGAAGATGGTACTCGAGGAGACTCGAAATAGGAGGGGAGATGGTACAGGAACAAAGAGGAGAGGCACCAAAGCAGAGGATGGGAATATTTTGAATTTTTGCTTGTTATCTTTGACATGCTGGGGGCTTTTAAGATTTATTTTATTTTACCTAGGTTTCCCTATGGGTGGGGGGAGGGGGTAATTTTGTTTTTTTTTCATATTTATTTTTCTTCTTTTTCTCTTGTGGTTGGCGTGGATGTTAGCATGGATAGACCATGAACAACAATGGAAGGGTGTGAGGATGAGTCCATACAAGACAAATAAATGAGGACGCGGTGAAGGTGAAAAGATATAGAAACACAAATAAATAATACTATCAAATTTATTAGTATCAATGTGAATGGCTTAAATAGTCCCAATAAAAAGGAAGTGGGTCCTGGCTCACCTTAAAAAAAAATTGAAAGCAGATATAATATTCCTACAGGAAACACAATTGACCAAAAGGGAACATCATAAACTTAAAAGGTACTGGGTGGGACAGGTATTTTCCTCCACCTCCGGTTCTAAGGCTAGGGGGGGCAGGTAGCCATTTTAGTACACAATGGTCCCGGTGGTGGTGAGTGATGGATCTACAGACCCGGCCGGGAGATTTGTAATTATGCCCTGCCAGTTATATTCAGAACCATGGACATTGCTAAACCTCTACGATGACAAGAAGTTCATGAAAATGTTTTCCTAAGGGCTGCAGACCACATTGGAGAACCATTGTACAATATTGAACTACAAAGCCAACTCAGAAAAAGCAATATCACGTCACTGAATAAATTTGACCATGAAGAATACCAAAGAAACAGCTATTTCAGTTGGCAGGCAGGAGCTATAATACCTAGGAATCAAGATTCATAATAACCTAGAAAATTTATACAAACTCAACAACACCCCCCCACCAATGCTTGGAAAGACTGAAGGTGACAATGAGTTGGAAGTATCTGCCCATCACCTTAATGGAAAGGAAGATGAAGGTGATGCCTAGACTCCACTACCTCTTCCAATCTTAACCAATTCCATTACGACAATTTTTTTTTAATGGTAATATAAGGAAATTCATTTGGAATGGGAAAGTATCCAGAATAGCCTTCAAAAAACTTACATGGGACTATAGCTTGGGGAGCGGGATAATATTTTAAGAAATATTATCTAGCAGCTCAGTCGAGGTTCCTTGCATCTTTCTTTGAGGAAGGGGAAATTCCTGGGTGCAGATGGGATTGCATGCAATGGGGGAGGACGGCAAAGGATTTCATATACAAACGGGACACCAAATTAATAGCAAAAAAAATCAGATAGCCCCAAACGGAAACATCTGATTAAAATCTGGCACGAGATCAATGAATGTATTGCAAAGAAAGTGGAAATAGCACCAAGGCACCAGTGACTCAAAAATGAATTGATGCCCATGAACATGGGCAATAAAAGTTTGGAGATTTGGCATCGGCAAGGGAAAGGGCAAATACGATTTGTCTTATAGGACCTTTCACTGTTTCTTCCAAATAAGATCATTCCTAAGGGATAGGTGGGGCCCTACAATGACCCCACCTACATTTAGTGAGGTTGAAGGGTTGCTTTGACTGGGAAACGCACCCAAATTTATATCAAGAATGTAATCGGTACTCCAAAGTGAAAGCCCCAAGCAGGGGCTACACAGATCACGAGAAAGATGGGAGTCAGACCTGGGCATCATAATTGATGAGAGATCACTTAAAATCACCAATGCCTGAAGAGGGCGCACAAAATCAGTGAACCGGTGCAGACTTGAAAGGCCAACATGGCCTGTTTCCGCTCCGTAAATGGTTATATGGTTATATGTTTGTCGAACTGGTGTAAAGACAGTGTTTCAACCATTATCAACTTCCTGCACCAGCTCAACCTCACACCACAAAAATATCCACAAGACAAAACCAGAGGTTCCAGAAACGTGCTTCAGGTGTGGAGTGGAGCAGGGAACATTCATTCATGCAACTTGGTCCTGCGTAAAGGTAGCCTCATTTTGGCAGGATTTGGCCAACATACTAACTAGAATAATGAAGGTAACTTTTCCGCCTGACCCAACATTGTATCTACTAGGAAACCTTATGGACATAAACTATGAATTAACCAAATTCCAGATTCAATTCATATTTACCTCTTTGGCCATAGGGAAAAAAATGCTAGTGGTGACCTGGAAATCTGATTCCCCTTTTCATATCAGCAAGTGGATTACCAAGGTACATTGCTGTATTTGCATGGAAAAAAAATACATATAACTGTAGAAACTGACACAGCACCTTTTTTAAAATAAGACAGCCAGAAATGAAGTACACAGGAGCCAGACTGTAGCCACACCCCAAAAAAAGACTTGTGGAGATTCACTAACAGATAGATTAAAAAAAGCTGTACAAGGGGGTGGCTCCACAGGTTGTATGGATATGTACTGGAAATGCTGATGCCACACCCAGCCTTTTTCCTTTCTTTTCTTTTTTCTTTATCTCTTGTTACCTCTACTTTTCCTTCTCTCTCTTGGGGGAGGAGGAGAAACATCATATGTATGCAGATTACTGGAAGATATTGATATGCTCTGTAAGTCAGTGATGTGTTCTCCTTGTTTAATGATGGAAAATCAAAACTAAAATATTCAAAAAAACATGTCATCCAGTTTTATACACCTCTGTAATGGGGAAAATTTTCTCATCACCTAACCTATGGCTTCAATTTTTAATACCTCAGATCCCCATCAGCCTCCTGCTCCCCAAATAATAATTGTCCAGTCCCTTCATACACTCTAGGCAATATCCAGCTAAAGGAATGAAACACTAAAGTCTGCAGATGCTGTGATTGTGGTGAAAACACAAATGTTGGAGGAGCTTCTATATACAATATCAGCTCAATCTGCTCCCACACAAAATTCCTTTGGTTGAGTCCTTGAACTTTATTCAGGAAACTGAGATCTTGATTGAAAAACCAAATGTTGTGTAAAATGTTCATATTATGGACAAGTACATTTGTTGACAATTAACCTTGCACCACAGGGAATGTATTGTGATCATGAACCACACCAATGGTATATGGCCCAGGAGAACAAGAACGATGTTAGTCATTCTCAGCAAGGGCATCAATTAGAATGCTGTGAGACTTGCTGAGTTGCTCCAGCATTTTTGTGTTAATTACTATTCATATCTTTGGCAAAGGGAGGTGGGACCTGGCTCCACATTCAAGCACAATCCAGCAACCCACACCAAGGAACAGTCACATGGAGGGATACAGCACAGAAACAGGCCTCGAGTCCATCAGGTCCATGACAACCACCAAGCAACCATGTTTACATCAATGCTACACCATTCCATTATACTCTCATCAATTTCACACCGTTTCTCCCATGTATCCACAGACAAAGGGCAATTTACAGTGGCCAATTAACCAAAAAATCAGGACAAACATAGAAAGATAGAAATGGCAAGTTTCAGGAACCTTAGATGAAAAGAACAAAAATTGCAGATGCTGGAATCTTAAGGAAACAATGAAAAGCTGGAGGGATTCAGCTGGTCAGGCAGCATTGAGGATAGAAATGGTCAGTGAATATTGACCCTTGCCTTGATAAAGGGTCCCAATCTGAAATTTTCACTGACCATTTCTATCCATGGATGTTGCCTGACTGAGTCCCTCCAGCATCTCAGGAATGTAAAGGAACCACGAAAAGTAATTGGCAAGCAGGACTAAGAAGAATTCCAAGGCACTTTAATGCATATCCAGGTGCCTAACCTTTTATCCGGGATCGACAGGACCCTATTGTTTGGAATCTTCCGGATTTTGGAACCATTTTGATTTTAGTTCCTTTAAGCTCACCTGGGAGAGTCATGCTGCCGTTTCTCCCTGCCCCAGCACGTGAGTCGCACTGCCATCTCTCCCCACCTGCCCGTGTATGTCTGCTCGAGTCATGCTATTGTCTCTCTCTCTCCCCCCCCCCGGTACTGCTGTACCAGTCCCAGGGAACAGCCCCCTTCTCGGTTCCCCGTGCTGGCGCTGGTACAGTGGTTTCAGCTGTGTGGGGGATATGAGTAGTGACAACAGCCATTGAGCCACCAGTGCGACTGAAAGTGCATCAGTATACGGTGATATGGAGGCACTTATAAAGTAGCACGATGATGAGATATTACAGCTTGAGTTGAGCAAAGGTCATGCTCGATGGGGGTAGGGTATTTATAACGAGTCCACTAATTAGCGACGCACAACATGACGGGATATATGGGAGTTGAGTGAGAGTCAGGTCGCGTTGGGTCATGTTTGTTGCCAACCACTGAAAAAAGTGCCGGTTTTAGGAGGTTGCTGGTTTTCAGAATCCTGGATAAAAGATTAGGCACCTGTATTTAAAACAAAGGAAAAACAAGAAGGAGGAAGAACCACCCAAGGACTTGGGCTTTGGGGGTGGGGGTGGAGAAACCTTAGAAGTTAAGAGAATCATGAGAGGTTTTTTTTAAGCTAAATAGTGATGGTCTTTTTAATCTCAAAGTAGTTAAAACTAGATCTGTGACACAGGAAAGATCTAGAAGGGATATGAGGGACACCTTTTCAACACGGAGGGTGGGTGGTCTATGGAATGAATTGCCCAGAGAAAATGGTAGAAGTGGAGACAAATGTAAGGATCAAAAGGTATTTAGACAGGTTTCTTTTTGCACCAATTTTTTTTAAAGTGTAATTTATAGCTTTAATATCTGTACCTGTAAAGCTGATGCAAAACAACAAATTTTATGACATGATCCTGACAATAAATTCTGATTCAGGTGCATAGATAGCAACAGTTAAGGCTAACCTCGAATCAAAAAAGAAAGTAGGATGTGGAGAGGATTATGGAAAGAATTTCAAGACTAATACCTTCAGCAGCTTAAGGGAAACTATGAATAAATTAAACTTTAGGATATGCAACTGCCCAGATAGCTAGGAAATGAAGAGTAAAGAGGGAGATGAAAGAATTCAGGATTCTTGCATTTTTAAAAAAAAACCAGAAAATCTGTATTTTTACCCTGAACAAAGCAACTAAAGCCAGGCACTGCATTTCCACTAATCCTTCTGTGTACCAACAAATTTTGGAAGAGAAAATACATGCATTAGGAAAAGCACCTTTTTTAGATTTTCTAGCTTATGAATGTTCAAGGAAATGTTGGCTAGATATATGGACAGGATAGGTGTGGAGGGTTATGGGCCGAATGCAGGTCAGTGGGACTGGGTGGGAGAAGATGTTCAGCACGGACTATTAGGGCCAAACTGGCCTGTTTCTGTGCTGTAAATGGTTATATGGAATGTTAAGTATCGGCATAAGTGACTGAAACTTAGAGCTTGAAAACACTGCTCTCATGTACTAACAGACCAATCCAATAAGTATGACTCAACAACTGTTGAAAGTATTTCTGGGAACCAGAGCTCATGCACCGAAGCACAGATTTAAACCTCAATCAAAGAATTTTCCAGTATGGACCAGGGCCTTCTGTCCAACTTGTCCATACCAACCAAGTTATCTATGCAAGCTAGTCTTACATACCAACATTCAATATTCCTCTAAACCTTTCCTAACAATGCGCCCATCTAAATGTCTATGAACATTATAATTATCTCTGCCACTACCACTTCCCAGGTAGTTGTTCCATGTACTTAACACCCTCTGTGCAAAAAAAGTACCCCTCAGGTCCCTTTTAAATCTTTCCTCTTACCTTCTAGTTTTAGACTCCCCTACCCTATAAAAAAGACTAATTACTTTATCTATGCCCCTCATTAATTTTACAAACCAACACAAGGTCCCCCTCAGCTTCTGACACTAGCATGCATGTCCCAGGCTCTTAATTCAATCTCCCCAGCAACATTCTTGTGTACTCTTGCAGCTTAATAATATCTTTTGATATCTGAGTGACCAGAACTGTACACTATACTTACTCCAAGTATGGTCTCACCAACACTCTCCAAGGACTTACCATTCACCATACAGGTCCTGCCCTGTCCTAACCAACCAAAGTGCAAAATCTCATGTCAAGTCAAATTGACGTCTCTTGGCCCACTTTCACAGTTTATATACATCCCATTGTAATCTCAGATAATTTTTTTTACTGTCCACTATACCACCAGATTTGGTGTCATTCACCAACTTGTTAACCATGCACCCAAATTGTTTCTGCTATTACCAACACCAGTTTTCAAATTTTCCCTTGGTTAAATTTCATAACAGCCAGGTTTGAACAAAGGATCTCCAAATTATTAGCTCGGTAAATTAGTGCTTAATATTATAAATGCAGCATTGCCGCTGGTGTAGACATAGGACAGTGGAGACACAGTCCTGCTCTTAAAGGTTCAACTGTCCGGCCCTAATGCCAGAGGGGCTCCATACAAGCTTCAAACAGCATGTTAAAAAGGAATCGGCAGTGTTTGTAAGTAAAATCCTCCAACCGTGGAGGTCTGTCCTCAAGTTGGCAGCATTGTGCTTGGCATGGCCACGAACTGTTTAGGGCACCAGAAATGTAGAACACCATCCCCCCATTAAAAAGAAGCAGAGGAGACAACCCTGCAGGGAAAATACCACAGCACAGGCTGACAAAGGACACTTCCAGGTGATGGTGGCACCATGCTAATAGAGTTCATGGATATTTAGGATAGTGGATAGGATACCAATCAAACAGGATATGTCCTGGTGCTGAGCTTTGAGTGTTATTGGAGCTGCTGTCATTCAGGCAAGTGCAGGTTATTCCATCACGCAGACAAAACCTCATCTGTTTATTAAAAAAATGGTAGTGGTGTCAGAGCTGATGTAATGGCAGGACTTTAAACAGCTTGTGAAAGGAGCCGATGATGTTTTATTTTAAAATCCTGTGATCACAGGCTTTGGGCCCACGATGGCACCACCTGTATTCGGCAGACTCCAGGGAGGTATGTACTGGGGTAAGGTGCCAGTTACAGGGATAACACTCACGTTGAGAAGCAGAAGAGATGGCCCCAAGGATGGTGACCATAGAGCTCTGCAGCTGAAGGGCGCACGCAGGCACCGAGCTGTTGCCGACTTGAAGTCAAAGGACTCACACTACGCTGTGGGCTGCTGGAGACTAGCTCATAAGATTCAATTATCAGAATCCGATTCAAGAGGATCCAAAGGGCAAAGAGTGCTTCCGAAGGGCCTTGAGCGCTGAAGGCTTCCTCATCGTGACGGAGGTTTGGATCTGGGCTCAGGTCACAGATGGTTCAAACTGAACTGAAGCCTTGTGGTGCAGAGGTTGCAGAGTGCCGGAGGGAACCACAGACACTCAGTGAGCGGGTGGGGGTTGGGGGGACTCTCTTTTTCTAGCTATAAGGGCCATCGGGCAATGCTAATGGAAAATTTTTGTCCGCCTTATGACAGATTAAAGGCAATTTTGTGTAATATTACAGGTACGCAATCCTTTATTCCAAACCCTTGGGGGACAGCGTTCTGAATTTCAGATTTTTCCGGATTTCGGAAAGCCAGATTTAAGCCCACCTGAACTATGCTGCGGTCTCTCCCCATCGCCCACCCGACTCGCGCTGCCGGCTCTCTCCCCACTTGCAGGATTTTGGTGCTTTCTGTATTTTAGATGCCTGGATAAAGGATTATGTACCTGTACTATTTATTGTTATGTAATAAAACAGAAATGTATCTGAAACAAATAAAAATATGGAAATTAGTCACATCAGGAAGTAAGAGGAAACCCAAAGTACACAGGCTCTTCAAAATTGACCCATTTTCTATTAAGAGGGGTACACACATATATTAGACATACAAAGAACAAAAAATAATTAGCTGGAGTTACTGGCTCAAGCTGCATCAGTGGGAGAAAAATAGTTGATGTTTCATGTCTAACAAGACTTTAATTAATAGCTTCAATTCCTGCACAAAAATTACTGATGTTGGATTAGGAGTTTGCTCCTTTTATTTTGTATCCAATTCAACTCATGGTTATGATCTTGTTAACAGAACTGTTAGCCCACAGTTCTACTGGAAAGAGCAATTTTTTCCACAACCAGAATGAGAAGAGCAGCTCTAAATCCGCCACCAGCTTGCTCCCTTACTCAAATGCAATCCATTTTAAACCTTTCTCAGTTTAATTGTCTCATGATTAGAGCTGAAGAATGGTATGAAAACACTAGTTCAGCAATGGGTGCAATAACAATGGCGGGCAATTTGCTGAATGCAGATGAAAGAGACATTAGTCTATGATGATAATTCTACATGGGATTATTAAAGAATGCACAAAAATCAAAAGACCTTTTCAATGCACGAGCCAATAGCATGGATTAGAAATATCAAAGACCTCCAATAGTCTGTTGCAAACATGCATCTAGATGGCCTTTATGATCCACCTTCAGCTCCCAGGCTTCAGCGAGCCTGTTCACATTTTTTAATTGGTCACACAGATGATAATTCTCCACGAGCATCACCAACTACCACTCAGGTCTAAGAAAACATTGAACAAACCACTTGTCATTTCCAGCAATTTCAGAAAATTAAAAAGCTGTTGCTCATCACATTTATATATTCATGGCCAAACTGGCCAACATTTGAGTACAGTAAGAGTGAGAAAGTTTGGGAATTTCCAGAACTGTTCAGAAGAATGAGAGGGGACCTCAGAACATTTTGAATGTTGAAAGGCCTGGACGGAGTAGAAGTGGCAAAGTTGCTTCCCATGGCAGGGGAGTCTACGGCAAGAGGGCACAAGGTCAGGATTGAAAGGCACCCATTTAAAACTGATGTGAAGGAATTTTTTGACCCAGAAAATGGTGAACCTCTAGAATTTGCCACCATGGGTGGCTGTGGAGGCCAAGTCGTTGGGTGTATTTAATGCAGAGATTGCTAGGTATCTAAATATTCAGGGTGTCAGAGGTTATAGGGAGAAGGTAAGGGAGTGGGTCCAAGTGTGAGAATGAATCAGCTCATAATGGAATGGTGGAGCAAACTCAATGAGCCATATGGCCTATTTATGGTCCTATATCTTATGGATGTATACTCATAATAAAATATACACTAACCCATACACATGATGCTGTTGTATCATTTGTTATTATAATCACAAAGGAAATCAGAGATGATTATAAATTTGAAATCAGAACCATAGATGTCGAGCAAAGGAACTCTTCCATGCTAACAAAATTGCCTGCATTTGGCACATATCCCCTCTGAAACTTTCCTATACATGTACCTGTCTGAATATTTTAAATTGCTTCAGGGCCCTTTTAAGTTGTTCTCCTCTCATCATCCCTTTTGCTGTGGAAGGAGTCCACAATATACTTGAGGAAGGATGAGCAGCTAGAAGTTGTACTTCACATTGGTACCAACGACGTAGATGAGAAAGGATGAAATCCTGAAGAGCAAATTTAGGAGGGAAGCTAAAAAGATCTACCTTCAAGGATAGTCACTTCTGGATTACTACCAGTGTCACACACCAGTAAAGGTAAGAATTAGAAGACATGGCAAGCAAAAGTAGGGGTGAAGAGTTGGTCCAGTGGACAGTACTTCATTGGTATCTCCTCTGGGGAAGGAAGGTATGATATGTACATTGGGGATAGGTTAAACCTGAACATGACAGCGACCAATATCTCAGAGGGCAGGTTTTCAAGAGCGGTTAATGAAGGTTTAAACTTGGTTGGGAGGGGCTGAGAACTAGAGCATTGAGGCAGATGATAGAGTAGTTGGAGGAAAGGCAGATGCCACGTGTAGTGAGAATGTGGCCACATGGCTGGGAGGGGAAGAGAGAAGAGGTGAGAAGTTATGATAGGGGATTCCTTAGTAAGGGGGGGGGGCAGATGAGAGGTTCTGTGAATGATAGGGTATCCTAAATGGTATCTTGCCTCCCTGACTCCAGGGTCTGAGCTATCTCAGATGGAGTTCAGAATATTCTCAGGAGGGATGTGTGAACAGCCAGATGTTTATGGTCTATGAAAGAACCAATGACGTGAGTAGGAAGGGTGATGAGGTCCTGTGAGGAGAGCTAGGGAGTTAGGTGCTAGGTTGAAGGACAGGATCTCAGGATTGCTACCATGTCCTGTGCTCGTGAGGTTAGAAATAGAATAACGCAGTTTAACATGTGGCTAAAGACACAGTTTCGGAGCCGAACAGGGTATGACCTACGGCTCCTAGAATGCTTCCACCAGCGTTGTCTCCGCTCCATCCTCAACATCCATTGGAGCGCTTTCATCCCTAACGTCGAAGTACTCGAGATTGCAGAGGTCGACAGCATCGAGTCCACGCTGCTGAAGATCCAGCTGCGCTGGGTGGGTCACGTCTCCAGAATGGAGGACCATCGCCTTCCCAAGATCGTGTTATATGGCGAGCTCTCCACTGGCCACCGTGACAGAGGTGCACCAAAGAAAAGGTACAAGGACTGCCTAAAGAAATCTCTTGGTGCCTGCCACATTGACCACCGCCAGTGGGCTGATATCGCCTCAAACCGTGCATCTTGGCGCCTCACAGTTTGGCGGGCAGCAACCTCCTTTGAAGAAGACTGCAGAGCCCACCTCACTGACAAAAGGCAAAGGAGGAAAAACCCAACACCCAACCCACCAATTTTCCCCTGCAGCCGCTGCAACCGTGTCTGCCTGTCCCGCATCGGACTTGTCAGCCACAAACGAGCCTGCAGCTGACGTGGACTTTTACCCCCTCCATAAATCTTCGTCCGCGAAGCCAAGCCAAAGAAGAAAAAAGACAGTACAGGAGGGGAGGTTTCAGGTTTCTGGATCATTGGGCTTTTTTCCAGGTAAGGTGGCTCCTATTCTGACAGGACAATTTTCATCTGAACTGGAAGGAATCTAATAACACTGTAGAAAGGTTTGCTAGTGCTGCTACAGTGGGTTTAAACTAGATTTGCAGGGGGATGGGAACCAGAGTGCCAGAGCAGATAGAAGAGTTAATTCCTCAAAAAGATAATATGAAAAATGCATTTAACAATGGGTGGAAGAAATGTTCTCAGGTGCATCATTTCAATGCAAGGAGTATTATAGGAAAGTCAGATGAGCTTTGAGCGTGGATTGGCATGCGGAATTATGATGACATTATGGCCATTCGTAAAACTTGGTTGCAGGAGGTGCACGACTGGCAGACCAGAGGGCTCATCTACTGAAGCTACATGGGTGGAGCTGAGCAATGGGAAAGGTATGACCACAGTTGTATTATAGACAGTCCAATAGTCAATGAGAATTGGCGGAGCAAATCTATAGTGATAGCAGACAGCTGCAGGAACATAAGGTTGCGATGGTAGGAGATCTTAATTTTCCACACATTGACTGGGACTCCCATACTGTAGAAGTGCTGGATAGTTTGCCAAATATGTTCAGTAAGTTTTCTAAATCAATACAATGAGGTACCGATTAGGGAGAGTGTAATACTGAATCTCCTATTAGGGAAGGAGGCAGCCATGGTGACAGAAATATGTGTAGGGAAACATTTTGGGTCCAGTGATCATAACATCATGAGCTTCAAGTGAAATATGGAAAAGGACAGGTTGCGTTGGGCCTTGGGTTGAGATTCTAAATTGGAGAAAGGTTCATTTTGTGGAAATGAGAAAGGATCTAGAATGCTTGGATTGGAATTAAGTTGTTTTCCAGCAAGCACATCCGAGGTAAGTGGAAGTCCGAAAAGCTTGGAACCAGACAGTTTTTGGTTATTGGGGTTTTTTTTAGTTACTGGAACAACGGCTTTAAGCAGCTCAGTAGCATCAGCAGAATTCTTGTGTCAACGGTTAAACAACAAAGGTTGTCGGATCCATCAATACACGATTGTGATCTTCACTTTTACCTTTATGCAATGGTTTTCTATCTTTCATTAACTTCTGTTCGTCACTTTCAGAATTGAACTTTAACAGTTTATCCTTCTATTTCTTCAGGTCATAGATTGTGGTCATTCCAACACCATACTCCTCTATAAGAGTTTCGCCGACAGCTTGACTTTGTTCTATAGACAACCATATACTTCCTCCCTTTCTTTTCATTGGCATTCATAGTGCTATCTGTAGAGCTTTTTGCCATTTGCAACAGTACACGAGAGCTCTGTTATTATCAAAATGACACCAACAGAGCCCCACATGGGCAAGTTTGGTGATACATTTTTTCAACTTGTGACTTCATGTCGGCTTCTCAAAAAGTTCAGTTAATGGATCATTTTGGTTAATGGAACTTTGGATAAGGGGGAACTACAGAGTACAATTGTATGTTCCTGTCAGGATTAAAGACAAAGTTATCAGGCATAAGGAACCTTGGATTTCAAGGGACATTGAATATCTGGTTCAGAAGAAGAGAGAAAGGTATAGCAGGTATAGGAAACATGGAGCAAATGAGGTGCTTGAGATTACCAGTAATGTTGACGAAGGAAAGGCTGTATATGTTGTCTCCAAGGCCTTAACCTTTTGAGATTAGTCAGGAAGGCTTAGATGCTAGGTATTCACAGTGAAGTAGTAAATTAGATTTGACAATGCTTGGACAGAAGAAGCTAGTGGATGGTCCTAGTGGTGTGCTGCAGAGATCGGTCGGTGCTGGGACTATTGTTATTTGTCATCTGTATCAATGATCTGGACGATAATGTGGTAAATTGGATCAGCAAGTTTGCAGATGACATTAAGATTGGAGGCGTTGTGGACAGGGAAGAAGGTTTTCAAAGCTTACAGAGGGATCTGGACCAGCTGGAAAAATGGCAGATGGAATTTAATGCAGACAAGTGTGAGGTGTTGCATTTTGGAAGGACAAACCAAGAAAGGACATACACAGTAAATGATTTGATTCATGAAGGCCATAATGCCAAAAGCTCTCTTTACAACCCTGACTACCTGTGAGGCCACTTTCAGAAAATTATGTATCTGTAAAGAGCTTTTGGCATAATGGCCTTCATGAATCATAGTATTGTATATAGGAGTTGGGATGTTATGGAGATGAGTAAAATGGAAGGTTATTCATTAAGGAAATTCTTAATTCTTAGTTTATTAGGTCAGCACAACATTGCATGCTGAAGGACCTGAACTGCGCTGCAGATTTCAATGTTTTAAATTTAAATCTTAAAATTTGACATTTAAATATAGACATACAGTCTGGAAACAGGCCTTTCCTGTCCATTACCCCGTGCTGCCCAACTGTACCAATTAATCTCCAATCCCCACACATTTTGAAGAGTGGGAGTAAACTAGAGCATCCAGAGGAAATCTACACAGACACAGGGAGAACATACAAACTCCTTACAGGCAGCACCAGATTCAAACCAGGGTTCCTGGCGCAGTAATAGCGTTGTGCTAACCTCTACGCTAACCATACTAAATGTTCTGTACACAGGAAGAATGGTGATATGGCACCAAGATAACATTCTCCCTCTCAACATCAATAAGACAAAGGAGATAATCACTGAATTTGGGAAAGGAGTGGCAGAGACCACACCCCTCTCCTCATCAATAGCACTGAACTGCAAAGAGTAGATAACTTCAAGTTCTTTGGAATAAATGTTTAAAGAAGGCCTTGTTGATGCAAACTTCAAAAAAAAAGCCTTTACTCTCTCTTAAGACAAAGGAAGTTCAGCATGTTCCTATATCCCTCAACAACTCCTGTCAGTGCACCCCAAAAATCACACTTACTAGATGCATCACAGCATGCTAAAGATAAGATGCAGAAGATCACTATACGAGTGCAGATTAGAACATTAAGAAAACTTCCCTCCCCTCCATAGATTAAATCTACCACTCCTGCTACCTGGTAAAGGCAGCCCTATATACTATTGTAATAAGGACATACTATCTTCTCTCCTGCTATCGGGGAGGAGGCTTAAAGTGCAAAATTGCACCCCACAGGATAAAGGCATTTCCGCCCCCCCCCCCCCCCCCCCCACACAGGCATCAGATGCCTGAATGAACCATGCAGCAGATTGATCATGCTGCCATTGCTTGGTACTAAATGATCTTCTATTAATTTTAATTCTATATTCTGTAAATTGCATTCTTGTTCTTCCCTATACAGCTTTATGATTAAGAGTTAACCTGTCAAGACTGCTAACAGGAGGACCTTTCTCATTGTATAAAGTGACAAATTAACATACTTAAAACTAACATTTATTTTAAAATTGTTTTGGAGATATTAAAAATTGTCAATTAAAAACTAAAATAATATAATGTTGAACTAAAGCAAAGCAAATTAAGAAAGCTGAAGATACATGATCCTGCACCAGTTACGATTTTGCCAAAAAATATCTAGGTTGTGTTCTCTGCATATTATAATGCCAAGTACTGGCGCTGCTCTGTGTGCACACAAATTTGAGTTCTTAGTTTGTGCAACAAAGTATTGGCTGTTTCTTTCAGCCATACACTCACTGAAAAATTATGAAAATAGAAATGTTCCTGAAGGAAAGACCAAGGAAGGGAAGGTTGAGAATCACTGCTCTAGACCCAATTGTTACTGAAATATTTTGCTGGAGAAAACTGTCATTGGCCCATTTCTTTTGGAGTTATGAAACCGTGCACATAACGAGTCAATTAGGTACAATTAAAATAGTGGTTTTCAAACTTTTTCTTTCCACCCACATACCACCTTAAGCAATCCCTTATTAATCATAGAGCACCTATGGCAAGAGGGAATACTTAAAGTAGTAGTGCCTTGCCACTTAGCATGGGCGATCATGTCTCTCCATCTGTCACGATCTCTGATCTTCCGAATTGTAATTGTTTCCTCCTCTGTTCTCCTTTGGTGAAGGTTCCATCTTTGTGCTGAAGCTATAGTCGTCGTTGAGTTCATGATTCTTCTTCTTTGGCTTGGCTTCGCAGACGAAGATTTATGGAGGGGGTCAGTGAGGTGATTATATGTATAGGAAAAATACTGAAGTGGTTTCCTGTTGCCTTCTTCAGTTGCACTGTCCATACTGGATGGTTAACTTTAGCCATTGATCAGCAGATTCATCTTCCCAGCATTTTTAGTTTTACAATCATCAATTTGTAGAATTTGTTTGTAAAAGCTATCCACCATCTGCAATCCATGGCTTCATGTAATCAATTGGGAGGCTAAACAGGTACCACACCTTGCGCAAGGGACAGAAGGAATGCCTTCCATCTCCTTTTGCTGAGCATTTGCCCAGCATCGACACCGACTTACCCCTTTTGATTCCATAAAGGCTATGGCTATTTAAGCGCATTGTGATTTTAGAAACCTTTGCAAGTTCCCCTTTCAGCTTCCTATGTTCCGGGCTCTATCCCCTCCTTAGAATTCAAGCCGCCCAGTCTCGATAACATTCAAATTAATATTTTTTGCACCTTCCCCACCTTAATAATATCTGTTCCAAGTGCAACCTCACCAACTTTTTGTAAAGTTTATCGTGACCTGCCTGCTCCTGCACTGATGAGGTATTGATGCCCTAATGAAGGCAGGTAGGCCAAAGACCTTCTTCGCTACCCTGTCCACCTTCTTCGCTACCCTGTCCACCTTCTTCGCTACCCTGTCCACCTTCTTCGCTACCCTGTCCACCTTCTTCGCTACCCTGTCCACCTTCTTCGCTACCCTGTCCACCTTCTTCGCTACCCTGTCCACCTTCTTCGCTACCCTGTCCACCTTCTTCGCTACCCTGTCCACCTTCTTCGCTACCCTGTCCACCTTCTTCGCTACCCTGTCCACCTTCTTCGCTACCCTGTCCACCTTCTTCGCTACCCTGTCCACCTTCTTCGCTACCCTGTCCACCTTCTTCGCTACCCTGTCCACCTTCTTCGCTACCCTGTCCACCTTCTTCGCTACCCTGTCCACCTTCTTCGCTACCCTGTCCACCTTCTTCGCTACCCTGTCCACCTTCTTCGCTACCCTGTCCACCTTCTTCGCTACCCTGTCCACCTTCTTCGCTACCCTGTCCACCTTCTTCGCTACCCTGTCCACCTTCTTCGCTACCCTGTCCACCTTCTTCGCTACCCTGTCCACCTTCTTCGCTACCCTGTCCACCTTCTTCGCTACCCTGTCCACCTTCTTCGCTACCCTGTCCACCTTCTTCGCTACCCTGTCCACCTTCTTCGCTACCCTGTCCACCTTCTTCGCTACCCTGTCCACCTTCTTCGCTACCCTGTCCACCTTCTTCGCTACCCTGTCCACCTTCTTCGCTACCCTGTCCACCTTCTTCGCTACCCTGTCCACCTTCTTCGCTACCCTGTCCACCTTCTTCGCTACCCTGTCCACCTTCTTCGCTACCCTGTCCACCTTCTTCGCTACCCTGTCCACCTTCTTCGCTACCCTGTCCACCCATGTTGCCACCTTCATAGGAATCCCCAAGTCTCATTGCACTACAAAGCATCCCCAGGCCCAACTATTCATTGTGGGAGTCCGGCCCTGGTTTAACTTACTAAAGTGCAACATCTGTCCCTTGTCTGAGTTTAGGTTCCATCTGTGATTCTTTGCCCGCTTACCCAGTTCATCTAGATCCTGCTAATCATACATAATCTTATTCACAGTCCACTAATTCTTTCTCATCATTGAGAATTGCTTGCTTTTCCTGAGACAGCTAATTGGGTCAATGTGACAAATGTAATCTTCTACAGATGGGAATAGTAAGAACCCAGAATGGGTCGGCAACATGGGCACCCATTCAATCATTTACACAGGGACTGTTATGTTCTACCAATACAGGAGTTCAAGTCTCAAATGTTTCTGGATTTTTTGTTGACCTCACCAAAGCCTTAGACACCGTGAGCAGGAAAGGGCTTTGGCAAATACTAGAGCGCATCGGATGCCCCCCAAAGTTCCTCAACATGATTATCCAACTGCACGAAAACCAACAAGGTCGGGTCAGATACAGCAATGAGCTCTCTGAACACTTCTCCATTAACAATGGCGTGAAGCAAGGCTGTGTTCTCGCACCAACTCTCTTTTCAATCTTCTTCAGCATGATGCTGAACCAAGCCATGAAAGACCTCAACAATGAAGACGCTGTTTACATCCGGTACCGCACGGATGGCAGTCTCTTCAATCTGAGGCGCCTGCAAGCTCACACCAAGACACAAGAAAAACTTGTCTGTGAACTACTCTTTGCAGACAATGCCGCTTTAGTTGCCCATTCAGAGCCAGCTCTTCAGCGCTGGACGTCCTGTTTTGCGGAAACTGCCAAAATGTTTGGCCTGGAAGTCAGCCTGAAGAAAATTGAGGTCCTCCATCAGCCAGCTCCCCACCATGACTACCAGCCCCCCCACATCTCCATCGGGCACACAAAACTCAAAACGGTCAACCAGTTTACCTAACTCGGCCGCACCATTTCATCAGATGCAAGGATCGACAACGAGATAGACAACAGACTCGCCAAGGCAAATAACGCCTTTGGAAGACTACACAAAAGAGTCTGGAAAAACAACCAACTGAAAAACCTCACAAAGATAAGCGTACACAGAGCCGTTGTCATACCCACACTCCTGTTCGGCTCCGAATCATGGGTCCTCTACCGGCATCACCTACGGCTCCTAGAACGCTTCCACCAGCGTTGTCTCCGCTCCATCCTCAACATCCATTGGAGCGCTTTCATCCCTAACGTCGAAGTACTCGAGATGGCAGAGGTCGACAGCATCGAGTCCACGCTGCTGAAGATCCAGCTGCGCTGGGTGGGTCACGTCTCCAGAATGGAGGACCATCGCCTTCCCAAGATCGTGTTATATGGCGAGCTCTCCACTGGCCACCGTGACAGAGGTGCACCAAAGAAAAGGTACAAGGACTGCCTAAAGAAATCTCTTGGTGCCTGCCACATTGACCACCGCCAGTGGGCTGATATCGCCTCAAACCGTGCATCTTGGCGCCTCACAGTTTGGCGGGCAGCAACCTCCTTTGAAGAAGACCGCAGAGCCCACCTCACTGACAAAAGGCAAAGGAGGAAAAACCCAACACCCAACCCCAACCAATCAATTTTCCCCTGCAACCGTGTCTGCCTGTCCCGCATCGGACTTGTCAGCCACAAACTAACCTGCAGCTGACGTGGACATTTACCCCCTCCATAAATCTTCGTCCGCGAAGCCAAGCCAAAGAAAAGAAAGGCATACAACATAGCAACCCACGAGTCCGTGCCGCCCAATTAACCTACACCCCAGGTGCGTTTTGAACTATGAAAGGAAATCATAGCCCCTGGGGAAAACCTACTACAAACTTCTTACAGAAGTTACCCTAATGTGCAGCTTTGGATTCGAACCCCAGTCCCAATCATTGGCGCTGTAAAGGGACTGCACTAACCTCTACGTCAACTATGCCACCCAAAAAAGCTTTGAACACTTCCATATTTTTTCCTGTTTGCCTTGTAATCTCTTTTCATGACTGAGCTCAGAACAGAGCATCTGCTTTGGAGGTCTGATACCAGCATGCAATCTACTTGGCCTTTCTACAAAACCAACTATGGGGTCAATTCTGAATATGGTGGCTAGTTCAGTCAGTGCTTTTGGAGGATTTTGTGGAATCAGCCCAGATAGCATCTTTCCAGTGCTTGCTGTAGGAGGTTCAGGTCTCAGAAGCACACAGGAGTCTATATTGCCTCAAATATCCACCCTGCCTAGACATGTCAGAGTCTTGTACATTTCATTTGAGTCCCCTTCATTCTTCTGAACTCCAGGGAGTCCATGTCAGGCTTATTCAAGAGAAATTGCCCTTTCCAATGAACCTACTGTGAACTGCTTTCAGAGCATAATTAATAGAAGATTAATGTTGTACACAGTATTCCTAACTAACAAATTGGAAGAACTCACCAAAGAACACTTTGTATCTGAGGAGGCAAAAAGGGTAAGTCAATGTTTCAGGTTGAGATCCTGCATCAGCATTCCAGAAGTGGATTAATCAATGCCTTTATAATTGAAACATCTCCTCCCTATATTTGCATACTTCTAGCAATAAACAGTAACATTCTATAACATATTTTTGCGATCATTGCTTTTTTTCCCCACAATTACTTGCTGCACCAGCATATATTCCTTTCCAAATCACGTACTGGACACTTAGACCCCTCTGCAATCCCTCATCATTTCGATAAAATGCTTCTCTTTAATTTTTCTTGCTCCTAACCTCATTCCATTTGCAGGATAATCACCAGCTCATCGACAAGCCTTTGAAGCAGATGAGGCCAACCTTTTAATTTAGACATGCAGCACAGTAACAGGCCATTTCGCCCCACAAATCCGTGCCACCCAATTAACCTATACCCCAGTAAGTACTCGTGGGCCAAAATAGCCTGTTACCGTGCTGTATGTCTAAATTAAAAATTAAAAGTTTGGACATCCCTCCTTTAGAGCTTCTTGTCCTTTACAAAATAAATGTATTTTGAATGCACTGGAATTAAGCAATGACCAAATTCTTCAACATAATTCATCACTTGTGAAGGTATTCTGTGTATTTCTGAAAAACTGTTGATCAGTAAAACAAATATAAACCTTCCTTCCAAATCAATACTAGATTTTGAAAGCAGCAGGTTGGGAGGGAATGAGCTTGATGGGTGGATTCATTACTTACTACTCAAAGTAAAGCTCATTAGTCTTGTACTCTGTTATACAGAAGATGATCTACTGTGCTCCTTACCACCAAACCCAACTTTTACACTATCTGTCACATCACATCCAGTACCTGCAACAACCATCTCCTAGCTACCTCGTTCAGAATTCCTTAGAGGTGGGGAGGAGCGGAAACAGACTAGTCCTGTCATCCAATCAGCCAGTTTTCTGAATTCTCTGCCTTGTTCAGCTGTACTTTTATCTGTCAAACTTTCAACTTGCTCCAGTCATAAAATTGTGACAGATAGAGGATGACCACTTGGCACTACGAGTTCATATCAACACTCTTCAAGCACAATCCACTTATCCCATTTCCCTGTCCTTTCTGCACAGCCCTGCAAATTCTTTCCTTTTGGATAGTTAATCAACTTCATTTGAAATGTTTTCATCATCTCACTTTTGATTACTTTTCCAATTATTTTCATTCTCCAAACTGTTCTAATGGCCTAAACAATGATAAAGACATCAGTCAACACCGAACATCGAAGAGGACAGAACAGGAACAGGTCCTTCAGTCCACCATGTCTATGGTGGCTGTCATGCCAATTTAAACAATACATTTTACTGCATGTTGTTCATAGCTTCCCATCCCCTTTCTGATCATGAGTCTGTTTAAATGCTTCTTGTACATAGCTATCACATTTGCTTCCACATACTAGCATGCATTTCCAGTAATTCAATGCACATCACAATAATTTTCAAGGTTATTTTCACAAGAACCAAAATGCAGGGATGGAGTTGTTTTGCGAGCAGATCAGTGGAATACTTGTACATAATATAAGACACAGTGGAAAAGTTCAGGGTTACAGAGAAAGATCAGTTGGTACAGAGCAAAGCCAACAGAGGGTAATTTTACTATTTTGAGGTTTATTCAGGAGTTGGTTAATGGCAGGAAATAAACTGTCCTTGAATATGGTGGTTTGTGATCTCATACTCATGAAGGGAGGTGAAGATAGTGTTGCCTGCTTTTCCAAGATAATGAGAATTATAGATAAAGTTGATGGAGGGGAGGGTGGTCTGAGCCAAACACACATTGATGCACCTAACTGGATAATTTCAATGGTGCACCTGTAGCAATTCTTAAAGGATGCAAGTGATATGTCAAATTTCCTCAAGCCTTGAGTGCACTTTCTCAGCCATTGCATGAATAAAGAATGATTAAGACAGATAGCTGAGGTGTCTTCCTTTAAAACTATTAAGCAACTCAATTCAATCAATTTATTAGTTCCTCGATCTTTTAAGAGACGAATGCTCCCTTCAATGGCTTTGTCTTTACAAGACAGATGCTCGTATTCTTATTCAATTATTTGCAAGTTACTTTCATACTCTACCTTTGCCCTCTTTATAACTTTGTCGCTGGTTTGTAAAAATTCTCTAAGCCTTCATCTTATTACTAATTTTCACAACAACGTGTGCCATTTCTTTTAATTTAATACTATTTTTCACTTCCTTAGTTAACTATCAATGCCAATGTATCTTCTGCAAAACTTGTCAAAACCACAAACTCTACCAAGTAGAAAGCAAACGTTAGTAGTAGATGGAGTTTATTCTCCCTGGAGGTCAGTGACTAGCGGATGCCTGCATGGATCTGTTCTGGGCTCCTGTTGTGATTTTTATAAATGATTTGGTTAAAGTAGAGGGATGAGCCAGTTAGTTTCTAGATGGTACAAAGGTATTGTGGATAATGTGGAAGCTTGTCAACAGGATATATACAGGATGCAGAAAAGTAGCCGATGGAGTTCAATCCATACGAGTGTGAAATTATGCATTTTGAAAGGTCGAACTTGAAGGAAGAGTACATGATTCTTAATGTGGAGAAATAGAGTTCTTGGGGTCAAGGTTGATAGATCATTCAATGTTGCTGTGCAAGTTGATAGGGTGATTAAGGTGCTGTATGGTGTGCTGTCCTTGTTGGAGGATTGAGTTCAAGGAGTGGCTTTATAAAACTGGTTAAACCCCACTTGCAGTACTGCACTCAGTTCCTGTCACATCATTACAGGAAGGATGTAGAAACTTTGGAAGTGCAGAGGAAATTTATCAGAATGTTGCGTGGATTGGAGAACATATCATCTAGGGCTTTCTCATTGGTACAATGAAGAATGAGGTGACTGAAAGGGGAACCAACCAACAGATTTTTCCTGAAGCAACAATAGCAAATACCAGAAGACATCATTTTAAGGTGAATGGAGAAAAGTTTAGGGGAGATGTCAGAGGTAAGGTTTTTTTCCCACTCAAGAGTAATGGGTGCCTGGAGTGGTGGTGGAGGCTGAAATAGGGGCATTTAAAAGACTCATGGATAGGCACATGGCACAAGATAAATAGTGTATTATGGATGTGAGGCAAGCAAAAATTAAATAGTTGTGGAGTAAGTTTACACAAGTCATGAGCTGAAAGTCCTGTACTAGCTATAATATTCTACAATGAATGCTCAATAATAGCTCTTGGATTATGTGAAAACTCACCAACCAAAAGCCAGAGTCTATGTTGTTCATCCAGTGCCAATGTATAATAGATTTGTTCATCTTCTATGCCTTGGTGATTTTAGGGATAATCTAGATATTTCCACTATCCATTCAGGCAGTAAAAGTACTGCCTTAATCCATGCACGCTGCCCAGAAATCCACATTGTTTCTCAGCCGTGAATAAATGCAAATACTAAATTGGAGAAATGTCAATTTTTATGGTATCAGAAAGGACTTGGAAAGTGAAAAATGGAACAGGTCGCTTGTTGGCAAAAGGGGTGTGTGCTTGCAAAATAGAAGGCCTTCAAAGTGAAATTTGAGATTAGAGTTTGTACTGTTCCTGTCAGAATTAAAGATATGACTAACTTCACTTTTCGAGAAATATTCAGCAAGAAACAAATTAGATATTTGATGAATACAAGAAATGTAAGAAAACATGAGATGGAAATCTGGAGGGCACAATGTTGATATGCAGACAATGTGAAGGAAAATCCCACGGTCTTCATCAGATATCTTCAGGGCAAAAAGCAAGAAACAAAATTGGTGCTCTTGAACATCATTGGTCATCTATGCATGGAACCAAGAGAGATGGATTTTCTATATATGTATTTTCTCAGGAGACAGACACAGTTAATGGAAGTGAAGCCAAAGGGCAATGAGGCCATGGACTTCATACAGATTAGAGGAGCTTGCTGTCTTGAAGCAAGGGTGGATAAATCCCCAGAACCTGTCAAGATATTCCCTTGGTCCTCAAGGTAGGCGAGTGCAGAAATTGCTGGGACCCGAGCAGAATTATTCAAAACATTCTTAGCCACATTAGGTGATGGAGGATTGACAACTGATGATGTTCTGTTGTTCAAAAAAGCTCCAAGAATAATCTAGAAAATTATAGGCTAGTGATCCTGACACCAGTAGTGGGTAAATTACTGGAAGGCATGCTTAGAGATCAGAACTTGGAGAGGGACTGATTTGGGATAGTTAACATGGCTTTGCTCATGGTAAGTCATAGCTAATCAATCAAGTTTTTTTTGAGGAGTTTACCAAGAAAGCTGATGAAGGAAAGACAGTAGATATTGACTTGAACTCTAGTATGGCCTTTGACAAGGTCTCGAATGGGAAGTCAGTCAAGAAGGTCCAGTTGCTTAGTATTCTGGATGAGATAGTAAACTGGATTAAACTTTGGCTTTGCAGTAAAGTCAGAGTGGTAGTAGATGTTTATCTCTCAAAGAGTAGGCCTACAACTAGTTGTGTGCCTCAGAAATCAGTGCCTGGTCCATTGTTATGTGCCATCTGATTCAATATTCTATTGTATATAATGTAGTAAATTGGATCAGCAAATTTCCAGATGACATTAAGAATGAAGTTGGAGTGGTCAGCAAGGCTCTCAAAGCTTGCAGTTGAATCTGGACCAGCCGATAAACGGGCTGCAAAATGGAACATGGAATTGAATTCAGACATGTGCAAGGTGTTGCACTTTGCGAGGACAGACCAGTGTAGGTCTCGCACATTAAACAGTTGGGCACGGCAGACTGCAGCAGGACAGAGGGATCTGGGAATAAATACACAATTCCTTGAAAGTGGCACCACAGAGAGATAGGGTTGTAAAGAGAGCTTTTGGCACATCATAAATCAAAGTATTGAGTATAGGACTTTGGATACTATAGTAAAGTTGCACAAGACATGGGTGAAGCCAAATATGGAGTATTGTGTAGTTTTGGTCAGCTACTTACAGGAAAGTTATCAATAAGATTGAAAGAGTGCAGAGAAAATTTACATGGTTGTTGCCAGAATCTGAGGAGCCAAGTTGTAAGGCAAGATTGAATAGGTTAGGACTATATTCCTTGAAGCATCAGAATATGAGGGCAGATTTGATAGAGATTTCCAAAATTATGAGGAATATTGATAGAGCATATATATATGCAAGCAGACTTTTTCCAGAGGTTGGATGAGCCAAGAACTAAAGGCTTTAGAATGAAAGGCAAAATATTTAAAGGGATGCTTCTTCACTCAGAGGGTGCTGACAGCATGGAAGAAGCTGTTTGTAGAATTGATGTATGGAGGTTCAATTACAGTATTTAAGAGAATAGGTACATGAATGGGAGGGGTAAGGAGGAGTATGATGAGCCAGATGGCCTACTCCTGCTCCTATTTCTAAATCCAGGTCGATGGGACTAGGCAGAAAAATAATTTGGGACAGTATAAATGGGCTGAAGGACCTGTTTTTATGCTACAAAATTGTTTATGAATGGAAAATAGCAAGAAATCATTTAACTAAGCAAGACATTTCCCCATTAAAAAGCAGATCACAACTCACAATGTCTTGATTTCAGACTAGTGGTATGCTCAAGATAAATTTAAAATCCTTATGCTCGCCACTCAATGAAAACAAGTATTCTATAGAAGTCCTAATAAATTAGGTAGCATCTGAAAAAAAATTTCAGTTGACCAAGAGCGGTTGAGTTTCACAACAAAGTGGAGGCTGGATAGTCTCATCACCTCAAGTTCTGTTCTTTCATTAATGAAATGTCAAAATCTTGGAATCAAATAAAACATATAGGATAAACGGCTAAGATAAAGTAAAGTGGCAATGTGGGGCAACAGGGACAGAAGCAAAGGGAATGAAGGGTGGGGTTGGGGAGGAAGGGTTCAGAAAATGAGAGAGGACGTGGGAGCTGGGAGAAGCAGAGGAAGGGAATGAGCGTTTTAGGAGGGGTCACGGCGTTGGAGGGCTAGGGGGGAGGGCGGGCGGGGAAGTGGGGAAGGGGGGGAAGGGGGGGCGACGGGGAAGGGGGGGGACGGGGAAGGGGGGGGGACGGGGAAGGGGGGGGGACGGGGAAGGGGGGGGGACGGGGAAGGGGGGGGGACGGGGAAGGGGGGGGGACGGGGAAGGGGGGGGGACGGGGAAGGGGGGGGGACGGGGAAGGGGGGGGGACGGGGAAGGGGGGGGGACGGGGAAGGGGGGGGGACGGGGAAGGGGGGGGGACGGGGAAGGGGGGGGGACGGGGAAGGGGGGGGAAGGGGAAGGGGGGGGGACGGGGAAGGGGGGGGGACGGGGAAGGGGGGGGGACGGGGAAGGGGGGGGGACGGGGAAGGGGGGGGACGGGGAAGGGGGGGGGACGGGGAAGGGGGGGGGACGGGGAAGGGGGGGGACGGGGAAGGGGGGGGGACGGGGAAGGGGGGGGGACGGGGAAGGGGGGGGGACGGGGAAGGGGGGGGGACGGGGAAGGGGGGGGGACGGGGAAGGGGGGGGACGGGGAAGGGGGGGGGACGGGGAAGGGGGGGGGACGGGGAAGGGGGGGGACGGGGAAGGGGGGGGGACGGGGAAGGGGGGGGGACGGGGAAGGGGGGGGGACGGGGAAGGGGGGGGGACGGGGAAGGGGGGGGGACGGGGAAGGGGGGGGGACGGGGAAGGGGGGGGGACGGGGAAGGGGGGGGGACGGGGAAGGGGGGGGGACGGGGAAGGGGGGGGGACGGGGAAGGGGGGGGGACGGGGAAGGGGGGGGGACGGGGAAGGGGGGGGGACGGGGAAGGGGGGGGGACGGGGAAGGGGGGGGGACGGGGAAGGGGGGGGACGGGGAAGGGGGGGGACGGGGAAGGGGGGGGACGGGGAAGGGGGGGGGACGGGGAAGGGGGGGGACGGGGAAGGGGGGGGACGGGGAAGGGGGGGGGACGGGGAAGGGGGGGGGACGGGGAAGGGGGGGGGACGGGGAAGGGGGGGGGACGGGGAAGGGGGGGGGACGGGGAAGGGGGGGGGACGGGGAAGGGGGGGGGACGGGGAAGGGGGGGGGACGGGGAAGGGGGGGGACGGGGAAGGGGGGGGGACGGGGAAGGGGGGGGGACGGGGAAGGGGGGGGGACGGGGAAGGGGGGGGGACGGGGAAGGGGGGGGGACGGGGAAGGGGGGGGGACGGGGAAGGGGGGGGGACGGGGAAGGGGGGGGGACGGGGAAGGGGGGGGGACGGGGAAGGGGGGGGGACGGGGAAGGGGGGGGGACGGGGAAGGGGTGGGGACGGGGAAGGGGGGGGACGGGGAAGGGGGGGGACGGGGAAGGGGGGGGACGGGGAAGGGGGGGGACGGGGAAGGGGGGGGACGGGGAAGGGGGGGGACGGGGAAGGGGGGGACGGGGAAGGGGGGGGACGGGGAAGGGGGGGGACGGGGAAGGGGGGGGACGGGGAAGGGGGGGACGGGGAAGGGGGGGGACGGGGAAGGGGGGGGACGGGGAAGGTGGGGGGACGGGGAAGGGGGGGGGACGGGGAAGGGGGGGGGGACGGGGAAGGGGGGGGACGGGGAAGGGGGAGGGACGGGGAAGGGGGGGGACGGGGAAGGGGGGGGACGGGGAAGGGGGGGGACGGGGAAGGGGGGGGACGGGGAAGGGGGGGGACGGGGAAGGGGGGGGACGGGGAAGGGGGGGGACGGGGAAGGGGGGAGGACGGGCGGGGAAGGAAGGAAGGGGGGAGGACGGGCGGGGAAGGAAGGAAGGGGGGAGGACGGGCGGGGAAGGAAGGAAGGGGGGAGGACGGACGGGGAAGGAAGGAAGGGGGGAGGACGGGCGGGGAAGGAAGGAAGGGGGGAGGACGGGCGGGGAAGGAAGGAAGGGGGGAGGACGGGCGGGGAAGGAAGGAAGGGGGGAGGACGGGCGGGGAAGGAAGGAAGGGGGGAGGACGGGCGGGGAAGGAAGGAAGGGGGGAGGACGGGCGGGGAAGGAAGGAAGGGGGGAGGACGGGCGGGGAAGGAAGGAAGGGGGGAGGACGGGCGGGGAAGGAAGGAAGGGGGGAGGACGGGCGGGGAAGGAAGGAAGGGGGGAGGACGGGCGGGGAAGGAAGGAAGGGGGGAGGACGGGCGGGGAAGGAAGGAAGGGGGAGGACGGGCGGGGAAGGAAGGAAGGGGGGAGGACGGGCGGGGAAGGGAGGACGGGCGGGGAAGGAAGGAAGGGGGGAGGACGGGCGGGGAAGGAAGGAAGGGGGGAGGACGGGCGGGGAAGGAAGGAAGGGGGGAGGACGGGCGGGGAAGGAAGGAAGGGGGGAGGACGGGCGGGGAAGGAAGGAAGGGGGGAGGACGGGCGGGGAAGGAAGGAAGGGGGGAGGACGGGCGGGGAAGGAAGGAAGGGGGGAGGACGGGCGGGGAAGGAAGGAAGGGGGGAGGACGGGCGGGGAAGGAAGGAAGGGGGGAGGACGGGCGGGGAAGGAAGGAAGGGGGGAGGACGGGCGGGGAAGGAAGGAAGGGGGGAGGACGGGCGGGGAAGGAAGGAAGGGGGGAGGACGGGCGGGGAAGGAAGGAAGGGGGGAGGACGGGCGGGGAAGGAAGGAAGGGGGGAGGACGTCGCGGAAGGAAGGAAGGGGGGAGGACGTCGCGGAAGGAAGGAAGGGGGGAGGACGGGCGGGGAAGGAAGGAAGGGGGGAGGACGGGCGGGGAAGGAAGGAAGGGGGGAGGACGGGCGGGGAAGGAAGGAAGGGGGGAGGACGGGCGGGGAAGGAAGGAAGGGGGGAGGACGGGCGGGGAAGGAAGGAAGGGGGGGACGGGCGGGGAAGGAAGGAATGGGGGGGACGGGCGGGGAAGGAAGGAAGGGGGGAGGACGGGGAAGGAAGGAAGGGGGAGGACGGGGAAGGAAGGAAGGGGGAGGACGGGGAAGGAAGGAAGGGGGAGGACGGGGAAGGAAGGAAGGGGGAGGACGGGGAAGGAAGGAAGGGGGAGGACGGGGAAGGAAGGAAGGGGGAGGACGGGGAAGGAAGGAAGGGGGAGGACGGGGAAGGAAGGAAGGGGGAGGACGGGGAAGGAAGGAAGGGGGAGGACGGGGAAGGAAGGAAGGGGGAGGACGGGGAAGGAAGGAAGGGGGAGGACGGGGAAGGAAGGAAGGGGGAGGACGGGGAAGGAAGGAAAGTGGACGGGGAAGGAAGGAAAGTGGACGGGGAAGGAAGGAAAGTGGACGGGGAAGGAAGGAAAGTGGACGGGGAAGGAAGGAAAGTGGACGGGGAAGGAAGGAAAGTGGACGGGGAAGGAAGGAAAGTGGACGGGGAAGGAAGGAAAGTGGACGGGGAAGGAAGGAAAGTGGACGGGGAAGGAAGGAAAGTGGACGGGGAAGGAAGGAAAGTGGACGGGGAAGGAAGGAAAGTGGACGGGGAAGGAAGGAAAGTGGACGGGGAAGGAAGGAAAGTGGACGGGGAAGGAAGGAAAGTGGACGGGGAAGGAAGGAAAGTGGACGGGGAAGGAAGGAAAGTGGACGGGGAAGGAAGGAAAGTGGACGGGGAAGGAAGGAAAGTGGACGGGGAAGGAAGGAAAGTGGACGGGGAAGGAAGGAAAGTGGACGGGGAAGGAAGGAAAGTGGACGGGGAAGGAAGGAAAGTGGACGGGGAAGGAAGGAAAGTAGACGGGGAAGGGTGCGGAAGGCCGCGTCACTAACTTGGGCTTCGGTGGTCTGTGTGAGAGGGTGAGACATAGCGAGGGCCCGTGCCTCTCGTAGACGCGGTGTTCGGGGGCAGCGCCTTGGGGGGGGAAACAGCCGCTCTCACCTCGCAGTCCCATCCAATGACCACCTCCCTCCCGCCGCAGGCCAGGCCTCCCCTCCCCCCGGCCTCGCACCCACCTGGCTCGGTCTCCATGCTGCTCCCGCTCACTCTCCGCGTCCACGGGTTCACCTTGGGCGGCGGGGCCTCAATGAACTCCTTCCTGCGGATGCTGGCGGATCTCGGCTCTTCGCCGTTGTCGCCGACCGGCCCCAGGGGCTCGGGCCCGCCATCAGGCCCAATCTCCATGGCAGGCCCGGGACTCGAAGTTCCGACCTCCCCGACGGAGGCCGCCTTATTCCACGGGTTCACCTTGGGGGGCGGCGCAGCCATGAGGCGCTTGGCCCCGGTCTGCGCGTCGCTGGGCTCGGGACGCGGGGGCTGCTCAGGGGCTGGGGCCGTAGCCGTGGCGCGGTGAGGCGGCGGCAGACTCTGCACCTGTGCGGCCATGGCTCGACTCCGTGTGGCAGCACGGGTCTCGCGCATGTGCACGCCCCACACGCAGTCTGCCGTTGTCAGGCGCGCTGGCAGTGCGCATGCCCAGCAGAGAGGCGGACGACTGGCAACCGGGAGGAGTGGGGCGGACGCCCTAGCAGTGCGCATGCCCAGTGGGAAAGTGGCGGGGCGGCTCGGTGGACGTGAAGTCGCCGTCTCTCATGCCAGATCCGTGCCTCAGCTTGTTCTCTTGCCAGCTGGTGGGAGAGGCCAATCGGTCCCTCGAGCCTGTGCCCGCCTTGGTCCAGCTCCATCAGCAGGTTCTCGTCACACCTTCAGCTGTTACAGCACAAATTCTTGTCACGTTTTAACAGCAGAAATTGCTCCTCATCGGAAGAAACTTGTCGGCGTCAACCTCATCCAGGCCTCAATCTGCTAACTCTCAGGTAAACCTCTCGGTCTTCCCAACCTTTCTTTGCCCAGATATAATAGTATAAACATCTCATAACGACAATGCTATTTCCCAGCATAGACTTTATTCACAATAAATTATTTGGAAAAAAGAAAACAGTTCAAAGTCTCTTCATATCCTCGGTGTCCATCATTGCACGTGGCCACCTCTGTCATGACAACATCCTTGGTGAAGGGCTCAAAGCTGAAACGCTGGTTATGTTGCTGTATAAAGTTCATGGTTTGTACAGCACAGTGTTTTGACTTCAACCACGGTGTCTGCAGACCTTTCTGTTTTACCTCATGCCATTACTCCCACCTCTGTTGTTTGAGGGATATCTCCTCAGTCTCAGCCTCTGAGACTAACTCAGAAATGTTCGCCACTGAGACGTGTCACCTGAAGAGATTCTTTGTCCTGCACTAGATCCAATTTGGCCTCTCCTTTAGTCAGCCTGACCACATACTGTGTCAAAAATGCTTCTTCGACACCTCATAAAAGTCTGCCCATCAAACCCTTTGGCTCAAAGGAGGTGTGAATCAATGAATATTAGAGAAATTGAAGTAATTCATTAAAACGACCCTGTCATTTTTGCACCTTTACAAAATTTATTTGCTCCTCAGTGGCTATTGGGGAGACCCCCACCCTCCCTTCGTTTACTTCCCTCTCCCTATTAAAGCAACTAAACCCTGGAACATCTAGCACCCTTGCAACAGCAAGTCTCCTTAATGGCCACAATATCATAATTCCATGTACTGATCCATTCTTGAAATTTATCACTCTTTCTTAATGCATTAAAGTAAACATATTTCAACCCATACAACTGGGTTCATTTATGCCCTTCCCTTCCTCACACCAACTGCTTCAGCATCTGACATAACACTTTAATTCCCATGGTTACGAGCCCAAAGGACCCCAAAACCCAGCAGCAATAGAAATTCACGAAGACAAGTATTACTTCAACAAAAGTTGTTTTTAATTATCCTTAAACATGAAAACAGAATCAAACTTTAACTTATCTCTATTGACTTAACTAACCCAACTTAATCCCCTTCAAATTCTAGCGCACGTGTATGTAATGTGAGTATAAATTTGAGAAAAGTTCCTTGGTTCACAGTTCAATCTCACTTCTCATTCTTCCAAGTTCACTGGTTGCAGGTAATTCTTATACTGTGCACAGAATTTAACATGCATAAAGTTCATCAGGCTTTGGTGCTCAAAAGGTAAATGTTTACTGCTCAGGAAGGTTTTCGTAGGGTTTGTTGTTGCAGGATTTCCACAACTGAGGTACCACGATTAGTCACCTCAATGTCTTGCTGATGAAACTTGCTCCATCAGGGTTCTCCAGATGATAACCTCTTTCTTTCAGGCTTTCACAGAGTTCCTTTCTGTTCCACTTATTCCAAGAAAAACATCAGATTGGTAGCACTTCCAGCCATCCGCCGCTCTGGAGTTTGTTTCAGTTCCAACAAGCTTCCTGGCTTGCACTGTTCAGCTCTCTCTCTCCCTAAAATCTGAGATACGAACTCCCATGTGACTATCTCACTTGCAAAACACCTGACCTTCTCCAGCAAACAATAGGAATTAGTCTTCTTGGTCAAGTTGTTGTCTTAGGTAAACAAACCCCAGAAGTGACCTTTCTGTGCACTCTGTCAAAACTCTTGTAAAGAGTTTTCAACAGCCAGAGTGTCTCCTGCTTGTTGCTTTAATGACAACATTTCAAATAGCCCCTACTTGTGAAATGTGCATAGCATTCTCTATAGTTTCTGTAAATTCACTGAATATGAATTCTTCAGTATTTCAAATAAGATCTGTTTTAAAGTATGTGTATGTATGTAACCTACTCTATCTCCCAAATACATCTACAAATATTCCATCACACCATCCCCCTGCCAAAGAGGTTTAAACCCTTCTAAACAGCTCCAACATGGATACTGGACCATCGAGTTCAGAAGAATGAGAGGAGATCTTATAGAAACATATAGGATTATAAAGGGTATGGATAGGATAGATGTAGGAAGGTTTTTTGAGCTGGCCGGGGATACTAAAACGAGAGGACATAGTCTCAAGATTCGGGGGAGTAGATTTAGGACAGAGATGAGGAAAAATAGTTTTTCCCAGAGAGTAGTGAGTGTTTGGAATTCTCTAACCAGGGAAGTGGTTGAGGCTGCCTCATTAAACATATTTAAAATTCGGTTAGATAAATTTTTACATGATAGAGGAATTAGGGGATATGGGGAGAAGGCGGGTAGGTGGAGTTAGGTCATAAATTAGATCAGCCATGATCGTATTGAATGGCGGAGCAGGCTCGATGGGCCATTTTTGGCCTACTCCTGTTCCTACTTCCTATGTTCCTATCTAGATCAGGTGTAATCAGAATCGTGCTTTCAACATTATAACCGTGGTGAAATCACTATTGTATATGTAAATGATATGACCTTTTATGTTTGACCCTGCTCTCAATGGCCGGCTCATGACTCCGCCCCTTTATCTCCCATGCCGTAAGCTTGGCTCTAGTTTGAGACTGGGTCAGAAAGAGTTGTCAATCTCTTAATAATAAAAGCCTTCAGTTCCAATAACTTCAGTCTTTGCGTAATTGATCGTGCATCAATTTTATTAGGAAGACTTTGTTTCTTTGGAACATGGACAAATACATGAAACTGACCGCCTAGAAATTGATCCGAGAGAACCCAAAGCAGCCAACAAATTCGCACTCTCGCGCCGCTGCTTCGAAACATTCCTTGCAGCTTCTGCAGCTGTGATTCAGGACAACGAAGACAAGCTCTGTCTGCTATTTTCGTACATCGGGGACCGAATCTACCAGATGTTCCGGGACTGCTAGACATACGGAGATGCCATGGACACCCTGAAAGACCAGTACAAGGTATAGATGAATTAAGTCTATATGTAGCATGTACTCCACTCGCACAGACAGCGACCTGGGGAACCATTGAATGACTTTGTCAGGGCCCTGCAGGAGCTTGCAAGGAATTGCAAATGCCAGGCTGTGAGTCCAGAACAGCACACTCAGCTGCTGCTCAGAGACACCTATGTAGCAGGTATCCGCTCCGATTACGTGAGGCAGAGGCTACTTGAGCAGAAAAGAGTGAGCCTACCTCAAACAATTGAACTAGGAAACACTCTGGAAGTGGCCATCCACAATGCGGAATCGTTCTCCAGCAAACACGCGGCTGCCTCGTGGGGAAACACAGGCGCCGCCAATTTGGGAGGCAGAATCACAAACCCCCTTCGACCTGAGCTGACCTCCACAGCAGTTAACGACACCCAAAGTGCTACTTCTGCAGGCAGGGCAAGCATCCGGGGAAACAACTGTGGGAGAAAGGGACACTTTGCAAAGGTCTGTAAGTCTAAGCAAACCCCCAACCCCAGCAGCACCACGTGCAAATGGGGGCTGCCATCTTCAATGCTGTCACTTCCACTGCCACCTCCAGGGACCTGGAACATGTGCACGCCACAGAGATCACTGATCGTGATGGTGTTGCTTCCAACCTCTCCCTCTTCCCTTCCAAATCCAAATCGACTAAAGTTTTTGGCAGTTGTACTGTGACACTGACTATCCAAGGCATAGTATACTGTAATGTCAAACTCCTAGTACTGCCACAGCTCTGCGCACCTGTCCTACTGGGGTTAGACTTTCAGTGCAACTTAGAGTGTCACCATGGAGTACAATGGGCCCCACCCTCCTCTCACAGTCTGTAATGAACAGTTTATGAACTGCCCGCCCGTCACTCACCAGCAGCCTCAAACTCAATTACCACATCCGATATGCGGCCTCTCCATGCTCCGAATTCTCTCTCTTCCATCCACCCCCACCCCCCCCGTTCATACTGTAAGCCCGTTGCCACTATAAGTCAGAGATATAGCGCCAGGAACAGGGCATTTATTAACTCCGAGGTGAGTCGGCTTCTCGCCAAAGGAGTGATAGAGCATGGTTCAAGGCCCTGGAGAGCCCAAGTCATTGTAGTGAAGAGTGTGGAGAAACACCGGATGGTCATAGACTAATCCCAGACCATCAACAGGCTCACCTGGCTTGACGCATACCCCCCTTACCCCTCATATCCAACATGGTGAACTAGATTGCTCAATACAGGGTGTTCTCGACCATAGACTTTAAGTCTGCTTATCACCAGCTCCCCATCCACCCCAAGGACTGGCAGTTCACTGCTTTCGAGGTGGATGGTTGACTGTACCACTTCCTGAGATCCCCTTTTGGGGTCACGAATGAAGTGTCTGTTTTTCAAAGGGAAATAGATCGGATGGTGGACAAGCACGGGCAGTGCGCCACTTTCCTATACCTCAATAACGTCACCACCTGCGACCATGACTAGCAGGACCAAGATGAGAACCTCCAAAAATTCCTCCACACCGTGAAACACCTCAACCTGACGTATAACACAGGAAAGTGTATCTTCAGCACACACCGCCTGACTGTACTAGGCTGTGTGGTGTAGAATGGAGTCATCAGCCCCGACTCTGACTGCTTGTGCCCACTGTTGGAACTCCCACTCCTCTGCTGCTCCAAGGCCCTGAAAAGGTGCCTGGGGTTTTTCTCCTATTATGCCCAGTGGGTTCCTAGCGATGCGGAGAAGGCCCGACCCCTCATCAGGGTCACCAATTTCCCCTATTGGCAAAAGCCCGCAAGGCATTTGATCGTATCAAAGCTGACATTGCAAAGGTCATGATGCACACAGTGGATGAGTACATCTCATTCCAGGTGGAGAGTGACACATCGGACTTTCCCCTGGCCGCCACACTTAACCAGAGAGGCAGGCAGGCCTATGGCATTTTTTTGAGGACTCTCCCAGGGCTTCGAGATTCAGCACTCCTCCATCGAGAAAGAGGCCCAAGCTATCATCAGAGCACTATGGCACTGAGGCATGACCTCGCCAGTAAGCATCTTACCCTGCTGACTGAGCAATGGGCAGTTGCCTTCATGTTTAACAGACAGCACTGGGGTAAAATCAAAAACGACAAAATCCTGAGATGGAGAATTGAGCTCTCCACCTACAATTATGACATACTGTACTAGCCTGGAAAGCTCATTGAGCCCCCTGATGCCCTTTCTCGAGGGAAGATGGACCAGTTGCAGACACTGCATGATGGCCCTCTGCCACCTCAGGATTACCCTTTTTTTTACTTCATCAAGGCCCGTAACCTCCCCTACTCCATTGAGGACATTAGGACACTGACCAAAAATTGCCATGTCTGTGCGGAGTGCAAACCATGCTTCTACCATCCCGACTGGTCACACCTGATCAAGTCCACTCGCCCTTTTTAACATCTGAGTATGGACTTCAAAGGACCCCTACCCTCCACGAATCGCAACGTTTACTTCATCAACATCATCAATGAGTACTCACGGTTCCCTTTGCCATCCCTTACCCAGACTATAACTGCAGCTACTATCATAAAGGCTCTGAACAACCAGTTCATCATTTTCGGATAACCCTGCTACATCCACAGCAATAGGGGTTTGTCCTTCATGAGCGACGAGCTGCATCAATATTTGCTGTCCAAGGGCATTGCCTCTAGCTGGACCACCAACTACAACCCCAAAGGGAATGGCCGTGGAGCGGGAAAATGGCCTGGTCTAGAAGGTAGAACTACTGACCTTAAAGTCCAAGGGCCTCCCTGTGCCCCACTGGCAAGAAGTCCTCCCAGAGGCCCTTCATGCCATCCAGTCCCTCCTGTGTATGGCCACCAAAGAGATACTTTACGAGAAACTCTTTACATTCCCCAGGAGATTGGCATTGGGAACTACCTTACCTACCTGGCTGACGTTCCCCGGGCCTGTCCTACTTTGCAAGCACTTGAGGACCCATAAGTTTGGGTCCAGCTGCTCCACACTAACCCACAGTACGCCTACGTGGCATTGTCGGACAGATGCGAGGACACAGTATCCATCCAGGACCTGGCAAATGCAGGAGCATCCAGACCCCCCCCCCCCCCCCAACCAACTGACAGGTATGCCCTCCCCACCCCCAGCTCGCCAGTGCCTTAGTTCCCTACCACGGCCAACCCGGCAGTCGACACGCACAATCCCACCCTCCCTGCTCAACCAGCCGGGCTAACCAAAATGGAGCAGCCAGAGCAACAGAGACCACCACGGACTCTCTGACGGGGGCAACAGCAAAGGAGACGGCTGGACAGACTGAACTTATGAAGTCGCCTGACCACAAAACACACCCCTCCGGGACTTATTTTAAAAGAGGGGGTGAATGTGGTGAAACCACCTATTGTATATGTAAATGATATGACCTTATCTGTTTGACCCTGCTCTCACAGGCCGGCTTGTGACTTCTCCCCTTTATCCCCCATAAAGGCTGTCATGCCACAAATCTGCCCCCAGTTCGAGTTCAGGTTAAGGAGAGCCAGCCACATAAGGGATGCTGTCCATCTCTTGCTAATAAAAACCTTCAGTTCCAATAATTTCAGTCTTTGTGTAATTGATCGAGCATCAGAAACATAGGTCAAAGCTGGTATGGGATGGAAAATTAAACTGATGGGCAAATAGAATCACAGAATTGCCCCAGGACTGAAGGTAGTTACTCTGCAAATGAATCATTCCATTCTAGTGGAGTGTTAGAAAGAACTGTTTGCATTCTTGGAGGGGTGGGGGGAAAATAAAGGTATATAGAATTAGAACAGTCAAAAATAGGGTAGATAGTTGGAAACATTCCTCCATAGCACCGGTATTTGAAACAAGGGGGTCCAGCTTGAGGATAAAAAGTGCATGGTTTAGAGGGGATGTGCAGAGGAATTCTTGACCAAGAGGATGGTTGGAATCTAGAATGCACTGAGTAGGAAGGTAATAGAGGCAAAGACATTTATATTTAATGTGTGCAAACAAGTCCTGCAATTGCCAGGACATAGAAGTCTATGGATAAAGTGTGATAAGTAGGATTAGTACAATGGTCAGCATGGACATGGTGGATCACAAGTTCATTGACTGGGAAAGCTAGGATTAGGGAACTGAGTCAAGGCCTTGGAACACAGTCTCTCTATGAAATGGCAGCATTGAATTGAATACTGAATTGAATTCTTTATGGTCACTTGAACTGATGTACAGTGAAAACCTTTGATTTTCCTGATATCCAGGCAAGTCAACTTTTACTTAAGTATAGTGGATGGTACAATAATAAAACAAACATATAGGGTATAATGTTACCAAAGAGCATTTTTTAACCAATGAGAGGTCCATTTAAAAGTCTAATAACAGAAGGAAAAAAACTGTCCTTGAATCTGAAGTATGTTTCTAAGCTTATGTACCTTCTGCTCATCAAAAAGGGGTAAAATCAAATGTGATTGGGGAGGAATGGGTCCTTTAGTGTTTTGCAGCCTTCTTGAGGCAATGAGAGATAAAGATGGAGTCAATTGAGGGGAGGTTATTTTGCAGGATGGCCTGAGCTTTGTTAACAACTATCTGCAATTTCTTGTAGTATTGGGTGGAACTGTTCACATTCCAAGCTGCGATGCATCTGGATAGGATACTTCCTAAGGTGCATTTAGAACAGAAAACATTACAGCAGACTAAAGACCCTTTAGCTCTTGATGTCTGCTTACCTTGTCTCCCTCTACTTTTCTTCTATCATGTGCCTGTCTAAGAGTCCTTTAAATACCCCTAATGTTTCAGCCTCCACTTCCATCCCTAGCAAGGAATTCCAGGCACCCACAACACTCTGTGTAAAAAGACTTACCCCTAACATCTCCCCTAAACTTTCTTCCCTTCACTTTGTACATAAATCCTCTAGTATTTGCTATTCCTGACCTGGGATAAAAGGTGCTGGCTGTCCACTTGTCTATGCCTCTCAGAATGTTGTAGACCTCTATTGTCTCCTCTCATCTTTCTTTGCTCCCAAAAGAAAAGTCACAGCTCTGCTACCTTTGCCTCATGAGACTTATTTTCCATTCCAGGCAACACCCTGGTAAATCTCCTACTCAACCTCTCCATAGCTTCCACATCCTTCTTATAATGAGGTGACCAGAACTGAACACAATATTCTTAAGCACACATGTCAAACTCTGGCCCGCGGGCCAAATTTGGCCCACGATATAATTATATTTGGCCCGCAAAATCATATTAAATATATATTAGAGTTGGCCCGCTGGCCGCCGCGCCAGTATAGCGCATGCACACTGAAGGTGAAAATGAAGACGCCGGTGGTGTGGATGGATCTCAGAGTCCCAAATCCCGGGGATTGGAGCGCCGCATTCAGCCCGCCCGGCTCCCAGACACACAGACGCGGCTGGAGTTGGGGACCATCCTCGCTGGGTCTGCACTTCAGCAGTGACGCTGGACCGAACGTCTCGTTGGCGATGCCTTCCCCCTCGCTCCGTGCGCGGTGGACCCTTTTGTTGGAGACGAGCCTGGCACCGTGAGATCGCAGTTTAATCCCTCTCCAACCATGGGAGGGGGGTGGGAGCAACGCGCTCTTCTCAGCCAATTCCTCCACCGCCCTGGACGCCGGCATTTCAACGGGGGGTTCGGGTGCCTTCGTCAGGCGACCGACCTGTTGGTCCAAGACAAGGGGAGAGCGTACAAACTCCACACAGACAGCACCTGAACTCGGGTGAACGTGGAGCTGCGACCCCACATTCCACATCAGGACTGTGTGTAAGATTGGGAGCAGTGAGACAGAAGCTTATTTTGTTCCTGTGATTTAAGCTTTTCTTGGGGTGGGGGGTGTCCTATTCTGACCACTTGCCTAACAATTAACCTAATCAGATGTGGAGTTACCACAATACAATAGTTCTCAACCTTTTTCTTTCCACTCGCGTCCCTGTGCCATTGGTGCTCTGTAATTAGTAAGGGATTGCTTAAGGTGGTCTGTGGGTCGGAAGAAAAAGCTTGAAGACCACTGCTTTAATCATCCCTCATTGACTCGTCATGTGCACGGTTTCAGAGCTCCAAAGGAAATGGACCAATGACAATGACAATGAAAGAGTTTATCCAAAACTATTATTAAACATTTATTTTAATAAGAAAAAGTTTAACATTACATATGTTGAAAGAAGAGAAAACATGCAGATGTTGTTGAAAATTTTCAATAAATATTTAGTTCGTCCCTCGACTTAGTCCAAGTTTTTAATTTTGGCCCTCCGTGAATTTGAGTTTGACACCCCTGTTCTTAAGTGTGGTCTCAACAGAGATTTGTAGAGTTGCAACATGACGTTTCTACTCTTGAACTCAATCCCCCTATTAATGAAGTTCAGTATCCCATAGGTCTTCTTAATTATCCTATCAACCTTCTCAGCAAATTGAGAGATGTATGGATATGAAACCCAAGGTCTCTCTGTTCATCCACACTCTTAAGAATCTGACCATTAACCCTATACTCAGCCTTCTGATTTTTCCTTCCAAAATGCATCACCTCACTTATCCGGATTGAACTCCATCTACCTCTTTTCTGCCCAACTCTGCATCCTGTCTTTATCCTTTTGTAACCTACGACAGCCTTAAGCACTATCCACAATTCCTCCAACCTTCTGACCCCTCCTTCCACCTCTTCATCTAAGTCATTTACAAAAATCACAAAGAGCAGGTGTTCTAGAACAGATCCCAGAAGTCCAATAGTCACTGACTTCCATGCAGAATACTTTTCTTTCACGACTACTCTCTACTTTATACATTACTGTACAAACCAATTTTTAATCCACACAGCTGAGGTTACATGGATTCCATGCCTCATAACATTCTGAACAGGTCTCTTAAGGGGGTCCTTGTCAAATGCCTTACTAAAATCCAAATAGTCCACATCTACCAACCTACCCTCCAATTTCTTTTGTTAGCTCTTCAAAAAATTCAATTAGACTCGTGAGGCACGACCTGCCCTTCACAAAACCATGCTGACTATCCTTGAGTAGACTGTATTTCTCCATATTCTCGTAGATTCTATCCTTAAGAATCCTCTCCAATAGTTTGCACACTAACTGGTCAGTAATATCCAGGATTCTCCCTATTTTTTTAAACAAGGGGACCACATTTGCCATTCTCCAACCCTCTGGCACCTCTCCTGTGGCCAAAGAGAACTCAAAGATTATAGCCACTGCCCCAACTATCTCTTTCCTCACTTCCCACAGCAACCTGCATATATTGCATCTGGGCCCGGGGATATATCAATCTTAATATTTTTTAAAAGATCCAACACTTCCTCTTCCTTAATCTCAGCATCATCCAGCACACAGGCCTGTTCAATTCTGACCTCACCCTGATCAAGGTCCTTTACTCTTGTGAATACTGAAGTAAAGTATTCATTTAGGTCAGTGGTTCTCAAACTTTTTCTTTCCACTCACATACCATTTAAAGTAATCTCAATGGCATCGGTGCTCTATGATTAGTAAGGGATTGCTTAACGTGATATATAAGTGGAAAGGGAAGGTTGAGAATCACTGCTCTAGACCCAATTGTTACTGAAATATTTTGCTTGAGAAAAATTGTCATTGGCCTATTTCCTTTGGAGTTATGAAACTGCACATAATAATTCAATTAGTTATGATGAAAACAGTGGTTTTCAAACCTTTTCTTTCCACCCACATCCCACCTTAAGCAATCCCTTATTAATCACAGAGCACCTATGGCATAGGGAATACTTAAAGGACCTCCCCAACCTCCTCCCCTCCAGGCACATATTACCTCCTTTATCCTTTTGTGGCCCAACCTTCATTCTTAATATCCTTCTACACGTACTCATAGAACGCCTTGGGGTTCTTCTTAATACGACTGGCAAGGCCTTCTCATTCCCTTTCGAGCTCCCCTAAGTCTTTTCTAAAGCTTCTTCCTAACTACGATATAATTCTCATGAGCTCTTCCTGTTTCCTAAATCTAATGTATGCTTCCTTCTTTCTCTTAACTAGCTGCCTCACCTGCTTTGTCAACCATGGTTCCCTTTTCCTATCATCCTTTCCCTGTCCCAGTGGGACAAACCTATCCTGATCCCAGCTCAAGTGGTCCCTAAACTTCCTTTGCATTAGTTTTGTGCTTTCACTCTTGAACATCTGTTTTCAAGTTGCTCTCGCTTATTCCTGTCTCATCCCATCATAATTAGCCCTTCCCCAATTAAACACTTTCCCATTTTGTCTGCTTTTAACCTTGTTCATAACTATGCTAAAGGTCAGGGAGTTCTGGTCACTCTCACCAAAATGCTCCAAGGTCCATCACCTGAACAGATTCATTATCCAGAATTAGATCCAGTAAGGCCTCTCCTCTCATCGACTGGTCCACATACTGTTTCAGGAATCCTACATCTATCCCTCTTGTAGTCAGGAAGTGCCAGTCAATTTTAGGGAAGCTGAAATCTCCCATTACAACAACCCTGTAATTTTTCACCAATCCAAAATCTGCCTGGTTATCTGTTCCTATTTGGTGTCCTATAGACTACTCCCAGTACAGTGATTGCTCCCTTCCTATTTCTGACTTCAACCCACACCGACTCAGTAGACACTCCGTCTGGAGCATCCTTCCTTTCTATAGCGCGATGCTATCCCTGCCCAGTAATGCTACTTCCCACCCACTCTCTAACCTCCCATCTAATTCCTTTTAAAACATCTTAACCAGGTACCTGTATCAGCCTATCCTTCCCTTCTGTCAGCCATGTCTCTATACCTCCTTTCACATGGGCACCTTGTCCCAGTAATTGATAGCCAGTCTACCAGTTAAGGGTCCAGCATGAAAACTCTTTTTAATTGGCATGCAGGCGTCAAATCATACCAGGGATGATACAACCTAGATAGGTAATATCATTGCTGGCATCTGATGATGACTGTGTGCTGATTAGCCCAGTGTGAAAGGGACGTAGGGTATCCTGGGACAAATTGGTGACGTGCTGATGACTTTTTTACGTGAGTGCGTTCAATTGTGTGCTTAAACAGTCTGCAGGAGTCTTCACATGAGATACAGGGTGGGTCTGATTGATTGATTTAATTTTAAAAAGTAAATAAAAACTATGATTTCAAACTAGGGGGATAGGGAGGTGCAGGAGCTCCCCTCTCCTCTCCTTGGAGGAGGCTGAAACATTCGAATTAATGGGAACCGTTAAGGATGGCCCATTTTAATAACAATTTGTAGCCAGACTTGTCCCTGGAGAACCCCAAGTCATGTGATAAATCAACTGAAGACCCTTTGTAGGAGGTTTCTGCAGGTTAAGGATCACAATAGGAAGAGTGGGAGGGACCGGATGGACTGGCCAAACTATGACCAGGCTTATAATATCTGAGGCACTAGCCCCTCTCCTTGCTGGTCAACATTGGTCCCAGTGAAAGGATCCCTGTGCACACACCAGAATCCAGTTTGTGATCACAAGAGGAGGAGATGGAGGATATGAACACACCCTGTACCTCATCTGTCCCAGATCCCCCATCCACTCCTGGTCCCTCATCTGGCCCATGTGTCTTATCTTCCCCCCCCCCCCCCCATCTCATCCACTCCCTTCATGCATTCCCACTACCTATTCCACTGCCAGTACCCCAGCCAACCAGAGGACATCAACTGCAAGCAAGAGAGGAAATGATTCCAGCACTTCATCTGCTGCTGCACCAGATCCAGGTAGAAACTGCTTTTTAATCTGTCGATTTGTCTATTGTGTCTTGTGAGTTCATGTCCATAATGTGTTATCTCTCTATTCGCCTATGTGCTGCGCTGCTATGTGCTGCGCTGCTATGTGCTGCGCTGCTATGTGCTGCGCTGCTATGTGCTGCGCTGCTATGTGCTGCGCTGCTATGTGCTGCGCTGCTATGTGCTGCGCTGCTATGTGCTGCGCTGCTATGTGCTGCGCTGCTATGTGCTGCGCTGCTATGTGCTGCGCTGCTATGTGCTGCGCTGCTATGTGCTGCGCTGCTATGTGCTGCGCTGCTATGTGCTGCGCTGCTATGTGCTGCGCTGCTATGTGCTGCGCTGCTATGTGCTGCGCTGCTATGTGCTGCGCTGCTATGTGCTGCGCTGCTATGTGCTGCGCTGCTATGTGCTGCGCTGCTATGTGCTGCGCTGCTATGTGCTGCGCTGCTATGTGCTGCGCTGCTATGTGCTGCGCTGCTATGTGCTGCGCTGCTATGTGCTGCGCTGCTATGTGCTGCGCTGCTATGCAAGAACCAAAGGGAAAAAGAAGACGAAGAAGCCAACAAAAATGTAGGAGGTGATGTCTGAGATTCGTGGGTTGATACAAGTCTTCAATGAGGAGGACCGTGAGTGCGACCGCCTGTGTCAGTATAGGCAGGCGGAGATAGTGCTAATGCGAGCACAACTGCGTGCAGAGGCGGAGGGGCAGGAATGAGGGGCTGATCAGCAGGAGAGCCAGGCACAAACACTGATGGCCTTGCCAGGCTAACAACAGAGATCTGGCAGGAGATGCAGGCCCAGAAAGACATGATGAGGGACCTCTCCACATCGATTGGTGCTCTTGCGCACTCTGTACTTCCCTCCAATGCCTTCCAGCCTTGGGCCACCGGTCTCCAGTCTCGTTCCTCATCCTGCCCTTAGCCTGGTCTGCAGCCGCATTCCTCCTCCCTTCTCCCTCAGCTTTCACTGCAGAATCAGAATCAGGATTTAGTGTCACGAATAAGTAATGAAATTTGTGGCAGGATCATAGTGCAAACATACATATTATAACCATCTGATGATATAAGTGTAAAAAGTAAAATAATAACAGGGCACAAAAAGTCAGGCCGTGTCTTTGGTTCATTGATCATTCAGGAATCTGATGGTGGAGGGGAAGAAGCTGTCCTTGTGCCACTGGGTGCTCGTCTTTCGGCTCCTGGACCTTTTCCCTGATGGTAGCAGAGTGAAGAGGGCATGGCCTGGGTGGTGGGGGTTTTTGAAGATAGAGGCTGCTTTTAAAAAGACACCGTCTCATGTAGACGTCCCCGATGGAGTGAAGTCTGGCGCCTGTGATGTCACAGGGCAAGTAAACAACCCTCTGGAGTTTATTCTTGTCCTGAGAGTTGGCGTCTCCATATCAGACAGTGATACAACCAGCCAGACTGTTCTCCATGATACACCTGGAGAAGTTTACGAGAGTTCTCAGAGACGTACCAAACCGCCTCAGACACCTCACAAAGTCTAGCTGCTGGCGAGCCTTTTTTGTGATTGCATCAACATGGAGGCTGTCTTCTTGGGCACCGGTATGATTGAAATATGGACCCCATATTTACAAAAGGTGGATTTAAATATTTCATTGAAGTTTTGATATTTTATTTCTTCTAAGTTCTCTATATATACAATATTCTGAAATAGTATAGTAATGAAACTCCTGTTGAAGAGCTCTGGTCCCTTTATTTTTTTATTTTTTTCAGTAGGAGGTTAGTATGGGATGTTCTTCTTCTTTGGCTTGGCTTCGCGGATGAAGATTTATGGAGGGGTAAATGTCCACGTCAGCTGCAGGCTCGTTTGTGGCTGACAAGTCCGATGCGGGACAGGCAGACACGGTTGCAGTGGTTGCAGGGGAAAATTTGTTGGTTGGGGTTGGGTGTTGGGTTTTTCCTCCTTTGTCTTTTGTTAGTGAGGTATATCTATATTTCTATCTTTCATATACCACATGTATTGGGATTTGAATTATATATTTGTAAAATTAATGAATTGTGGCTTTAAATCTATAAATAAAATATTTATAAAAACGTGGAGGTTCTAGGACAGATCCTCTGAGATTTTGACAGCCAGAAATTTGAAGTTCTTGACCCTCTCCACGACTGAGCCCTCGATGAGGATTGGGTCATGTTCTCCTGACTTCCTCCTGAAGTCCACAATCATCTCCTTGGTTGTGATAGTACAGATTCTGTCACCAATGTGTATATGTACAGATTGTAGTTTAGGATTGGCTGGGAGTGTAGCCAGACCTACTGGCAGGTTTTAAAGGGTTGCTCCTCGCCAGACCAGGTCATTCTGGACTGGTTGACCTACATGTGATACGCTCCAGTCTTCTAGTTAATATAAAAGCCTTGATTTGGATCAGCAAGCCTTTGATTCTTTCGATGCGCTCTACAATTTTATTAACTAGAAAGTTTTGAAGGGATGGAGCGTATGCTACGGCTGGAACGCCTCGACATTGACCCACAGTGGGTACAGCTTCAAATGACTTTAAGCACTGGGTGAGGTGCTTTGAAACATACTTACAACTCTCTGACCCTGCCGTGATAGAGGACAGCCATCCACTACTAATATTGATGACTATGGTGTTCCCGAGAGTCGACCAGAGCATTCAGGACGTGACCACTTACGCAGCAGCCATGAAGGTGCTGAAAGGGCTCTACAAGTGACCAATGAACAGGGTCTATGCTCTGTACAAACTAGCGACAAGGAGGCAACAGCCTGGTGAGTCCTGTAGAGCTTATATTCAACTCTAAGGGCAATGGGCAGGGACTGTGCCTGCACAGACAGAACTGCTGCAGAGACCACAGGCGATCTCATTCGGGATGCCTACGTGGCCGGTGTCCGATCAAATGAGGTGAGGCAGCGTCTGCTAGTGCATGGGGGAGAAAACCTAGAGGACGTGATCTGGATCGCAGAGACAATGGAGGATGTGGTTTTAAGTATGGGCGTGTACTCTCCGGGCTGGACCCCACACTCTGATGTGAGTAGGATGCCCTCCCTCAACCCTACTACCCCCCGGCACACCGACGGCCTGTTGGCTGCTGCTACGCTGCCTGATGCGACCCTGAAGTATTTCTGCGGGAGGGACAAGCACAGCAGGTCCTAGTGCCCGGCGAAAAAAGCCAGGTGCCAGAAGTGCCTTAAAAATGACCACTTTGCTGTAGTCTGTCGCTCCAAAATGGCCACCGTCAAACACAGTGCCTCATGTGAAGCCCAACCGCCACTCTCCCATTCAAACATTTCTTCCTCAGAGCTCTCATCCAATGAGAGTGAGGGCTCCACTGCACGGCAACGCCTGACGTTACGGGGCAGACGCCGAGTGCGGAAGGTACAACCCACCCTCACCACAATGACGTTGGCCTGCTTCACCTTCCCTCACGAAGCAACATCCGACCAGGCCCCAGCCAAGACTTCAACTGCCGCTGCCGACCAGGAACCTGCCGCCGCCATCACCACTGAGCCCGCCACCGACGCTGCTGACCAGGGACCCGCCGCTGCTGCAAACCGGACACGCCACACTCGCCGACACTACCGACCAGGGACCCGCCACCACCGAGGTAGCTGACCAGGTACCCGCCGCCATGACCGACGCAACTGACCCAGTACCCACTGCCGCTACTGACACTGCCGACCATGGACACGCCTTCGTGACTGACCCAGTACCCACCGCCGACGACTGACCGTCCCACCGCCGACAGCAAGCAGCGACCCCCAGCACTTACCATTGGCTGGCCGACACCCCCAGCAGGCTGCAGGCAGCAGCACCAATTCCTCGATGCTGACTGCTCCGGCCAGACTGTTTCTGTGACGTCACCACGCTCCATTGTCCCCAATACAAGTCACTGCATCAGTAACCCTAGACCAGGACTGCCCCCATCCCCTCACAAAAGCAATAAAACTGATTAAAGTGCATGGACACTGTACCAATTGCTTATTTGACTCGGGGTCAACTGACAGTTTTATCCGCCCAGACCTGGCCCACTGTTGTGGACTGGCTATTCTCCCCACTGCCCAGAGAATTTCATTGGCGACCAGATCGCACCCAACCGGGGTAAAGGGGTACTGCGTGGTGACCCTGAAAGTCCAGGGCATCACGTTCACAGACTTCAAACTATTAGTCCTTCCCCAACTGTGCGCCCCTGTATTGCTGGGACTGGACTTTCATTTCTCATGGCTACCATAATATTGGTGTAATGAAATGGTTTTTCTATCTGCTGTTGTAATTTGTTGTCCACATCCTGGCTATTGTAATACTCCATATAATTGCCAACAGTGTCCTTTTGCCCTTGCCTTATCTTAACTCAGTCCATAATGATTCTATATCTCTGTTTCTATGTCTTCTCTTTCTAATGATGTAATGTTGTTCCTTACCAACAGAGTCCACCAACCCCTCTCCTTACCTTCTTATCCTTTTAAAACAGTGTATCCTTGGGCATTCAACTCTCACTGACATCAATCCTTTAGCCACAACTCCATGATGGCCACAGCATCATACCTGTCAATGTGTAGCTGTATTACAAAGTCACCCATTTTATTTATTATGCTGCGAGTTTTAAATATAAAACCTTCAGCCCTGTATTTGATACTTTTTTGACTCTGTCCCTGTTGCATTGCAACTCATCCTATTGACTGTCATTTTGCCCTATCTGCCTGTTCTTTCACACAAACTCCCTACCAGCTACCTCTACTTGTGCGCCAACCGCCCCTTCCTCTGCCTCTTCAGTTTGGTTCCCACCCCCACTCCCAATGAACCTAGATTCAAGTCACACCTCCAGCATAATTTAGCAAATCTCCCTGCCAAGATATTGGTTTCCCTTGAACTCAGGTGCAACATGTCCCACTTGTACAGGTCACTACTTCCCCAGAAAAGGTTCCAATGATCCAAGAACTTGAAACCCTGCTCTCTGCCCCTCTCTTCAGCCACTCATTTGACTGCATTATCTTCCTCTTCTGACCTTCTCTAGTTCGTGGTACCAGGAGTAATCCAGAGATTACCACCTTGGATGTCTTGCTCTTCAGCCACCTTCCTAACTTCTAAACGTACTTTGCAGGACCTCTACTCCACTCTTGCCTGTGTCATTTGTACCAATATGTACCACGACCTCTGGCTGCTCATCCTCCCCATCAACAATATTCTGCAACTGCTCAGAAATATCCTGGACCTGAGCACCCAGGGGGTATGGACTGTGTGCAGATCCGTAAGACTAGGGAGAATAATAGTTTGGCACAGACTAGAAGAGCCAAAGGTCTTGTTTCCTTTCATGTAATGGTTCATCTGAGAGGCAGCTCATTATTTTAGAATCTCTTTTGCAGTTGTTGAATCTTCTATCTGTTCCCCTAATTATCGAGTCCCCTATGACGATCTCTCTACCTGACTTCACTCTTCCCTTCTGAAGCCCATAATTGACCACAGTGCTATTGGTCTGGATGTTGCTTTGCCCAGATAGGTTATCCACCTCAGCAGTATCCAAAGGGATATTCTTGTGGCTGAGGGGAATTGCCGCAGGGTGACCTGCAATGACTTCTTTCTCCTCTTGCCTCTTTTGGTGTTCACCCGTCTACAAGCTGAATCTATTCTCTGGTTGCAACCATCTGCTCAAAAGTCTTTTATCTATGAATTTCTCAGCCTCCCAAATGATATTTTGGGCCCCAAATCCAGCTCCAGTTCGTTAATACCATCTTTCAGGAGCTAGAGTTGCTATAGTGGGGTAGTCATGAGGGAAATCATCAGATTCCATGAATTCCCACATCCTACAGGTGGAGCATTCCAATACCATATCTGCCATCACTACTGCACTGTGCTACAAGTAACGAAGACCAAATCAGCAATAACGAAAGGAAAATGTACCCTTCTTACCTGCTTCTTCGGCCTCAGCTTCTTCTCGCCGTAGCCTCTTGAGCTAAAGCCTCAACTCCCCATTCTAACTCTGTCCCACTCCCACGATGGCCGCTTCGCTTATACCTATGACCTATTTAAAAAGTCCTGCTCTTGCACATTCGCTCCAGCTTCCCTTTGCTGAAAGAAAATACATAAAGAGTCAAACAAAAGCAAAAGTGGACATTGAGTTGATGAAAAATTATTCTGTAGAATTGTTAATGGGGAATTGAGAAATGGTGGATGAATCGAACTGGTATTTTGTATCAGTCTTCACTGAGGAAGACACCAGCAATGTGCTGGAAATTTGAGAGAGTTAGGGGGCAGAAGTGAGTGTAGTCGCTATTACCAAAGGGAAGGTGCTTGGGAAGCTGAAAGTTCTCAATATGGATAAGTTACCAGGAAAGGAGTGATTACACACCAGGGTTCTTCAAGCAGAAGAGATTGTGAAGGCAATAGTGGTAATCTTTCAAGAATCATTAGGGTCAGGAAAGGTTCCAGAGGATTGGAAATATTACTCCACTCTCAAAAGGAAGGGAGACAAAAGACAGGAAATTATAAGCCAGGTAGCCTAATTTGAATGGTGGGGAAGATTCCGGAGTCCATGACTAGGGATGAGGTTACAGAGTACTTGAAAGCATAAGATAAGTGAAGTCAGCATGGTTTCCTTCAGGGAAAATCTTGTCTGATAAATTATTCTCAATTCTATGAGGAAGTAACCAGCAGGATAGACAAAGGAGAGTTAGTGGATGTTGTTTACTTGGATTGGACTTTCAGAAGGTTTTTGATAAGGTGTTGTACATAGAACCAAAGAACAAAAGTAATACATAGCAGAAACAAGCCCTTCAGCCCATCTATTCCATGCTGATTATTCCACCTAGTCCCACCGACCTGCAGCCACACCATAGCCCTCCATACCACTCCCATTCATGGATCTAACCAATCTTCTCTGAAATTACAAAATCAAACCTGCATCCACCACTTCCACTAGCAGCTCATTACACTCTCTGAGTGAAGAAGTTCCCCCTATTCAAGATTCAATATTATTTTAATGTAATAAAACATAAAATTGCCATTAGTCTGTCTTATGACAGAGTTGCCATTATAGTAAGAGAAAGAGAAGCAAAAGGAGATTCTTCAAAGTCACTGATTGTCTGCGTGCGATCCATTTGCAACTCAGACTCCAACATGATCAAGAAGCCTTCAGTGTTCAAGGCTCTCAGGAACCCTTCTTGTCCTCAGCACCTTCTTGAATCCCAGTTTTGATACCTGGCTCCCATGAGCCAGTCTCCAGCAGCCCGCATATGCAACTTGTGTGGGTTCTTCGATCGCAAGTCGCCTGCAGCCTCTGTGGATCCTTCACCCACTGAGCCCTTCGCTGGTCCATTACCATGGTCTACTTCCCTGTAGGGTTGTCTCCTATGTTTTTCCTTCACAAAAGGAGGCGCTTCTCCTCACTTCTGGTGCCCTGCACCAGTCTGCTGCACCCCTGAATTCTGAAACCCCTGGAGGCCTAGCACAGGCACTGCCATCATGGGCATAGACCCCACAGTTGCAGGATTTTAAATTAAAACACCGCCAGCTCCTTTAACAGACAGCATTTGATCAGACATGATCATATTGAATAGTGGAGCAGGCTTGAAGGAATGAATGGCCTCCTGCTTGCATTTTCTATGTTTATATAAGTGTTGGATTCTCTCTTGTGGGAAATGATTATGATCTGGCAGTTTTGTGGCGTGAATGTTAATTGACACCCATCAGCCTGCATCTGGGTCTTGCTACATCATGGCCTGCTATGTTTGCTGAGGAGTTGTGAATGGAACTGAATCAACAAACCTCTCCACAGTCTTGCTGTGAAAGGAGTGAAGAAATGACAAAGTCCTTGGTTATGGGAAGGGGAAAGAATCTTATTCTACCCCGAATTGAGTGAAGATCTGTTGAGAAGAAGGAAAAAATTCAATTCAGCTAAGAAAATCTTTTATGATAAAGGTTAGAAATTTGTCCTTTGGTACCCTGCAACTTTGAAGACAACAGAACAGATATTTTACTAATTTTGCTCAAGTGGAAGAATACACTCAGTCTTTCTGAAGCTCATCCTTTAGCAAATACAACAGACTTGTTGCAACTAACTATTCTCTTTCATTTTATTCCAATTTTATAATCAGGATTGAAGAAATATTCTTTCTTTTATGCACTTTTTTCCTTTGATTTCCGGGTTGCTATTTTTTATGGTTAACTAATTAATTGATTAATTTCTATTAACTAAGTGATTAAAGCTCATATATTAAATGTACCAGGGGAGTTTGGAGGAGTGGGAGATGTTGACTTCTGGAGGATTATGTGTGTATTTGTGACCTTGGTAAGATGGAGGAAGTTAGGGGCAACACATTGGGAGGGATTTTTCTTATATTGTTATAGGTATGAATTTTTGTCTCTTATTTTTTCAAATTGCCAGAGGAGGTGTGACCAGATACATAGATTTTTATTTGATTTGGTGGAGACTTGCAGGAGGAAGTGAGGGGGAGGGATTGACAATATTTGGCAGATGAGTAAGGTGATTAAGTTTGTAAATTTTAACATTAATGGGTTAAACAAAACAATAAGAGTGTTAACATATATTAATAAATAGGGAGTTGATGTAGCTTTTCTTCAAGAAACACATCTAACTGAAAAATAACATTTGAAATTAAAAAGGAATTGGGTGGGATATGTAATGTCATCTACATTGAATTCTGAAGCAGTGGTTCTCAACCTTTTTCTTTCCATTCACATACCACTTTAAGTATTCCCTATCGCTATAGGTGCTCTGTGATTAGTAAGGGATTACTTAAAGTGGTATGCGAATGGAAAGAAAAAGGTTGAGAACCACTGTTCTAAAGCAAGAGGGGTGGCAATTTTGATTAAGAAAATCTTCTGATGAAAGTTGAAAATATTGTTACAGATCCTGCAGGCAGATATGTAATACATCCTTCTCTGCAATCCAAAGATTTATTTTTTTCTTTTGTTTTATACCTATAGTTTTTATTTCAGTTTGTATATCATTTCTTTGAAGGGGTGGTTGGACGGGAGGGAGGAGATTTTTGGAGTAGGGTGAAAGCCATCATGTATGCAATCAATTTGTTTTTTTATATCTGATATTATAATAACTATAGTTACTGCATGTGTGGAATTTTAAATAAAATACTTTAAAAAACCAAACCACCCCACTTCTGACCTTTATGATAGAAGGAAGATCATTGATGCAGAGAAAGAACAGGTTGGGTTTTGTATGCCACCCTGAGGAATTGCAACAACCTTTTCAATACAAACTTTGAGTTAATTATGATTCCATCTATTGGAATGTTTTTCCCAGATGCCAATTTTATACAATGGCAGCTAGATGGCAGTGCAGCACAAAAGTGCTGGAGAAACTCAGCGGGCCACGCAGTATCTGTAGGAAGTAATAGGCAGTCGGTGATTTGGGACTGAGCAGGAATGCTGAAAATTAGGCAGACACCTAGATGGCAGTGTTGTAATGGAATTGAAATAGCTTGTTTAAAATCACTGAAACATACACCACGTAGTAAAACACAAAAGTCTGCAGACACCACGGTTGAAATTAAAACACAAAGCTGGAGAAACTCAGCAGGTCAAACAGTGTACTTTATCTTCTTCTTCTTTGGCTTGGCTTCGCGGACGAAGATTTATGGAGGGGGTAAAGAGTCCACGTCAGCTGCAGGCTCGTTTGTGGCTGACAAGTCCGATGCGGGACAGGCAGACACGATTGCAGCGGTTGCAAGGGAAAATTGGTGGGTTGGGGTTGGGTGTTGGGTTTTTCCTCCTTTGCCTTTTGTCAGTGAGGTGGGCTCTGCGGTCTTCTTCAAAGGAGGTTGCTGCCCGCCAAACTGTGAGGCGCCAAGATGCACGGTTTGAGGCGTTATCAGCCCACTGGCGGTGGTCAATGTGGCAGGCACCAAGAAATTTCTTTAGGCAGTCCTTGTACCTTTTCTTTGGTGCACCTCTGTCACGGTGGCTGGTGGAGAGCTCGCCATATAACACGATCTTGGAAGGCGATGATCCTCCATTCTGGAGACGTGACCCATCCAGCGCAGCTGGATCTTCAGCAGCGTGGACTCGATGCTGTCGACCTCTGCCATCTCGAGTACTTCGACGTTAGGGGTGTAAGCGCTCCAATGGATGTTGAGGATGGAGCGGAGACAACGCTGGTGGAAGCGTTCTAGGAGCCGTAGGTGGTGCCGGTAGAGGACCCATGATTCGGAGCCGAACAGGAGTGTGGGTATGACAACGGCTCTGTATACGCTTATCTTTGTGAGGTTTTTCAGTTGGTTGTTTTTCCAGATCCTTTTGTGTAGTCTTCCAAAGGCGCTATTTGCCTTGGCGAGTCTGTTGTCTATCTCATTGTCGATCCTTGCATCTGATGAAATGGTGCAGCCGAGATAGGTAAACTGGTTGACCGTTTTGAGTTTTGTGTGCCCGATGGAGATGTGGGGGGGCTGGTAGTCATGGTGGGGAGCTGGTTGATGGAGGACCTCAGTTTTCTTCAGGCTGACTTCCAGGCCAAACATTTTGGCAGTTTCCGCAAAGCAGGACGTCAAGCGCTGAAGAGCTGGCTCTGAATGGGCAACTAAAGCGGCATCATCTGCAAAGAGTAGTTCACGGACAAGTTTCTCTTGTGTCTTGGTGTGAGCTTGCAGGCGCCTCAGATTGAAGAGACTGCCATCCGTGCGGTACCGGATGTAAACAGCGTCTTCATTGTTGGGGTCTTTCATGGCTTGGTTCAGCATCATGCTGAAGAAGATTGAAAAGAGGGTTGGTGCGAGAACACAGCCTTGCTTCACGCCATTGTTAATGGAGAAGGGTTCAGAGAGCTCATTTCTGTATCTGACCCGACCTTGTTGCATATAGCATAGATAAAGGTACAGAACCAACATTTTGGGCTTGAGCCCTTCATCAAGATATGAGAAAAATGTAGGCAGGCACCCAAGATTCACTGCAAGATCTGCAGAGTTCCTCCAGCATTTTTGTGTTTTTACTACATCAAAGTTTCATGTTTTACATAGAGTAAATGCAAGCTGGTTTTTTCCAATGAGGCTGGGTGAGATAAGAATGAGAGGACAGGGGTTGTGGGTGAAAGGGGAAATATTTAATGGGAACATTAGGGGGAACTTAATGGTGAGATGTGATACTTCAGATGGCAGCAACAAGTGGTGAATGTGTGCTCAATTTTGACATGAAAAATTTGGATAGGTACGTGGATGGGAGGGGCATGGAGGCGATTGTCTTGATGTCAGTCAGTGGAACTTGGCAAAATAACTGTTTGACACAGACCAGTTGAGTCAAAGACATATTTCTGTGTGGTACTGTTCTATGGTTCTCAATAGACTCATGAATGCACAGGTAAAAGAAGGATATGCATGTCCATGCAACAATTCAATTTGGGCATCGTGTTCTGTACAGGCACATGGGCTGTTGGCAATTAATTTAATGACATTGGTTTTTATTTAATATTTTTACATTTTTAAAGCAAGCCTGCAATCAACAAAAACAAGAAAAAATTGAATACAGAATAAAAATAATGATTTATGATATATGATGGCTATAATCCCTCACCCTCCACCCTTCCATGAAAAGTTAATTAAGAAAATAAGTCCCAAAGAAAAGGAGTGAAGAGAATAAGAAAGAGAAAAAGGAAAGAGGGATTGTCGGGGACCTCGGGACGCTAGCATTGGTCTCATGGGTGAGATGGGGGACAATTAAAGATTTGCACCTACGTGTCGTAGATATGGCTGCCATATTTTTAAGAACATGCCATACTTATTTTTTTGGTTGTAGGTAATCTTCTCAAGGAGAACACAACTATGTATTTCCACATTCCAATGAATTATATTTAGATGGGAATCAGACTTCCAAGTAACTGCTATATATTTCCTGGCCACTGTCAATGTGATCTTTACATATATGATATTGGGACAACATTATTTTAGGCCTTACACCGGCAATATTCCCCAGTAAGAATAGTTCTGGGTTTTGTGGAAATTAAATTCCTGTAATTTGTTCTAAGAGTTTCCCTAGATCTACCCAAAAGGGTCTTACCTTGGAACATGCCCAAATTGAATGTAAAAAAATTCCTATCTCCTTACTGCATCTAAAACATTGATCCAAAATGTCTGATTTTGGGTTGTGAGTGCTTAGTTCAGCCTCGTCAAAGCCCTTGTGGTTCATGCACGAGGAGAGGACTGGCTCTCTAATGTTTCACTTGGAATAAAAGAAACAAAAATGCATTCTGTGGTGACCTGAAAGGAAGAGGTTATCATCTGGAGTACCCTGAGGGGAGCAAGTTTCATCAGCAAGATACTGAAATGGCTGATGGAAGTAAATCAGCTGTCCTGAAACAATAAATCTCTCTCTGAGAAAACCGACAAGAACCTTCCTGAGCGGTAACCATTTACCTTTCAAGCACCAAAGCCTGGTGAACTTTATAAATGTTAAATTCTGTGAACAGTATAAAAATTTCCTCCAACCAGCAAACTTGGAGGAATGAGAAGTGAGATTGGACTATGAATCAAAGAACTTTTCTGAACTTCCACACACATTACATACATTTGCACTTAGAATTAGAAGGAGGTTAAGTTAGGTTAGTTAAGTTAATAGTGATAAGTTAAAGTGTGATTTTGTTTTCATGTTTAAAGATAATTTAAAGCAACCTTTGTTTAAGTAATCATTTGTCTTGGTGAATATCTATTGCTGCTGGGTTTTGGGGTCCTCTGGGATTGTAACAGCTTCAAAGGGGGCTTCTTTCTCGCCAGATAGTAATTTTATATATAAAATTCTCTGCTATCTTTTCTCCCACTTTATGCAATTCTATTTTCACCCATGAAGGCTTGTCTCCTCCCTCGAATAGGGTGGTAAGAAATTTTGTTTGGAATGTCCAATGATCATTTTTAAAGTTTGCGAGTTGTAAACCTCCCAGATCATATTTCCATGTTAATTTTTGTATGGAGACTCTAGTCACCTTACATTTCCAAAGAAATTTTCTGACATGTTTATTTAGTTCCTCTGAGGCAATAGTATGGGCAGTGTCTGAAAGAAATATTGTACTCTTGGACCAACTAACATCATTGGCAAAACCATCCACCTGTTCAAATATTCAACCTTTTTAAGCAAATCTTTTTAATTCAACTTGTTTAATCCTGAAATATTTTATCCCATTTAGTGGCCATTTAAATTGTTTCTTTGACATTGCCTAATATCCCACCCGTAAGCAATATAATTTTGCTTTTATCCCCATTTATTTTCCCATACTCTTATAGTTTTGAGTACCATTTCTGTAATGAAGTTACTGGTTCTGTCAAATATATCAATACATCACCTGCAAATAAATTACTCTTACATTCCTCCTGGCTAACCCTGAATCCCTTAATGTCTGGATCTGCTGAATTGATTCGGCTAATGGTCTATAGCCAAGATTTTTTAAAAAGCCGGAGATAGTGGATATCCTGATCTACTAGATCTAGTTAATGGGAATGCTTGAGAAATTTGTTCATTAGTTACAAATTTAGTTTTAGGTTCATAATATAATGTCCTAATCCAATTTATAAAAAATTGTCCTCTAATCTAAATCTTTCTAGCAATTTAAATGAAAAATCCAATTCCAGTCTATCAAATGCTTTTTCTGAATCCAGGGCCACAGCTCTGCTCAAATCACTTCTCATTTTGGCCAAATTAATTATACTAAGCAGCCTGCTTACATTATCAGCAGATTTGCTATTTTGCACAAAGCCTGTTTAATTCAGAAAAACTTCACCAGTCTGTTTGCCAAGGTTTGGCAATAATTTTATAAACCAAATTCAGTAATGAGAAAGGCTTATAAGATGATGATTTCATTGGGTCCCTATCTTCTTTTTAGGTATCACTTTAATTATTGCCGTTGAAAATTATTCTGGGAGAGTATGTGTCTCAACTGCCTGATCTAACACCTCCATAGAGAGAAGTATCAAAAGATCCTTAAATTCTTCATAAAATTCAGGGGGGAACCCATCCTTCCCCAGAGACTTGTTGACCTGCAATGAACTCAATGCCTCCATCTGATTGAAGGGGCATTGAGTCATTCTTGTTTTTCTAAATCTAAATTTGTAAGTTCCAATTGTGAAAGGAACTCTTCAATTTTATTAGTATCTCCTTGAGATTCTGATTGATATAATTTAGAATAAAATTGTCTAAAAGCCTCATAAATTTCTTGTGATTTGTAAGAAGTTCTGTTTGTCTGGTGTAGAGACAGTGTGACAATAGTCATTAATTCCAGATACAGACTGGTTCAATACAACTTTTTACACCAGTTCTACCTCTCACCACAAAAGATTCACAAGGCAAAATCAGAGGTGCCAGAGACATGTTTCAGGTGAGGAGTGGAGCAGGGAATATTCATTCATGCAACCTTGTCCTGTGCAAAGGTAGCCCCATTTTGGCAGGATTTGGCCAACATACTAACCAGGATAACAAAATTAACCTTTCTGCTGGATCCAATGTTGTATCTGCTGGGAAACCTCAATGAAATGATACAAATTAACCAAATTCCAAATTCAAATCATATTTATTGCTTTGTCCAAAGCAAAAAAAAATACATTGATGACCTGGAAATCTGACTCTCCTCTTCTTATCAGTAGGTGGACTATTGAGATGCATAGCTGTATTCCCATGGAAAAATAAAATCACATATAATCTTAGAAACTAACATAACACCTTTGTTAAAATATGGCAGCAATATCTGATGTACACAGGAACACAGATGTAGCCACACATCGACAAAAATTACAAATAGATGGATTAACAAAAGAAATTACATAAGGGGATACCTCCATAGTCACTCATCAAAAGTGCTGACACCACACTGACCTTTCTTTTCTCTTTTTTAAGGTGATGAGAGAGGGAGGGGTAGAAACACAACATGTATATAGATAGATTGCTGGGGGATATCTGTATTTTGTAGCAGTCTATGATGTTATCTCCTTGTTTATTAATGGAAAACAAAAATAAAATATTTTTTAAAAAGTCCTGTTTGCATCTGTTTTGACCGCATTGATGGTTCTTGAGACCTGCTCTGCTTTTAACTGCCATGAAAGGACCTCATGAGTTCTTTCCCTTAGCTCATAGAACCTTTGTTTAGTTCTTAATATAGCTTTTATTGTCTTATATGTTTGTAATGTATTGCACTTGATCTTTTTTCATAATTACATTTTTATTCAGAACCCCTTTGCTGAAATTCCTTTTCCAAATAAAGTATCTCTTTTTCTAATTCTTCCACCTCCCTTGTGTATTCTTTCTTAATCGTTGAAGTATAATTTATTATTTATCATTTTAAATATGCTTTTAGAGCATCTCATATAATAAATTTATTGATAGTTGAATTTCAGTTGGTCTCACAGAACATCTCAATTTGTGTACTTATAAAGTCACAAAAGTTCAATCTTCTCAACAACAATGAATTAAAGTGCCATCTGTAAACCGTCTTTCGTTTGTCCAGCATTGAAATTGTTAATACCAGAGGTGAATGATCTGATAAAAATCTTGCTTTATATTCAGCCTCCATGATCCTACCCTGTAGTTGAACTGCTGCCAAAATCAAATCTGTCCTACACATGAAGGAGGTTAGTGCCCTAAAACAGGAGATGGCTTAATTGGAAAAGAATTACCAAAGAACGGGTACAGAAGAAAAATACAGGCATTTGGTGAGCAAAATACAATATGTTACCAACATATAAAACCGAAGAGTTGATTTTAAGATCCAGTATTATGAGCTGGGAGATAAGGCCACAAAGTCTTAGCATGGCAGGTGAGGGTGGAAGAGGCCTTGAGAACAATTAATGATATTCGGACAGGGGAAGGCAAGATCTCATAAAAACCAAAAGAAATAAATCATACATTTGGAAGGGTTTACAAGGAATTGTATAGATCAGAATTAAGGGATGATCCCAGCAAAATAGATGATTTCTTGCTTCCATTGGACTTACCAAATTTAGATCAGGAAGAGCAAGAGGGGCTGAATGCCCCTTTCTCTAAAGAGGAAATCACAGAGACCTTGGGCTCTTTACAAGCTGACAAATCACTAGGAGAGGATACTGAATTTTATAAAGAGTTTAAAGATCTGCTAATGCCCCTTTTTATGGTAGATCTGGTGGCAGACACGCATACCCTCCCACAGTCTTTCTCAACAGCAGTCATCATGGTGATACTTAAAAAAGGCAGGGATTCATTGAACCCTGCCTCATATAGACCCATCATTATTAAATGCATTTATAAAATCATTGCAAAAGCATTGGCTAACAGGTTGGCAAAATATCTGCCAGAAATCCAGAAAAATTAGGTTGGTCTTTTAAGGTTTTTGGTGGGGGTTCTGAACCCCACTTGTATTTGTATAATGTATAATTGGTATGGTTATGTGTTTGGGGAAAAGGGAGGGGGAGGGAACACAACACAGACTCTGTGCATTCCATGAATGTTGAAAAAGATTGTTGAAATTACTTTGAGTCTGTAAAAAGTCAAAATAAAATATTTTTAAAAACCAAATTATCCTAGAGTAGGAATCATGTCTATTAGAACATAAAGAATAGTCCCTCTCCCTTGGATTATATCTTCTCTAGGCATCCATTAAATTCAATTCTCTCATTAATACCAAGGTAACTTTTGCCACCTTTTTTTTCCTAACAACTGTCCTTGTTGATTTATCTTGAATTGGATCCAGACAAAAATTAAAATCCCCTCCCATTAATATGTTTTCATGTGCATATGGAAATTTGAAAAAAAAGTTTCATAAATATATTTCTTATCATCAGTGTTTGGAGCATACCAAATTATCAGAACCCAGGGTTCTGAATATATCTGACAGTGTACCATTATGAACCTAACTCTAAATTTGCTACTCCTCTTGCTTTTGAGTTCAAAGAAGAAGCAATGACCTGACCAACCCAATCTCTTTTTAATTTTTCAATTAAGTGGGTTTCTTGAAGGAAGGCCAGGTCAGCCCCCATTTTTCAAATATGTGTCACTATCATCTTTCTTTTCACCATTCCATTCAAACCATTAACATTAAAACATAAATTTCCTTGTGTTACTCATCCCTACAGAGGTTCATTAAATCAAGTCCCCTTCCGTCCCCTTGACCCATGCCTTCCTCCTCATAGATCAATCAATCTTTTCCTCCAGGGAAAAATGCACGGTCTCCAACAATCCCAATGGAAAAAAGAAAGGCGTAAAGTAGAAATAAAGGAAATAGAAAGAAAGAATCGCCCCTGTATAGTGTTGATAATAGATTTTACAACACTACCCCCCACCATTTTACTGGTTGTGGCAAAAGCCATACATGCACACATGATGTGAGTCAGGTCCCCCACTGTACCTAGTCCCCTGGAGGATTCCCAAAGAAATATATTTTTCTTTTATAAGCAAGATAAATACGTAAAAAAATTAAAATTTCTTAAAATGTATACATCATTTCAATCTTTAAGTTCTGGCAATTGATTCTCTGTTGCACATTGAAGATCCCCAAAAAAATCTGTTCACCACCCAGCATTATAATCTTCTGAGTTGCTGGATGGTGCAGCACAAAGTTATATCCTTTCTGCCAAAGGGATCTTTTTACTGGGTTGAATTCCCATCTGTTTCAACAATGCTGCACTTGTATCTGAACAATACTTTGCCTCCTTTGGCTTCCAAAGGACCTCCTCTTGGTTTTGCTCCCCTCGCCGCTGCGCTGAGTATTTTTTCTCCATCTTGATATCTTAATCATTTAATCAATACTGAACATGGCTTTTGATTCGATATAGGAAGGGGCATAAGGAACGTATGTGCCCTCTCAATCTCAATGCATGTTCCAACATTTTTCTCACCCAAAGCCTTAGGCAACATTTCCTGGAAGAAGAGTATAGGTTCTGCTCCTTCCACTCCTTCTTTAAGTCCAATAATTCTGATATTTCCTTCTGCTAAAGTTTTTCAATGTGTCAATTTTTCCCATATTTCATTCTCTATTTTATCCATTACATCTTCCATTTTCTCTTCCACGTCCTTTATTCTATCAGTCAGGCTTCCAATAGGTCCTTGCAATTGGGTAACAACTGATAAAATATTACTGTTTTTTATTTGTATGTTTTTCTTTCTCATCCAAAGCCTTCATGAAATCTTCAATGGTATATTTAATTCTCCTTTTTTTGCCCTTATCGGGTGCTGTAACAATTTGCTGTTCATCTTCCACCAAACTTCACTTTGTGCCATCATTATCAGATTTCTCTTCTTCCTCCTCCGGGTTGAATTGCTGCTTTCTTCCTTCAGTGACCCCAGCAGTGCTGGCAACCTCAACACCTTCAACCGATCCGTGCATGCATCTGCCTGTGCGCATGCGCTCAAGCTCGTCTTCAGCAACATTTGTTCGTTCCAGCAACAAAGACGCATTACCATTCACCTAGCGGGCAGACCACTTACATGGCGGAGGTGGAGTTGGGACAGGCCAAGCTTCAGCCCTAGACTTCCTCCTTCAAGCAATCTCTGCTCCCAACTAACATCTCCGACTCGTTGGACCACTGAGGTTATTGCTGCAGGTTTGTTTTTCTTTGGTGATATTCTGATAAAGTTTAATTTTATGTTTTCTTCAAAGTTGAATTGTTAAACGTTGTTTTTCTTTCTCTTCATTTATTCTCCAGGAGATGGGTCTCTGCTTCCCGTCTCTACCACATCACGTGACATCCCCATTAATGACATTGTTGAGTTCTGTATAGAGACAAGGGGTAGCACAAATATAATTGTTTATGTAATGGGAAAAGAGTTGGACTATTTTACTGGAATAGGTTTGGAACAGAGACCATTCTACAGACCTGACAAATAGGCAGGTACAGCTAGGGGCTATGCATGTAGGCTGACAACTTCCTGAATCTGAAGGAAGTGGTAAGAATTGAGAGAGGAATTGTTAAAGGTGAAAATGGGTTCTGCCAAGTGGAGGAGTATGCTTTTCCCCTTTACACTTACTTCCTCCTCCCCTCTCCTCAGAGCCAGATTTCGGCCAAAGCTAAACAAGCTACAGCTTAGGGCCTCACAATCCAGAGGGGCCTCAAAAGATTTCAGAACATTTGGGGGGGCTTTAAAAATTTTATGTGTACTTACAGTGTATAAATATATACACACACACACTATATGTTTCACCCATGCAAAAATTTTCTATTTAGAGCTTCGCATTTATATTGTTCCACTTTGTATTTTCCTAATTTTGTATTTAATTTCAGACCATATAATTAAAATGTATATATGTTTTCAAGTTTTTGGAGACCTTATGGTGTAATATTTTAACAAGGGGCCTCCAAGCTTTATATAACTTAGAGCACACATGTCAAACTCTGGCCCGCGGGCCAAATTTGGCCCGCGATATAATTATATTTGGCCCGCAAGATCATTTCAAAAATGTATTAGAGGTGGCTCACCCTGCAGCGAGAGCCGATGCTGTTTTTTGGTAATGTCACCCCCACCATCCTCCCCCTTCATTGCACATCCTTCCCCACCCCCTAACTATCCCCTCCCCCCTAAAACCACCCCCCTTAAAAGATGGCCAGAATATTCTCAAAAAGGAATCCAGAATGGTAAAGTTCCACAAACCTTCTGCTGGGAATCCTAACAACACCCGGGCATCAGATCCACGGGACGCGGAGGGAGCAAGAGTGTTGCAGGTTGACCGTGCAAACTTTGAGAACGGGGAAAACAAAATTGTAACACAAGAAGTCTGTCGATGTCATCAGCCGGCAACCCAGTTGGAAGGCTCCCCGCACAACCAGTCACTTCTCCCACCTGTCGAGCGGTGCGGCGGATTGGCGAGCGCCTGTGATTTCCTGTCGGCGCGACGGACATGGCAGGCTGCGCACGGCCCCCGCTGTTCCGCAAAGGCTGATCGGCAGCGTGCTGGGCCTGAGTGGGTGGGTAAGCAGGGGTGGGCAGAGGGTGTAGGTGAGGAGTAATGGGCAGGGGAAGTTATGGTGGTGCGAGGGGCAGTTAGAGGGAGGGATGAGTAGAAGGAGGGGTGGATAGGGAAGAGGTAAAAGGGGAGGGGCAGGGCGAGTAGGGGAGGGGTGATTAGAGGGTGAGAGACGGGTAGAGGGAGGAACAGGTTGAGGGGAGAGGCAGTAGAGGGACTTGTATAGGATGGGGTGGGTAGAGGCAGAGCGAGTGGAGCGAGGGGTGAGTAGAGGTTGGGTAAAGGACTGGTCAGGTAGAGGGATGGTGGGTCGAGGGTGAATAGAGGCCTAGAGCCTGAGGAGTGAGCAGGAAATGCTGAGTCCTGATGCAGGCCAAAATGGACACAGCCTGTGAATGCTGACTACATCTCCACAGGGACCAAATAGGTTTCCCTCAGGTCAAGCAAAGGGTGAACTTGAGCTACCTACTCCTGACCTGTAACATTATCCTCCTAAAGTTATATGCTAAAGTTTAACATTACATATGTTGAAAGAAGAAAAAACATGCAGATGTTGTTGAAAATTTTCAATAAATATTTAGTTCGGCCCTCGACTTAGTTCAAGTTTTTAATTTTGGCCCTCCGTGAATTTGAGTTTGACACCCCTGACTTTAGGGCCTCACCAAGTCTAAATCTGGCACTGCCTCGCCTCCTCCCCGCTCCCTACCTGTTTTTTCTTATTCTCGACAAACAGCTCAAGCCCAAAGTGTTGGGAACCTTTTACTTCTTGTGGACGCTGCATGATATGCTGAGTTTCTCCAGCACATTTGTGTATTGCGCTTGACCCGGGCATCTGCAGAATTTTTAAAACTACAACAGCATTCATTAAATTAAATTTAAAAAGACGATAAATACAAAAAATAAATAATAAATATTCAGTTGCCATCATGCAAAAAAGATAAACAAAGTGACATTACAATATGCGACAGTCAGCTCTTTTTGTGATGTCAGAGTTATTTATGGTTTGTGCATTAGGAGGAGGTTCAAAAAGCCTGATATCCATTTGAAAGAAACTATTCTTGAACCAAGAGGTGCTGGTTTTCAGGTTTCTAGATAATGGTGAGAAGAGGTTGTAGCCAAGTTAATGGGGATCCTCTATGATGATGCCTTCTTGAGTTAGCACCTCACACAGATATCTTCTAATTATTAAATTATTTTATAAATCTCTAAGTTCCTCAGTCAGCCACCCGTGCTCCAGGGAGAAAAGTCCCAGTTTAACCAGCCTCTCCTTATAGTTCAAGCATACCAGTCTCAGTGAATTGTTTCTGCACCCTTTCCAATAGCTGGGTGATCAAATCTGCACAATACTCCAACATCCTGAACAATTGTACCATGACATTTCTGCTCTTGAACTGTGCCCAGTTCCTGGACTGATGAAGGCAAGCGTACCAATGGTTTCTTCACCAACCTGCATTGCCAACTTTATTGGAATATGTTCTCTAACACTTCCCCCCGAGCCCTACTATTCAGTATTTAAACCCTACCGAAGAGCAACACCTTAGCCCACTTTTCCAGTTAATCTACATCTGTTGAAATCTTACTTTACCACCAATTTTTATGTTATCCACTAACTTACTGACCATGCTAACTGCATTGTCATCTGAGTCGTTTAGATGACAAATAATGACAAATCACTGCTTGCAGGCCTCCAATCTGAGTAACAGCCCTCCAGTAACACCCTCTGCCTTCTACCATCAAGCTAATTCAGTAATTGGCCAGTTCCCCTTGGATCTCAAGTGATCTGACATTCTATGCCTGCCTACCATGTATGACTTTGTCAAAGATCACGCTGAAGTCTATATAGACAACATCTACCTCCCTGTCCTCATCAATCTTCTTGGCCACCTTCTAAAACCTCAGTCAGGTTTGTGGGATACCATTTGCCATGTACAAAGCCATTCTAACTATTCCTATTAGCCCTTGCCTTTCCAAATGCAAGCAGATTCTCCCCACCCCACCAGTAGCTTACACACAACTGATGGTAACCTCTCCAGCCTTTCATTTCCTGGCTTGTCCTTGCAGCCTTTTTTAAATAGTTGAATTTCAAGTTTATTTGTCATCTAGTTGTTTCAGTGCAACCCAACAAAATAGTGTACTCCGGTCCATGGTGCAAAACAAGGCAAACATATATGCAGACATAATATACATACAGATCAAGGATACAGAAATGCAAGACCTATTTTAATAAATATTATTAATAAATAGTCAAGCCATGGGGAGTTGTTTTAGCAGTTCAACGGTCATTCATCAATCTCACTGCTCGTGGGAAGAAGCTGTTCCACATCATGGAGGCTCTGGCTCTAATACTTCTGTCTCCCATTCCTGACAGGAATAGCTGAAAGATGCTCTGTGTGAGGTTGTAAGGGTCAAGATAGATTTTGCGAGACCACTTTAACAAAGATCCTGGTAAATCACATCGGTGGCAGTAGTGGGGGAAATTCCTCTCTGGAAATAAAAGCATAACATGAGCCACCCTCCAGTTTTTTGGCACATCCCTTGTGCTTAATGGTGATCCAAATAATGAGGACTCCTTCAATTTCTTCCCCGGCTTCTCATAACTTCATTTGATATGCTTGATCAGACCCTGGCATTATATCTAACTTAACACAACTCATCCAGTGTTGTGCTATTGCATTCTGTGCTGCTGGGCGTTACTTTGTACTGTGTGACAGCACCTATGCCCTACTGTAGTTGTCATGCATCTATGATGTTGGGACTCGAGCGCTTTTGGCTTCTCTAATGGCTTTTCGGAGCTCATACCTGGATTTCTTGTAGGGAGTGATATAGTGATATGTCATTCAACATTAGTTGCTAGATAAGAAAGGGAGATGAGGAATAAATGAGTATTTTTTGAGATGACAGTAGATGGTATTGTACTGCTGGATTTGTCAATTTGCTGATGTTATGAAATTGGGTGAGTTGTTAGTTGTATGACAAATATCCTTTGAGATGATTTGGATAAGTTGAATCTGTGGGTAAATATGTAACAAGTGCGGTGCAAGGTAGAGGTGAGAAGTTATCAGTTGGAAAAAGGTCAGAGTCTGAATTAAATGGTGATTAATTGGGATTATTGCTGAACTGAGGGACCTGGATGTCCGTGTATACCCGCTCACTGAAAACATGCAGAAGCAGCAAGCACTAAGACAAATGGCATATTGACCTTCATTGCAAGGAGTACAAGAGCAAAGATGTATGACTAATCTAATAAAGTGTAAAAAAAAAACTGCTGGAGCAACTCAGTGAATTAGGGCAGTATCATTGGAGAGAAATGGAAAGTTGATATTTCAGGTCAAACCCTGCTTCATTTAGGGAGTCAGACAGGAGGTCCTGTGGCTGCAAGTAAGACATCAGAATGATGACTTGCCTCTAAATGCTAGGGTCAAGAATATCTCTGAGTAGTTTCAGAACATACTCAAGGGGTCGGGGGATGTGCAGCTTTGCTAGCAGATGTACTCACCGACATCTTCAACATTTCCCAAAGCCGGCACCATTATCACCATGCCAAAGAAGTCCTTTAAGGACTTTTCCTGCCTCAATAACGTCTGCCCTATCACACTCACATCCATTGTCGTGAAATGCTTCAAGAGGCTCATAGTTTGCATAAAGATCTAACTGCTCTACAGACGATGCCATCGCCACCACCCTCCATCTAGCCCTCACCCTCAGCATTCAACACAATCATACCTCAGTACCTGATAAGGTTGAGCTGCTGAGTCTAAACACCTCCCTCTACAGTTGGATTCATGACTTCCTGTCGGAGAGCAGCACCTCCAAGACCATCGCACTGAGCACGGGCCCCCACCCCCCCCCACAAGGCTGCATACTTCGTCCTCTGCAGTTCCTTCTGCTGACCCACGACTGTGAAGCTAAACACAGCTCAAACCACATCATCAAGTTCGTTGACAACACAACCATGATGGGCCTGATTAGTAAGAACGACGATTCAGCGTACAGTGATGAGCTGCAGTCACTAACAGACGGTTGCAGAGCCAACAACCTGAATCTGAACATTAAAAAAACAGAGATGGTTGTCGACTTTAGGTTGGCCCGAGGGGAACCATGCTCCACTGACCATTGATGGCTCCTTCGTTGAGGTCATCAAGAGTATCAAGTTCCTTGGAATGCACTTCATGGAGAATCTCACCTGGTCCCTTAACACCAACTGCATAGCCAAGAAAGCCTAGCAGTGCCTCTACTTCCTGCGAAGACTGAGGAAAGATCATCTTCCACCCTCCATCCTCAATGCATTCTACAGAGGATAAATTGTGAGTGTTCTGTGCAACTGCATCATTGCTTGGATTGGAAGTTGTACCATCTCAGAATGCAAGACCCTGCAGAGGATAGTGAAGTCAGTGGTAAAGTCTTCTACCTCCATTTCTGCTGCTATTGCCCGTTCTTCCATCTTGTCCATTTTTTTCCCCATTTCTGTTAAGGTCATATCCATTTTATTTATTTTCTTTTCTGTGTTGTTTATTCTTCTTCTTAAATCATTGAATTCCTGTGTTTGCCATTCTTTAAATGACTCCATGTATCCTCTAACAAGAGCAAGTATATCCTTTACCTTGCCTTTCCCTTCATCTATTTCACTGTATTCTTCCTCTGGGTTGGCCATCTGTTGTTTCTTTGTTGCCCTTTCCTTCTCTTCTTTCTTGTTTCTATTGTCTTCTGTGGTCTCTTCTTGCTGCAGGTGTTCTGCAGCTGTCGTTGCCGGCTGTGGAGATCGACTCCCCAGCTGGTCCCCCCTCCCGTCGGTGTGTTTTTCTTCATGCGCATCGCGCATCGCGCATGCGCGATTCCTCGCGCATGCGCGGTTGCGCACTTTTACTCGGCTCTGTGAGCCATTGTTGTAGTTCTTTTTCTACCGACCTGAGGTAGTGAGGTCTTCTCTCCACAGCGGGCCTCTTCGGACAGGTAAGGCCTTCACCTTTTTCCTCCGTTGTCTTCTCTTCCTCTCTTCTTTCCGTTGATTTTGATTTTTCTCCTTTTGTCTCCATCTTCTTTCCACCTTTATACTCACTTTTCTTTAACTTGTATTTCTGTGCCTTTGTATTTTCTCTTGTTTTTCCCGACTTTTCTGGAGAGGGCTGGAGTTCACCGTCCGGCCACTACTCCATCACGTGACTCCTCCCCAGGCAAGGCGTGTTTGACGGCAGAGCAGACTCTGTGGGTAAAATGGTCTGCTTCTGCTCTGATATGTAATATCAGAACAGAGTGGAATTTGAAAGGTCTTTATTTATATCCTGGATTTCAGCATTGAAAAAACGTGCAAGGTTCGGAGAACCATTCACCCCAAATATAACTGTTTTCCAGATCTGAGGGAACCCACTGAAATTTAATTGATTGTTTCATGTGTTGAGTTGAGGCCTCCCAGGAAAGAGTCACGGAGAATGACCAAATCAACATGGTGTCAACATCACCATCTTAACCCCCATTGAAAAGACTCAGTCTTTATTGATTTCATTTTTGCCCATGTCCATCCAGAACATACCCAATGAATGGTTTTGTTGATTGTTGTGGAAGAGAACGACACTCTGCACCACACATGCAAACCCCAGGCCCTGGACTCGTGATCTGTCCGGTTTGCTGCAATGTTGCATTGAACATTGATTGGAAGAAACAGACAGGCTTGTCCCCACACCAAAAACAAGTCCACAATGTACATTTTTACCCCAGGGAGAACGTCTCCTTGTCCACCCTGACAATGCCTTGGTGTTGAAAATTCCATCAAGTCTTTAATTGGCCTCTAACGCTCCAGGGAAATGACCCAAGTTGGTCATAATTCCCCCTGGAGCTCATACTCTCACAATACATACCACCTTGTCAACTTCTGTTATTCTATGACCATCTACACTGTCCACAGTTCCACCAATTTGGATGTCCTCCTCAAACGTGTCCCATCAGCAATCTCTGTACACCATGGGTCACATCCACCAGCCAAGAATATCATGCTCTCTGTGTTCAATCTGAACAGAAATCATAACCTCACATGGGATCCCATGGATCTGGACCTTCTGCCTCAGCTGACAATGTTGGCTTGTTGTCCTGGTTTGCTGCAGAGGGAGTCATGTGGAGCAAGTTAATAAATTGGTGTGACAATTGTTCCTTGATATTGGCCAGGGAGTCCAATCTTCAGTTGGTGTCCGTGGTGAGCTTGGCCACACATGGAGCACAACCTTGACTCTGGCAGTTTCCCTCAGATGAACCTGTTTGCAAATAAATAGAGATGAAAGTGTAGGAGCTCCTCGTGGGTGTGCATGGTTTTGCATGGAAGTTGAGGCAGTGAGTCCCAGTTCATGAAGTGTGCTGCTGTCAGAGATGATGATGTTGTTGTTGTTGTTTCAGTTGGGTTGTTCTCTGTTGCTCCACATTGATGTCCTTTCCATCGCGGAATCTTTCAAAGTCACTGTCACTAAAGGACAATGACTCTCAAAATGCTCGTAAATTTGTGCTGGAAGAAAAGTCTTCATTTCCCGATGACCTTTTTAAAAAAGGTGACTGAAAAGGTGCGTGCCTCAACATCCAATCCAGGACAAAAGAGTCATCATGGCTCGTCAAGTTGCTCAAAGGAAGTATCATGTGGGCCTGGATCATTTTTTCTCTTGAAGCAATGTCCAAACACTGTTTCTCTCTCTCTCTCTCTCTCTCTACCTCAATGTTAAAATGCCCCATGTTGACCAAAACATTGCCCTTCTGACATGCTAACTCCCAACAGTGTGTCCTTTACAATTGACATTTCCTGTCTCAACCCACAATGATTGCACGTCTTCTGATCCCGAGTCCCCTCTTCCTCAGAATTTCAATGTTATTTTTGCAAACAACGCCACACCAGCCTATCCTTTTGATCACGTGCATCCTTGGACATTCAGCTCCCAATGTCGCCCATCATTTAGCCGTGACGCTGGCCACCATATCATCCATCCCCTTCCGTGTATTTGGGGGTAGAAGGGTCTGTTCCTGTGCTGGACCGCACTGATAAGTCTTGTTCCAAGAGAAGGTTTGCGGCTTCATGGTAAAAGTGTCATTGGTGCTGATGAGCGAGTCATGTCTCGGTTTCAACAGGGGAGGTGTGTGGTTTTGAAGGGAATGATCAGTCCCAGCTGCAGTTGAAAATGTCTAGTTCCCTCCACATGTGGAACTATTGTTTGAGGGATGGAGATTGCCAAATTGTGGGACCGATCAACCTTCATCAGACGGAGAATCGTCATTCTGAGGCTTTATTCACCTTAAAGTGTCAGAACAGCTTGCATTTTGCTGACCCAGTTCCAAGGTGCAGACTGAGGGAGGGGTCTGGGGGTAACAGCCTTCATGGAGACATCTGGGAGAGAGGAGTCACAGGTTCAGGGGGGTGGGCCAGCCTATACACCATCTCCAGATGTCAACACACATAGAGGGAGCAGCACAGAAATTCCTTCAGATTTGTCCCAGACTCCAATTTCTGTGAGTACCTGTAGTGACAGGGAGGGAGACCACTTGGATTTGGGCTTGTCGTCTAAAGTTCCAGCTGCTTACGGTTAATGTGTTTGGATCAATTCACTGGGAGTTCAGTGGTAACTGTGCTTCATGGCTCTGCGTGGTGTGTTTTCACCTGTTGACTGCATGTACATGGACATGTATTGTTGCTGCCCTTGGCAATGCTGTTGTCTTTATCGAATAGTGTTTGTGATTGACAGTGACTTTTCTTTCTGGGAAGCTGTCGTTTGATTTGTAATGCAAGGTAAATTGGGATGTTCTCCTCAAACGTGCAAAGGAGAAGGATGTCAGTGAATGAAAATGCTCAAGTTACCAAGGTGGTAGTGGGTCGGGCCAGTGAATTTTCAGTATTTTAAAAAAACTTTTTCCTTCCCCAGATGTGAGATTTGTGTTGAGGGACAACACAACAACGGGGGCGGGATGGTGGGGGGGTGGTATTGGTTGGTCTCTTTCTGTTCCAGAGACGGGTAGGTGATTTGGAGCGAGAGAGGACAGAATTTGAGCAGATGAATGCTGAACGTGTCAGTTTGTGGTCGAGGCTCAAGGATTGGAGCAAGTGATTTTACTGAACAGTGAAGAAGCCTCGATTGGCCAAGTTATCAGGTTGCAAACTGCGCCTGCATGGTGTTTCACGACAAGTGCACGACCAAGTCAAACAAACAGGTAACAAGCTGCACCTGCAAGGTGTTTCACAACGAGTGCACGACCAAGTCAAACAAACCAGTAACAAACTGCGCCTGCAAGGTGTCTCCAAAGAAGTGCTCGACTGAGTCAAACCAACTGCTCACAAACTCTCTTAAATGGGCAAAAATACCTGTTTGTAAACTAGGCAGAAAACAAATCAAAGGCTGTGCTCAGTTAAATGTGCAATCTTGGAAAACAGCACAATTTTTGGGTTATGATCCAATATCCCAGCAAAAGAACAAATTTCTTATCCTGAGGGACCTCTGAACTTGGACCTGAAAATCCCTCTGTTCCTCTGTACTGCTATGAATCTTGCCATTAATCATGTACCCCACCTTCAAGTTTGACCTTCCAAATCTCACACTTCTCCAAATTGAATTCCATCTGCCACTGCTCCACCAACTCTGCATCCTGTCCGTATTCTGTGTAACACACACCAACCTTCTGCACTATCCATAACTCTTCCACCCTTCATGTCACCTGCAAAGCTACTGACCCAACCCTCTGTCGGAGTCGATTATAAAAATCTCATGGACCAGGGATCTCAGAACAGATCCCTCTGGAATACCAGTAGTCACCAACCTCCAGGCAGAATACATTCCATCGACGACCACCTACTATGGTCAAGCCATTTCTGAATGAATGCACAGAGCAAAGTTGACAGGGACCCATGCCTCTTGACTTTCTGATGACCCTACCATGGGGAACTTTGTCAAACACCTTACTAAAATCCATATGACTGGATCCACTTCCCAACCTTCATCTTCTTTTGGCATCTGCTTGAAATACTCAGGCTCGAGAGGCCCAACCTGCTTCCCATCAAGCCACACTGACTATTCTGAATAAGTCTGTGCTTCTCCAAATGATTGTAAATGTTGTCCCTAAGAATCATCCACAATAGCTTTCCTACCACGGACATGAGACACACTGGCCTATAAACAACAGTTTCACTCCTGTGTCCAGGGAGGATGCAATGAATGTTGTCAATTCCCCCTTGCTTCCCGTCGTAATCTGGAGTATATCCCTTATGGTCTTGGGGACTTGTCTGTCTGAAGTTTGGCACCTCCCTTTCTATTTCTGACCTCGCCCACACTGATGCAGTGAACAATACCTCCGCAATATCTTCCATTTCTCCAGCTGTGCTATGCTTCCTGATTAGCAATGCGACACTATCCATGTCTTTTACCCACCCTTCCTATCTCTTTTGAAACATCAAAACCCTGGAACCTCGAGCAGCCAATTCTTACCGCCAAAGTTTAAAGATCAAATTTATGATCAGAGTACGTCAAATGTTATGAGCCCGGAGGACCCCAAAACCCAGCAGCAATAGATATTCACCAAGACAAATGGTTACTTCAACAAAAGTTGCTTTTAATTATCTTTAAACATGAAAACAGAATCACACTTTAACTTATCACTATTGACTTAATTAACCTAACTTAACCCTCCCCCCCCCTTCTAATTCTATGTTCATATGTATGTAATGTTCAGAAAAGTTTTTTTTATCGGAACAAGAACAACCTGATGAACCAACATTCTCCAGACCTCAGTGCAATTAACGCAGACACAACACACATACACATGCAGGGCACATAAGTACAAGCAAATAGGTCTTGTTTCCTGAATATGAGAGTCTCGGAGGGTCAGTGTGAGCAGTTCCTTTGGTCATTCAGTGTCTTCACTGCCTGTGGGAAGAAGCTGTTCTTCAGCCTGGTGGTGCTGGATCTGATCCTCCTGGAGCTCTTTCTGGGGTGATCTGATCAATAATAGTCTTATTGAAAAGTGAAGCAGGCTTAAGGGCCGATCTGGCCTTCTGATGTTTCTTATCTGATTATGTTTTTAAACTGCCTCATTATGATTGGATTATGGATTTGCTTTCTCTGTTTTAGATTTTACTTGTCTCTAATGGTGGGAAGTTCATGAGAAAAACACTGATGGATGAGGCATACATCTAGCTTGATCAAGTGGATCTGAGGAAGAGAGTGGTTAACTGGCACAAGTTGCTGATCAGCTCAACAGAAAGTCAACGAGGAGCTCCATCTGGGTTTAATGTGCAAATCTGACCTGGTCACATGGAAACCTGAAATCTAGCACTTTCATGCTGTCTTGTACAGTTTGTAACTTCCAAAAGAGCAAGAGAATGTGTTCCAGTCGAGTTACACTGTGGCTATCATGGCTCCTGGAAGTCCAGTTCAGTCAGGTCTTGGACAGTTAAAGGGACAGCATGAGCAAGTAAGAAACCAAATTATGAATGACACATCATGGTTAAACTATAAAAATAAAAGGAAGATAAAATGATGAAAGTACAAACGTACAACTATGGGCAGATCCTGATTCTTGGATCGAATCCATTTCAGGAAAAGGAAATTAATCTTGAGTTTGATCATTAATATGTTGGCACAGAAAATTTAAATGACCAAGTCACCCATTCAACTGTGTGAACATTTCCTTTCACCTATGAAAATATCCGTGTTGTCCCGATATCTCATCACAAATACACACAAATTAGCAGAATTTTGGACAGTGTGAAAATATTTATATCGTTCCAAAAATGACCTCTGAAATTAAAGTATTGAGGTATTACTTTTCAACAATGTGGTTGTTGATGGAGCAAGGTCATGGCTGGATGTTTCCGAGCTTATTCATGAGGCGTGTTGACATTTCAAAGCCTCTTTGTTGGGGTTGAATGCTGTCTTGAAATGCTGAATGCTGGTCTTTGAGTGGATGGTTGCAATTCTCTGACATACTCAGGTGAACGACTGTAGATGTGAATCACAAGCAAAAACTAAATTGGAACGGGATTATTGTCAGGACGAAAATTAAATGTGTTTGTCTTAAATTGTCAGCATAATTTCTGATGGGAACTTGGAGTAATAACATAACATAACATAACAATTACAGCACGGAAACAGGCCATTAGGCCCTTCTAGTCCGCACCGAACCAAACACCCCTTTCTAGTCCCACCTCCCTGCACAATGCCCATAACCCTCCATCTTCTTCTCAACCATATACCTGTCCAACCTTTTCTTAAATAATACAATTGACTCCGCCGCCACTATTTCTCCCGGAAGCTCATTCCACACGGCTACCACTCTCTGAGTCAAGAAGTTCCCCCTCATGTTACCTCTAAACCTCTGCCCCTTAATTCTTAACTCATGTCCTCTTGTTTTAATCTTTTCTCCTCTTAATGGAAATAGTCTATCCACATCCACTCTGTCTATCCCTTTCATAATCGTAAATACTTCTATCAAATCCCCTCTCAACCTTCTACGCTCCAAAGAATAAAGACCTAATCTGTCCAATCTCTCCCTATACTCTAGATGCTTAAACCCAGGTAACATTCTAGTAAACCTTCTCTGCACTCTCTCCACTCTGTTTATATCCTTCCTATAATTAGGCGACCAGAACTGCACACAGAACTCCAAATGAGGCCGCACCAACGTCTTATACAATCTCAACATCACCTCCCAACTCCTATATTCCATGCAATGATTGATAAAGGCCAGCATACTAAAAGCCTTCTTCACCACCCTATTCACGTGAGTTTCTACCTTCAGGGAACGATGTACCGTCACTCCTAAATCTTTCTGCTCTTCTGTATTCCTCAATGCTCTCCCATTTACCACATATGTCCTATTCTGATTCTTCTTACCAAAATGAAGCATCTCACACTTATCAGCATTAAATTCCATCTGCCATTTTTCAGCCCACTTTTCTAAGCAGCCCAAATCCCTCTGCAATCCTTGAAAACCTTCTTCATTATCCACTATTCCACCTATCTTAGTATCGTCTGCATATTTACTAATCCAATTCACCACCCCATCATCTAGATCATTAATGTATATAACGAACAACAATGGGCCCAATACAGATCCTTGAGGCACACCACTGGTCACCGGCCTCCAACCTGACAGACAATTATCCACTACCACTCTCTGGCCTCTCCCTTTCAGCCAATGTTCAATCCATTTGACTATCTTAAAATTTATACCTAAAGACTGCACCTTCCTAACTAACCTTCCATGTGGTACCTTATCGAAGGCCTTACTGAAGTCCATATAGACAACATCCACTGCGCTACCCTCATCCACATTCCTAGTCACCTCTTCAAAAAATTCAATCAGATTGGTCAAAACATAACATAACAATTACAGCACGGAAACAGGCCATTAGGCCCTTCTAGTCCGCACCGAACCACAACTCATTCTTAAATTTGTTAGTTTCTGGGTAGTTCATGCAATTCTCCCAACTCTTTTCATAAACAATTTCATGCTCCAGGTGCAAACATTGTTAAACCTGCAAAGCATGAAGTTTGAACCGAGTGATAAAGTTCCTGGCATAATATTTCAGAGACATTCATATAGAGCATACGTCTGCTTTGATAACACTAGATCTCACCAGGAAGATGCGGAAAGAGCTCTCGTCCTAATTATTTTGCAGCACAGTTGTCACTTTGTTCTGCATGAGGGACTCCTCACTTTGCATTTCTAACTTGTTATTGGTTCCTTATTTATTGTTGACATGGGCACAATTCACTTAGGTGTGCGGGTATTAAAGTGTTTAATGTTGAGATGAATTCCGTAACAGCTTAATTTCAGATATATATTTTCAATACATTGGGTATGAAGGGCTGGGAAGGAAAGAGCCACACTTGAAGGTCATTTGTGTAGCTCTGAGTTTAAAATAGGCTTCCAAAGTGTGTATGGTCTTTATCTATAGATATCGATATAAATCCTATTAAAATAAGATTTATTCAGTGTGACCTAAGGTAATCTCTGCAAACTGGACTCTACAAATTTGGATGCAATTGTTAAACTAATAAATGAAGGGAAATTGCAACTGAACATGGAAAAGCACATTGTGATTGTTTTCTTATGTTACACTCAAATGGAGGGACATGCACCATTTACATTAATAAAGGCTGTGCTCACATTCCACATGATGCTCACTGTAATGGAAGAGTGGCTCATAGTTTAAGCAGACACTAGGGAATATTTTGTAGCACAGAATTCCCTTTGTAAGTGAGCATTCCTTTTGCTTGCTTCCACAGCCTTTATGTCAAAGTAAAATTACAACCGCATCAATAAAATCTGGATAACATTTTCTCCACTTGTCATTGCCTGGCTTCAACTCACTTCAGCAGCTTTGTTACATGTGTGAGAGTCTATTAAAATGGCATCGTGTCACTGTAACAACTTTTATTAATGGTTCTTTTTAAACCTGATACCATAATATAGAGCCCAGGATTTGTTTCACTTGCTAAAGCTTTTCAATCCTTTTTGGAAACAAGAAAAAAAAGAAAATAATTTAAACATATAACAACAGTAATTCCGTGGCATGTCTCAATGCTTAAATGTTTAATCACAGTCATGGAAAACATTGTGAATGGCAACTATCTTTATTTCTAAGTGTAAAGAATATCAAATTAACTTGGATCATGAGATTTGATTTCCTAAATCATCTTTAATGATGGAAATTTAAGATTAACAGTATAGTTACATTCCAGTTTTCACGCAAGTTAGAGGAAGAGAGAGATTAATTTAAATTTAACCTTGTTCAACTTATCTTAAAGCTGCTGGTCTGACATAAAACTGGAATTTGAGTTCACAATCCTCCTGGCTTTTACATTAATGACAAAAGTCTATCTTGAAATAATTGTGAGTGATGTTGGTAAGAAAAATGTGGAGACTGTAATGAAATACCTTGAAATGCAACCTATGTAGAGCAGCACAAAAGGCTCCGTTTCTTTCATCCCATTCAGTTGTATTAAGACTGTTTGATGTCTGTTTTGGTGAACACTGTATCCTTTAAACTGTTCCTGATGGGGGAGTGTCTTAGCTGTCTTGAGTATGAATAAATGATTTGTCTGGTGCAGATCAAGTGATTCCTTTGGACCATGTAAATATAACTTTTTTACAGCAAATTTTGGAAAAAAAAACTTTATTTGATCTGACATTCAGCATGTGAATGTGAAATGTTTGTGGTTTAGAAAAAAAAAACCAAACCAAAACATTGAAACAATCTCCATAAAACTGTTCTGTAGAACTGTTCCAGGTGGACAGTGAAGTGCTGAGGTCCTCAGTGATGGCTGAATTCCATTTGTGCTGTCAATCTTTCAGTACTTGGACACCAAACCCATTGAGCCTTTTGGAAAATTAAATCCTAAATTTCTGTTATGCCGATAGATGTTGCCTGGATTCTCTACAAAGCGAATCAATATGAAGGATGTAAAAATAAAGAAAATGATGCCGCCTCATACTGGATAAATAATGCTTGTAAATTTGTCTGGAATGACATTCTCTGTAAAGATCACAGTATGCTGACTGTGTGATTGTACACGGAGTGTTTCCGGGACACTGGATGCAAACTGGGTAAAAAAGGCTGTTACGCTTTCCCCACTCATAAATATCGGAGATAAACAAGTGTCAGATCCTTCGGTTACTTGGAATTTTTTTCATAGAATAGTCTTTTTAAAATTATTTTTATAAAATGTGCAACAGGTTTGTGTGGGAGAAGACCAATTCAGACTGCAAAATTAATACTAAATTCCAACTGTAAATGCAAACGCAGTATCTAAAGGGTAAGTGTTGCTGAGGGGAAAACCACAGGGGACCCTGTACTGCCTGCCTGTTCCCTATCCCTCTCATGACTCACTCAGCTACTTTTCTCCTAGGTGTGATCGTGTCCCTGTAACTTTCTTTCACACCTCAGCCTCCCAAATAACCTGGAGTTCATCCAACTCCAGCTCCAATTCCCTAATATGGTCTGTAAGTAGCTGCAGTTGGATGTACCTCTTGCAGATGGAGTCATCATGGATAATATTGGCTTCCCTGACCATCTACATTTTGCAAGAGGAACATGTCCCTACCCTGGCTGCCATTCCCACTCTCTCTTAAAGAGTTAGAAAAACATATTACCTTGACTCAATTCTTATACCTCCACTTCAGTCACTGCTCACCACCACCTCCGGTGCCACAGCCCAAATCCCCAGTCCTATACTGATCTCGTCACACACTGGTCGCTCCACTTTAACCTTGCCTTTCTTTTATCTTGTCTCAACTCCAAAGTCTCTGAAAAAATCTCAAATTCCCACTCCTAAACGGGGCCACTCACACAATGACTGCTCCAATTATGCCCGCCTCAGTAATTTGATCCTGCTAATGAATTATGATTTGATCCACTAAAGCGCCGAGCCCCATGTGGAATTCTTTCTTTGTCAATCCGTTGGTTAATTGGCCAGCATAAGCTCGTGGGCCGGAAGGACCTGTTACTGTGCTGTTTGTATAATTTTTGTTTCAATTAGAAACTGTCCTTGAGTGGTACTTCCTATTCTCTTGCCAGCTCTTCTCTGGTTTTCCAACACAGGAAACACAGGCCAAATGGCCCTTCTTGTCTGTGCCGAAAACATCATACTGCTAGTCCAACTGACCTGTACCCATTCTATCACCCTCCAAACCTCTCCCATCCATGTATCTATCCAGTTTATTAAAACCTAAGAGTGAGCATCCCTTATTTTTACTTCTTCATTTCCTTCTTAAGTATTTTCTTTACTCTTCTAGTACCTGAGGAGCTCTTTGTTGCCTCTGCTTTCTATGACCCTCTCTCTTAACTCGATCACCAATGTTCCTTAAAAATCAGGTTCCCTCTGCCTTTTACCTTTGCCTTTAATCCTGACAGGAACATGCAAATCTGCACTCTCAAAATGTCGCCTTTGAAGGCCTTCCGCTCACTGAACACATCCTTGTTAGAAAACAACTTATCCCAATCCACTCTTTCTGGATTCGTTCTCATTTCCACAAAATTGACTTTTCTCCAATTTCTAATCTCAACTCAAGGAAAAGTCCTAATCCTTATCCATAATTAACTTAAAACTCATCTTGAAACAAAATATTTGCCTCCATATACTCCTGTCACCTGACCTGTCTGGTTTCCTAATAGGACGTCAAGTAACCCTAATCCCTGTGCCATACGTGCTCTGTGATGAGTAAGGGATAACTTAAGGTGGTATGTGAGTGCAAAAAAACAGGTTGTCAATTCCTGCTCTGGACCCAATTGTTACTGAGATGTTTTGCTTTGGAAAAATTGACATTGGCCCATTTCCTTTGGAGTGATGAAACCGTGTTCATAACGGGTCAATTAGGTACGATTAAAATAGTGGTTTTCATCCTTTTCCTTTCCTCTCTCACAGAACACCTATGGCACAGGATATGAAAGTGTAAAGAAAAAGATTGGGAAACCCAGATCAAGAAACTGGAACCTCTCCCACCTGCACCATGTCCACATGTTCAAATGCATTATCCTCCTATTTCTAACCTCCACAGCATTCGGCATGGGTAGCAATCCTGAGATTGTTGGAGGTCCTCTCCTAGTGCATAACTCCCATGAACTCTCAGGACCTCCTCGCCCTTTGGTTCCTATGCAAACCATGACATCAGGCTGCTCGCCCTCCTTCCTGAAAATGATATGAAAGATCTGAGATATCTTGGACCCTGGCACCAGGGAGGCAACATAACCATCCAGGATACTCAATTTCCTGCACAGAACCTCATATCTGTCCCCCTAAACTATGAAATTGCTCTCCACTTCCCTTCTGAGCTACAGGACCAGCTTCCATGCCAGAGACCTGATCGCCATGGCTTGTATCCAAAGTAGGATATTCGCTATTCAGAAGAATATCCACAGGGGTGCCTGATCCCTTTCACTCTCCCGAATGTCACCCATCTACCCTCCCTCTGCCTCCCAAATGTTCTGAAGTTTATCCAACTCCAGCTTTCAATCCTTAACTTGGTTTTTCAGGACATTCATCTGAATTAATTTCTTACAGATGAAGACATCAGAGATATCAGTGGCTTCCCTGACAACCCACATCCAGCAAGAGGAGCATTCTTGCTAACTCTATCTCTAGCCTCATTTCTCTTTGTTAACGCCATTACTCCTTTTGGATTGACTCCGACTCTGCCCTAATGTGCTGGTTCTTGATGCAGGATCCCAACCCAAAATGTGGGCATGGAACACTGAATATTGGAGCACATTAGTTGATGATATCGTGCTATTCCATAATAACCAACATCAATCTAACCCTTTCCAACCTTGTTCAAGGTTATAATCACGGCGGGACAGTCATCACATTCTGTCACAGTGCCTGTGACTGGGGTTCAAATCTGGCACGTTTTCCTTGTGCCTGTGGGGTTTCCTTTGGTGCTCCAGTTTCCTCCCACTATTCAAGATACATAAGGCGATGTCGGTCTTTGGGAAACACAGGTTCATTGTCTGAAAGGGCCTGATACCATGCTGTACGTCCTAATTAAGTTTAAAGATAATTTGTACATTAACAACCTGATACAAGTTTCTCTCGAGGGCAGTGCACACAATACAGAGGACATTCTTATCACACAGGTGAATGAAGTGTTACGAACTAGACCAGCTGCAATAGAAATTCACCAAGACAATGGTATCTTCAAAGCAATCATTTTTATTAATCTAACATTTCTTAATTTTAAATTGAACTCCACGATGTGCAAGTGTGTGTCAGATCCCAAACCATTACAGTTCAGTCTTACCAATCGTGTGTCAAAACTCAGATTCTTTAAACTCACCAATTCTTGTTATTTTCAGAGAAATGTTTCTTCAAATGAATGATTTTTCCACAATTCCCCTCTCTTGTGTGGACATAACAGAACTTGTGATTTCCTTGATGATTTCAGGGCTTTGGACAAAATTACCATGAGTTGAGGGTCAAAAGGGAGAGTTTTAATAGAGTATTAGGGGGAACCTCTGCCCACAGTGATCGGTGGGAGGATGGAAAGAGCTGCCAGCTGAAGTGGTGGCTGAGTGCTGAATTTTGACATCAATTGAAAAAAAAATGCAATGCTGGAGAAACTCAGCAGGTCAAAAGCATACTTCATATCACAAAGAATTTTGACAGAGGTTTGGAGGGATATGGTCTTGGCACAGGTCAGTGGGAGGAGACAGAGTTGTAGTCTGGCACAGAGTAGAAGGGCTGAAGGGTTTGATGCTCCTTCACCTGTGAAATCTATTTGTTGCTCCACATTCCAGCAAGGGTTGTCTCCTGTCCCCAAGGCAGCATCAATTAAGGGGATGGGAGGCTGTTTATCAGGTGACCACGGGTTTAAAACAGGGGATTTTTCACAGTTGTGGCATTCAGATGGAAGATAAGAGGCCCGGTTTTATTGTTGAAAGCCATTTGTTTTCAGGCCTTGTTGGTTGAGTTGGTGTGGAAGGCATCAGGTGTTAGTAAAAGTCATTGTACTTGTTGGTAGTGGTCTGTAAGTGTTGAATAATAATGCAAGCTCTTATTTTCCTTGTTGCCAATTGTTATGTAGTTTGTAAAATTTCTCAAATATATTTCATCTTAAACCATTTGCTGTGCCAGTACTTTTGGATCTTGGTTTGGAGTGATGGCTTGGGGATGTTAACATTGAAGATTCGGTCTGGATTCTGCCTGGATGTGGAGTCAGTGCATAAAATGCATTGAAATACATTGTTCTGTTTTAAGATGTATAAAATGTTATGAGACCAGAGGACCCCAAAACCTATCAGCAATAGATATTCACCAAGACAAATGGTTATTTAAACAAAAGTTGCTTTTAATTATCTTTAAACATGAAAACAGAATCACATTTTAACTTATCACCATTAACTAACCTAACTTAAACCCCACCCCCCCTTCTAATTTTAAGTGCACGTTTATGGAAGTTCAGAAATTTTCTTTAAATCACTGTTTAATCTCACTTCTCAATCTTCCAAGTTTACTGGTTGCAGGCAATTCTTGTACTGTGCACAGAAAGGAAAATGGTTACCGCTCAGGAAGGTTCTTGTTGGTCTTCAGAGAGAGATTTGTTCAACACTGGACACCCACAACTGATACTTTATAGTCAGCCATTTCAGTATCTTGCCAAAGAAACTTGCCCCATCAGGGTTTTCCAGATGATTACCTCTTTCTTTCAGGTCACCACAGAGTAACATTTTGGTTCTCTTATTTCAAGTGAAACATTACGCAGCCAGTCCACAAGGGCTTTGACCAGGCTGAACTAAGCACACTCACAACCAGTCTTCAAAATGGGGTTTTCCACAAGTTTGCCAGCTTGTCCTGTTCTTGTCCCAGCTGCTGCTGAACTGTAAAACTTTCTCCCTCTCTCTCTCTCACACACACACACACACACACACACACACACACACACAGTCTATGTGGGTTTCCTCCCACCCTTCAAAAGGTGCTGGGCGTTTAGGCCAATTGGGCACCACAGGCTCGTGGGCCGAAAGGGCCTGTTCCTGTGCTGTATGCCTACATTTAAATTTAAGAACTCTAAACCTTAAACAGATTCCCATTTGGTCTGAATTATCCTTATCCAGAGCTATATGAAAGTTCAGAGATGTGGTCACTCTCACCAAAATGCTTGACCACCCTAAAACCTGCCACCTGCCTGTTCGCAGCTGGTCCACAGGCTGTCAGGACTGCTTCTTGAACACTTGGCAAATTCAGACCCATTTATCCCTCTTGCATTCTGGAAGTACTAGTCAATATAGGGGAAGTTCAAGTCTCCCATAACTACAACACTGTGTTTCCTGCACCATTCCAAACTCTGCCTGCTTATTTGCTCTTGGTGCCCCAAGGACTATTGGGGGGGCCTATGGCACATTCCCTGTTTCTGACTGCCACCCACACTGTCACAGTGGACACCCCCTCTGCAGTTACCTCCCTTTCTATAGCCGTGATACTATCCCTGATCAGTAATGTTATTCCCCCCACCCCACTACCCCTCATTCTATTCCATTTAAACCCAAACCCTAGGACCCGCATCAGCAAATCCTGCCCTTCCGCCAACCAAGACTCTGTAACAGTCACAACATCATAGTTGAACATACTGATCCATGCTCAAAGTTTATCCCCTTTATTCCTTGCATTGAAATAGACATTTCAAACCCTCTAACTGACTACATCTGTTTTTTTCCCCTGCCTGTCCTTTTTTTCACAAACTCAGAACATGTAGCCTCATGCTTTTGAACTTCTGCTCTCATATTGTGGTTCCCGTCCCCCTGCCAAACTGCCATCTGGTATCCAAGAAAAGCATCCTGACCGGTCCCCATCTGTTTCCAACAGGTGTCAATCACACCGGAGCCCAAGAAGCGTGTAATCACCTGTCTGAATGACTATCGACCAGTTGCACTTGCATCAACAGTGCAGAAGTGTTTGGAAAGGCTGGTGATGAAGCAGATCAGCTCCTGTCTGAGTGGTGACGTGGATCCATTCCAGTTCGTCTCTCATAATAATAGCAAATGTTGTCTTACTGGCCCTACACAAAGCCCTGGGGCACCTAAACAGTAAAGATGCTCTTTATCAACTACAGATCAGCATTTAACACCATCATCCCCTCCAAACTGACCAGCAAACTCCAAGACCTGGGAGTTAACACCTCCAGACCACAATCAGTGAAGGTTGGTAAGAATATCCCCTCCACGATCGCCATCAGTACCAGAGCACCACAGTGTTGTGTTCTTAGCCCCCATTCTACTCACTTTACACCCACGACTGTGTGGCTCGGTACATCAATAATATCCCCTACAAATTTGCTGACGATACCATAGTCGTGGGTTGTATAAAGGTAGGGGATGAGTCCACATGCAAGAGGGAGTTTGAAAACCGAGCTGAATGGTGCATCAACAACAACCTCGCACTCAATGTCACCAAAACCAAGGAGTTGATTGTTGACTTCAGGAAAGGAAAGCCAGAGTTTTAAAATCCAGTGATGATTGGGGGATCAGGGGTGGAGAGGGTGAGCAACTTTAGGTTCTTGGGAGACACCATCTCAAAAAATCTTCCTGGACCCAACAACAATGACATCGTGAAGAAAGCACGTCAGCGCCTCTACTTCTTCAGGGGTTTGTGGAGGTTTGTGATGACACCAGAAACTCTGGCAAATTTCTACAGAGATGTGGTGGAAAGTGTGCTGACTGCCTGCATCATGGTCTGGTATGGGGACACCAATACCCCTGAGAATAGACCCCTCCAAAAGGTCGTGGACACAGCCCAGGACATCACAGACAAAACTCTCCCCACTATTGAGTTTATCGACAGGAAATGGTGCTGTCAGAAAACATCAGCAATCATCAAGGATCCACACTCTCTCTTTCTCTTCTCTCTGCTGCCATCAGGAACGAGGTCTCGGTGCCTCAAGACTCACACCCCCAGGTTCAGGAAAGCTGCTCCCCCTCCACCTTCAGACTCAATCAGGAACTCATTTCAGGACTCTTGCAGCACTTTATTGATTTTCTTTGTTTTCAATTCTTTTATCTTTCCAGGTTTCCACTGAACCGTTTATTTTTGCACGACCCATGCGTGGGAATTCGGCCGTGTCCACAGGAAAAAGGGAATCTCAGGGTTGGATGTGATGTCGTGTATGTTCTCTGCCAATCAATGGGAAATCTCCAAATCTTCAATCTTGGTGCAAGAGCCCACGAGGTGCAAAGCAACCATCTCCTGTCCAAGCTGCAGATTGCAAGGGCTGTAAAGTGCTGCCACCGCATGTTCACACCGAGTACTGCATGCATGAAGCGAGGGAGAGAGATCTAGGTATAATACCACCACCTGGTGTCCGGACTCGCGAACTACAGGATACATGATTTTTATTTTTCATGGGAGTGTCGGAGAATGAGAGGAGACTTGATTAAGGTTAACAAAATAGAGCAAGATGGATAATATGGAGCTCCAATGAACAGGGAGGTCTCACCTGTGAAGGAGCAAGTGTGAGATCTCCCAGTTCATTCTTGCTCGGGCAGTGGTGGCCAATTCAAGACAGCTCCAATTAGGGGAAGAGAATATGCTGTTTCAGGTCATGGGTTTGAAACGGTTTCCCCACTTGTGCCATTCAGACTCAAGAGAGCAAATGCTTGCAGACAGGAAGGAAACCTAGTTTTATTGTGGAGAATTGCTTGTTTTTCGGGGTGAAGGTTGTTTGTGGTCTGAGATTCCTAAATATTTTACAATGGAAGCAGCAATTTTCCTTGTGCCTGATTGCTACATAGCGGGTAAAATGTCTCAAATCTATCGCTCAGCCAGTACTTTTGGTCATTGATTTGGAGAGAGAGTGATGGCTTGGCAATATTTATAGCATGGTGAGTCCAAAGCTCTCAAAGTGACAGTGTGGAAGGAGTTTGTCTGTTCTTTGTGTTTTCTGCAACCTTGAGAACTTAAAAAGTGTCCGTGAATTGTGGTATTGGTGAGACACAAGCTTGTTTTGCCCTCTTTTTGTTCTGTATGTCTATAAAGTTTCAGTTTAGGGATAAAATGTCCAGACACTGTTCTGTTCAAAAGTCTAGCAACCAAATCAGATTCTCCCGAGTTCTTGTCATGGATATGTATCATGAAGCCTGTTTAGCAGCAGTCGTGCTGCATGAGAGGTGCACATACAATTTTCAAAAATAATGAGTTTGAAACCAGAAAAAGATCAGGTCGTGCCCAAAGGTTCATCTGTGCTGTTGAATTGAATTGATGCCCCCAGGACCAGAATGTGCACTTCCACCCCATGGTCTTGAGCTTCCCAAATCGCCAATGAACTTACGGCCCCCTTGAGCTGTGGAGTGTGGGAGGAAATCCACACAGACACCGAGAGGATGTAGAAACTTCTTGCAGTCAGTGCTGACTTGATCCTGGGGTGACTCGTGCTGGAGAGGTGGGACTACTGTCCTGCCTTCACCTTGTGATGGCTGATTTTTGTCTGTTGGTGGATGGAGGTCTGACATGATATTCCCTTGGCCTTGAGGGAAAGAAGAGTAGAAATTGCAAGGGCTCTGACAGAAATATTTAAAACCTGTTTATCCACGGGTGAGGTGCCAGAGGAATGGATGTAATCTAATGTTACTTTGTTGAAAAACGGCTTCAAAAGCCAACCAGGTGAGCCTGACAGTGATAGGTAAATTATTGGAGGGTAATCAGAGAGTACCTCGAAAAGAATCTGTTCAAATAGCTGGCCTTGATCAACCATAGCATCGAATACAGGAGTCGGGCAGTGAGGTTGAGACTAAACAAGGTATTGGTGAGGCCCTATTGAGAGTACTGTGTGCAGTTCTAGTCACCAAATGAGAGGAAAGCTATTGTTAGAAAAAGAAGTACTGTAATGGGAGATTCTAACCTATTTTAGTTAACCTGTTTTTTTCTTAATTTCCAGCTCTTGGTTCTGCAGAGCTGAGAACCTTTTTTTTTAAACTTGCAGCTTTGGGTTCTGCAAGGCTGAGAACCTAATTGTTTTTAGACTCAGCAGACATAAGCAAAATTCCACCGAGGGGCCAGAGATGCTGTTATCTGAAGAAAGGACATCTGTGTACCGAGAACATTTAATCTTCCTGCTTGTTTTGGTCACAGACTGTCAGAGCTTAGCCTTGATGTAGAATAAACCATTGTATTAAAAATGATAAGCTGAAAATTATGTTATTCGTTAATTATCCTAGCATGCTAGCTTGCTTGCTTAACTTTCATGCTGTGCTGGGAATAGGTGCTTGGGTAAGCAGTTTTTGGGTAATAAAAGGCAAGGTCCTGCTGCTGAAGGGAGAGACTCTCCGAGTGGTGGCAGCATCTCTCAGCAAGAAGAAGAACTTCTGGAGTCCAGCCAACGTCCCAGTCAGGGGAGGTGGAGAAGTTGCTACCGGCGCCCTGACAACCAACTATAAGTGTGCAGTCGTTGCCTCGCTTCGGCAGTTGGGACCAGTCCAAGCGTTGATAAGTATAGTTGGGAAGGGCTTGCATATTGTAGTGTGAAATCAGCTTTTGAATTTGTAATAAACATTTGTATAATCTGAACTGCTCTCGGTGTGTGTGTCTATTTTCTTTCGGTAGTTCAAACACTGTGACCAATCTAAAATGAACAAAGTGAGAGGTACAAGTTTACCCAAGACAAGTACCTTCACAGAAATTGCTCGAGACAAAAATTGAGAACAAAGAACATTTATTATACAACAATGCAAAGTTGGGTGCTTCCCCTTACCCTGGGAATACGCACACACACAGGGGCTCACCCAACTTTTATAGAGTTGATTTCAGTATAGGAATACCCTCCCCCTTACATTCTTCTGCCTCCTGGATGAGTTTGGCATTAGGCAATCCTGTCTGCCTACGTGCTGTTTCTGTGAACTTGGAGGACCTGTCGGTGTCCCATCATGTCATTATCCTCATTGTCCTTATTCACAAACCTGTCTTTGTTCTAATTTACACCTTCCTAACTCTCAGGGCTACAACCTCTTCATATGTAGAACTTGCTAATACTGTCTAGGGCTAGAAGACCCTTATCTTATTCAGACTAACTCTACTTCCTACATTCTAATATCCATTTCTTATCCTGTTCATACTGGCTTTATTCATGTACCCATATATCTATATTAGTTTCCTCATCTTCATATTTTTATATCAGTTTTACTCATCTCTCACAATCCTCACTTTTCTTTAAGATCAGTGATACTGATCTCTCACAATGATCAGTGTTACTGATCTCTTACACGATCAACAAAGTAGAGAGGGTGCAGAGAAGATTTACGTCAATGTTACCTGGATATCAGAAACTTGATTACAAAGAAAGATTGAGCCAAGGAAGACTTTATTCTTTGGATTGCAGATGGTTGAGAGCGGATTTGATAGAGTATTTAAAATTACTAGAAGGATAGATTGAGTTGATGTGGATAAGCTTTTTCCATTGCGAGTAGCAGAGATTGAAACAGGTCTTGAGTTAAGAGGCAAAAGTTTCGAAGTCACATAAGGGGGACCTTCTTTACTCAGAGTGGTGGCTGAGTGGAATGAGCTTCCAGGAGAAATAGTGGTGGCAGGGTCCAAATTGGAGGGGAGGGGAATGCAGAGAGGTGGTACTAGAAGAGAGTATTTTTAGTTTAGTGCAAACAAGAAGGGCCAAATGACCTGTTTCTGTGCTGTAATTGTTATTGGGTTAAAATGTGTGGCAGTAACTTGGAAGTCCGATGCGTATTTGGGAATGGGTCGAGGGCCACACTGAAATAGGCCGTTGTATCCCACTTGAAATAATTACATTGAATTCATGGAACAAATTTGAATTTCTCTTTTGAAGATTTGGGATGTGTATTTACCAATTGTAGGAATTAAGTTGTAATCACCCAACACGAACTTTCTGACTCCTAAAACCAAGAAAAGCAAGATTTTATTTGAGAGTTTTGGTCAATTTTTATAAATACTATCTAGATGTTTTCTCTCTTTATTGTTTTCTATTGGGCAGCTGTGGGAGGGGTTACTTTTTAAATCACTATGCATTAATTTTATCTTATTTTCAAATAAGAAATTTAAGTTTTTTAATGCATATGTTAAATTAAATGTAAAAATGTTACAAATAAGATAAATGAAGAATTGTTTCAGGAACTGGCGATCTTCCACGAGTGCCGTGAACCCCAGGCAGCAGGAATGTGTGAACGAAACACAAAACTGGCCAGAACAACTGAGGAAACACGGCTAAAAGTGCCCAAAAAGGTGCTGATGCCATCTTGATTTTAATGCAGGTGACACTGAGGAATGCGTTGGGGCAGAGATGGTCTATGGACAGCCAATACAGACGCCTTGGGGAACAAAGCCCGCACCACCAGTAGGGATGGATAATGGTGGGTAATGAATAAGCAAATATGAGAGACACCGAGAGAGAGAGTCACAGACAGACCCGATTGGTTCGTGAGGTGCATGTGACCCTGGTTAATTATTATGCCCCACCCGATTGGTTCATGTGGTGCCTGGGCCGCTGGTTAATAATATGCCCCACTCGATTGGTTTATGCGTTGCCTGGGACGCTGGTTAAAGATATGCCCCATCTGATTGGTTCAGGGGTTGCATGTGATGCTGGTTTATGATATACCCCACCCGATTGGTTCATGCTTTGCCTGGGATGCTGGTTAATGATATGCTCCACCCGATTGGTTCATGCGTTACATGTGACGCTGTTTATTTATATTCACAGCTCGATTGGTTCACAATTTGCCGAGGATACTTTTTATTGATATTCCCCACCCGATTGGTTCGTGAGGTGCCTTTAATGCTGGTTAATGATATTCCCCACCTGATTGGTTCGTGGGTTGCACGTGACGCTGGTTAATGATGTGCCCTGCCCGATTGGTTCATACGTTGCCTGGGACGCTGATTAATGATATACCCCACCCGATTGGGTCATACGTTGCCTGGGACGCTGGTTAATGATATGCCCCACCTGATTGGTTCAGGGGTTGCATGTGACGCTGGGTAATGACATTCCCCACCTGATTGGTTTGTGGGTTGCATGTGACCCTGGTTAATGATATTCCCCACCCGATTGGTTTATCCGTTGCCTGGGACGCTAGTTAATGATATTCCCCATCTGATTGGTTCAGGGGTTGCATGTGACGCTGGTTAATGATATACCCGACCCGTTTGCTTCATGCTTTGCCTGGGATGGTGGTTAATAATATGCTCCACCCAATTGGTTCATGCGTTACATGTGACGCTGTTTATTTATATTCACCGCCCGATTGGTTCATACGTTGCCGAGGATGCTTTTTATTGATATTCCCCACCCGATTGGTTCGTCGGTTGCACGTGACGCTGGTTAATGCTATTCCCCACCTGATTGGTTCATGCGTGGCTTGGGACGCTGGTTAATGCTATTCCCCATCCGATTGGTTCATGCGTTACCTGGAACGCTGGTTAATGATGTGACCCAACATTTGGGCACTGAGGCTTAGGGTTTCCACCCATTTGTTTCCAAACGTCTGTTTCTCCGCCTCTTGATTCAATCTTCTGTTTCCTCCCTTTGTTTCCACGCCTCTTTTTACATCCCTCTGTTTGAATCCATCTATTTGCAGCCCTCTGGTCGCATCTTGGTTTCAACATCTCTGTTTCCACCCTTCTTTTTCCACACCTCTCACTCCATGCGGTGTCTCCTCCTCTTGCTTTTGACCCCTCTGTTTTGAGCCCTCTCATCTGTCTCTGCCCCTCCAATTCTGCTCCACTGAATGAAGCGCTCAAGTGCGCAGTGAGTTCACTCTGACACCAGGGGGAGATATTGCGCCTAATGTGGGCTTTTGCAGTTTGCCCATCTTGACACTGGAGGGCGGTGTGGTCCCAATTTCTCTCAACTCCATCTCCACCTGCACTTACTGATTCACCAAAATTAAGTCAATCATTTTTAGGTGTTTTTGAATCTTAAATATTTGTAAAACACTCTTTATTCCAATGTTTCATTTTAGAAGTGTTTTGGGTCATTAAGAAGTTTGGTGGTGTATGTTTTGAAGCATGTGAGGAAACCACAGACACAAGGAGAAAGTACCAACTCCTTACGGACAGCGCCACATTTGAAACCTGGTCACTGAGGCTGTGACAGTGTTGCTTGGAGTCTGAGGACATGGTTGTGGTACTGACTGGGTGTTTGCCATCAGTATTTACTAAAAAGGACATGGTGGATATTTGGGCATGTTCATGGGTCCAGGTGTTTTGAGAGGAATTCTTGGGATTTTTTGAGGAGTCTGAGCCCTTCATCAGGAGTGCAGGATAACAGGCAAACACTTGAATAAAAAGATAGGGGAGAGGAAGAGACAAAAAGGTAACAGTTAAGGGGTAACAGGTGGACACAGGTGGGAGGGTAGAAGAGAAAAATTGGGGGAAAAAGGACAGGGAAGCATAGCTCTGATAGAATGAAGGCAAAGGGACATGAGAGGAAAGGAGACAGGTGGGGAAATAGAGACCAGAGGAGTGGTCTTACCAGAAATTTGGAGGTCGATATTGATGCTATTTGATTAGAGACTTCCAAGATGGAATTTGTGCTAGGCCTTGGTTTGGCAATGCGTGAGGCCTTGGACAACCATGTTGAGTGGGAATGGGATGTGGAATTAAAATGGTCTGCCCCTGGGAGATCCTTCTGTTGGAGCCATCGGAGTGAAGGTGACCAATGAAATGATTTTTCCAGTTTGCGTCCAATCGACCCAGCATAGAGGAGGCCACGTCAGGATCAACAGATCCAGTGGAGGACCCTACGGGTTCATCAGTGAAGTTTTGCTTCACAGTCAGGTTCCAAGGGAACAGTTGATGGGAAGAAATTAGCAAATCACTGATGGAGCAATCACAACAGAAAGGAAGGAGGTGTCTGATGGCAGGAGTGGTGGAAAATTTATGGTGTGGGAGGCAATGACCAGGAGAATTCTGTCCTTGTTATATTGAGGGGGGTGGGGGAGGAGGAGCAGGGTTGGGAATAGAGATGTGGGCAAGGGCATTAGGCCAGATATCCTGGACCAGATGGGCCATACAAGCACATATGTGAGCTGAATTCATCACCTCACAAAGATATGTCACTTGCTTAACTAGTCCACTGCCGAGCAGCATCCCATTCCAGGAGCTGCTCATGATGTTACTATTCTATGATGTTGTCTTGACCACAATGAAGAAGGTCGAATCCGCCCCTTGTTTCAATGTCTAGCAACATGCAGCTGTGACACCTCACACCTGAAGGATAAGCCAATTAACTGTTGGCCAGATTCCAGCTCAGGCCTGGCTGCTGTCTCCATCACCATGGCCAATAGTGAGAGAGCATCAGTTCAGGGGCTGTTAATCAGGTGACAGAAATTCATGGGTTTAAAGCAGATGAGTTTCTCTCCCCGCCCCACTCTCCTCTCTTTCCCCTTCCCCCGCTCCCCCCTGCCCCCGCTCCCCCCTGCCCCCGCTCCCCCCTGCCCCCGCTCCCCCCTGCCCCCCCTGCCCCCGCTCCCCCCTGCCGCCGCTCCCCCCTGCCGCCGCTCCCCCCTGCCCCCGCTCCCCCTGCCCCCGCTCCCCCCTGCCCCCGCTCCCCCCTGCCCCCGCTCCCCCCTGCCCCCGCTCCCCCCTGCCCCCGCTCCCCCCTGCCCCCGCTCCCCCCTGCCCCCCTGCCCCCGCTCCCCCTCTGCCCCCGCTCCCCCCCTGCCCCCGCTCCCCCCGCCCCCGCTCCCCCCGCCCCCGCTCCCCCCCGCTCCCCCCGCCCCCGCTCCCCCCGCCCCCGCCCCCGCTCCCCCCTCCCCCGCTCCCCTCCCCGCTCCGCCCTGTGCTGAACTATTATTTGGCCCATTCCCACTGACCTGCAACCAGTCCATAGCCCACCATACCCTTCCCATCCACATACCCATCCAAATTCTTCAATATTAAGATTGACTCCTCATTCACCATCACCCAGCAGCTCATTCCACATTCCCTTTACTCTCTGAACAAATTTCTTCCAATTTTCCCTCTAAACTTTTCCCATTTCACTCTTATTCCAAATCTGCTGGTTTGTCTCTGAGTGGATAACGCTGACCTACATTTACTGTCTATCCACCTCATAATTTTAAATACCTCTGTCAAATCTCAGTCATTCTTCTACCCTCCAGGGAATAAAGTCCTAACCTGTTAAACCTTTCCTTGGAACTGATTTCCTGAAGTCAGAGCAACATCCTAGTGAATTTTCTCTTTCAATCTTATTGATATCTTCCCTGTCGTTAGGTGATCACAACTGCACATAAGACTCCAATTTTGGCCTCACCAATTTCTTGTGAGGCTTCACCGTAAACTCCACACTTTGAAACTCAGTACTTTGGTATATGAAGGCCAATATGACAAAAACTCTCTTTACAACTCTATCCACCTGTGACAGCACTTTCATGGAATGACACCTGTTTCCCAGTTCCCTCTGTCCTACCGCACTCCTCAGTGCCCAACCGTTCACCGTCTTTTCATGGTTTGTCCTTCAAAACACAACACCTCACAGTTGTTCATGTTAAATTCCATCTGCTGTTTATTCCAGCTGGTCCAGATCCATCTGCAAGCTTTGAAAACCTTCCTTGCTGTCCACCACGCTTCTGATCTGAGTATTGTCTGCAAACTTGCTGATCCAATCACCACATTGTTGTCCAGATTGTGCATCTATATGACAAGCTACGCTGGTCCCAGCACCGATCCCTGCAGTACAGATCCCTGCAGCACACCACTAGTTACAGGCTTCCCCCTTCCCACCCCCCTCCAAAAACAGTAAATATTGAACATATAAAATACAATAAAACAATATCTTTTACAAAAGGAATACGAACAAAAAAGACGTATCATCTACTTATTCACATTAAATCTGATCGTGTTTATCTTCTTATCATTTTAGGTGGTGGTGGTCCAAGGCCTGCTCTTTCTGTTATGTTCCATATATGCTTCCCAGGATTTTTCAAACATTGTAACTTTGTCTTTTAAATTGTATGTGGTTTTTTTTCCCAATGGGATATACTTAAACTTGGTTATATATTCCATTAATGTTTGTAGTCATACCTTTGTTACATATGTAAAGTGAAATCTTTTCTGGGGGGGGGCTGGGTGGGGAGGAGTTGCGGTCACTGCAAAATCAGCTGACGCTTGCGAGTGAATTCGCAAACCCAAATGGAGAGGGGAGATGTGGTTGTCCGACAAGGGATAAAGGACAACACAGGAGGGGAAGGGGAGATTGGGGCTAAAGAAGTTTTAAATAGGAGAATAAGGAAAATGTTTGATGTTTTAGGAATGTTGTCTTATAAAGGGTTTAAAATAAGAAAACAGAAATGGAAAAGGAGGAAAGGTAATGATGGAAAAACGGAAAGGGAAGATAAACAAAGTATAAAATGGCTACGTTGAACTATATGACTTTAAATAGTAATGGAATACATAACCAAATTAAAAGGAAGAAACTGCTAAATTTACTGAAAAAAGAAAAAATTGATATAGCATTTGTGCAAGAAACACACTTAATTGAATTGGAGCACAAGAAATTAAAGAGAGATTGGGTAGGACATGTAACAGCAGCATCGTATAATTCAAAAGCAAGAGGAGTGGCTATATTAATTAGTAAAAATGTGCCATTTAAAATAGAAGAGGAAATAATAGATCCAGCAGGGAGATATGTAATGATAAAATGTCAGATATATTCGGAGTTTTGGAATCTACTCAATGTATATTCACCTAACGAAGAAGATCAAAAGTTTATGCAAGATATCTTTTTGAAGGTAGCAAATACGCAAGGGAACATATTAATAGGAGGGGATTTCAACCTGAATTTGGATTCAAATATGGATAAAACTGGGAAAAAAATTAACAGAAAGAACAAAGTAACCAAATTTATAATTAAATCAATGGAAGAAATGAAACTTTTGGATATGTGGAGGAAACAACACCCAAAAGAAAAGGAATATTCATATTACTCGGCTAGACATGAAACATACTCAAGAATAGACCTATTTTTGTTATCAGCTAGTATGCAAGATAGAGTAAGAAAAACAGAATATAAAGCTAGAATACTATCGGACCATTCACCCTTAATATTGACAGTAAAGCTAGAGGACATCCCTCCACGAATGTATAGATGGAGATTAAACCCCATGATACTTAAAAGGCAGGATTTTAGAGAATTTATGTAACCAAGATGAAGAAGGACTATAATCAGGAAACAGAGCAGTTGGAAAAGGAAATAGTAAATATAGAAAAAAAATTAGCAATGAAGGAAGATACAACTAAAAGAAGAGAATTGGCGGATAAAAAAATAAAATATGAAACACTACAAACATATAAGGTGGAGAAGAATATAATGAAGACAAAACAGAAATATTATGAACTGGGTGAAAAAACGCACAAAATCCTAGCATGGCAGCTTAAGACAGAACAAGCTAAGAAAATGGTATTGGCATCAAAGAAAAAAGACAAACAAATTACATATAATCCAAAAGAAATTAAGGAAAACTTTAGAGAATTCTATGAACAATTATACCGAACTGAAAACGAAGGGAAAGAAGGGAAAATAGATGAATTTCTGTCTAAAATTGAACTACCAAAACTAAAAATAGAGGAACAAAATAAATTAACAGAACCATTTGGAATAGTAGAAATACAAGAGATAATAAAAAAATTACCAAATAATAAGACACCAGGAGAGGATGGATTCCCAATAGAATTCTACAAAACATTTAAAGACTTATTAATTCCGCCCCTCCTGGATGTAATCAACCAGATTGATGAAACACAAAGCTTACCAGATTCATGTAAAACAGCAATAATTACAGTAATACTAAAGCAAGGGAAAGATCCACTCTCACCAGCGTCATATAGACCAATATCTTTACTAAACACAGATTATAAGATAATAGCTAAACTATTAGCAAACAGATTAGCAGAGCATGTACCGAAAATGGTAAATTTAGACCAAACTGGATTTATCAAAAAAAGACGCACAACAGACAATATTTGTAAATTTATTAACTTAATTCATGCAGTAGAAGGAAATAAAGCACCTACAGTAGCAGTTGCTTTAGACGCAGAGAAAGCCTTTGACAGAGTAGAATGGAATTATTTGTTCAAAGTATTGCAAAAATTCAATTTACCGGAGAAGTATATTAATTGGATTAAAGCATTATATAAGGGACCGTTAGCGAAAGTGACAGTAAATGGACATGTATCAAAGCAATTTAACTTAAGCAGGTCAACGCGGCAGGGATGCCCACTATCACCTTTATTGTTTGCGTTAGGTATAGAACCACTAGCAGAATTGATAAGAATAGATAATAATATAAAAGGAATAAAAATAAAAGACAAGGAATATAAAATCAGTCTATTTGCGGATGATGTTATAGTGTACTTAACAGAACCAGAACTATCAATAAAAGAATTATATAAGAAATTGAAGGAATATGGAGAAGTGTCGGGATACAAGATAAACGTAAATAAAAGTGAAGCAATGGCTATGAATAATGCGGATTTCTCAAAATTTAAGAAGGAATCTCCATTTAGATGGCAAATGCAGGCAATAAGATACCTAGGTGTACAAATAAACAAAAATCTCGGCCAACTATATAAACTCAATTATTATCCACTAATGAAAAAATTACAGGACGATTTAGAGCATTGGAAAGATTTGCCACTAACACTAATAGGAAGGATAAACTGTATTAAAATGAACATTTTTCCAAGGATATTATACTTATTCCAGGCATTGCCAATACAACTGACAGAAAAATTCTTCAAGGAGTTGAAGAAAATAATAAGGAAATTTTTATGGAGAGGGGGGAAACCGAGGATAGCACTAGATAAATTAACAGAATGGTATAAAGAAGGAGGCTTACAACTGCCAAACTTTAAAAATTATTATAGAGCCGCACAATTAAGATACCTATCAGATTTTTATCAAGCAAGGGAAAAACCAGACTGGATGAGATTAGAATTAGATAAAATAGGGGAAAAGATACCTGAACACATATTATATAAATGGGATGAAAAATTGGTACAACATAGAAGTTCTCCAGTATTACATCATCTCCTCAATATTTGGAAGAAGATTCATGTAGAAAGAAATAAAACAAATTATCAATTACCAAAACTAACATTGACGCAAAACAAGTTACTCCCTTTTACAATAGATAACCTTTCCTTTAGAGAATGGGGGAAAAAAAGGGATTAAAAGAATAGAAAATTGTTTTTCAGGAAATAGATTCTTATCCTTTGAACAAATGAAAGATAAGTACAATATAACTCAAGATACAGCGCTGGCATATTACCAATTGAGATCCTACTTGAAGGATAAATTAGGAAGCAGTTTGAGTTTGCCAGAGGTAAGTAACCTTGAATATGTGATTACAGATACAATGATAATCAAAAGATTTATAACAAATATGTATATTAAACTGCAAGAAAAGGAGAATGAGGAAACAAATGGTAAAACTAAACAAAAATGGGAACAAGATTTAAATATAAAGATAAAAAAAGGAAACATGGGAGAAATTATGTTCTGGAACGATGAGAAATACAATAAATACGAGGCTACGTATGATACAATATAACTGGATACACAGACTCTACATTACACCTCAAAAGTTAAATAAATGGGACCCAACAGTATCTGATAGAAGTTTTCGATGTAAAAAAGAAACGGGAACAACAATTCATGCAATCTGGACATGTGAGAAAGTAGAAAAATTTTGGGAAGATCTCAATCAGATATTAAATAAAATAACAGAAAACAATATACCAAAGAATCCAGAGATCTTTCTCCTAAGTAACATAAAAAACAAAGAATTTGGAATTGATTTGGAGGATGCACAAAAAAGATTTGTTAAGATAGCTCTAGCCGTAGCAATAAAATGTATTATGTCAACCTGGAAATTGGAAGATAATTTGAAAATATAACAATGGTATATAGAAATGAATAAATGTATTCCATTAGGAAAAATAACATATAGTTTAAGAAATAATATTGAAATATTCGAACAAATATGGGAGCCTTACATTAAATACAATAGCGAAAACCTACCGGGGACAATCATTACCTAAGTTGATGGAAGGAGAAGGAAAGAAAAGAATGGACTCAGTAGAATTTCTGGTGTATTTTTGTTGAGTGACAACATTGTCTGACTGGTTTAATGTATCCTAGATTGTATACCTTAAATGGATGGGAGGTGGGGGATGGGGGGGGGTGTGGATTGGGAGGAGGGAGGTGGGGGGGGAGAAAATGTCACTGTATATGTGTGAAAAGGAAAAAGTGTGTAACATGGCTAATGTGGTTTATGGTGTGAAAAATAAAAAATTTAAAAAAAAATGTTTGTAGTCATATCGTCCAAAGTGGCCATCTTATATCTTTATTTTCACTCTTTCCCGCCTCTTCACCACCTCCATCCCTTTTTTCCATTACTGTTTTTTAAGCTTTCCTTTTTAAACTCAGTATATGACAACACACTTAAGACATGAAATACCCCAACAATCCCCACAAGCAATAACCCTTTAACCCCAAATGAACCTCCCCTCCTTGGATTGCCCCTTGTCCCTTGACAGGAACCACAACTCCCCTTTCCATTCAGTTTGCAAACTTACTCGCAAGCATCAACCGATTTCACAGTGACCATTATTCTTCCCCCCCCAACCCCCCAGAGAACACTATTTTCCTATACATATAACAAAGTTCTCTCTCTCTCTCTCTTTTTTTCCCTTCTTCTCCTTCTGTTAGCCATCTTTAAATCTTTATGGATACATTATCTTTACTTTATATTTTTGTATATTTTCTTGCCAGACTTCTTTCTTGTCACTCTTCTCCTGTCCTGCAAATGTTCAGCAAATTCTTGGGCTTTCTTTGGGTCCAAGAACATTCTATTCTGTTCCCCTGAAATAAATAGTTTGAGTACTGCTGGATGTCTTAATATTAAGTTATAACCTTTCTTCCATAAGATTGTTTTCGCCGTGTTGAATTCCTTCCTCTTCTTTAAAAGTTCAAAGCTTATGACCGGGAAAAAATTTTTTTGTCCCTTGTATTCCAACGGCTTATTGTATTCTCTTGCCTGCTCCAGTATGTTATCTCGTCTATCTTAGAAATGTTACCAATATGGATCTCGGTTTTAGATGTGGTGGCAGTTCCATGTGCCCTTTCGATTTCTATTTCTTCATGTGAATCTGTCATTCCCAGCATCTTTGGGATCCATCCTTTTATAAATTCCTTCATACCTGACCCTTCTTTGCCTTCTTTCAGGCCCACAATTTTTATGTTGTTCATGTTGTTTCGCCTACTGTTTCCAATACGTCAATTTTTTGCGTCTCTCAGCTGAGTCCCCCTCCCACTGGCATTCACCTTTTCTTTGACTTGCGCTTTGTGCAACTCTTCGCGCAAGTGCAGTTGAACACCTCTTCTTGGCTCTGAGAGCCATTTTTGAAGTCCACCGGTTGGGAGGACACCACTCCTCTGGGAACATCAGAGATCGGCCGCTCTTCTCCACGGTGGCTCTCTGCTCCAATGTGCAGATAAGGCCTTCTTCTTTCTTCTCCAGTGATTTTCCTTCTTCCCTTTTCTCTTTTATTATTACGATTTCTCTTTTGGGTGTGTGAGGGATACTGGAATGTTAGGAGTCCAGAGATACTGGAAGCAAGTGCCAATTAAGAATAAAGTATTATGGGTTAACTTAAGGTGAAGGGATACTGGAATGTGAGGAGTCAAGCAAGTGCTCATTAGAGATGAAGTATTATGGGTTAAATCAGGGTGAAGGGATGCTGGAATGAGAGGAAGGGTTGTAAAAGTGTAATAAACTAAGGATCTTCAAAACAGGATAACAAGTAGATAGCTTTAGCAAGTCTTAGGGATTGATTAATGAGTGAAGAACAAAGACATGATACTTCTCTGGCTAACAAGTTTGCAAGAAGACACAAACTGATAAGAAGTTAGAATCCACGTGGGCAGAATTACCTAATGCTAAACCAATCCAGGAGGCAGAAGAATGTTGGGGGGAAGGTATCTCTGTACTGAAATGAAATGTATAAAAGTTGGGTCAGCCCCAGTATCTGTGTGTATTCCCAGGGTAAGGGGAAGCACCCAACTTTGCATTGTTGTATAATAAATGTTCTTTGTTCTCAATTTTTGTCTCGAACAATTTCTGTGAAGGTACTTCTGTTTCTCACAGGTGCCATCTTCTGTCCCTTCTCTGAAACTTTCTCTTTCTCTTCCTGTATTTTATGTTTATTGAGCTCTGATTTTTCAAACTTTTTTTTCTTTTCCCTGGAGAGGGCTGGTTCCACTCGACCAGCCACGACTCCATCACGTGACTCCCTCACCTCACCCTCGTACTTGAGAATGGTGTGAACTCTACCCTAGAAACAACCACAGCAAAGAGACCATTCAGCCCTTCTCATCCCTGGTGAAATATCATTCTGCCAGTCTCATCGACCTGCACCCAGTCCCTAACCCTCCTGACTTCCCACATCCATGGATCTCTGCAATTGATTCTTAAAACGTAAGAGTTTGAATGTTAAATGGCAGACCATTGAGGAGTGTCGTCGAACAAAGGGATGGAGGAACTGTGGTACAGAACTGCACAAAAGTGGAGTCCCATGTAGAGATAGGGGGTGAAGAAAGCTTCTGGTATTTTGGCTTTCAGAAATGAGAGGATTGAGTGCAGGAGGTGGGAGGACACGAGGAAGTTGGACAAGGCCTGGGTGAGGCCAACTTGGGAACATTGTGTGCCGTTTGGGTGGCCGGAGGAGAGGAAGGATAGGAATGAGACAGCGCGTCGAGGAGAGGGACAAGAAGGTGGTCTGGCTTTCGGGGTTTGAGTTCCAGGGGAAGGTTGGACAGGCTGGGACTTTATTCCCTGGAGCGTAGAAGATTGAGGAAGATTTGAAAATTGTGAGTGGGGACGGATCGTGTCCATGGGGACAGGCTGTTTCCAAGGAGAGTGGGGGAGATTCAAAGAGGAGGACATGGATTGAGATTGAAGGGGAATTTTTTTTCCCTCAGAGGGGGGTGGGAGCGTGGAATGAGCTTTGGGCCAAGGTGGTGGAGGTGGGATGGACTGGACTCTTGGGGGGGAATGTGGGGCAGGTCCTGGTGTGGAAATGTGCAGCCTGAAGGGGAGATGGACTGGAGGCCCGAGGCAGCTCTCGGACCCTTCCCCAGTGGGACTGGGCTGGCGAAGAGATCCCGTGGAGGGGTGGCTTAAGCTCTCGCGAGAGCGACCCCTGGGGGCCGCCATGTTGTTGATCTTTCCCGCCTTCGGAGCAGTTGGTCGCGAGCGGGAGAGGTTCGTGTCGGTGCTTCACGGGCGGGAATCGGGGCATTTTGGGAGCGAGACCAGGGAGGAGGGAGTTTCCACGGGTCGCCCTTTGGGTCCGGGGCGGCCGGAGCTCGGAGGGGAACGGGCGGGGAGATGGTTGTGAGGTGGGGCCGGGGAACCGTGAGGGAGTTTGGGTCGGGGTGACATTAGGGTGTGTGGTAGTCGGGGCCCGCGAGGTTGAGGGGGGGTCGGGGCCCGCGAGGCTGAGGGGGGGTCGGGGCCCGCGAGGTTGAGGGGGGGTCGGGGCCCGCGAGGTTGAGGGGGGGTCGGGGCCCGCGAGGCTGAGGGGGGGTCGGGGCCCGCGAGGTTGAGGGGGGGTCGGGGCCCGCGAGGTTGAGGGGGGGTCGGGGCCCGAGAGGTTGAGGGGGGGTCGGGGCCCGCGAGGTTGAGGGGGGGTCGGGGCCCGCGAGGCTGAGGGGATCCTTGTGGTTGAGGGGATTGGGGAACTGCGAGTGTGAGCGGGACCCGTGAGGTTGAGGGAGTCCCGGCCCCATGGATGGGAATGAGCAGGAAGGGGTGCTCGTCAGTGAGACGAGAATATCAGTTCACCACAGACTGTAAGCTTTCAGTTCTGTAATGAGACGTCATTAACTATGACACCGACAGCCCAACCCTCTTTCTCCCAGTTTCACTGCAGACATTGGAAGATGGTCCTGTTTAAAATAATCCAAATACCCCTGGGCGCGGACCCGCCGAAGCCACAGATTATTTCCTGCATCTCAGATGGTGAAGTCTTCAGATTTTCCTTTAAAATATTGTTTACATTGTAAAACAATTTGGAAAGTGCATTAACATATTTTGTAATGTTCAATTCAAAAGGAAAAAGTAGCACTAAAGAAGGTTAAAAAAAAACACACAGGAGTAAATTCCAACATCCTGGAGATGGATTTCACAGTGACCAAGGACAAGATTTGTTCTTGTCTCTAGCTGTGCACACACGAGGATGAGAGCAGTGTTTGAGATGCTCCGGCCAGAAAGAATTCCGATCCATATCCCCACGTTTTTATTCCTCGGGCTGACGGCAAGGTTCATACTGAAATAGCAGAGGATGAGAATCCAGGCAAAAGGACAGAAGCCCAGACCAAGCAACAATTTGGGCAGAAGGATTTAGGTCCACCGGTAGAGAGAGAGAGAGAGTGGAAGGACACTGTCAGAATGCCCATAGGATTTAACCTGTTTAAAAGCAGGTGGCACAAATCTGTGCAGAGGGGCACAATTTAAAGGCGATTGCAGATGTTTGATTGGAAAGCTGCTGGAATTCAGCCCATCAGAATGAAGTAAATGCAATATCCAAAGAGAGAAACCTTGGGCTTTCTCTGGAGTGATGCAGGAAGCTCATAGAGTGAATGGATTTGTGGCAGAGCTTGGTGGAGGAGCAGGCAGTGCTGAGGAAACACAAGGCTGCTGAAGGACTTGTAGAAAGAGAACGTGCAGAAGGCTGCGGGTACCTGGAGCGCATGGCCGGGCAGGATGGTGGAGTCTGGAATAATAGGGACCTTTAACATTTAGACAGGCACATTGATGCAAGAAAAATAGTGGGTTATGGGTGTGAGGGGGGAAAGGTTCAGTTTGTAGTAGGTTTGAGCTGTTGTCTTGTGACACCAATACCCCTGAGCAAAAAGCTCTGCAAAAGTATGGACACCGCCCAGGACATCACAGGTAAAAACCCTCCACCATTGAGAACATTTGCAGGGAACGCTGCTGTCAGAGAGCAGCAGCAATCAAGGATCCACATCACCCGCTCTGTTCTCACTGCTCCCATCAGGAAAGAGGTATAGCCAGGTTCAGGAACAGCTGCCACCCCTTCACCTCGAGACTCAACACACATTCAGGGACTCATTTAAAGACTCTTCCTTTTGCACTTTGAATTTTTTCTCTCTCTATTGCAGTTTGTTTTCATATCCACATTTTCAGAGATTACAAGTAGATGAGTCCAGTTGGGGAAACTTGGTTTTGGTCTATATAATGGTTACTTTTATCCCCTTTTATTGTTCATTTATATTAGTGTCTGGGCCCCTATGTGGTCCAGGTACAGCTGACAGACCTTTACCAAAGGGTCACGTTTATGTGATTTTTTTTTCCGTAGGTAACAGCTTCCACAGCCCAGCATGCTATCGGACATCCAGTGATCGTGATACATCTTTTCGCGAAGGCCAGTGCTATTTTTATAAATGATATTAGATATTTGGTCAAGTTGTCGCTTGTTTCCATGAAGATATTGCTCCAGGTCTCACGTGGAGGCCACTCCTGTGAACGTGGTTAATTTTTCTGCGCTTTCTTGCCAAAATGGCCTCACTTTCATGCACGACCACGTAGAAAAGTTTAATGAAGCTCATCATCCCATTGGCCTTCATAACTATCCTATCAACCTGAGTGGCAACCTTGAGGGATGTTTGGATTTGAACCCCAAAGTCCCTCTGTTTATCCACACTCAAGTAACCGACTGGTAACCTTGTACCCAGCCTTCTGGTTTGTCCTTCCAAAATGCATCACCTCACACTTACCTGGATTGAAATCCATCTGCAACTTTTCTGCCCAAATCTGCATCCTGTCTGTATCCTCTTGTATCCTTCGACAACCTTCAGCTTCATCCACAACTCCTCCAACTTTCACATCATCTGCAGACTTACTGACCCATCTTCTGCCTCTTCATCCAGGTCATTTATAAAAATCACCAAGAGCAGGCGTCCCAGAACAGATCCTTGTGGCACTCCACTGCTCTCTGCTTTCTTCCAACAAGACAATTTTTTATCCACACCCAAAGTGACTCTGATCCTTTGCCAAATACTTTCTGATGAGTCTCGTCAAATTCTTGCTAAAATCCATGTAGACCACATCTACCACACGACCCTCATTCATTTCCTTTGTTACCCCCCTCAAATAAAACTCATTTAGACTCGTGAAGCATGACCTTCCCTTCACAAAGCCATGCTGACTGTCCTTGAGAAGTCTGTACTTTTGCAAATGCTCATAGATCCTATACTGGTCTATAATTCCCAAGATTCTCCCCATTACCTTTTTTAAACAAGGCGACTGCATTTGAATGTTTGTGCTGGATTTTGGGGGCGGGGGGCTGGGTGTTTGTGGGCAAGGGCTGGGTTTGGGGGCTGTAGGGAACTCGGGGAATTCTCTTTTCCTCTTGACTGCAAGGAACACTTCGTCTAACTTCCTGCTCATGTGACTCTGTCTGCTTTATGCCTGAATGAAGTGAATTTTGTGTAATATTGCACTTTATACCATGACAATCAATTGAATTTTGATCTTGGCATGTTTGGAAGAATGTTCTTAGTGACAGTGACCCTGGTTCAAATCTGTCACCATGTAAGGGGTTTGAGTGTTTTTTTTCTCACCCTTGTTGAAGTCGAGTTCCTGTCAAGGTACAAAAAAGGTACAGTAACAAACCGCAAACTCTAAAACACAGTCTTTATTGAGTCATGCCAGCAGGAATGAGGGGTACCAGTGGTCAGTGAACAGACTCACCTCACTATTAATGTTTGAACGGGATTTAAAGAACACAGTCACATGGTAGAGCGTTTAAGACATTTTCCTGCCAACAAATTGGAAAACATTTCTTGTAAGGTATTGCTACAGCTTCTGTTTTACATTTTGCACATCCTCTTCCTCAAGACATGGAAAGGATTTGTTGTTGGCAATTTAATCTCATGTGCACGTTATAATTAAGAACATCCTTTTGGTCTACAAAATTTCAACAGAAATCTGGAAGGGTTGCTCACAGTACACATTGGTAATCATTCTCTGCCTGTCTGATTTCTGGTTTCCAATTTACACATGTAAATGTCTAGTTTCATGGTAATTTTAAATTCTTGAAGTTGACAATGGTGGCCAACAGTTCAAAGCAGCATTTCTTCCATTGATTTAATTATAAATTTGGTTACTTTGTTCTTTCTGTTAATTTTTTTCCCAGTTTTATCCATATTTGAATCCAAATTCAGGTTGAAATCCCCTCCTATTAATATATTCCCTTGCGTATTTGCTACCTTCAAAAGGATATCTTGCATAAACTTTTGATCTTCTTCGTTAGGTGAATATACATTGAGTAGATTCCAAAACTCCGAATATATCTGACATTTTATCATTACATATCTCCCTGCTGGATCTATTATTTCCTCTTCTATTTTAAATGGCACATTTTTACTAATTAATATAGCTACTCCTCTTGCTTTTGAATTATACGATGCTGCTGTTACATGTCCTACCCAATCTTTCTTTAATTTCTTGTGCTCCAATTCAGTTAAGTGTGTTTCTTGCACAAATGCTATATCAATTTTTTCTTTTTTCAGTAAATTTAGCAGTTTCTTCCTTTTAATTTGGTTATGTATTCCATTACTATTTAAAGTCATATAGTTCAACGTAGCCATTTTATACTTTGTTTATCTTCCCTTTCCGTTTTTCCATCATTACCTTTCCTCCTTTTCCATTTCTGCTTTCTTGTTTTAAACCCTTTATAAGATAACATTCCTAAAACATCAAACATTTTCCTTATTCTCCTATTTAAAACTTCTTTAGCCCCAATCTCCCCTTCCCCTCCTGAGTTGTCCTTTATCCCTTGTCGGACAACCACATCTTCCCTCTCCATTTGGGTTTGCGAATTCACTCGCAAGCGTCAGCTGATTTTGCAGTGACCGCAACTCCTCCCCACCCAGCCCCCCCCAGAAAAGATTTCACTTTTCATATGTAACAAAGGTCACTCTTTTAGTTCCCTCCTTATTCCCTCTATTCCATTTCCTTCCCTTATTAATTCTTGTCTATACTATCTATATTTTCCTCTAAATACGGATACATTCATGTATGCACATTATACATATACACACACATACCTCTTTACCCACATACATATAAATCGTGATCATTTTTACTCTCATTACACGTCTTCATCCCTCAGTCTATTTTGTAATTGTTCTGCAAATTTTCGTGCTTCTTCTGGATCCGAGAATAGTCTTTTTTGTTGTCCTGGAATAAATATTTTCAATAGCGCTGGATGCTTTAGTATAAATTTATACCCTTTCTTCCATAAAATCGCCTTTGCTGTATTGAACTCCTTTCTCTTCTTCAGGAGTTCAACACTTATATCTGGATAAATGAAGATTTTTTGCCCTTTGTACTCCAGTGGCTTGTTGCCCTCTCTTACTTTTTCCATTGTCTTCTCCAGTACCTTTTCTCTTGTAGTATATCTTAGGAATTTTACTAAAATAGATCTTGGTTTTTGTTGTGGTTGTGGTTTAAAGGCCAATGCTCTATGTGCCCTTTCTATTTCCATTTCTTGCTGTAGTTCTGGACATCCTAGGATCCTAGGGATCCAATCTTTTATAAACTCTCTCATATTCTTGCCTTCTTCATCTTCTTTAAGGCCCACTATCTTTATGTTATTTCTTCTGTTATAATTTTCCATTATATCTATTTTCTGAGCTAACAGTTCTTGTGTCTCTATAACTTTTTTATTTGATTCCTCTAATTTCTTTTTTAAGTCCTCTACCTCCATTTCTACTGCTGCTTCCCGCTCTTCCATCTTGTCCATTTTCTTTCCCATTTCTGTTAAGGTCATATCTATTTTATTCATTTTCTCTTCTGTGTTCTTTATTCTTCTTCTTAAATCATTAAATTCCTGCGTTTGCCATTCTTTAAATGACTCCATGTATTCTTTAATAAGAGAAAGTATATCCTTTATCTTGCCTTTCCCTTCTTCTTCTATTTCACTGTACTCTTCCTCTTCCTCTGGGTTGGCCATCTGTTGTTTCTTTGTTGCCCTTTTCTTCTCTTCTTTCTTGTTTTCATTGTCTTCTGTGTTCTCCTCTTGCTGCAGGTGTTCTACAGCTGTCGTTGCCGGCCGTGGAGATCGACTCCCCAGCTGGTCACCCCTCCCGTCGGTGTGTTTTTTTTCATGCGCGGTTGCACACTTTTACTCGGCTCAGCGAGCCATTTTTGTAGTCCACTTTCTACCGACCTGAGGGAGCGGGTTTCTCTCTCCACCGCAGGCCTCTTCGAACAGGTAAGGCCTTCTCCTTCTTCCTCCGTTGTCTTCTCTTCCTCTCTTCTTACCGTTGATTTCGATTTTTCTTTTTTTGTCGTCATCTTCTTTCCACCTTTATACTCACTTTTCTGTAACTTTTATTTCTGTGCCTTTGTATTTTCCTTTGTTTTTTCCGACTTTTCTGGAGAGGGCTGGAGTTCACCGTCCGGCCACTACTCCATCACGTGACTCCTCCCTGTGCCTTTGTGTTTTCCTTTGTGTTTTCCGACTTTTCTGGAGAGGGATGTTATGTTGACGTTGTTTCAGACATTGGTGAGGGCAAATTAGGAACATTGTCTGCAGTTCTGTTTTTTTCACTCCTGGAAGCATATCAATAGAGGGTTAGGGATGAACATTATATCGAGGAAGAGGGCACTTTTGTGGTTTACTGGACCTTCCACAATATTGTGGGCTAAGCAGTAATGGATAAACCATTCTATGGAGTTATCCCAACTTTCTTCTACTTTGTTGAATTCCCCGAATGTACCCTCTACCATCTTGGCATGCTTTTGCCTTGATCTTTTGTTGGGAATTTGTTGGGGTTGTAAGATAGTTGTTTTCCTTCTCATGGTTGGTGCATGGAGTATGTGCAGGGTTTATTTTGTTCCTCTTTGCCACTGTTGTGTTGGTACTCACACAATTAAGACTTGAAGGAGTGATGCTTTCTTCCGACAAGGGATAAAGGACAACTCAGGAGGGGAAGGGGAGATTGGGGATAAATAAGATAGAAATAGGAGAATAAGGAAAATGTTGGATGTTGTAGGAATGTTGTCTTATAAAGAGTTGAAAATAAGAAAACAGAAATGGAAAAGGAGGAAAGGTAATGATGGAAAAACGGAAAGAGAAGATAAACAAAATATAAAAGGGCTACGCTGAACTATATGTCTTTAAATATTAATGGAATACATAACCAAATTAAAAGGAAGAAACTACTAAATTTAAATGAATAAATGTATTCCATTCGAAAAAATAACAGATAGGTTAAGAAATAATATTGAAATATTCGAGCAAGTATAGGAGCCTTACATTAAATACAATAGCGAAAACCTACCGGGGACAAACAGTACCTAAGTTGATGGAAGGAGAAGGAAAGAAAAGAATGGACTCAGTAGAATTCCTGGTGTAATTTTGTTGAATGACAACATTGTCTGACTGGCTTAATGCAACCTAGATTGTATACCTAAAATGGATGAGAGGGGGGGGGGGTGGGGGGGTGGTTTGGGAGGAAAGGGGAGGGGGAGAAAAAGTCACTGTATATGTGTGAAAAAGAAATAGTGTATATCATGGCTAATGTGATTTATGGTGTGAAAAATAAAAAATTTTAAAAAAAAGGAGTGATGCTTTCTCATCCTTTTATTTAAATTTTTTATTTTTCACACCATAAACCACATTGACCATGATACATACATTTTCCTTTTCAAATATATACAGTGTCATTTTCTCCCCCCCCTCCCATCCAACCCTCCCTACCTCCCCCCCATCCATTTAAAGTACAAAATCTAAGATACATTAAACCAGTCAAACAATGTTGTCATTCAATAAAAATAAACAAGAAATTCCACTGAGTCAATTCTTTTCATTTCCTTCTCCTTTCGTTAATTTAGGTAGTGAATGTCCCCGGTAGGTTTTCTCTATTGTGTTTCATGTAAGGCTCCCATATATGTTCAAATATTTCAATATTATTTCTTAAACTATATGTTATTTTTCCTAATGGAATACATTTATTCATTTCTATATACCATTGTTGTATTTTCAAATTATCTTCCAATTTCCAGGTTGACATAATACATTTTTTTGCTACGGCTAGAGCAATCTTAACAAATCTTTTTTGTGCACCATCCAAATCAATTCCAAATTCTTTGTTTTTTATGTTACTTAGGAGGAAGATCTCTGGATTTTTTGGTATATTGTTTTCTGTTATTTTATTTAATATTTGGTTTAGATCTTCCCAAAATTTTTCTACTTTCTCACATGTCCAGATTGCATGAATTGTTGTTCCCATTTCTTTTTTACATCGAAAACTTCTATCAGATACTGTTGGGTCCCATTTATTTAACTTTTGAGGTGTAATGTATAGCCTGTGTATCCAGTTATATTGTATCATACGTAACCTCGTATTTATTGTATTTCTCATCGTTCCAGAACATAATTTCTCCCATGTTTCCTTTTTTATCTTTATATTTAAATCTTGTTCCCATTTTTGTTTAGTTTTACCATTTGTTTCCTCATTCTCCTTTTCTTGCAGTTTAATATACATATTTGTTATAAATCTTTTGATTATCATTGTATCTGTAATCACATATTCAAAGTTACTTCCCTCTGGTAACCTCAGACTGCTTCCTAATTTGTCCTTCAAGTAGGATCTCAATTGGTAATATGCCAGCACTGTATCTTGAGTTGTATTGTATTTATCTTTCATTTGTTAAAAGGATAATAATCTATTTCCTGAAAAATAATTTTCTATTCTTTTGATCCCTTTTTTCTCCCATTCTCTAAAGGAAAGGTTATCTATTGTAAAAGGGAGTAACTTATTTTGCGTCAATATTAGTTTTGGTAATTGGTAATTTGTCTTATTCCTTTCTACATGAATCTTTTTCCAAATATTGAGTAGATGATGTAATACTGGAGAACTCCTACGTGGTACCAATTTTTCATCCCATTTATATAATATGTGTTCAGGTATCTTTTCCCCTATTTTATCTAATTCTAATCTCGTCCAATCTGGCTTTTCCCTTGTTTGATAAAAATCTGATAGGTATCTTAATTGTGCGGCTCTATAATTTTTAAAGTTTGGCAGTTGTAAGCCCCCTTGTTTATACCATTCTGTTAATTTATCTAGTGCTATCCTCGGTTTCCCCCCTTTCCATAAAAATTTCCTAATTATTTTCTTTAACTCCTTGAAGAATTTCTCTGTCAAGTGTATTGGCAATGCCTGAAATAGGTATAATATCCTTGGGAAAATGTTCATTTTAATGCAGTTTATCCTTCCTCTTAGTGTTAATGGTAAATCTTTCCAATGCTCTAAATCGTCCTGTAATTTTTTCATTAGTGGATAATAATTGAGTTTATATAGATGGCCGAGATTTTTATTTATTTGTATACCTAGGTATCTTATTGCTTGCATTTGCCATCTGAATGGTGATTCCTTCTTAAATTTTGAGAAATCCGTATTATTCATTGGCATTGCTTCACTTTTATTTACGTGAATCTTGTAACCTGACACTTCTCCATATTCCTTCAATTTCTTATATAATTCTTTTATTGATAGTTCTGGTTCTGTTAAGTATACTATAACATCATCCGCAAACAGACTGATTTTATATTCCTTGTCTTTTATTTTTATCCCTTTTATATTATTTTCTGTTCTTATCAATTCTGCTAGTGGTTCTATAGCTAACGCGAACAATAAGGGTGATAGTGGGCATCCCTGCCGTGTTGACCTGCTTAAGTTAAATTGCTTTGATATATATCCATTTACTGTCACTTTCGCCAATGGCCCCTTATATAATGCTTTAATCCAATTAATATACTTCTCTGGTAAACTGAATTTTTGTAATACTTTGAATAAATAATTCCATTCTACTCTGTCAAAGGCCTTCTCTGCGTCTAAAGCAACTGCTACTGTAGGCGCTTTACTCCCTTCTACTGCATGAATTAAGTTAATAAATTTACAAATATTGTCTGTTGTGCGTCTTTTTTTAATAAATCCAGTTTGGTCTAGATTTACCATTTTAGGTACATACTCTGCTAATCTGTTTGCTAATAGTTTAGCTATTATCTTATAATCTGTGTTAAGTAATGATATTGGTCTATATGACGCTGGTGCGAGTGGATCTTTCCCTTGCTTTAGTATTACTGTAATTATTGCTGTTTTACATGAATCTGGTAAGCTTTGTGTTTTCTCAATCTGGTTGATTACTTCCAGGAGGGGAGGAATTAATAAATCTTTAAATGTTTTATAGAATTCTATTGGGAATCCATCCTCTCCTGGTGTTTTATTATTTGGTAATTTTTTTAATTATCTCTTGTATTTCTATTATTTCAAATGGTTCTGTTAATTTATTTTGTTCCTCTATTTGTAATTTTGGTAGTTCAATTTTAGTTAAAAATTCATCTATTTTCCCTTCTTTCCCTTCGTTTTCAGTTTGGTATAATTGTTCATAGAATTCTCTAAAGTTTTCCTTGATCTCCATTGGGTTATATGTGATTTGTTTGTCTTTTTTCCTTGATGCCAATACCATTTTCTTAGCTTGTTCTGTCTTAAGCTGCCATGCTAGAATTTTGTGCGTTTTTTCCCCTAGTTCATAATATTTCTGTTTTGTCTTTATTATGTTCTTCTCCACCTTATATGTTTGTAGTGTTTCATATTTTATTTTTTTATCTGCCAATTCTCTCCTTTTAGTTGTATCTTCCTTCATTGCTAATTCTTTTTCTATATTTACTATTTCCCTTTCCAACTGCTCTGTTTCCTGATTATAGTCCTTCTTCATCTTGGTTACATAACTTATTATTTGCCCTCTAATGAACGCTTTCATTGCATCCCATAGTATAAACTTAACTTTCACTGATTCCGTATTTATTTCAAAGTACATTTTAATTTGTCTTTCAATTAATTCTCTAAAATCCTGCCTTTTAAGTAGCATGGAGTTTAATCTCCATCTATACATTCTTGGACGGATGTCCTCTAACTCTATTGTCAATATCAAGGGTGAATGGTCCGATAATATTCTAGCTTTATATTCTGTTTTTCTTACTCTATCTTGCATACGAGCTGATAACAAAAATAGGTCTATTCTTGAGTATGTGTTATGTCTACCCGAGTAATATGAATATTCCTTTTCCTTTGGGTGTTGTTTCCTCCATATATCCAAAAGTTGTATTTTTTCCCTCGATTTAATTATAAATTTGGTTACTTTGTTCTTTCTGTTAATTTTTTTCCCAGTTTTGTCCATATTTGAATCCAAATTCAGGTTGAAATCCCCTCCTATTAATATGTTCCCTTGCGTATCTGCTATCTTCAAAAAAATATCTTGCATAAACTTTTGATCTTCTTCGTTAGGTGAATATACATTGAGTAGATTCCAAAACTGCGAATATATCTGACATTTTATCATTACATATCTCCCTGCTGGATCTATTATTTCCTCTTCTATTTTAATTGGCACATTTTTACTAATTAATATAGCTACTCCTCTTGCTTTTGAATTATACGATGCTGCTGTTACGTGTCCTACCCAATCTCTCTTTAATTTCTTGTGCTCCAATTCAGTTAAATGTGTTTCTTGCACAAATGCTATGTCAATTTTTTCTTTTTTCAGTAAATTTAGCAGTTTCTTCCTTTTAATTTGGTTATGTATTCCGTTAATATTTAAAGTCATATAGTTCAGCGTAGCCATTTCATACTTTGTTTATCTTCCCTTTCCGTTTCTCCATCATCACCTTTCCTTCTTATCCATTTCTGCTTTCTTGTTTTGAACACTTTATAAGACAACATTTCTAAAACATCAAACATTTTCCTTATTCTCTTATTTAAAACTTCTTTAACCCCATTCTCCCCTCCCCCTCCTGAGTTACCCTTTATCCCTTGTCGGGCAACCACATCTCCCCTCTCCATTTGGATTTGCGAATTCACTCGCAAACGTCAACTGATTTTGTGACCGTAACTCCTCCCCACCCAGCCCCCCCAGAAAAGATTTCAATTTTCATATGTAACAAAGGTCACTCTTTTAATTCCCTCCTTATTCCCTCTATTCCCTTTCCCTCCCTTATTAATTCTTGTCTATACTCTATATATTTTCTTCTAAATACGGATACATTCATGTATGCACATTATACATATACACACATATACCCCTTTACACACATACATATAGTTCGTGGTCATTTTTAGCTCTCATTACATGTCTTCATCTCTCTGCTTGTTTTGTAGTTGTTCTGCAAATTTCCTTGCTTCCTCTGGATCCGAGAATAGTCTGTTTTGTTGCCCTGGAATAACTATTTTAAGTACCGCTGGGTACTTTAACATAAATTTATATCCTTTTTTCCATATGATCGTTTTTGCTGTATTGAACTCCTTCCTCTTCTTCAGGAGTTCAAAACTTATGTCTGGATAGAAAAAATTTTTTTGACCTTTATATTCCAGTGGCTTTTTGTCTTCTCTTACTTTCTTCATTGCTTTCTCCAATATATTTTCTCTTGTTGTATATCTTAAGAATTTTACTAAAATGGATCTTGGTTTTTGCTGCGGTTGTGGTTTCGGGGCTAAAGTTCTATGTGCCCTCTCTATTTCCATTTCTTCCTGTAATTCTGGTCTTCCTAGGACCCTGGGGATCCAATCTTTTATAAATTCTCTCATATTCTTGCCTTCTTCATCTTCCTTAAGGCCCACTATCTTTATATTATTTCTTCTATTATTCTTTCTTTGGCTTGGCTTCGCGGACGAAGATTTATGGAGGGGGTAAAATGTCCACGTCAGCTGCAGACTCGTTTGTGGCTGACAAGTTCGATGCGGGACAGGCAGACACGGTTGCAGGGGAAAATTGGTGGGTTGGGGTTGGGTGTTGGGTTTTTCCTCCTTTGCCTTTTGTCAGTGAGGTGGGCTCTGTGGTCTTCTTCAAAGGAGGTTGCTGCCCGCCGAACTGTGAGGTGCCAAGATGCACGGTTTGAGGCGATATCAGCCCACTGGCGGCGGTCAATGTGGCAGGCACCAAGAGATTTCTTTAGGCAGTCCTTGTACCTCTTCTTTGGTGCACCTCTGTCACGGTGGCCAGTGGAGAGCTCGCCATATAACACGATCTTGGGAAGGCGATGGTCCTCTATTCTGGAGACGTGACCCACCCAGCGCAGCTGGATCTTTAGCAGCGTGGACTCGATGCTGTCGACCCCTGTCATCTCAAGTACTTCGACGATAGGGATGAAAGCGCTCCAATGAATTTTATATTATAATTTTCTATTATATCTATCTTCCGAGCTAACAGCTCATGTGCCTCTTTAACTTTTTTATTAGATTCTTCTAATTTCTCTTTTAATTCCTCTACTTCCATTTCTACAATTGTTTCTCGTTCTTCCATATTTTCCACTCTTTTTCCTATCTCTGAGATGGCCATTTCCATTTTATTCATTTTTTCTTCTGCATTCTTAATTCTTCTTTTTATCTCATCAAATTCTTGTAATTGCCATTCTTTCACTGATTCCATATATTCTTTAAAAAAAGATACATCCATTGTCTTGCCTTTCTCTTCTTCTTCCACTTCTTTCTGTTCTTCTTCTTCTTCTTCCTCTGGGTTGACCATCTGTTGTTTCCTTGTTTTCTTTTTACCCTCTTCTTTCTTGTTGTCGTTATTGTCTGTGTTCTGCACCTGCTGCTGTGCTGCAGGTGTCTCTCTCAGCTGTGGAGATCGACTCCGCAGCTGTTCCCCCCTCCCGTCAGTGGGTTTTTTTTCATGCGCGGTTGCGCACTTTTACTCGGCTCTGCGAGCCATTTTTGTAGACCCGAGCCCGGGACTTCCACTGACCTGAGGGAGCGGGCTTCTCTCTCCGCGGCGGGCCTCTTCGGACAGGTAAGGCCTTCACCTTCTTCTTCCGACATTCTTTCTTCCTCCTTTCTTCCCGTTGTTTTCGACTTTTCTCTCTTCGCTGCCATTTTCTTCTCACCTTTATTTTTACTTTATTATAAATTTTAATCTTGTACCTTTGTGCTTTGTGTGTTTTTTTTTAAACTTTTCGGGAGAGGGCTGGAATTCCCTGACCGGCCACTACTCCATCACGTGACTCCTCCACCTGTATTCTTGATGAGTTAGCTTGGATGTTTCAGGGGCACAAGGACAAAGCATTAGCATTTTAAACACACATCGTTCTTGGAGATCGCAAACAGAAGGCAGTTGAGACAAACATGCAAGAAGGTGAAACGGATTTATGATGTTCTTGAGATATTGAAAACAATAGGTGTTAGTTCAGAAGCACCTGTACAAACGCAGGCCATTTTAGTTCTGAGGAAAGCAGACTTCTCAGAGGCATAAATGGATTTAAATGCTTTTTAGCACATTCTTGTCAAAAGGTCCTTTAGTCCCAAACATAATTTAAAAAGGTTGTTAGTTCATAACATATTTTGGGCTTGTCCTTGCGATTTGGAGTTTTGGGATCTGAAATCTTTGGAGTTTTTGTGATTTATTAGTAAACTGATTTCCCAAGCTCATTAAAGGGCTTATTGTGTGTGTGGTTAAAGTATAGCGATGGATTTTGGTCCATGTTTGGCAACACCAATCTGTGTCGATTTGAAAGTGGAAACTTTGTCACTTTCTGCAGGATGTGAATGTTTTAAACCCCAATATTAAGTGAGATTCTGTACAAAGTACAGATGAGTGTGTTTTGGAAACAAAACTTAAGTGTGGGCCAAGTGAACTTGTCCAAATAGAAACTAAAAATGTGTTTGGAATCACCAAACTTTTCAGATCTGAAGAAGGAGGAGTTGTTGCTTATTGCTAAGGAGATGAAAATTCTGGAGGTTAAAAGTTGAACAACGCAAGTTGGCAGTTATGTTGAAAACCTTGGCCAGTGAAGAAGATATTGGACAATTGATTTCAAGAAAGCTTGAGTGATACAGCAGCTGAAAGAAACAAGCTGTCAGGTACAGAAGCAAACTAATTAAGAGATCAAAGAGTCATTTTAAATATTTTCTTCAGTCAGAATTCTGATTCTGATTTTAAATTTGAAAGTTGTGACAGTGAAGGCAGTGATGTCTAAAATGATTTAAAAGTTTGTGACAGTGAGCAGCAGTTGGAAAAAGGATTTTTCAGAACTTAGAGGAAAATTGATAGATAAACAAAATGAAGATGGATAGAAACCATTCTCTGGTGAAGGAATTAAAAAGTGCCAGTTAGATATTATTTCAAAGGAGGTTTATTGATGAGAAAATATAATGTGACGTTGGCTAATGATGAATGGGCAGAGGTTCATTGGCTTATAGATCCTACAGCCTATAGAGATGAGATTTTGAACATGGCTCATAAAACATATTTGGGTGGGCACCTTGGGGTAAAGGAAATGATGAAACAATTCTACTGACCTAATTTGGAAAAGGATGGAAAGAGATTTTGTAAGACTTGTCACACTTGTCAAGTTGCAAGGAAACCTAATGAAGGTCCCACAGTAACATCTTTAAAATCTGTTCTTGGAGAACATTTTTCTAAAGTAATTGTGGACTGTCTTGGTCCAATGCCTGAAACAAAAACTGGAAATGAATATCTATTGACCATTATGTCATTATGTGTGCCATTTCCAGGTGTACAGAAGCCATACCACTTGGGAACATTAAAGCAAAAACTGTGTCTGGGGCTCGAGAAAAATTTTTTCAATTGGTTTGGTTTGCCTCAAGAAATAAAATCAGATCAGGGAAAGAATTTTATGTCAGGTGTATTTCAACAGTTAGTTTATAAACAAGGAGGTCAACAAATTGCATTGTCAGGATTTAAATATGGCGGTTCGGAAATTATGTAAAGATAAAATGCACAGGGTTTCTTTGGAAAAATTGACTTGGAAATATGAGTTGGTGGGGGGGGGGGTGTGGTTTGTGTCTTCCTCATTTTAAGAATTATTAAAAAGCAGCTCAATTGAGATTTATAAATATATTGTATAATTTAGATGATATTCCAGCTTGGGTTTCTGTCAAATTTAATGCAATAGGGAATATGGATCCCCAAGATTTTATTTACAAATGGAATCCTAAGCTTTATTTGGAAGTGGGGAATCATCTATTTTGAAACATTTGATTGAGTTGATAATGAAATTGGCATGAAAGGTTTAATATTGAAATAGATGTTTTCCTTTTTCAATAGACAACCAATTCTGGAAGATTTGGAGATGGAAGGGTATTAAGAAAATTAGTTTTGAGGATGTGAGATTGAAACCTTTGAAAGAATTATCTTGTTATTACAAAGTTAAAGCATTTTTATCTGTAAAAATAGGTCTTACTTTGATGTTACCTAATCAAAGTGAATTAGAATTACTGATTTGTTATCCTACTGGAAATAAATTTATTTCAGTAATGTATAACTTGCTTCAATCTAAGGCCCCCAAAACTGGAGTGAATAAATCTAGATGAAGATGGGAAATAGATTTAAATTCTCAAATAAGCAATAAGGATTGGATGGATTTGTGTAAATAATATGACTAAGATATAGGTTGGTTCAATGTCATTTTTTACATCAGTTCTATTTGACTCCACAAAAATCAAATAGATTAAATCCTGCCGTATCGGATTAATGTTTTCGATGTGGACCTGAGATTGGAACATTTTTGCATTCAACTTGGCAATGTCCTAAAGTTAGACAATTTTGGTTTGGGGTAGGTAATTTTCACAGGCCTTCATGTTCCACAGTCCTTCATGTTATTTTTACTGAGTAATATTAAGCTCACACCAAGACACAAGAGCAACTTGTCCGTGAACTACTCTTTGCAGACGATGCCGCTTTAGTTGCCCATTCAGAGCCAGCTCTTCAGTGCTTGACGTCCTGTTTTGCGGAAACTGTCAAAATGTTTGGCCTGGAAGTCAGCCTGAAGAAAACTGAGGTCCTCCATCAGCCAGCTCCCCACCATGACTACCAGCCCCCCCACATCTCCATCGGGCACACAAAACTCAAAATGGTCAACCAGTTTACCTATCTCGGCTGCATCACTTCATCGGATGCAAGGATCAACAATGAGATAGACAACAGACTTGCCAAGGCTAATAGCGCCTTTGGAAGACTACACAAAAGAGTTTGGAAAAACAACGAACTGAAAAACCTCACAAAGATTAGCGTATACAGAGCCGTTGTCATACCCACACTCCTGTTCGGCTCTGAATCATGGGTTCTCTACCGGCATCACCTGCAGCCCCTAGAACGCTTCCACCAGCATTGTCTCTGCTCCATCCTCAACATTCATTGGAGCGACTTCATCTCCAACATCGAAGTACTCGAGATGGCAGAGGCCGACGCTGCTGAAGATCCAACTGTGCTGGGTAGGTCACGTCTCCAGAATGGAGGACCATCGCCTTCCCAAGATTGTGTTATATGGCGAGCTCTCCACTGGCCACCGAGACAGAGGTGCACCAAAGAAGAGGTACAAGGACTGCCTAAAGAAATCTTTTGGTGCCTGCCACATTGACTGCCGCCAGTGGGCTGATATCGCCTCAAACCATGCATCTTGGTGCCTCACAGTTCGGCGGGCAGCAACCTCCTTTGAAGAAGACCGCAGAGCCCACCTCACTAACAAAAGACAAAGGAGGAAAAACCCAACACCCAACCCCAACCCACCAATTTTCCCTTGCAACCGCTGCAACCGTGTCTGCCTGTCCCGCATCGGACTTGTCAGCCACAAACGAGCCTGCAGCTGACGTGGACATTACCCCTCCATAAATCTTCGTCCGCGAAGCCAAGCCAAAGAAAGATTAAGGTTATGAGGCCAAAATTAAATTGAAATATTTATCACATTGAATTTGTGTTAATTGCTTCAGCAGTTGCTCGGAAATGTATAGCTGTAGCGGCACACATCGAGACGCAGTCGAATCGGCTCTGCACTGTTACGGCCGCAGCAGCAGTGTAGCCGTGTCAAGATGGTGCTGCTGGGCGCATCTTCTCCCCAGCTCAAACGGGCCATGCAGATGCACTTGGCTGCGTCGTTACATCACCGCCCATGTGTGGGCAGGACTTACGGGCCGCCTGATAAGGTGCAGCACGGGGATTTTCTAATATAAACTGTTGGAAGTGCAAGCGACTAACAGAGTCATCTCCTTATTTCACTTCTCCTTGTAGCTACCGCTACAATTGGTGACCCCGACGAGTCCAGACGATTCTGGACTCCACACCATGGATGCTGCAGCAGTCAACGCAGTGGCTATGACATTGCCAACTTCTGGATGCTTCGCGCACGCACTTAGTTCAGGCAAGCGGAAGCATGATTTCACCTCCGGCAGATCACGTCTGACTCGACAATGTTCTACCATGTCATCAGCTCCCTGGACCAAGAGACCGTGGCCAGGGTGGACGACCTGATACACGATCCCCAGAGGAAGGAAATACCCAGCCCTTCACAAACTCCTCTTGAGGGCTTTCGGCCTGTTCAGACGACAGTGCGCTGCCAGGCTGATGCACCTGCATAGCTTAGGAGACAGAGCACCATGTGCCCTGATGGATGAGATGCTTGCACGAGCAGAGGGCCACAAGCCATGCCTCATGTCTGAGTAGGCTTTCTTGGAACAGATGCCAGATGACATACAACTACTGTTGACGGACGAAGATTTTTCAGACCCACGTAAGGTCACGGCCAGAGCTGATGTACTGTGGCACATGAAACACGAAAATGAGTCCGCCATGAACCAATTGACTCATCCCCATGTGCGGCAGCAGAACTGATCCCACCCGAACCAAGCACAATCGCACCCCACCAAATTAGCAGAGGCACTGAACGTTAGCTGGTTGTTTTATCACCAACACTGATGGGCTCGAGCGTGTAGATGCAGCCACCCCTGCTCATTTTCAGAAAATGCCCAGGCCAGCCGCTGCTAATGGAGAAGGTGGCTGGCCTCACCAATAGCCTCTTGCACATTACTGACAAGGCTAGTGGCCGGCAGTTCCTGGTCGACACTGGTGCTGAACTCAGTGTCATCTCACCAATCGCCCTGAAGACATGAACATACCCACAAAGTCCCACCCTCTGGGCGACAAAAAACACTGCCATCAAGACCTTTGACACGCACAATGTCCAAATACCACTCGGCAGAGAAAATTTCCAGTGGAATTTCACTCGAGCCACTGTGGAAACATCACTTCTCGGCGCAGAATTTCTATGAGCACACAGCCTGCCGTTGGACGTGAAGACCAAACGCTTGGTCCATTCCCAGACATCCCAATAGATATTTCTCCAGGAATGCTTTATGTTCTTGGCATTCTCCGGTTTATTTCTTTTTTTAGGAGTGGGGGGGATGTTGGGAGGGTGAGTTGAGGGGGATGAGAGGATAAATACCACATATTTAATTATTAAAAATAATTTACAATTGAATGTAATACAATTATTATTGTGGTGAAAAATTGAGAAATAAAGTATTAAAAAAAACCAAATTGCATTGTCTGCAAATCACCCAGAATGTGTGATGTGTGGCCGCTCACCACCAGGCAGGCGAACCAGCCCGGCTTGTAAGCCACGTGGCGGGACAGCCGGCCAAAATGGCGCCGTTGGGTGTGTTCTCTTCCTCCCACCACAGGGCTCAGAAGCCCCGTGATACCCGGGTGACGTCAGCGCCCTCCAGCATGGTTCTCAGCCAGGTCCAGGATGGGAGTATAAGTACAGCTCAGCAGCCTGCAATAAACTAGTCTGCTCACTGAGCTCAAACTGTCTGGTTGTGTGTGTTCTTTCAAGAGCAGTATAGCTGATGCAACAATTGGTGACCCTGATTGGATCAAACGTTTTTGAGCCCATCATGAGTGAGCCTGGGGTGATCAGCGCTTTAGCCGCGAAACTCCATGAATTCTGGGTTCAGGAGCTGGAGACCTGGGTCGGCCACGTGGAGGCTCAATTTCACCTCTGCCAGATTTTGTCCGACACAACCAAATTCTATCATGTGGTTGCTGCCCTGGACCTGGCCATTGGCAGACACGTGCTGCACCTTGCTCAGCACCCACCCACCGAAAACAAATATGAGACCATCAAGCAAGTGCTTACTGGATCCCTGGGACTATCCAGGCACCAGCATGCCGCTCAGATGCTACACCTCGACGCCCTGAGGGACAGGTCCTCGATGGAGCTGATGGATGAGATGCTCACGCTCATGGGTGAGCACACCAACTCCCCACTCTTCGAGTGCATTTTCCTCGACCATGTGCCTTGGGACATCCAACCGCTGCTGGTCCAGGAGAGCTTCACTGACCTGAGGAAGGTCCCCCAGAAGGCCCAGAAGCTATGGCTCGCACGATTCCCAGAGGTCTCACTGGTCCAGCAGGTTATGAGGCACAGACATGACCATGCCAAGCCTGCCCCGAGCGCTGCGGTAGAGCATCTGGCTCCAGCAGGGGTGCCCAAGAGCATAACCAAGGCCACAGCATCCGCTCCAGGCCTCTGCTTCTACCACCAGCGCTGGGGAGCCAAGTCTCAGAAGTGTCATCAGTCTGGCTCATTCCAGGGAAATGACCAGGCCGCCCGGTGTTAATGGCTGCGGGGGCTGGCCAAGAACACAGCCTCCTCTACCCGCGGGACTCAGTCAGCAGCTGGCAGTTCCTTGTTGGCACAGGAGCCCAGATCAACGTCATCCTGGCCACGTCCGTCGAGTCCAGGAACTGACCTCGTGGTCCTCCCCTCCGTGCAGCCAATGCAACAGCAATCCAGATGTATGGAGACAAGACAGTCCACTTCCAGATCAGCCAATGAAATTTCACATGAAAGTTCACCGTCTTGTCCTTTCCAACTGCCATCCTGGGTGCAGACTTCCTCCTCGCACATGGGCTTCTGGTAGACATTCGAGGTAGGCCTGGTGGACGCCGTACCTTCCAGGCCGTTCGCCTCAATGCCTCCCGCTCGGAGCAACCGCAGATGGCCACGATTAGCACAACCAGAGTCTCGTTCCAGTGAATCCTGGAAGAGTTCACGACACTCATCAAGCCATAGTTCTCCGCTGCCTCACGGAGTGTTCCACCACATCCCCATGCAGGGCCCACTGGTTCACGGCAAGGCTTGCCGGCTCCCGCCTGACAAACTCAAGGAGGCGAAGGAGGAGTTTTTGCACCAGTTGGAACTGGGGATCATTCGGCGGTCTGAAAGCCCATGGGCCTCGCCGCTCCACCTGGTCCTGAAAGCCTCCGGCGGCTGGCGTTCCTGTGGAGACTGTCGACGGCTCCTGACCGTTACCCCATCCCTCACATCCACGGCTTTGCGGCCAACCTGCATGGTGCGAGGGTTTTCTCCAAGGTTGACCTGGTGCGCGGATATCACCAGATCCCGGTGCACCCTGAGGACATACCAAAGACGGTAATCGTCTCCCCCTTTGGCTTGTTTGAATTCCTGCGCATGCCGTTCAGGCTCAAGAATCCCACTCAGACCTTCAAGCGCCTCATGGACTCTGTGGGTAGGAACTTGGATTAGAACGACATTCTAGTCACCAGCAAGGACCAGGCGCAACACAAGGCCCACCTATGTGCCCTTTTCTCCCGGCTGGCCAATTTCAGCCTTACCCTCAACCTGGCCAAGTGCTAGTTCGGGAAAGAATCCATGCAGTTCCTGGGCCATACCATCACGGCCGAAGGAGCCACGCCCACCGCTGCGAAGGTCTCCGCTCTCAGGGAGTTACCATGCCCGGACAGCCTCAAGGGGCTGCAGGAGTTCGCGGGTATGGTCCACTTTTATAACCGCTTCATCCCGGGATTTGATGGATGCAGCTGGTGCTGTATTAAAAATAAATATGACTGATGATGTTAAAAATCCACTGGCTTATGTATCTCAGACATTGAATAAACACTCAAAAGAATTATTCTGCTGCTGGAAAATAATTTTTGTCCCTTGTATTAGCTCTGCAACATGTAGAAGAATGTGTTTGTGCTGCTATGGGATTAAATATTGATCATAAGTTTTGAGTAAGATTAAAAATAAGAATAGATGATGATTCAACTGGAGTTTAATTTTGCAAGAATAGGACTGAAGTATAAGACATTATAATGATATTAAGGGCCAGTGTCATTGAGGATTGCTTATTTTGATGTTGGATTTAGAGGTTTCTGCTATATTTGTTTTTATTCTATTTGGCTGTGAAATCTATTAAGAACAAATCGGAGATTGCAGTTTAAAATTTTGACCTTTCAGAAGTCTAAAAATGTATCCATGGGAAGGAGGTGTAATGGAGTTGTGTTAACCTTTAATATTAAATTATATTCCTCAAAGTTAAGAATGTCTTGGTAAAGTAAATTATAATGTTAAAATATTGTATCTGTATTCTTGGTGCGTTAGCTTGGATGGTCCAGGGGCACAAGGACAAAGCATTAGCATTTTAAACACACATGGTTCTTGGAGATCGCAGACAGAAGGCAGTTGAGACAAATATGGGTGCTGATTGAAGTTAGAGTCAAGGTGAAAAGGATTTATGTTCTTGAGATATTGAAAACAATAGGTGTTAGTTCAGAAGCACCTGCATAAATTCTGGCCATTTTAGTTCAGAGGAAAGCAGACTTCTTGGAGATATGTGGATTTAAATGCTTTTTAGCACATTCTTGTCAAAAGTCCTTTGGTAGAATTTGGTGGAAACTTTGTCGCTCCCGGCCTCACTTTCATATTTTATTTTACGATTTTGGCTAGAGGTTCTGTATGTGTTTTCTTTGATATAATATACTTTGATTTTGATTGTGTTATATGTTATACAGTTGCATTTTATTTGTATATTTTATTCTTAAAAGATATAACGATAGCCATGAGTGTTAGAATAATTCGATCACAATTTATCTTTGAGGGAATAATCCCATATTGTTTAAAAATATTTATTATTTTTTTCTATTGCTCTTTGTTCTTTCTTTCTTTGGGGGTTTTCTTTTCTATGTTGGAGGGGAGAGAGATAAATGATAAGGCATCCATTGACTTTTAGAGATAGAAATTTTGTCTCTAGATGTAATGTTTTACATGTGCCAATAAAATTTTAAAAACACCTTTTCGTCCCAAGCATAATTAAAAGGGTCGTTAGTTTATAACAGACGGCTGTCAATCTATGCCTCGAATACACCCAACAACCTGGCCTCCACAGGTGCCCATGGCAGCAAATTTCAGAGCTTCTCCGTATTCTGGCTGAAGAAATTCCTCCCCATTGAAATGGGGGCTCTTCAATCCTGAAGTTGTGCCCTTTTGTCTTCCACTCCCCTATCCTGGGAAACAAGTTCACCACATTTACTCTATTCGGGCCTTTCAACATTCATTCATGTTCCTGTGGTTTCCCCTCATTCTTCTGAAGTCCAAGGAGTCCAGTCCAAGAGCTGTCAGATATTCCTCATCTGCTCATCCCTTCATTCCAGGAATAATTCTTGTAAATCTTCTCTGAATCCTCCCCTATTCTTTCTGAAATAAGGAGCCCAAAACTGTGCCCTGAACTTTGTGAGACCTCTTTAGTGCCTTACACAATAAATCCTCAACATCACATCCCTGCTCTTGTGTCCTATTCCCTTGATAGGGATGTCAACATTGCATTTGCCTTTTTCACCACTGACTCAACCTGAGGTGAACCTTTCTGGTATCCTGTGTCGGACTCTGGCTTTACCCTACCCTCAATTTAGTCTATGTGTCGTCTGAGTCCAGCGTGCTCGTTGAATGAAGTGATAGGAGAAGGTATTCGGTTCAACAATCAGTTTATTACACAGCACAAGAATAAAGCTTAACAGAGCTCTGGATCAGTCGTTAGTTCATAGGTCACCTGCACAGTGAGCTATTCCCCAAGACTGACCTCTACTGTCCAGTCTCTACAGTTTATATAGCTCAACCTTATCATACAGAACAAAAGTTGGCTTTCTTTGCTAGATTTCTTGCACAAGATTTATCACGTAATTTCCTGCTCTGCAGATATCTGGGGTATAGAGCTCCCATCTTAATCCTCAAGGCAAGAATATCCTGTTATTTTGATCAGAAATCAATTCATACCCCAGATATTTCTAATTATTTCTTTGTTCTCATTTGGCCATGTTCTGTTCTACTCAACACCTCCTTCTGCCTTCTTACTGTGTTATTCCATTCTCTTTGTTTCTGACATACTGTGGCTGCCCCTTACTTACATTACTCTTTCCCTTCACCATGAGATAAATATTAAATTGTTACATAGTACTGGATTCATGTATACAAAATTAATAGTACATAAGCATATCTTCTACATATTTTCTATGATTAATTAACCCCTAGATTCCAACAGTCCCTCTTTTGGTCTCATGAAAATGAGACCAACCACCAGTTAACTTATGGGACCAAGACCTCAGGAGTTTTTGCAAGGACCGGCATCTCCGACCCCTTGTTAAACTTAACCTCACAAACTTGGCCATTATGAACACACTTCAGTCCAGTGGGGGCCCCAACACAGTGTTCAGGAACGTCAGTCCAATCCGCAAAGTACTGTTTCAGTTCGTTATGGGCGTCCCAGGCTGACCACAAACACTTTGTACAGTTGTTTCCTTCTCCAGATGCTTCAAGGGCTAGGAACAACATCACCCATAGTCCCCACATAGTGTCCATCACAGCCCCCTAAATTCTGTTGACTTCAATATAGAAGTATCACTTCAAATACTGAAATACAGTCACCGTAATCCAATAGTCTCTTTAAAGGGACCCGTTCAAAAAGTTCTTAGTCCGTAATTGCTTGACAGGTTCTCAGTCATCTCCGTTCGAATCTGTTCCAGTGTCCGTGTAGGTGGGTTCGTTGCTGTACACTGACTTCAATGATACCACATCTCTGCTTTTCCCAGGAGTCAAACCGTGTGGGACGTTCTTTCCACCACTTTGTAGGGTCCTGTCCACCTGGGCTCCGACCACTTTCTCTTGATCACCTTTAGCAGAACCCACTCCGCAGCTGATGGTATTGGGGTTTCACCTTTCCGTTCGGTACTTGTAACCTGTTGTGAAAAAGCTGATACCAGAGCCGTTAGTTTATCATAATAAAGCTTACATTTCATTGGACTTACCTCTTCCTTTGTGGTATGAATCCCGGCTCCAGGTCCCGGAAACTGGTGCCCCGTTTGTAGTTCATACAGAGTAAATCCTGTCACATAACTTACCGAACTCCTTATTGACATCAATGCCAGGGGCAGCGCATCCACCCAATTTAATTTGGTCCGTGCCTGTACTTTCCCGATCTTACCTTTTATTGTTTGGTTCATTCTCTCCACTTTTCCTTGGGATTGTGGATGATACACCATTCTAAAGGCATGTCTTAACCCTAACATCGCTTTTACCTCCTGTAAATCTTCATTCTTAAAATGACTTCCATTATCTGACCTGATCTTCCTAGGAAACCCATGTATAGGAATGTACTGGTTGATTAGGAACTTAATTCCCGTCTTTGCATCTTCTCTTTTGGCAGGGATTGCCTCCGGCCAACCTGTGAACACATCTACTGCTACTAAAAGGTATTGATAACCACTTGCCCTCTCAATCATGTCCGTGTAATCAATTACAATTTCCTGCCCTGGTAACTTAGGCAACGGAAACTGTCCTTCATGCGGCTTCACAGTCGCCTTGACATTGAAAGTTATACATACCGCACACTCTCTGATATGGTTCTCCACCTTCGCCGGCAGGAAGGGGTGCCACCAATGTATCAAATACCTTATCATCTGCTTCTTTCCACAGTGTGTTAACCCATGCGCCTCCTCTAGGAGGGTTTTCATGAGTCCAGATGGTAAAACTGGCCTACCGTCTATCGATCTCCACAGTCCTTGATTCTCGGTTGCCCCCCTTTCCTCCCATATCATCCTTTCCTGAGGTGATGCCTGCGCTTGTTCCTGAATTATTACTCCTACCTCACAAGGTGGCAATAAGTCAAGTGCCATTCTATCTGCCTGCATCATAATAAACTGAGGGGCGTACCCTGCTGCCCTTTTTGCGGCCGTGTCCGCTTCCTGATTTCCCCGAGCTACCATCGTATCTGTTTTATCATGGCCCTTACATTTAATAACTGCTAATGCCCTAGGTTTCAAGAGGGTCTCAGCCAATTTCCTAACATCCTTCTCATGTTTAATTGGGGTCCTTGCTGCTGTTAAAAACCCACTTCTAATCCATTGACTCAGCTCAACCTGTATTGTCCCTACCACATATGCTGAATCTGTATATATATTTACCTCCTTTCCTTCTGCCCATTCTAATGCTGCTATCATTCCCTGTAGTTTGGCCAGTTGTGCTGACTCCTTTCCTCTCACTGTCCCTGTAATAATTTCTTCAAATCCTTCTGTGGTTCTCCGTACTACTGCATAGGTGGCTTTTAATCCGTCCGCAGGATGTCTGTAACGACAACCATCTGTAAATAAGATTTCATCTGGTTCTCTCAAGGGTGAAGCCTGTAAATCGGGTCTTATTTTAATATCCCTTAGAATCCTCTTTTCACAACATTGTGGTTCTCCCTCTCCCATATTGTCTGCCATATTAATGCCTTCATGGGTAAATGTAATATTTGGAGCATTCAGAATCTTTTCCAGTCTCGTCTGCCTCAGTGATGTCATTGTAAACGCTGTCAAGCTCACAAATGCTACAATACTGTGTGTTGTTAATACCATCAGGGCATCATAATAAACTGTCCCATCACTATGTGTGTCACCTTTTGTAAAATCTTTGCTACCCCCGCTGCATGTCTCGTGCATGGTGGGTGTCTGTCTTCAGTCGGATCTAGTGTTATACTCACATACATGAGCACACATCTTCCACCCCCTTTTTTCTGAAAAAGGACACCAACAATCGTGTGTGCTTTTTCAGAAACATCCAAAAAGAAAGGGTGTCTATAATTTGGAATCGCCAAATCTATAGCGGTTGTAAGAGCTTGCTTAAAGTAGAATAAAACTCATCTCAGCCTGTGCAGTCCAATCAAGTGTAGCTCCCAGATTTCTCATCCCCTGCTCATTCACCAAAGTTCGCAGTGGATATGTCAACTCACCATACGATGGGATAAACTGCCTACTATAACCTGTCAAACCCACAATGCGCTGAGACCATTCTTCCTAAAAAGGAGACTACTTGTCTACAACATTGCAACTTTAAACGAGAGACTTTAAAAACCTGCCTTGAACAGCTGCACTAGCAGGAGTTTTGTAGCCTCCAAACAGGAGACAGGCTCAGATACTGCCAAAAAGATATCATCTACGTACTGGATCAGAACTACCCCACATGGCAGTACTAGCCCCCCCAGCTGTTCTTTCAAAATCTGATAAAGCCCTGCAGGTGTCGAGTATAACGTAACTTTATACCTCTATACGTAAAGGAAAACACATCTCTAAACTGTTCTGCTAGCGGCAAACAAAATAAAGCATTCGCTAAATCTATACAAGAGAACCACTTGTGGTCTGGAGTTAAAGCAGTCATGGTGGTATATGGGTTCGGTACTGGAACTGTGGGTGTTCGCACAATACCATTAATGCGCCTTAAGTCATGGGCCATCCGATATTTGCCCGTGTCCTGTTTCAGAACAGTTAAGATGGGTGTATTCCAACTTGAACACGAATGTTCCAACACCCCTGAATACATAAGGCCATCAATGGTATCTGCCAGACCCACCTCAGCCTCAGGCTTATGGGGATACTGTGTCTGCCAAATGGGAGTATAATCTGAGTTCAAATGTTATGGGATCAACCTGCTGGCAAAAACCACGTCTGCTGGTCCCACTGACCAAAGGACCTCAGGGATAGAATCTATCATAGGGGCAGAGTCGGGATGATCCATCCTTTCTCTACCATGTAAGTGTTCAATCTGTCTATGCTCAAGGAGAACCCGATCATTTGAAGGGTACAAAATCCTGTATGCCTGACCAGATAGAGAGAACTGCACTGTCAGTAATTGAGTGTCAGACCAGTCCCTCAAGGACATCAAGTTCTGACACATCGGTCCCAAATCTTTTGCCTGGTGATTAGTGCCAATTGCAAGAGTGACATGAGGAATGGCCTCACCGGCCATCACATACCATTCCAGCTGCTCAGATGTCAGTGCCACCGTTGCGGCCACTCTCTCCTTTCCTACCACTATGTAGTCCGAATTAATCTCCCATTGCATGCCCTCTACCTCTGCATAAAAGGCATGCTGATAAATTTCATCCCCATCTCTATCATAAAAGAGGGTAACATGGAGGGGGTCCGAGGGAGGGGTATATGGGTGTTATGTCTGGATCCACAGCTTCCATTGATTATAAAGCTTTAGCAGCCCTCCCTTCTGTGGGTCCTCTGGTTCCAGCAGCCCCCAGTAAATGTCGGCCCATAGTCCCTCAGACGTGGATCCTCCAGCGGCTGACACCAACATCTGAGAACTGGAACAAAGCGTAGTTAATGAACAGTTCATTGAATATCCATTTGGAAAGATGACCTCTAATCTGCTAGGTCCACAAAGGATCGATGCTCCACACCTGACCAGCAGATCTCTGCCCAAAAGATTAGTAGGGCACATGGCTGACAAAATGTATTGATGTGTAAAAGTCTGTCCCGCCACAGAAGTGACTAGTGGTGTAGAAAACGGCAGATTTTCTTGTGTACCCGAGAACCCTATCAGCTGGACGCTAGAGGATGATGTTTTAGTTTGAAACTCAGCGCCAGTAAGTGTTGAAAATCTGGCTCCCGTATCCACTAAAAAGGATACTTCCATGTCCATTACTTTAATCTGCAAGAAAGGGTCTGCCAACCTAGCCTGCTCGTGGGTGCTCGGGCTCCGTCACTGTGGGCAATATTGCTCCTCCTCTGTCAGCAAAGGGAATTGTCTCTTCGGAGCTAGAGCCGCATGGGGTGCCTGATGTACCGGGGGTGGCACTGACGATCTCTGGGGCTGGACCCAATGCTCATTTTGTGGTGGTCCATATCCCCTTCCCCCAGTGTCCTGAGGACCCCAAACTAGGGGGCAGTCTCTCTTCCAGTGTCCTGGCTGACCGCATACAAAACATACGGCTGGCTGCATTCGTGGGGCACCCCAACCTCTCCCTCTTACTCGGAATCCCCCCCATTGGACCTCCCATTCTGCCCACATAGGTGGGACCCGGTGCCCAACTTGGGGCAGGGTGCCAACTTGTATTATTCCCTTGTGGTGGCTGCTGAATCATCTGGTTTGCACCCTTTGAGGAAATCTTTTTTGCCTCATTTGCCTTTTTCCTAGCCTCTTCCAATTGAAACTTCAGGAGTTGCACTTGTGCCGACTCCGTAGTTTGTTTGTCCTCCTTTTGCTTAGCCCTGTAACGTTTCATGTGATGGGTCAAATGTTTTTCCCATTGCTCATTCGAGCAGCCAGGAATATCAGGGTTATTCTCTAACGCCTCCCTAACTACAGCTGGCAGTCCGCTCGTTACTGCAGCCCTAAAGAGTGTAGTCTGCAAGGGGTCTGTGGCTGGGTGTACTCCTGCTTTTTCCGTCCAACTCTCCTTACACTGACTCAAAAAAGTCGAGATCTCCTCATCCTCTGACTCCTTCGCTTCCTTCTGTTGTTTAAATTTTCTTCTATTCAAGATAGACCCTTGTCCCTCTTTCTCATGTTCCTGTACCTCCTTTTTCAACTCCCTTCAATTTACCTTGAACTTTCACACTTTCCTACAAACACAAAAGGAAAACTTATCACAATACTAAAACAAGTAACTATTATACAACATTGAACAAGGAAAACTTAGCACACTAAAAATGTAACTATTATACAATATTGAACAAGGAAAACTTAGCACACTATTAAAAAACGTAACTTCTACAATATGTTCACTAAATCTATTTGGCCAAGAACTCTAACTTTTATATGTATGTCTCTACTAGGGGACTCTAACCCCTATTTTTTCAGGGGCCTCTAACCCCTGTTTCTCTAACCCCTGTTTCTCTAGGGAGCCTCTAACCCCCATTTTCTCCAGGGGACTCTAACCCCTGGGTTTTTTAAGCCTTATTCATTGGCTTCTACTAGGACTTTTGCAGAGTGGTGACAACACACAATTTTATCATTGCCAATAGCAGACCTTCGTTTAAACAGGCGTCTGCTTACCTCCTTTTGTTGAGTGGCCACTTGTTGTTATCACCACACCACAATCGACCGTTGTTTCGTCTCTTTCTCTTCCGTCACTTCTCCATCTTCATCACGTCGGGGTCACCAAATTGTCGGACTCTGGCTTTACCCTACCCTCAATTTAGTCTATGTGTCGTCTGAGTTATTCCATTCTCTTTGTTTCTGACATACTGTGGCTGCCCCTTACTTACATTACTCTTTCCCTTCACCATGAGATAAATATTAAATTGTTACATAGTACTGGATTCATGTATACAAAATTAATAGTACATAAGCATATATTCTACATATTTTCTATGATTAATTAACCCCTATATTCCAGACAGGCATGGCAGATTCATTCATGTTTGAGGCCGAGTCCTTGAATACAGTTCAGTCACCGATTCAAAATATTCTGCAGGTGCCACCTCCACCTCCCTCAAACGTGGTTTCACAGTGTGGCAATCCTAGTTCTCCATCCCCGCCCACCCCTGTTCTTGCGAGGTTGTGGATTTATGGAATTCATTGCCACAGACGGCTGTGGAGAGGTGGGATAATTGAGTGAGTTTAAGGGGGAGATTGATGGGTGTCTTATGAGTTGGGGTATCGTATCAAGGGATTGGGCTGGAATTTGGAACGAGATGCGAGTGGTTGAGTTTAGGGTGGATTTGTGGAAAAGACTTGATAGGCCGAATGGCCTGTGTCTGTTCCTTTATTTTGAGGCTTGTGATTTTTGGCTTTCACTTTCTTGCTGATCCAGATGTGCTATTTTATTGAAGTGGAAAGATTAAACCTCGGCCCTACTTATGCACAATGGCTGAGGGACGTTAGGTTCTGTTTAAATTGGGGAAAATTAGATTTGCAATTGGTAATTCAAACAGGAGATTCCAAATGTTATGGGACCCGTTCATGGATGATCACCATCATCTCCAGGTTCAGTGTTAATACAGAACGTGGGTTTACTGTTTACCCCCCACCCCCATTCACAGCGACGTTGTTTCATCAACATTAAGTTTCAACCTTGTTTTGGGGGTGGGGCTTAACATTTTTTTATCTGGATTTATTTATTTTTTTCTGTGGCACACTCCATAATTCAGAATCAGAATCAGGGTTTATAATCTGAACAGGTCATGAAGTTCGGAGTTTTACGGCAGTGTTGTCGTACATTACTGTAAAAATAATAAATGCACCAAAAGTGAAGCTGTGTCTTTGATTCGTGGATCATTCAGCAATTTGATGGCAGCAAGGAAGAAGCTGTCCTTGTGCTGCTGAGAGCTCATCTTTAGGCTCCTGTACCTTTTTCCCTGATGGTAACAAAGTGAAGAGGGAATGGTTTGGCTGCTTTGTTAAGACACCACCTTGAGTCGATGTTCTCGATGGAGTGAAATCTGGTGACTGTGCAGGCCAAGTGAACCACCCTCTGGAGTTTATTCTTGCCCTGTGTGTTAATGCGTCCACACCAGGCAGTGATGCAACCAGCCAGAAGTTTACAAGAGTCTTCGGTGACATACCAGATCTCCTCAGACACCTCACAAAATGAAGCCACTGACAAGCTGTGTTTGCATCACATGGAGGTTCCAGGACAGATCGTCAGAGATGTTGACACCCAAGAATTGGAAGTTCTTCACTCTCTCAACTCGTCCTTTTTTTTTTTTTTTTTTAAATTTTTTTATTTTTCACACCATAAATCACATTAGCCATGATATACACTATTTCTTTTCACACATATACAGTGACTTTTTCTCCCCCCCCCCCCCCTTTCCTCCCAAACCACCCCCCCACCCCCCCCTCTCATCCATTTTAGGTATACAATCTAGGTTGCATTAAGCCAGTCAGACAATGTTGTCATTCAACAAAATTACACCAGAAATTCTACTGAGTCCATTCTTTTCTTTCCTTCTCCTTCCATCAACTTAGGTAATGTTTGTCCCCGGTAGGTTTTCGCTATTGTATTTAATGTAAGGCTCCTATACTTGTTCGAATATTTCAATATTATTTCTTAACCAATATGTTATTTTTTCTAATGGAATACATTTATTCATTTAAATTTGGTAGTTTCTTCCTTTTAATTTGGTTATGTATTCCATTAATATTTAAAGACATATAGTTCAGCGTAGCCCTTTTATATTTTGTTTATCTTCTCTTTCCGTTTTTCCATCATTACCTTTCCTCCTTTTCCATTTCTGTTTTCTTATTTTCAACTCTTTATAAGACAACATTCCTACAACATCTAACATTTTCCTTATTCTCCTATTTCTATCTTATTTATCCCCAATCTCCCCTTCACCTCCTGAGTTGTCCTTTATCCCTTGTCGGACAACCACATCTCCCCTCTCCATTTGGATTTGCGAATCCACTCGCAAGCGTCAACTGATTTTGCAGTGACCGCTATTTCCCCCCACCCCGCCTCCCCCAGAAAAGATTTCACTTTTCATATGTCACAAAGGTCCCTCTTTTAATTCCCTCCTTATTCTCTCTATTCCATTACCTTCCCTTATTAATTCTTGTCTATACTATCTATATTTTCCTCTAAGTACAGATACATTCATGTATGCTCATTGTCTCTATTCACTCTTATACCTCTTTACCTGCATACATATCAATCGTGATCATTTTTACTCTCATTACCCGTCTTCATCCCTCAGTCTATTTTTGTCTTTACCCACATACATATCAGTCGTGATCATTTTAACTCTCATTACCCGTCTTCCTCCCTCAGTCTATTTTTGTAATTGTTCTGCAAATTTTCGTGCTTCTTCTGGATCCGAGAATAGTCTGTTTTGTTGTCCTGGAATAAATATTTTCAATACCGCTGGATGCTTTAGTATAAATTTATACCCTTTCTTCCATAAAATCGCCTTTGCTGTATTGAACTCTTTTCTCTTCTTTAGGAGTTCAAAACTTATATCTGGATAAATGAAGATTTTTTGCCCTTTATACTCCAGTGGTTTGTTGCCCTCTCTTACTTTTTCCATTGTCTTCTCCAGTACCTTTTCTCTTGTAGTATATCTTAGGAATTTTACTACAATAGATCTTGGTTTTTGTTGTGGTTGTGGTTTAGAGGCCAATACTCTATGTGCCCTTTCTATTTCCATTTCATGCTGTAGTTCTGGACATCCTAGGGTCTTAGGGATCCACTCTTTTATAAACTCCCTCATATTCTTGCCTTCTTCATCTTCCTTAAGGCCCACTATCTTTATGTTATTTCTTCTGTTATGGTTTTCCATTATATCTATTTTTTGAGCTAGTAGTTCTTGTGTCTCTTTAGTTTTTTTATTAGATTTCTCCAATTTCTTTTTTAAGTCTTCTACCTCCATTTCTGCTGCTACTGCCCGCTCTTCCATCTTGTCCATTTTTTTTCCCATTTCTGTTAAGGTCATCTCCATTTTAATTATTTTCTCCTCTGTGTTGTTTATTCTTTTTCTTAAATCCTTAAATTCCTGTGTTTGCCATTCTTTAAATGACTCCATGTATCCTTTAATAAGAGCAAGTATATCCTTTACCTTGCCTATCTTTTCTTCTTCTATTTCACCATACTCTTCCTCTTCTTCTTCCTCTGGGTTGACCATCTGTTGTTTCTTTGGTGCCCTTTCCTCCTCTTCTATCTTGTTTCTATTGTCTTCTGTGGTCTCTTCTTGCTGCAGGTGTTCTGCAGCTGTCGTTGCCGGCTGTGGAGATCGACTCCCCAGCTGGTCCCCCCTCCCGTCGGTGTGTTTTTTTTCATTCGCATCGCGCATGCGCGAAACTTCGCGCATGCGCGGTTGCGCACTTTTGCTCGGCTCTGCGAGCCATTTTTGTAGTCCATTATTTACCGACCTGAGGGAGCGGGTTTCTCTCTCCGCAGCGGGCCTCTTCGGACAGGTAAGGCCTTCACCTTTTTCCTCCTTTGTCTTCTCTTCCTCTCTTCTTACCGTTGCTTTCGACTTTTCTTTTTTTGTCGCCATCTTCTTTCCACCTTTATACTCACTTTTCTGTAACTTTTATTTCTGTGCCTTTGTGTTTTCTCTTGTTTTTCCCGACTTTTCTGGAGAGGGCTGGAGTTCACCGTCCGGCCACTACTCCATCACGTGACTCCTCCGGGCGGGGAGCCTCAACTCGTCCTTGATGAGGACTGGGTCGTGTTCCCCTGATTTCCACCTGAAGTTCACAATCATCTCCTTAGTTTTGCTGAGAGTGAGGTTGTTGTCATGACACCATTCAACAAGCTGATCTATCTCCATCCTGCACGCTTCCTCATTGCCATTTGTGATTCTGCCAACAACCATGGTATCATCAGAAAACATAGATGGCATTGGAATTGTGCCTGGCCACACAGTCATGGGTGTATAAAGAGTAGAGCAGTGGGCTAAACACGTATCCTTGGGGTGCACCTGTGTTGATGGTTAGTGAGGAGGAGATGTTGTTTCCAATTTGTACTGACTGTGGTCTTCTGAGGAGAAAGTCAAGGATCCAGTTGCAGAGGTGTGTACAGAGGTCTAGAGTTTGTAGCTTCTCGACCAGCACTGAGGGAATAATGGTTTTGAAGGACGAGCTGTCGTCGTTGAAGAGCATGGGATAAGGGGAAAAGGTAGGGAGGTGGAGTTGAGTCAACGATCAGATCATCCATGATCTTATTGAATGCTGGAGCAGGCTTGACAGGCTGGAGGGCCTACTCTTTCTCCAATTTTTTAATGTTCTTAACAGAGAGACCTTGGGGTATGGGGACTGACATGGTGACTATTGGGGAGTGTCATACAACAGCGAGACCTCGAGGTAACACAGCAAATGGTGGGAAATATCATGGAACAGAGAGACTTCAGCATACGGGGGCTGAGATGGTGAATGGTGGGGAGTGTTGTAGAACAGAGGTACTTTGGAGTATGGGGACTGACACAAGGACCCACACCACCCAGGCCATGCCCTCTTCACACTGCGACTATCAGGAAAGAGGTGCAAGAGTCTGAAGGCGAGCTCCCTGTGACACAAGAGCAGCTTCTTCTCCTCTGCCAACAGACTTCTGAAAGGACAATGAACCATAGACACAGCCTCACTTTTCCTTTTTTTTGCACTGATTTATTTTTGAAAGTTATTTTATAGCAATATTTGCAGTGTAACACTACCACAAAACAACAAATTTCATGGCATGTTCATGACAATAGGTTGTGATTCTGCTTCAGTTCTCCGTGGAACTGAATCTTTGTCTCCTGAACATTTGACTTCTCTCCGCTCCATTCTTTCCCAGTTGTTGCCAAGACTTTGTTTCCTTGTCTTTTTGCATGGATTCCCACCCTCTATCTCAGTTTGAACCCTCACTTCCCCAATCTCCCCAGGATATTAATCTGATACCTTAGAATCTTTATGCCTATGAGTGCAATAACTTTGGTGGTGGGGCATGGTTGACGTAGCAGTTACAGCAACACCTTTGCAGCGCCAGCGATCGGGACGGGGGTTTGAACCTGTGCTGTCTGTAAGGAGTTTGGATGTTCTCCCTGTGCAAAATTGCTTTAAATTATATTTTGAAAAATTAGTTTAAAAAAAGAGAAAATGATTGCATCAACACAGAGGCCCCTGGATAGATCCTCGGAGGTGCTGACATCCAGGAATTTGTAGTTCTTGACCGTTGCCACTGCTGCTCCCTCGATGAGGCCTGGTTTGTATTTTCCAGGTTTTTCCCTTCCTGACGTTCACAATCAGTTCCTTAGTTTTGCTAACGTTGAGCCTAAGGTTCTTGTTGTGCCACCACTCAATGAGCTGATCTGTCTCCCTCCTGTCTGCTTCCTCATTGCCGTCTGTGGTTCTCAGAAACAGAATCAGGATTTTATTGTCACGAGCAAGTCATGAAATTCTGTGTTCTACAGCAACATTCCTATTTCAACCATTTTACAACAGTACTATGAAAATAACAGTGCACGAAAAGTAAGGCAGTGTCTTTGGTTCCTTGATCGTTCAAGAATCTGATGGCAGAGGGGAAGAAGCTGTCCTTGTGCTGCTGAGTGCTCGTCTTTGAGCTCCTGTACCTTTTCCCTGATGGTAGCAGAGTGAAGAGGGTGGTGGGGTCTTTGAGGTGAGAGGCTGCTTTTATAAGACACAATGTCACGTCGATGTCCTTGGTGGAGTGAAGTCTGGTGACTGAAGATGTCGCAGGCCGAGTTAACAACATTCTGGTACGTGGATGTAAGGAAAATAGAGGTTTATGAAATGTGAGGTGGGGAAGATTCTGTTTGTGGAGTAGGTTTGGATAGGTTTGAGGTCAGGTGGCCATTTCCAACTTGCCAAAACGGAAGACGTGCAGGGTCAGTGTAAGAAACTGGATGGGGGGGGGGGGGGGGAAGAACAGGTGCCGCTGTCACCCTTCCCCCTCATCCCACCTGCACGTGAGAAGAAACGTGGCTGCACACAGGTAAGTGCCCTTTTTGCCCCTTAATTTGTCCTTCATTTGGGGGTGTCGAGCTGACACCCGGATGTCTGGCCAAGCTAGTTGGGCCATTGCCCCCAAATGGAGGAAAAATTAATGTCCGGCTTGAGGTGGCGCCGGATGGAGGAAAGTGGGCTCAAAACTGGAGATCTGGCCACCTTAATTAGGACACCAATACCCCTGAACAAAAAGCCCTGCAAAATATAGTGGACACAGCCCAACGCCATGAATAATATCTACAGGGAATGCTACCTTCTGAGAGCAGCAGCGATCATCAAAGACCCACATCATCCAGCACACCCTCTGTTCTTGCTGCTGCCATCAGGGAAGAGGTGTAGGTGCCACAAGACTCACACCCCTGATTCAGGAACAGCTGCTACCCCTCCACCATCAGACTCCTCAATGTCAAATTTAATCAGATGGCATTTTTACACAGAAAATGGAATTATTCTGAAAGAAATTTGGATACTTAACTCTGGTGTGTCCCGATGTGGTTGTTTACACAGGGACACTTTTGCACAGCCTTCCAGTGTTGCGGAGTTTGTCAGAAGGGGAACGTCGTATTCATTAGGCCTGTTTCTGACAGAGTGGCTGTGGTTATTTTACACTGCAGCTGCTCTGTAAAAATGTGTCGGGGTCCCAATGGATAAATTACGGGATGGAATTCACATTAAAAAATCTCGTTTCAATAAAAAATTTAAAAAAAAAAAAAATCTCGTCTCGACATGGTCACACTGCAGCTGTGTAAAAGTGGCTTGGGACTCATTTAAGGTTTCTTTCCTCTGCACTTTATTGATTTTTTTTCTCTCTGTATTCCAGTTCGTTCACATTTATTTGTCTGCATGTGCACATTGACTGATTGTTTTGCACTTCCACTAATCGGGGTTTTTTGTGGAAGAAGGGCACTTGTCTCCTCCAGATGTTGTAAAGACCAGCTGAATTCCTCCATCATTTTGGGTGTTTATTACAAACAGATCACTGGCAAAGAACATCCCTGTTTTTTTTTGCAAGTCACAGAAATGGCCATCTTTGGAAAACAATGACTGAGTGCTGTCTCATGCTGTGAATCACACCTCCAACACTTCAAACCATCATGCAAAACCCTGCCTTTGTCACGTTTGAAAAACTGCAGACAAAATCTTGTTAAACCACAGCCTGGTTTTAAACATGGATCCAGATCTTAGAACCCACCTATACTTCTGTCTAAAATGAAAGTGCAAAGCCAGGTTGACAGAGATCGAGTGAGAGATGGGCGTCAGATCTTGGAGTCTCAAACTGCTTTCAGGTTCTCCGTCCGATGCAGATGGAGCTGGAACGTTCAGGTGGCCGCGGAGAAGACGTCTTTGTCACCTGACCGTGCCAACTGAAGGAGAGCCGCGTCCGAGCGAACGTGGCTCCTGTGGACGTAGTCACTGCTGCTTTCCCTTCCCCTCTCCAAGCCCTGTATCTCTTTTGAGATCTCTTTTGAGATCTCTTCAGACCTTTAAGTTGGACCTATTTATTTCAGCATTTAATTGTGCAGCCCTGCTTGCAGCTGTCAAGGTTCTGAGTTTTGGAAGCAATGTACTATTTTTTTAACTGAGTTTTTATTTATGTAATCTAATGCCCCCAAATAATTTTTTTAAACCGAATAAATGGTTTGCGATGCTAAAGTCACTTACTTTAACAGTAAGGGTCTGTTGTTAAATTGTTACCTACCTGATGGTGAGAGAAACAATATTTAATAGGATATTAAATCTTGTATTAAATATCTGAGAAGGATTGTGTCTTGGGCTACATTCACGATGCTGTGTTCAGGTGCACAGGTGGGGGGGAGTGGGGGAGGAGGGGTGCTCTGAACCGGAGAATATACCTACCCAAGGAGGGTTAGGTTAGTGCTCCTTGTGGCCGGGTTCTCCACTTTCAGGTGGCCACCCGACAGCCGCATTGGGGTAGAATAGGCGGCTTTACAGTCAGGTATTCTGGCCACCTAAAAGCGGCTGAAATAACAGAAGGTGACTGGGCAGCAAGACACAGATTAGTGTAACATAATTTTCTACACCAATTATACCTCACACCACAGAAATTGCCTCAATCAAAATCTTAAATATCTGAGATGTGTTTGAGGTGTAGGACAGAAATAGGAAGGTTCTTACATGCTACGTGGTCACGTGAAACCTTTCTGGCAGGATATTACTGAAATAGTAACAAGGATAACAGGGTGGCCTTTCCAGACGACCTGGAGCTGTTAAAGTAGCTTTCGCTGATGCTAAGTTATGTGTTGGAAATCTGACTCCATTCTACAGCTAGTACAATGGAAGACAGATGAACAGTTTTTACCCATGGAACAAAAATCACAATCTAAAGAATAAATATAACATTTATAAAAATATAGCAACCATATCTGGACAACGTATGGGCCCAAATATAAAAAAGGTGCTTCTATTATAAAAATAAATGACCTCACCAATGAAAATTTTCTTGAGGAACCCAGTTGTCAGCCCTGTCAGTGTATGGGTTTGTACTGGGAAGGAGGGAAGAGGTTGCAGTTTTGTTTAAAATAAGTTATAATTTGGAAAATTTTGATATGTATATTGATGTAAAAAAAATTCAAAAACCCATGTACCCTATCTGTGAAACACCCTTTGTTGCAGTGTTTCATGCTTGAAACTTTGCAGCACATTTGGTGAGACAAAAATGCTTTATTATGCATTTTTCATCAACTTTTTTGCCAAGTGTCGGCTTGGATTTTATTTTGAAAACTTCACCCACCTATTTCAAAGCAGCTTGTTTCTGATTTGCATTCTCCTTTCCGAAGCAGCCTTTCCGTGCGCTATTTTCAAATTTTGCGCACGCATTTTGCCCAACATAGCACAAAGCAGCCTCATGTTAGTGTTGCTGGATTTCGGTTGAAACACTGCATGCAGATTTTACAAAGCAGTCTGAAACCCTTTTTCCACGGGAATCCCAGTTCATTGGCCATGCAGTGTCTCAGGTTAGGAAGCCCTTGGTGCCATTTCCACTGGGACACAAGATTGCTTTCCCACTGAACACAACTCATCCCCGGGGAGCGGAGTGTTCTGCCTTCGACTGGAAACGGGTGATTCTCTGCTGTCTCTGTTCCACTGGTTTTACCATCAGGCCGACATCGGCAAACGCCAAGGATATGAGTAGCGGTAGAGGTGGCGTGAAATGACATCATTTGACACTGGCATTTGGACAGTGTCCCTTTTCTACTGGACCCTGTCCCAGTAAATTCCCGGGATTGGCCATGAGGGGCTGTACTTTTGAAGTTGAAACACTTTGCAGAGCAAAGTCTTGGAATTTAATTTCTTCAACTATGTACGTTATTCTGGCGCTCCATCCTGTAGGATGTAGATGGTTCCTTTCATAGCACCTGAATCAATCCCTGACTAATCACAGAGCACTTCTGGTGTAGGGATTGCTTCAAGTGGAATTTGAGTTTGGGAGCATTTTGAAAACCACAGGTCTAAGTTATAGAGAAAGGTTAAGCAAGATTTTTATTCTGCAGAGCATAAAAGGTTGAGGTTGGATTGGGTTGAGGTATTTAAAATTATTGGGGTATAGATTTGACGTGGGTTGAGAGAAAGGGGCAAAAGTTTAGAGGAAATGTGAGGGGGGACTTTCACTCAGAGTGGTGGGTGTGTGGAATGGACTTGCAGATGAAGTGGAGGAGGCAGGCTCAATATTAGCACTTAAGGAGAAGTGGGATATGTATTTGGACAGGAAAGGAATGGAGGGTCAAGGGGCGAGTGTAGGTCTATGGGATTAGGTAGGACAAAGTGTTCGGCGTGGACTCGAAGGGCCAAGTTGGCCTATTTCGATGGTGTAATGGTTAGAGAGGTAAAACGTGTATGTGAACATTTTGGGTCCAGTGACCATAGATTAGTTTCCAATCAATTATGGATAAGAGTGGGGTCTGCTGCAACAGCACCACTCAATCAATGCACCGGACACAGTTAATCAGGAAAGATGTTTATTCAGACTCGTTCCTCTCTTAGGTCTCTTGCCCACGACCTTACCAGAGAGAGGGGGATCTTTTTCTCTTCTATCCATTAGTGACTGGTGTCACCCTCTGTTCTGCTAATATTTCTGAACAGCACTGAGCCCACTTTAAATGTTCCACTTGAAACTCATACATGTTTCAGACTAAACCAAGCCAGTCATCTTTGCTAAAATTAATGATGAGGGAGAAAATGAAGGGAACAGAAAGCAAGGGAGTAACAGGGAGGCGATGCAGAAAATAACGCAGGCTGAATGAGAGGGGAAAGAAATCAGGTTCCAGATGATTAAGGAAGACAAGGCGAAAGAAGGAGACCCTAGGACACTGCCACCCTATGTTGAGAATGAGGACTCAAAAGATTCCTTGTGGACAAGGCTATCTGCATGTGCTCCCCAGCAGCCACGTGACCAGTCCTGCATCTCACTTGGTTCAATAAAAGGTGGTTTCAGACTTGGCTCTGATGTAAACAATTTGCTCAATTTCAAACCAACTTTCCTCCCTCCATCAATGGTGGCTGTGACACTGTGCACGAGTGAGGAAGATGGGATGAAAGATCTTGAACTGAAAGTTACCTGCAGTAATTGGAAACCTGCCTTCAAGAGAGCTTCAACCATGTCAATGTTTCACCAGTTGTTGGACTTTACCAGCGATGAAACAGCGTCCCACTCCCACAGTGTTTCCTGTTACTAACTTGGACAGGAGTAAAAAAATGATTCACACAAAGAATTATAAACCAGGGGAAAGATATACTCTGAAAACAACAAGAAATGTTGTTCATAGCCCACTGTGCTCCCGACAGAAGTCAAAATCCAATGGGCTTTATGAACTATATCAGATCAACTCAAAACACATATGGAACTTAGCCCCAGATTATTCCCCTATCTCCCGTCCTATTAAATGTTGAATCCTGTTGTGTGACGAAGGAGTTGCCTGGAACGTTAGCCCATCCCAGAAAGCTCACCAGACTTGGACTGCAGATCAGACATTTAATGATGACCAGCCGCAGCTTCATTTAATGCAATGCTTAATTCCCCCACCCCCCCCACCACCAAAAGTCTTCAGCATTGCTTAATTGAAACTGGTCTAATTCCAAAGAAGATCAGAAATGACTTTCAGACTGAGTACAAAAGAGAGAGATCTGAGGTACCTTCGAAACCCAGAACCAAATACATGCAACATTCAGTGGCAGCTCTCCTTCCATCTAATCAGGCACTTTTGAGCCACTATGAACTCTTTCCCAAGAGAATTCACCCGACCATCCATGACTGCATTACTGTCAACTCGAAAGCCGAGAGGGGATTTGGTAGACTATTTAAAATTACAAGAAGGATGGATAGAGTTGATGTGGATAGGCAATTCCATTGCAAGTGGGAGAGATTGAAACAAGAGGTCTTGTTAGAAGTAACATGAGGGGGAACTTCTTTACTCAGAATGGTGGCTGAGTGGAGTGAGCTTCTGGGAGAAATAGTGGCAGCAGGGTCCATTTTGTCATTTAAGAGAAAATTGGAGGGGAGGGGAATGCAGAGAGGTGGTACTGGAGGAGAGTATTTAGTTCAGAGCAGACGAGAAGGGCCAAATGACCTGTTTCTGTGCTGTAATTGTTATAGGGGTAAAATGTGTGGCAGTAACTTGGAAGTTCGATGCGTATTTGGGAATGGGTCGATGGCCACACTGAAATAGGTCATTGTATCCAACTTGAAATAATTACATCGAATTCACGGAACAAATTTGAATTTCTTTGAAGATTTGGGATGTGTATTTACCAATTGTAGGAATTAAGTTGTAATCACCCAACATGAACCTTCCGACTCCTAAAATCAAGAAAATTAATATGTTAGGTTTTATTTGAAAGGTTTGGTAAATTTTTATAAATACTATCCAGATGTTTTTTCTTTTTTCTTTACATCAGCAAAAATTAAATGAAATGCTTCTTGCAGTCAAGAGCAAAAGAATTCCCTGCAGCCTCCAAACCAGCCCTTGCCCACAAACACCCCCCACCCCCCCCATTCTGGGATCAACCCATCAGCAGCCTTCACTTCGGAGACAAACCTCAGCCACAAACATCCCAAAACCATCATCCCAAGACAAGGGGTTAATTTTTTAAATCACTATGCATTCATTTGATGATATTTCAAAAAAAAAATTTGTTTTTAATGCAAATGTGAAATTAAATAATCGTTTTAAAATAAGATAAATGAAGAATTGTTTCAGGAATTAGCAATCTTCCACTACTCCCATTAACCCCAGACACCAGTACTGAATGAAAAACTAAACTGGCCAGATTGACTGAGTAAACACAGCTAAAATTGGCCAAAAGGTGCTGATGGCATTATTGATTTAAATGCAAGTGACACTGAGGACTGCGTTGGGACAGAGATGGTCCATGGACAGCCAATACGGACACCTTGGGGAACAAAGCCTGCACTGCCAGTTGGGTTGAATTAGATGATGATGTAAGCAAATATTAGACACCCCCCCCCCCCACAGAGAGATCCAGCCTTGATTTTTATTTTTTATATTGATAGAGAGATCCCAGACATCACCAAATGTACCGAGACCCCACCGCGTTATCAGTTAAAGGCAATGTATTCCTCTCTAATGGAACTTTTACTACCTCTATGATAGGAAACATCCTCCCTGCCTCATTTGCCATTGGAACATTAGGCCCGCTTGTCGTCACAGGGCCAGAAAACGCTTGAGTCAGAATACTGATCATCGTTTGAGGAGTGACGAAGGAATTTGTGAGCACGATAAGAATCCTGTTTCCCTCTGGTCTGAGATTGGATGGAGAGTCCTCAGCTCCACATCCCTGCAACACACTCCCCTTCGCCAACAACTGCCTCACACTCCTATTCACCCCACCAGCTCTGTGCATGCCCCCTCATTCACCTGCGATTTTCCCCCCCACAAACCCCTGTTAACCTGCCACCTCCACTGAAGAGTGGGTGAACACACAAACCCCTTGCAGACGGGGCCAGATTTGATCCAGAGTCATTGACTTAACAGGACCATAACACCACCTGTGGCATAAATATTCCCAAACCAATGCTCTAGGGCACTGGGAGAGCAAACAGCTCAAATTCTGCATTTGAGAAGTTTGAACTGCTGCACAACCATCAGGATCAAAGAAAACCCTAGTTTGCATTGTTAAAGTTTTCAGCTGTCATAGACCACAAAAGGCTTTCAAACCAAAATTGAAAGGACAAGCCCCAAAAACAAACAAATCTCTCATAAAGCTCTAACACTCCCCTATCTAGAAGTATCATCTCCTCAAACATCTCAATGCCACAGGTGAGAAAACTGTTTTAACTCCCATCTCCAAATTAAAAAGGTGCTATTCCCTTAATTGCAGCTCTCTTGAAGGGCGGAGATGGGCCTTGTTTAAAGGGCCAGCCACAATTTACTGAGATATTTCACACCTGAATTAATTGTCCTCCTGATTCCAGCTCAGGGTTTAAAACAGGAGAGTTTCCCCACTCTCGTCACTTGCAGCTTTCAGGCAGAGATGAGGTGATGCTGCCATCAGAGGAAGGTAGGAAGCCTGGTTTTACTGTGGCTGCTTTTTCTGGGGTGGTTCTTTGAGTTGTTGGGGTGAAAGGAATCCAGTGTTTGTGGGTAATTTGCAAACTGGTGTTCCATGTGGTTCGTGGGTATTGAGCCAGAGAAATGTGTTGCTTTAATGTGTGTGGTTTACGGTGCCTGCAACTTTAGCTCTTGTCTTGGGATGATGGTTTTGGGATGTTTGTGGCTGAGGTTTGTCTCTGAAGTGGACGCTGCTGATGGTTTGATCCCAGAATGGGGGGTGGGGGTGTTATTTGTGGGCAAGGGCTGGGTTGGAGGCTGCAGGGAATTCTTTTGCTCTTGACTGTAAGAAGCACTTCATTTAATTTTTGCTGATGTAACCATCTTACCTTACGTGTGTGTAATATTGCAGGACAGTCAGTCGAATTTTGATTTTGGCATGTTTAGCAGAAAGTGACAGTGATCCAGGTTCAAATCTGTCCCTGTATCAGGATTTCCCCCCCCCTCACCTTTTACAAAATGGCAAGGTGAACAGGGGCATTTGTGTGGGTCAGGGGTTTTTAAAAAAATAATTTTTAAGAGTTCAAGCCATAATAAATGTGTTAATTTTACAAGGATATAATTCAAATCCCGATACATGTGGTTGATTAATACAAATCGAGATCAACCCAGACCCTCCCTCTCCACATCACATATGAGGGACCAGAGATCTTCAACAGGTTTTTTTTAACCATAATATTGTGCATATTTCAAAACTTCACTTCAACCCACCTTTAGGAAATGTGGGCTCCAAAGATAGAATGTTCATCTCGTGAATTATACATTATTTTCTTGTGGTGAACAGCTCCGAACCTCAGCCAGTTTGCAAGATATGGCCACGCACTTTCTAGCTGTCCAATTTGCAGCAATTTAAACCTGATAAATATTCAGTTTTAATTTAAATTTAATTCCTTCACATCTCTTTCGAATGGATCCTGTGGGAATTTTCAAAAAATACTTATTTTCAACCAAGCGGCCCAACTTTAGGACATTGCCAAGTCAAATGCAGGAAAGTACAAATGACTTGTTAACATGTGAAACAAATCCGATTCCATTAATTTTCTTTTGAGGTGTCTGGTGAATAAAATTGTATTGAACCAGTCTGTATCTCATTTATAACGATCAGTCCATTTTTGCTGTTCAAATCTCCATCCCATCTTTGCCTCAATTGATGAATTCCTAATTTCTCAGCTTTTGCAGTCATTTCTACATTACTGAATAAATTTATATTCCCATGACCTGTTTCAGATGGTCAGGGCTTGTTATGACCTGTTACTGTTCTATCTGCCACTGTGTTTTACATTTTGCATATCCTCTTCCTAAAGACATGGAAAGGACTTCTTGTTGGTCATCTAATCTCATGTACCAGTTAGGGTTAGGGAACACAAAAAAATCAACAGGAGTCTGGAAGAGTTGCTCACAGTTCTGTCGGACTCTGGCTTTACTTTACTCTTAATTTAGTCTATGTGTGGTCTGAGTCCAGCGTGTTCTTTGAATGAAGTGATAGGAGAAGGTATTCGGTTCAACAGTCAATTTATTACACAGCACAAGAATAAAACTTAACAGAGCTCTGGATCAGTCGTTAGTTCATAGGTCACCTGCACAGTGAGCTATTCCTCAAGACTGACTCCTATTGTCCAGTTGGCTCAGTTTATATAGATCAACCTTAACATACAGAACAAAAGTTGTCTTCCTTTGCTAGATGTTTTTTTCCTAAGGGTTATCACAAGTCATCTCCTGTTTTGCAGATATCTGGGGTGTAGCACTCCCATCTTAATCCTCCAGGCCAGACTATCCTGTTGATTGGATTAGAAATTAATTCATCCCCAGATATTTCTAATCACCATTCTGTTCCTGTCTGGCCAATTTCTGCTGTTCTCTTTAACACCTCCTCATGCCTTAATCTTCCTCCTGGACTGGTTTTCCATTCCCTTTGTTTCTTGCAGGCCATTCTTTGTTCTGGTCTGGCCTGTGTCTCCTGTGCTACTCACCACCTCCTTCAGTTTGAGCATTCCTCCTAAATCATTTTGTGCATTTCCTCTCCCTACATCACCTTTGTTGACCTCACCAAAGCCTTCGACACCGTGAGCAGGAAAGGGCTTTGGCAAATACTAGAGCGCATCGGATGTCCCCCAAAGTTCCTCAACATGATTATCCAACTGCACGAAAACCAACAAGGTCGGGTCAGATACAGCAATGAGCTCTCTGAACCCTTCTCCATTAACAATGGCGTGAAGCAAGGCTGTGTTCTCGCACCAACCCTCTTTTCAATCTTCTTCAGCATGATGCTGAACCAAGCCATGAAAGACCCCAACAATGAAGACGCTGTTTACATCCGGTACCGCACGGATGGCAGTCTCTTCAATCTGAGGCGCCTGCAAGCTCACACCAAGACACAAGAGAAACTTGTCCGTGAACTACTCTTTGCAGATGATGCCGCTTTAGTTGCCCATTCAGAGCCAGCTCTTCAGCGCTTGACGTCCTGCTTTGCGGAAACTGCCAAAATGTTTGGCCTGGAAGTCAGCCTGAAGAAAACTGAGGTCCTCCATCAGCCAGCTCCCCACCATGACTACCAGCCCCCCCACATCTCCATCGGGCACACAAAACTCAAAACGGTCAACCAGTTTACCTATCTCGGCTGCACCATTTCATCAGATGCAAGGATCGACAATGAGATAGACAACAGACTCGCCAAGGCAAATAGCGCCTTTGGAAGACTACACAAAAGAGTCTGGAAAAACAACCAACTGAAAAACCTCACAAAGATAAGCGTATACAGAGCCGTTGTCATACCCACACTCCTGTTCGGCTCCGAATCATGGGTCCTCTACCGGCACCACCTACGGCTCCTAGAACGCTTCCACCAGCGTTGTCTCCGCTCCATCCTCAACATCCATTGGAGCGCTCACACCCCTAACGTCGAGGTACTCGAGATGGCAGAGGTCGACAGCATCGAGTCCACGCTGCTGAAGATCCAGCTGCGCTGGATGGGTCACGTCTCCAGAATGGAGGACCATCGCCTTCCCAAGATCGTATTATATGGCGAGCTCTCCACTGGCCACCGTGACAGAGGTGCACCAAAGAAAAGGTACAAGGACTGCCTAAAGAAATCTCTTGGTGCCTGCCACATTGACCACCGCCAGTGGGCTGATAACGCCTCAAACCGTGCATCTTGGCGCCTCACAGTTTGGCGGGCAGCAGCCTCCTTTGAAGAAGACCGCAGAGCCCACCTCACTGACAAAAGGCAAAGGAGGAAAAACCCAACACCCAACCCCAACCAACCAATTTTCCCTTGCAACCGCTGCAATCGTGTCTGCCTGTCCCGCATCGGACTGGTCAGCCACAAACGAGCCTGCAGCTGACGTGGACTTTTTACCCCCTCCATAAATCTTCGTCCGCGAAGCCAAGCCAAAGAAAAGAAAGATTTGGGAGCAGACAATTTTGCTCAGCCAACTTTGCTCCATGATGTGATTGCCACTTAATCACATTCCTCTTTTTCCCTGAACCATGCAGTAAATATAAAATTATTAATTAATCATTTCTTTCATAATGTTTTAACCCCTAGATTCCAACAGTTCACATTAGTAATCCTCTGCCTGCCTGATTTCTGGTTTCCAATTTACCCAAGTGTCTTAATTTCATAGCAGTCTTAAATTCTTCACTTCAAAGCAGAAACAATGCCATTCAGGGTCTGAGTGGTGCTGGGGGCTTATTGCAGCCTTTGGATCAGGTCTAACAATTAGCACCATTGTTTTGAAGATCAGGCAGGCATTTGGATATGTATGGGTCAGTAGAGGAGGTGAGAATTGATTCCTGTCTGGAATGTGCTTTTTAACTCTCTTTCCCAGCTTTCTGGCAAAGTCTGTGTAATGGTTTCTTCATCATAATTCCCAGAACAAGATATTCTACAGCTAATATTCCACACACTTCACCAAATGGGAGTATTTGTGTGAAAAAGAAGAAATGTTTCAAGTTCCTGTCTGTGTGGATGGACAGTTTAAGGGTGAAAAAAATGTCCTGATGTCAACATATAGTAACTCAACTAAATTCTGTAAGGACACAAATGCTGGAGAAGCTCAGCTGATCAAGCAGTGAACCTTATAAGTACAGATACTCGTAGCCCTGATAAAGGGCTCAAGCCTGAAACACTGGTTGTGTATCTTTTTTTAAACTTTATTTATGAATATATAAAATAAATAGTAAACAAAAGAAACCAACCTCCCAAAAAAAAACTATATTCCATCCCCCCGCCCCATATTTCCCCCCCCCAAACTCCCTCGACTGAGGGAGAGAAAAATCATACCAATTTGTTGCGGCAGAATGAAAACACCAAACATAATTTTCCACGTCATCGCAATGCATTTTCTGGCCACTGCTAATACTAACTGAATAAACTCAATTTGAGATTTATCGATTCTTAATCCCGTTGTTAAAGTTGTAATATACCGCATTAGAAAAAGCAGTGGATCGAACATAAAAAGAGTTTCTTTAAAGTAGTTTCAAATAAATCCTCAAAGGCTTAACTTTATCACACAACCAGACAGACAAAAAAAAGTATTAATTTGAATCCCACAATGAAAACATAAATCTGAATGACTAAATCCTTATCTTTTTTTCCTGGTGTTAAATACAACTGATGTAAAAAAAAAAATTATAATTCACCCAATTATATCGCACATTAATTAATTTAATCCACCATCTTCACACATAGTAAGTAGTCCATTCTTCTTGGGTTAATTCTAAAGAAGAATCTCCCATTGGTTTAGCCATTTTCTGTTGTCACAAATATTTCTGAAATAGATCCCTTTTTTGGCCCCATTTACAATTTTCAATTTTAGTTAACTTGGGTATCTTCAATTCCCGCCCAAATCCACCTGTGACAGCACTTGCATGGAATGACACCCGTTTACCATGTCCCTCTGTTCAACCTCACTCCTCAGTGCCCGACCGTTCACCGTGTCTATCTTTTCTTGGTTTGCCCTTCAAAATGTGACACCTCACACTTGTCTGCATTAAATTCCATCTGGCCTTTCTCCAGCTGGTCCAGATCCTTCTGCAAGCTTTCCTGGCTGTCCACAACTCCTCCGTTCTTGGTGTCACCTGCAAACCTGCGAATCCAATTCACCACATTATTGTTCCACCACCTATCCCTGAGGCACATCTCTCGTCACAGGCCTCCAGTCTGAGGAGCAATTGGCCACAGCCACTCACTAGCTTCTCCTGCACAGCCGTTGTTTCACATCCAAAATACAGAGGACATATGGATGGATGTTAAAATTCTCAAAGGTACATAAGTTAAAATGGTGTCAAATCACAAGGAACAGAAGTTGGCCATTCAGCCCACTGTGTCTGCTATCCCCTGATCTAAACAGTTCTCGCCTCTCATTCCAAGTTCTGGCTTTTTGCCCTGATCCCTTGATACCCTGACTCATTAAACATCTATTAATTCTGCCCACCCCCCCCACTTAAACTCCCTCAACAATCCAGCAACAAATTCCATGACCTTCTGGTGAAATAAATTTCTCATCTGCTTTAAATAGGTATCTTCTAATTCTAAGACAATGTCTTTTTATCCAAGGGAAACATTATTCACATCTACTGTCCAATCCTTTCAGCATTGGAAAGGTTTCTGAGATCTCCTCTCCTTCTTCTATACTCCAATGAAGAGTGGAGATATATCATCCTGGTAAATCTCTGCTCTCTCTCCAACATCAGCACATCCTTTTTAAGATAAACTTCGCAGTTCTCCAAATGAGGTGTCTCCCATGCCCCATCAACACCTCCCTACCCTTGAAACAAAGGCCAACATAGGATTTGCTTTCTTTTCCTGCCGATCCAACCTGGTGGTTACTCACTCACTATGTTTTCCTGAACGAGAACCCCCCAAGTCCCTTGACACTTGAAATAATTACATGTAATTTATGTAACAAATTTGAAATTTTTGGAAAGATTTGGGAATCCTATTTATAAACTGTAGGAATTAAGTTGTAATCGACCAACCTGAACCTTCTGACTCCAAAAATCAAGAAAATTTGTTAGATTTTATTTGATAGTTTTTTAGTAATGTTTTTATAAATACTTTCCAGATGTTATCTTTCTTTTCTATTGGGTTGTTGGGCAGGGGGAATTTAAAAAAAATACTATGTATTAATTTTTCATTATCTTTGAATGAGAAATTTATGTACGCATTTAATGCATGTGAAATTAAAATTTTCAAAGAGAAGCTTAACATAACGTAATACATTTTGCTTATTTTCAAGAGTTGTGGAGAGTGAGGAGGGTTTTCATGGACTACAAAAGGATTTGGACTGTTTGGAAAGATGGCAGATGGAGTTTAATGTAGGTAAGTGTGAGGTGCTTTATTTTGGGAAGAATAACCAAGACGTATGCAGTGAAGGGGTGGGTATTGAGGAACAGAGGGATCTTGGAGGAATGGTTCAATAGACAATAGGAGCAGGAGTAGGCCCTTCGGCCTGTCGAGCCTTCAGTGACCGCCATTTTACAGATCATGGCTGATCACTACTATCAGTACCCCTTTCCAGCCTTATCCCCATAACCCTTAACTCCTTTGCCCACTAGAGTCTTATCTAACTCTCTTTTGAACATAATCAGCGAATCTGCCTCAACCACCCTCTCTGGCAGAGCATTCCACAGATTCACACTTCTCTGGGTAAAAAAATGTTTTCTCATCTCCGTCCTAAAGGCCCTACCCTGTATTCTTAAACTATGCCCTCTAGTCCTCGTCTCCCCCATTATTGGGAACAAGTAATCCGACTTCACCCTGTCTATCCCCCTGATAATTTTGTAGACCTCAATCATGTCCCCCCTCATCCTTCTAAACTCCATCGGATACAAGTCCAGTTTTTCTAGCCTTTCAGCATATGTCAACCCCGCCATCGCTGGAACTAACCTTGTAAATCTGCGCTGCACACCCACTATAGCTAGTATGTCCTTCCTCAAAATTGGAGACTAGTACTGGACGCAATACTCCAGGTGGGGTCTCACCAGGGCCCTGTACAACTGCAGAAGGGCGTCTCTGTTCCTATACTCCAATCCCCTCTTTATGAAAGCCAACATGCCATTTGCCCATTTCACAGCTTTCTGAACCTGCATGTTAGCCTTCAGTGACCGGTGAACAAGTACACCCAGATCCATTTGCTCCTCCCCACTCCCTAGCTTGTCTCCATTTAAATAATACTCAGCTTTCCTATTATTGCCCCCAAAATGGATAACCTCACATTTGCTCACATTGAACGTCATCTTCCATTCAACAGCCCACTCCCCCAATCTGTCCAAGTCCCTCTGCATTTTCATGATATCCTCCTAACACCCCACACCGCCACCCAGTTTAGTGTCATCTGCAAATCTGCTCATGTTATTAATAATCCCCTCATCCAAATCATTTACATAAATTACAAACAACTGAGGACCCAATACCGATCCCTGCAGCACCCCACTCGTCATATCCTGCCATCCTGAAAAAGACCCGCTTACTCCAAACCTTTGTTTTCTATTTCTTAACCAATTTCCTATCCATGTCAGCACCTTACCTCCAATACCGTGCTCCCTGTTCTTGCCCACTAGTCTCCCGTGCGGTGCCTTATCAAAGGCCTTCTAGAAGTCCAAATACACCACATCCACTGGTCTCCCAAGTCCACCCTCTTTGTCACATGCTCGAAAAATTCCAGAAGGTTAGTCAAGCATGACTTACCCTTAAGGAATCCATGCTGACTAGCCCTTATACTATTCTTTCTGCCTAAGTGTTCTGCTATTACTCCTTTTATGATAGATTCCAATATCTTCCCCACCACTGACGTCAGGCTGACCGGTCTATAATTTCCCGTTTTCTCCCTCCCTCCCTTCTTAAAAATCGGCACCACATCAGCCACTCTCCAATCCTCAGGGACCTCCCCCGAATCTATGGAACTTTGGAAAATGTCGACCAGTGCCTCCACAATTTCCATAGCAACTTCTTTAAGCACCCTGGGATGCAGCCCATCAGGCCCTGGGGTTTTATCAGACCTCAGTCCAAACAATTTACTAACAACCTCCTGCTTCTAGATCCGGATATCCATTAGATCCCCTACTTCCGCAGGAAAGTTCCCCAAGTCTCTTGATACCGCATGACCACTACCCACTAACTGACCATAACCTATATCCTCCTTGGTGAAGACCGATCCAAAGTATTTGTTAAATTCCTCAGCCATCTCCTTGTTTCCGGTAATAATTCCAGCCTTTTCCATTCTTAATGGACCAATTTTAGACCGAACCAATTTCTTCCTCTTCACATATTTAAAAAAGCTTTTGCTATCCTCCATTATATTATTTGCTAATTTCCTCTCATACTTCATTTTCCCCTCTCTTATGACTTTCTTAGTTACCCTCTGATGCTCCTTGAAGGTTTCCCAATCCACTAACTTCCCACTCCGCTTCGCTATCTTAGACTTACTCCCTTTGGATTTGATATTGCACTTGATTTCATTAGTTAGCCACGGCTGCCATTTGCATGTCCAAGAGCCTTTCCTCCACTTTGGAATAAATTTGTCCTGAATACTGTGAAAAATGTCCAAAAATACCTGCCATTTTTCCCCAGTTGTCCTCCCAGCTAGTGTATCTTTCCATTTTGTTTTGGCTAGCTCCTCCCTCATAGCTGCATAATCCCCTTTATTTAACTGCAGTACAGATGCTTCCGACTTCCTTTCTTTTTCCCTTTCTAATTGCAGCTCAAAAGTAACCATACCATGGTCACTATTCCCTAATGGCTCCCCTACATCGAGGTCACTTATTAACTCTGCGTCGCTGCACAGCACCAAGTCCAGAATCGACTTCCCCCTGGTAGGTTCCTCTACTAGCTGCCACTAGACATTCAATAAACTCACTCTGTTGTGTTCCTGCCCCCGTCTGATTATCCCAGTCCACCTTCATGTTGAAGTCCCCCATAAACTACCGTATTGCTACCACTTTGACATGCCACTCTTAATTCCTGATTTATACCGATATCTGAGCTACTTTTCGGAGGCCTGTAAATGACCCCCATTATGGTCCTCATGCCTTTACAATTTCTTAATTCTATCCAAACAGACTCTACCCACCTGTTTCAATGTCTTTCCTTTCAAACGCCTGAATTTCATTTCTTACCAACAGAGCTACCCCACCCTCTCTTCCCAACTTTCTGTCTTTTCTATAGGACGTGTACCCGGGAACATTGATTTCCCAATCCTGCCCTTCCCGCAGCCATGTCTCCGTAACTCCGACAATGTCATAACCTCCCATTGCCATTTGCGCCTCAAGCTCATCCATTTTATTCCTTACACTCCGTGCATTCATACACAATACCTTGATAACATATCTCCTTTCTCCCTCCACCTTTGTTCTCGATGCACTTGCCCCTACTCTCCTATCACTTTTAGTTCCCTTTTTCCTTATTGTTTCACCGTCTAACAGAACCACCCCTATATTCACTCTCCTATCTGCTTCCCTATCAGTCCTGTTCCCTTCCCCCTGCCAAATTAGTTTTAAATTTGAAGGTGGATTCCCATGGAGATAGAAGGCTTTGGGAATGCTGGCCTTTATAAATCATAGCATGGAATATAGGATCTGGGGAGGTGATGTTCAGAGTGTTGGTGAGGCCAAGTTTGGAGTATTGTATGCCTTCTGGTCTCCAAATTATAGGAAGGATATCAATAAGGTTGAGAGAGTGCAAAGAAGTTTGACGAAAATGTTGCCTGGATTGCAGTATTTTGAATACGTAGAAAGATTGAGTAGACTGGGACTTCATTCATTGGAGCGTAGAGGGTTGAGCGGGGATTTGATAGAGGTATTTAAAATTATCAAGGGAATAGATAGAGTAGCTGTGAATAGGCTCTTTCCCCTAAGGGGAGCAGAGATTGGAACAAGGGGTCATAAGTTAAGGGGCAAAACTTGAGAAGTAAAACAAGAGGATGCTTCTTCACTCAGAGTGGTGGCTGAGTGGAATGATCTACTGGAAGAAGTGGCGCCAGGGTCAATTCTGTCATTTAAGATGAGGTTATATGAGTACATGGATGCGAGGGGGTGGGAGGGTTATGGGCAAGGGAAGTAGGTAGGTGGAACTCGTGGAATTTCACGTAAATCGGTGCTTTAGGTGCCATGAGCAAGTTGGCTCTTTCTTGCACTCGACTTGATTATGTGAAACCTTTCTGGGATAGAATCAAGGAACTTATTAAAATTTAAACTTTCACTTGATCCTAAGGTATTTTTACTGGGTTATATGAAGAAATTGAGTTTAGAATTAAAATTAGATGAGTCTCAAATTGCTCTTTGAGATTGGCTTTAGCTGGGGCTAGAAAATGACGAGTATTCAATGGTGGCATTCAGAAAGGAGGTCTTGTATTCCATTAGAAAAGATGTGTGGGGGCTAGGGCTGGAGATGGGGACCTGCAAGTGGGATGGGTGGTCGGGGCCAATAATAGAAAGGTTCCACTTTTCCACAGGACTCTCTGTTCCTCAAGTAGATGCGGCAGTGAAGTTCCCCCCACCCCATCCAGCGCCAGGATTCCAGGCGTGGGGGTCGATGAGGGATCAGGGATGCTATGAGGGCGGTCGACAGTCTGATCCACTTGGGGACCCCTGACCTCAACCATCAAGTGTTACTAAAAGGAATGGACGAAGGTCTGGCAGAGGATGTGGTTTGTCTTCATTTTGGTGAGGCATTTGATAGGCGCCACAGACTCAGTCATAAGGCTTGGGATCTATGGATGTGTGGAATCAGAAATGGCTTAACTGCAGAAAGCATTTGGATATGGGCATGGATGGGAGGGGTATGAAGGGATATGAAATGGGTGCTTGTCAGTGGGATGAGAAAATCAGTTCACCACAGACTGGAAGGTTTCTGTGCTGGAATGAGACGTCATTAACAACGACACCGACAGCCCAATCCTCTTTCTGCCAATTCTGCTGCAGACATTGGAAGACGGACCTGTTTAAAATAATCCGAATACCCCTGGGCGTGGACCCACAAAACCACAGTTTAGTTCCTCCACCTCAGATGGTGACATCTACAGATTTTTCTTTAAAATATTGTTTACATTGTAAAACAATTTGAAAAGTGCATTAACATATATCGTAATGTTCAATTCAAAAGAAAAAAATAATGAAAAAATCTCAGAGATTGAAACAGGAGGTATTGAGTTAAGAGGCAAAAGTTTGGAAGTAACATGGGGGGGAACTTCTTTACTCAGAGTGGTGGCTGAGTGGAGTGAGCTTCCGGGAGAAATAGTGGCGGCAGGGTCCATTTTGTCATTTCAGGGAAAATTGGAGGGGAGGGGAATGCAGAGAGGTGGTACGAGAGGAGAGTATTTAGTTCAGTGCAGACAAGAAGGGCCAAAGTGACCTGTTTCTGTGCTGTAATTGTTATAGGGTTAAAATGTGTGGCAGTAACTTGGAAGTCCGATGCGTATTTGGGAATGGGTCGATGGCCACACTGAAATAGGCCGTTGATTCCCACTTGAAATAATTACATCGAATTCACGGAACAAATTTGAATTTCTCTTTTGAAGATTTGGGATGTGTATTTACCAATTGTCGGAATTATGTTTTAACCACCCAACACGAACTTTCTGACTCCTAAAACCAAGAAAACCAAGATTTTATTTGAGAGTTTTGGTCAATTTTTATAAATACTATCTAGATGTTTTCTCTCTTTATTGTTTTCTATTGGGCAGCTGTGGGAGGGGTTACTTTTGAAATCACTATGCATTAATTTTATCTTATTTTCAAATAAGAAATTTAAGTTTTTTAATGCATATGTTAAATTAAATGTAAAAATGTTACAGATAAGATGAATGAAGAATTGTTTCAGGAACTGGCGATCTTCCACGAGTGCCGTGAACCCCAGGCAGCAGGAATGTGTGAACGAAACACAAAACTGGCCAGAAGAACTGAGGAAACACAGCTAAAAGTGTCCAAAAAGGTGCTGATGCCATCTTGATTTTAATGCAGGTGACACCGAGGAATGCGTTGGGGCAGAGATGGTCTTTGGGCAGCCAATACGGACGCCTTGGGGAACAAAGCCCGCACCACCAGTAGGGATGGATAATGGTGGGTAATGAATAAGCATATATTAGAGACACCGAGAGAGAGCGACACACACATACCCAGACAGACGGACACACAGACACAGAGAGACAGATACACACACACAGACACACAGAGAAACAGAGACAGAGAAAGAAACACTGACAGCGAGAGAGAGACAGACAGACACACACAGAGACACAGACAGACAGAGACACACACAGACAGAGACACACACAGACAGACAGATAGAGAGACACACACACAGACAGAGAGACACACACACAGACAGAGACAGAGAGACACACATAGAGACAGAGAGAGACACACACACGACACAAAGAGACAGACACACACACGACACAAAGAGACAGACAAACACACACATCCAGAGACAGAGACAAACACACACAGCCAGAGACAGAGACAAACACACGACACAGAGAGACAGACACACACACACAGATACATACACACAGACATAGATAGAGAGAGACACACACAGAGACATAGACACACAGATATAGAGACACAGACAGAGAGACACACAGACAGCGACACAGAGAGAGAGACACACACTAACAGAGAGAGAGACACACAGACAGAGAGACACACACACGGACACACACAGATACAGAGACAGAAAGAGACACAGACAGAGAGAGAGACACACACACATACAGACAGAGAGACACACATTGTGACACAGGGAGAGAGAGACACACACAGACAGTGACACACAAAGAGACACAGACAGAGAGACACAAACAGACACAGAGACACACACACAGAGGGAGATACACACAGAGAGACGCAGAGAGAGAGATAGACACAGAGAGAGACACAGACACAGAGAGAAACACAGACAGAGAGACACTCAGACACAGAGACACACAGACACACGGAGACACACAGACACAGAGAGACACACATAGACACAGAGAGACACACAGACACAGAATCACACAGTCACAGATACACACACAGACCGATAGACAGACAGAGAGACACACACACAGAGAGAGAGAGACACACACAGAGACAGACACAGAGAATCACACACAGACACAGAGAGACACACAGAGACATAGAGAGAAACACACAGACGTAGTGACACACGCACACAGACAGACAGAGACCCCTTGGTTGTGCCCTTCACCTTCGCACTTAACTCCCTCATCTCTCCTGGCAGGATCTCATCACCTTTCCTACCCGTGGACCATGACATCTGTCTGCTCATCCTCCTTCCTGAGAATGGTGTGAACTCTACCCTAGAAACCCCACAGCAAAGAAAAGGGACCCTTCAGCCCTTCTCGTCCATAGTGAAATATCATTCTGCCAGTCTCATCGACCTGCACCCAGTCCCTAACCCTCCTGACTTCCCACATCCATGGATCTCTGCAATTGATTCTTAAAACGTAAGAGTTTGAATGTTAAATGGCAGACCATTGAGGAGTGTTGTCAAACAAAGGGATTGAGGAACTGTGGTACAGAACTGCCCGAAAGTGGAGTCCCATGTGGAGATGGGGGGGGGGGGTGGGGGGAGTGAAGAAAGCTTCTGGTATTTTGGCCTTCAGAAATGAGAGGATTGAGTGCAGGAGGTGGGAGGCCACGAGGAAGTTGGACGAGGCATGGGCGAGGCCAACTTGGGAACATTGTGTGCCGTTTGGGTGGTCGGAGGAGAGGTAGGATAGGAATGAGACAGCGCGTCGAGGAGAGGGACAAAGAAGGGGTTGGCTTTCGGGGTTTGAGTTCCAGGGGAAGGTTGGACAGGCTGGGACTTTATTCCCTGGAGCGTAGAAGATTGAGGAAGATTTGAAAATTGTGAAGGGGGACGGATCGTGTCCATGGGGACAGGCTGTTTCCAAGGAGAGTGGGAGAGATTCAAAGAGGAGGACATGGATTGAGATTGAAGGGGGATTTTCTTCCCTCAGAGGGGGGTGGGAGCGTGGAATGAGCTTTGGGCCAAGGTGGTGGAGGTAGGATGGACTGGACTCTTGGGGGGGAATGTGGGGCAGGTCCTGGTGTGGAAATGTGCAGCCTGAAGGGGAGATGGACTGGAGGCCCGAGGCAGCTCTCGGCCCCTTCCCCAGTGGGACTGGGCTGGCGAAGAGATCCCGTGGAGGGGTGGCTCAAGCTCACGCGAGAGCGACCCCTGGGGGCCGCCATGTTGTTGATCTTTCCCGCCTTTGGAGCAGTTGGTCGCGAGCGGAAGGGGGAGAGATGTTCGTGTCGGTGCTTCACGGGCGGGAATCGGGGCATTTTGGGAGCGAGACCAGGGAGGAGGGAGTTTCCATGGGTCGCCCTTTGGGTCCGGGGCGGCCGGAGCTCGGAGGGGAACGGGCGGGGATATGGTTGTGAGGTGGGGCCGGGGAACCGTGAGGGAGTTTGGGTCGGGGTGACATTAGGGTGTGTGGTAGTCGGGGCTCGCGAGTCTGAGGGGGGGTCGGGGACCGAGAGGCTGACGGGGGTCGGGGCCCGCGAGGCTGAGGGGGGTCGGGGCCCGCGAACTTGAGGGGGGTCGGGGCCCGCGAGGCTGAGGGGGGTCGGGGCCCGCGAGGCTGAGGGTGTGACCCGTGAGGCTGAGGAGGTCGGGCCCCACGTGGCTCACGAGGGTCGAAGACCCATGAGGCTGAGGGGGGGTCGGGCACCCGCGAGGCTGATGGGGGTCGGGGCCCCGCGAGGCTGAGGGTGGTTGGACCCCACGAGGCTGAGGGTGGTTGGGACCTAGAAAGGTGAGGGGGCATCAGGGACCGGTGAGGCTGAGGAGGGAGGGCCAGCCAGAAGGTTGAGGGGAACCAGAAGGGTGAGGGCGAACCAGAAGGGTGAGGGGGAACCAGAAGGGTGAGGGGGAACCAGATGGGTGAGTGGGGAACCAGATGGGTGAGGGGTGTTGGGGACGTGCGTGGCTGAGAGGGGTGTCGGCGATCCTCTAGGCTGAGGGGTTGTCGGGAACCCAGAAGGGTGAGCGGGGATCGGAGACACGTGAGGCTGAGGGGGGAGGAGGGAGGGGGGCCCAGAAGGGTGAGGGGGACCTGAGAGCCTGAGGTAGAACCGTGAAGCTCAGGAGGTTGAGGACCCAGAACGGTGACGGGGTTTGGGAACTGCGAGGGTGAGGAGGACCAGTGAGTGTGAGGGGGTCGGGACCCTTGGATGGGAATGAGCGGGAAGTTTGTGAGCGATGTGAGGGGGCTGGGGATGGGGACCTGCAAGTGGGAAGGGTGGTCAGGGCCAATAATAGAAAGGTTCCACATTTCCACAGGACTCTCTGTTCCTCAAGTAGATGCGGCAGTGATGTTCCCCCCACCCCATCCAGCGCCAGGATTCCTGGCATTGAGGTCAATGAGGGATCAGGGATGCTATGAGGACAGACACACACACACACAGAGACAAACACACGACACAGAGAGACAGACATAGAGACACACGCAGAGACAGAGACACAGATATAGAAACACACACAGAGACACAGAGAGAGAAACACAGAGTGTGAGAGACACACAGAGAGAGGGACAGAGAGAGAGAAAGACACAGACAGAGAGAGAGACACACACACACACAGAGACTCAGATACAGAGACATAGACAGGGAGACACACACACATATACAGACAGAGAGACACAAATTGTGACACAGAGGGAGAGAGAGACACACACACAGAGCGACAAACAGACAGACAGAGACACACAAACAGACACAGAGACACACACACAGAGGGAGATACACAGAGAGAGAGACACACACAGACAGAGAGAGACACAGACAGAGTCAGACACAGACACAGAGACACACTCAGACACAGAGAGACACACAGTGACAGAGACACACTCAGACCGAGAGACAGACAGAGAGAGACACACACACAGACATAGAGAGAAACACACAGACGTAGTTACACACGCACACAAACAGACAGAGAGAGACCCCTTGGTTGTGCCCTTCACCTTCGCACTTAACTCTCTCATCTCTCATCTCTCCTGGCAGGATCTCATCACCTTTCCTACCCATGGACCATGACATCTGTCTGCTCATCCTCCTTCCTGAGAATGGTGTGAACTCTACCCTAGAAACCCCACAGCAAAGAAAAGAGACCCTTCGGCCCTTCTCATCCATGGTGAAATATCATTCTGCCAGTCTGATCGACCTGCAGCCAGTCCCTAACCCTCCTGACTTCCCACATCCATGGATCTCTGCAATTGATTCTTAAAACGTAAGAGTTTGAATGTTAAATGGCAGACCATTGAGGAGTGTTGTCAAACAAAGGGATTGGGGAACTGTGATACAGAACTGCCCGAAAGTGGAGTCCCATGTAGAGATGGGGTGGGGGGGGGGGTGGGGGGGTGAAGAATGCTTCTGGTATTTTGGCCTTCAGAAATGAGAGGATTGAGTGCAGGAGGTGGGAGGCTACGAGGAAGTTGGACAAGGCCTGGGTGAGGCCAACTGGGGAACATTGTGTGCCGTTTGGGTGGCCGGAGGAGAGGAAGGATAGGAATGAGAGCGCATCGAGGAGAGGGACAAGAAGGTGGTCTGGCTTTCGGGGTTTGAGTTCCAGGGGAAGGTTGGACAGGCTGGGACTTTATTCCCTGGACCGTAGAAGATTGAGGAAGATTTGAAAATTGTGAGTGGGGACAGATCGTGTCCATGGGGACAGGCTTTTACCAAGGAGAGTGGGGGAGATTCAAAGAGGAGGACATGGATTGAGATTGAAGGGGGATTTTTTTTCCCTCAGAGGGGGGTGGGAGCGTGGAATGAGCTTTGGGCCAAGGTGGTGGAGGTGGGATGGACTGGAATCTTGTGGGGGAATGTGGTGCAGGTCCTGATGTGGAAATGTGCAGCCTGAAGGGGAGATGGACTGGAGGCCCGAGGCAACTCTTGGACCCTTCCCCAGTGGGACGAGGTTCTCAGGACAGAGGGGGCTCCAAAGGGCTCCATCCAGGGGCTCGGGGTGGCGGAGAAGAGATCCCGTGCAGGGGTGGCCAAAGCTCTCGCGAGAGCGACCCCTGGGGACCGCCATGTTGTTGATCTTTCCCGCCTTTGGAGGAGTAGTTGGCGAGCGGGAGGGAGAGAGAGGTTCGTGTCGGTTCTTCACGGGCGGGAATCGAGGCATTTTGGGAGCGAGACCAGAGAGGACGGAGTTTCCACGGATCGCCGTTTGGGTCTGGGGCGGCCGGAGCTCGGAGGGGAACGGGCAGAGGGATGGTTGTGAGGTGGGTCCGGGGAACCGTGAGGGAGTTTGGATCGGGGTGACATTAGGGTGTGGTAGTCGGGGACCCGCGAGGCTGAAGGGGGGTCGGGGTCCGTGAGGCTGTTGGGGGGAGGGGGAAACGTGAGGCTGAGTGGGGTCGGGGATACGCGAGGCTAAGGGGGAACGGGGACACGCGAGGCTGAGGTCGGTCGGGGACCCGCGAGGTCGACGCTGGTCGGTGGCCGCAAGGCTGAAGGGGGTTGGGCCCCGCGAGGCTGTGGGGTGTTGGGCCCTGCGAGGCTGTGGGGGGTTGGGCCCCGCGAGGCTGTGGGGTGTTGGGTCCCGCGAGGCTGAGGGGCGTTGTGCCCGGTGAGGCTGTGGGGGGTCGGGGCCCGCGAGGCTGAGGGGGTGACCCGTGAGGCTTAGGGGGTCGGGCCCCACGTGGCTCACGAGGGTCGGGGATCCATGAGGCTGAGGGGGGGTCGGGCACCCGCGAGGCTGATGGGGGTCGGGGCCCCGCGAGGCTGAGGGTGGTTGGACCCCGCTAGGCTGAGGGTGGTTGGGCCCCGCGAGGCTGAGGGTGGTTGGGCCCCGCGAGGCTGAGGGTGGTTGGGACCTAGAAAGGTGAGGGGGCATCAGGGACTGGTGAGGCTGAGGAGGGAGGGGCAACCAGAAGGTTGAGGGGAACCAGAAGGGGGAGGTGGAACCAGAAGGGTGAGGGGGAACCAGAAGGGTGAGGGGGAACCAGATGGGTGAGGGGGGAACCAGATGGGTGAGGGGTGTTGGGGACCTGCGTGGCTGAGAGGGGTGTCGGCGATCCTCTAGGCTGAGGGGTTGTCGGGAACCCAGAAGGGTAAGGGGGGATCGGAGACACGTGAGGCTGAGGGGGGAGGAGGGAGGGGGGCCCAGAAGGTTGAGGGGGACCTGAGAGCATGAAGTAGAACCGTGAAGCTCAGGAGGTTGAGGACCCAGAACGGTGACGGGGTTTGGGAACTGCGAGGGTGAGGAGGACCAGTGAGTGTGAGGGGGTCGGGGACCCTTGGATGGGAATGAGCGGGAAGTTTGTGAGCGATGTGAGTGGGCTGGGGGTGGGGACCTGCAAGTGGGACAGGTGGTCAGGGCCAATAATAGAAAGGTTCCACTTTTCCACAGGACTCTCTGTTCCTCAAGTAGATGCGGCAGTGATGTTCCCCCCACCCCATCCAGCGCCAGGATTCCTGGCGTTGAGGTCAATGAGGGATCAGGGATGCTATGAGGACAGTCTGACCCGTTTGGGGACCCCTGACCTCAACCATCAAGTGTTACTAAAAGGAATGGATGAAGGTCTGGCAGAGGATGAGGTTTGTCTTCATTTTGGTGAGGCATTTGATAGGCTCCACAGACTCAGTCATAAGGCTTCGGATCTATGGATGTGTGGATTCAGAAATGGCTTAACTGCAGAAAGCATTTGGATATGGGCATGGATGGGAGGGGTATGAAGGGATATGAAATGGGTGCTGGTCAGTGGGATGAGAAAATCAGTTCACCACAGACTGGAAGGTTTCTGTGCTGGAATGAGACGTCATTAACAATGACACCGACAGCCTAATCCTCTTTCTGCCAGTTCCGCTGCAGACATTGGAAGACGGTCCTGTTTAAAATAATCCGAATACCCCTGGGCATGGACCCACCGAAACCACAGTTTAGTTCCTCCACCTCAGGTGGTGAAATCTACAGATTTTTCTTTAAAATATTGTTTCCATTGTTAAACAATTTGAAAAGTGCATTAGCATATATTGTAATATTCAATTCAAAAGGAAAAAAATAATGAAAAATTCTTAATTCAAAGCCCTAGCACGAAGCAAGGTTCAAAGCAAACACACAGGAATAAAGTGCCAGCATCCTGGAGATGGATTTATCAGTGGCTAAGGACCAGATTTGTTCTCGTCTCTAGCCGTGAACACACGAGGATGAGAGCAGTGTTTGAGGTGCTCCAGGCTCCGTGTTACAACGTGTACCCAGCCAGAAAGAATTCCGATCCATATCTCCACGTTTTTATTCCTGGGGCTGATGGCAAGGTTCAGACTGAAAAAGCAGAGGATGAGAATCTAGGCAAAAGGACAGAAGCCCAGACCAAAGCAACAATTGGAGCACAAGGAGCCTCAAGACTCACACCCCCAGGTTCAGGAAAGCTGCTCCCCCTCCACCTTCAGACTCAATCAGGAACTCATTTCAGGACTCTTGCAGCACTTTATTGATTTTCTTTGTTTTCAATTCTTTTATCTTTCCAGGTTTCCACTGAACCGTTTATTTTTGCACGACCCATGCGTGGGAATTCGGCCGTGTCCACAGGAAAAAGGGAATCTCAGGGTTGGATGTGATGTCGTGTATGTTCTCTGCCAATCAATGGGAAATCTCCAAATCTTCAATCTTGGTGCAAGAGCCCACGAGGTGCAAAGCAACCATCTCCTGTCCAAGCTGCAGATTGCAAGGGCTGTAAAGTGCTGCCACCGCATGTTCACACCGAGTACTGCATGCATGAAGCGAGGGAGAGAGATCTAGGTATAATACCACCACCTGGTGTCCGGACTCGCGAACTACAGGATACATGATTTTTATTTTTCATGGGAGTGTTGGAGAATGAGAGGAGACTTGATTAAGGTTAACAAAATAGAGCAAGATGGATAATATGGAGCTCCAATGAACAGGGAGGTCTCACCTGTGAAGGAGCAAGTGTGAGATCTCCCAGTTCATTCTTGCTTGGGCAGTGGTGGCCAATTGCAAGACAGCTCCAATTAGGGGAAGAGAATATGCTGTTTCAGGTCATGGGTTTGAAACGGTTTCCCCACTTGTGCCATTCAGACTCAAGAGAGCAAATGCTTGCAGACAGGAAGGAAACCTAGTTTTATTGTGGAGAATTGCTTGTTTTTCGGGGTGAAGGTTGTTTGTGGTCTGAGATTCCTAAATACTTTACAATGGAAGCAGCAATTTTCCTTGTGCCTGATTGCTACATAGCGGGTAAAATGTCTCAAATCTATCGCTCAGCCAGTACTTTTGGTCATTGATTTGGAGAGAGAGTGATGGCTTGGCAATATTTACAGCATGGTGAGTCCAAACTCTCAAAGTGACAGTGTGGAAGGAGTTTGTCTATTTTTGTGTTTTCTGCCACCCTTGAGAACTTAAAAAGTGTCTGTGAATTGTGGTATTGGTGAGACACAAGCTTGATTTGCCCTCTTTTTGTTCTGTACGTCTATAAAGTTTCAGTTTAGGGATAAAATGTCCAGACACTGTTCTGTTCAAAAGTCTAGCAACCAAATAAGATTCTCCCGAGTTCTTGTCATGGATATGCATCAAGAAGCCTGTTTAGCAGCAGTCGTGTTGCATTAGAGGTGCACATACAATTTTCAAAAATAATGAGTTTGAAACCAGAAAAAGATCAGGTCGTGCCCAAAGGTTCATCTGTGCTGTTGAATTGAATTGATGCCCCCAGGACCAGAATGTGCACTTCCACCCCATGGTCTTGAGCTTCCCAAATCGCCAATGAACTTACGGCCCCCTTGAGCTGTGGAGTGTGGGAGGAAATCCACACAGACACCGAGAGGATGTAGAAACTTCTTGCAGTCAGTGCTGACTTGATCCTGGGGTGACTCGTGCTGGAGAGGTGGGACTACTGTCCTGCCTTCACCTTGTGATGGCTGATTTTTGTCTGTTGGTGGATGGAGGTCTGACATGATATTCCCTTGGCCTTGAGGGAAAGAAGAGTAGAAATTGCAAGGGCTCTGACAGAAATATTTAAAACCTGTTTATCCACGGGTGAGGTGCCAGAGGAATGGATGTAATCTAATGTTACTTTGTTGAAAAACGGCTTCAAAAGCCAACCAGGTGAGCCTGACAGTGATAGGTAAATTATTGGAGGGTAATCAGAGAGTACCTCGAAAAGAATCTGTTCAAATAGCTGGCCTTGATCAACCATAGCATAGAATACAGGAGTCGGGCAGTGAGGTTGAGACTAGACAAGGTATTGGTGAGGCCCTGTTGAGATCCTGTGTGCACTTCTGGTCACCAAATGAGAGGAAAGCTATCAACAAAGTAGAGAGGGTGCAGAGAAGATTTACGTCAATGTTACCTGGATATCAGCAACTAGATTACAAAGAAAGATTGAGCAAATGAAGTCTTTATTCTTTGGATTGTAGATGGTTGAGAGGGGATTTGATTGAGGTCTTTAAAATTACTAGGAGGATGGAAAGTGTTGATGTGGATAGACTTTTTTCATTGCGGGGAGCAGAGATTGAAACAGGAGGTATTGAGTTAAGAGGCAAAAGTTTGGAAGTAACATGAGGGGGAACTTCTTTACTCAGAGTGGTGGCTGAGTGGAGTGAGCTTCCGGGAGAAATAGTGGCGGCAGGGTCCATTTTGTCATTTCAGGAAAAATTGAGGGGAGGGGAATGCAGAGAGGTGGTACGAGAGGAGAGTATTTAGTTCAGTGCAGACAAGAAGGGCCAAATGACCTGTTTCTGTGCTGTAATTGTTATAGGGTTAAAATGTGTGGCAGTAACTTGGAAGTCCGATGCGTATTTGGGAATGGGTCGATGGCCACACTGAAATAGGCCATTGATTCCCACGAAATAATTACATCGAATTCACGGAACAAATTTGAATTTCTCTTTTGAAGATTTGGGATGTGTATTTACCAATTGCAGGAATTAAGTTGTAATCACCCAACACGAACTTTCTGACTCCTAAAACCAAGAAAAGCAAGATTTTATTTGAGAGTTTTGGTCAATTTTTATAAATACTATCTAGATGTTTTCTCTCTTTATTGTTTTCTATTGGGCAGCTGTGGGAGGGGTTACTTTTGAAATCACTATGCATTAATTTTATCTTATTTTCAAATAAGAAATTTAAGTTTTTTAATGCATATGTTAAATGAAATGTAAAAATGTTACAAATAAGATAAATGAAGAATTGTTTCAGGAACTGGCGATCTTCCACGAGTGCCGTGAACCCCAGGCAGCAGGAATGTGTGAACGAAACACAAAACTGGCCAGAAGAACTGAGGAAACACGGCTAAAAGTGTCCAAAAAGGTGCTGATGCCATCTTGATTTTAATGCAGGTGACACCGAGGAATGCGTTGGGGCAGAGATGGTCTATGGACAGCCAATACAGACGCCTTGGGGAACAAAGCCCGCACCACCAGTAGGAATGGATAATGGTGGGTAATGAATAAGCAAATATTAGAGACACCGAGAGAGAGCGACACACACATACCCAGACAGACACACACACACACACACAGAAACAGAGAGACAGACACAGACACACAGAGAAACACACACAGACAGAGACAGAGAGAGAGACACTGTCAGCGAGAGAGAGACAGACAGAGACACACACAGACAGACAGACACAGACAGATTGAGAGATACACACAGACGGAGAGGGAGACATGCACACAGAAAGAGACAGAGAGACACACAGAGAGACACACACACGACACAAAGAGACAGACACACACACGACACAAAGAGACAGACACACACACACAGCCAGAGACAGAGACACACACACGACACAAAGAGACAGGCACACGACACAGAGAGACAGATGCACGACACAGAGAGACAGACACACACAGACAGATACACACACACAGAGGCACACAGATATAGAAACACACACAGAGACACAGACAGTGACACACAGGCACAGAGAGAGACACACACACAGACAGAGAGAGGCACAGACAGAGAGAGACACAGAGGCTCACACAGATACAGAGACACAGACAGAGAGAGACACACACATAAAGACAGAGAGACACAAATTGTGACACAGAGAGAGACACACACACACAGCGACACACAAACAGACAGAGACACACAAACACACAGACAGACACACACAGTCAGATAGAGAGACACACACAGAGACATAGACACACAGAGACACACAGATATAGAAACACACACAGAGACACAGAGAGAGAGACACAGACAGAGAGACACAGACACACAGAGACAGACACAGAGACTCAAACAGATACAGAGACACAGACAGAGAGAGACACACACATACAGACAGAGAGACACAAATTGTGACACAGAGGGAGTGAGAGACACACACACAGCGACACACAAACAGACAGACAGAGACACACATACAGAGGGAGAGACACACACAGACACAGAGACACACACAGACACAGAGAGAGAGAGAGAGAGACCCACAGAGAGACACACACAGACACAGAGAGACACACACAAACATAGACATTTGATAGGCTCCACAGACTCAGTCATAAGGCTTGGGATCTATGGATGTGTGGATTCAGAAATGGCTTAACTGCAGAAAGCATTTGATATGGGCATGGATGGGAGGGGTATGAAGGGATATGAAATGGGTGCTGGTCAGTGGGATGAGAAAATCAGTTCACCACAGACTGGAAGGTTTCTGTACTGGAATGAGACGTCATTAACAATGACACCGACAGCCCAATCCTCTTTCTGCCAGTTCCGCTGCAGACATTGGAAGACGGTCCAGTTTAAAATAATCCGAATACCCCTAGGCGTGGACCCACCGAAACCACAGTTCAGTTCCTCCACCTCAGGTGGTGAAATCTACAGATTTTTCTTTAAAATATTGTTTACATTGTAAAATAATTTGAAAAGTGCATTAACATATATCGTAATGTTCAATTCAAAAGGAAAAAAATAATGAAAAATTCTTAATTCAAAGCCCTAGCACGAAGCAAGGTTCAAAGCAAACACACAGGAATAAAGTGCCAGCATCCTGGAGATGGATTTATCAGTGGCTAAGGACCAGATTTGTTCTCGTCTCTAGCCGTGAACACACGAGGATGAGAGCAGTGTTTGAGGTGCTCCAGGCTCCGTGTTACAACGTGTACCCAGCCAGAAAGAATTCCAATCCATATCTCCACGTTTTTATTCCTGGGGCTGATGGCAAGGTTCAGACTGAAAAAGCAGAGGATGAGAATCTAGGCAAAAGGACAGAAGCCCAGACCAAAGCAACAATTGGAGCACAAGGAGCCTCAAGACTCACACCCCCAGGTTCAGGAAAGCTGCTCCCCCTCCACCTTCAGACTCAATCAGGAACTCATTTCAGGACTCTTGCAGCACTTTATTGATTTTCTTTGTTTTCAATTCTTTTATCTTTCCAGGTTTCCACTGAACCGTTTATTTTTGCACGACCCATGCGTGGGAATTCGGCCGTGTCCACAGGAAAAAGGGAATCTCAGGGTTGGATGTGATGTCGTGTATGTTCTCTGCCAATCAATGGGAAATCTCCAAATCTTCAATCTTGGTGCAAGAGCCCACGAGGTGCAAAGCAACCATCTCCTGTCCAAGCTGCAGATTGCAAGGGCTGTAAAGTGCTGCCACCGCATGTTCACACCGAGTACTGCATGCATGAAGCGAGGGAGAGAGAGAGAGAGAGATAGGTATAATACCACCACCTGGTGTCCGGACTCGCGAACTACAGGATACATGATTTTTATTTTTCATGGGAGTGTCGGAGAATGAGAGGAGACTTGATTAAGGTTAACAAAATAGAGCAAGATGGATAATATGGAGCTCCAATGAACAGGGAGGTCTCACCTGTGAAGGAGCAAGTGTGAGATCTCCCAGTTCATTCTTGCTCGGGCAGTGGTGGCCAATTCAAGACAGCTCCAATTAGGGGAAGAGAATATGCTGTTTCAGGTCATGGGTTTGAAACGGTTTCCCCACTTGTGCCATTCAGACTCAAGAGAGCAAATGCTTGCAGACAGGAAGGAAACCTAGTTTTATTGTGGAGAATTGCTTGTTTTTCGGGGTGAAGGTTGTTTGTGGTCTGAGATTCCTAAATACTTTACAATGGAAGCAGCAATTTTCCTTGTGCCTGATTGCTACATAGCGGGTAAAATGTCTCAAATCTATCGCTCAGCCAGTACTTTTGGTCATTGATTTGGAGAGAGAGTGATGGCTTGGCAATATTTACAGCATGGTGAGTCCAAAGCTCTCAAAGTGACAGTGTGGAAGGAGTTTGTCTATTTTTGTGTTTTCTGCAACCTTGAGAACTTAAAAAGTGTCCGTGAATTGTGGTATTGGTGAGACACAAGCTTGTTTTGCCCTCTTTTTGTTCTGTATGTCTATAAAGTTTCAGTTTAGGGATAAAATGTCCAGACATTGTTCTGTTCAAAAGTCTAGTAACCAAATCAGATTCTCCCGAGTTCTTGTCATGGATATGCATCAAGAAGCCTGTTTAGCAGCAGTCGTGCTGCATGAGAGGTGCACATACAATTTTCAAAAATAATGAGTTTGAAACCAGAAAAAGATCAGGTCGTGCCCAAAGGTTCATCTGTGCTGTTGAATTGAATTGATGCCCCCAGGACCAGAATGTGCACTTCCACCCCATGGTCTTGAGCTTCCCAAATCGCCAATGAACTTACGGCCCCCTTGAGCTGTGGAGTGTGGGAGGAAATCCACACAGACACCGAGAGGATGTAGAAACTTCTTGCAGTCAGTGCTGACTTGATCCTGGGGTGACTCGTGCTGGAGAGGTGGGACTACTGTCCTGCCTTCACCTTGTGATGGCTGATTTTTGTCTGTTGGTGGATGGAGGTCTGACATGATATTCCCTTGGCCTTGAGGGAAAGAAGAGTAGAAATTGCAAGGGCTCTGACAGAAATATTTAAAACCTGTTTATCCACGGGTGAGGTGCCAGAGGAATGGATGTAATCTAATGTTCCTTTGTTGAAAAACGGCTTTAAAAGCCAACTAGGTGAGCCTGACAGTGATAGGTAAATTATTGGAGGGTAATCAGAGAGTACCTCGAAAAGAATCTGTTCAAATAGCTGGCCTTGATCAACCATAGCATAGAATACAGGAGTCGGGCAGTGAGGTTGAGACTAGACAAGGTATTGGTGAGGCCCTGTTGAGATACTGTGTGCACTTCTGGTCACCAAATGAGAGGAAAGCTATCAACAAAGTAGAGAGGGTGCAGAGAAGATTTACGTCAATGTTACCTGGATATCAGCAACTAGATTACAAAGAAAGATTGAGCAAATGAAGTCTTTATTCTTTGGATTGTAGATGGTTGAGAGGGGATTTGATTGAGGTCTTTAAAATTACTAGGAGGATGGAAAGTGTTGATGTGGATAGACTTTTTTCATTGCGGGGAGCAGAGATTGAAACAGGAGGTATTGAGTTAAGAGGCAAAAGTTTGGAAGTAACATGAGGGGGAACTTCTTTACTCAGAGTGGTGGCTGAGTGGAGTGAGCTTCCGGGAGAAATAGTGGCGGCAGGGTCCATTTTGTCATTTCAGGGAAAATTGGAGGGGAGTGGAATGCAGAGAGGTGGTACGAGAGGAGAGTATTTAGTTCAGTGCAGACAAGAAGGGCCAAATGACCTGTGCTGTAATTGTTATAGGGTTAAAATGTGTGGCAGTAACTTGGAAGTCCGATGCGTATTTGGGAATGGGTCGATAGCCACACTGAAATAGGCCATTGATTCCCACGAAATAATTACATCGAATTCACGGAACAAATTTGAATTTCTCTTTTGAAGATTTGGGATGTGTATTTACCAATTGCAGGAATTAAGTTGTAATCACCCAACACGAACTTTCTGACTCCTAAAACCAAGAAAAGCAAGATTTTATTTGAGAGTTTTGGTCAATTTTTATAAATACTATCTAGATGTTTTCTCTCTTTATTGTTTTCTATTGGGCAGCTGTGGGAGGGGTTACTTTTGAAATCACTATGCATTAATTTTATCTTATTTTCAAATAAGAAATTTAAGTTTTTTAATGCATATGTTAAATTAAATGTAAAAATGTTACAAATAAGATAAATGAAGAATTGTTTCAGGAACTGGCGATCTTCCACGAGTGCCGTGAACCCCAGGCAGAAGGAATGTGTGAACGAAACACAAAACTGGCCAGAACAACTGAGGAAACACGGCTAAAAGTGCCCAAAAAGGTGCTGATGCCATCTTGATTTTAATGCAGGTGACACTGAGGAATGCGTTGGGGCAGAGATGGTCTATGGACAGCCAATACAGACGCCTTGGGGAACAAAGCCCACACCACCAGTAGGAATGGATAATGGTGGGTAATGAATAAGCAAATATTAGAGACACCGAGAGAGAGCGACACACACATACCCAGACAGACACACACACACACAGAAACAGAGAGACAGACACAGACACACAGAGAAACACACACAGACAGAGACAGAGAGAGAGACACTGTCAGCGAGAGAGAGACAGACAGAGACACACACAGACAGACAGACACAGACAGATTGAGAGATACACACAGACGGAGAGGGAGACATGCACACAGAAAGAGACAGAGAGACACACAGAGAGACACACACACGACACAGAGAGACAGACGCACGACACAGAGAGACAGATGCACGACACAGAGAGACAGACGCACACAGACAGATACACACACACAGACATAGACAGAGAGACACACAGAGGCACACAGATATAGAAACACACACAGAGACACAGACAGCGTCACACAGACACAGAGAGAGACACACACACAGACAGAGAGAGACACACACACATACAGACAGAGAGACACAAATTGAGACACAGAGAGAGACACACACACAGCGACACACAAACAGACAGAGACACACAAACACACAGACAGACACACACAGACAGATAGAGAGACACACACAGAGACATAGACACACACAGACACACAGATATAGAAACACACACAGAGACACAGAGAGACACACACACAGACAGAGAGAGAGAGACACAGAGAGAGAGAGACACAGACAGAGAGACACAGACACACAGAGACAGACACAGAGACTCACACAGATACAGAGACACAGACAGAGAGAGACACACACATACAGACAGAGAGACACAAATTGTGACACAGAGGGAGTGAGAGACACACACACAGCGACACACAAACAGACAGACAGAGACACACATACAGAGGGAGAGACACACACAGACACAGAGACACACACAGACACAGAGAGAGAGAGACACAGAGAGAGAGAGACCCACACAGAGACACACACAAACATAGACATTTGATAGGCTCCACAGACTCAGTCATAAGGCTTGGGATCTATGGATGTGTGGATTCAGAAATGGCTTAACTGCAGAAAGCATTTGATATGGGCATGGATGGGAGGGGTATGAAGGGATATGAAATGGGTGCTGGTCAGTGGGATGAGAAAATCAGTTCACCACAGACTGGAAGGTTTCTGTACTGGAATGAGACGTCATTAACAATGACACCGACAGCCCAATCCTCTTTCTGCCAGTTCCGCTGCAGACATTGGAAGACGGTCCAGTTTAAAATAATCCGAATACCCCTAGGCGTGGACCCACCGAAACCACAGTTTAGTTCCTCCACCTCAGATGGTGAAATCTACAGATTTTTCTTTAAAATATTGTTTACATTGTAAAACAATTTGAAAAGTGCATTAACATATATCGTAATGTTCAATTCAAAAGGAAAAAAATAATGAAAAATTCTCAGAGATTGAAACAGGAGGTAAAAGTTTGGAAGTAACATGACGGGGAACTTCTTTACTCAGAGTGGTGGCTGAGTGGAGTGAGCTTCCGGGAGAAATAGTGGCGGCAGGGTCCATTTTGTCATTTCAGGAAAAATTGGAGGGGAGGGGAATGCAGAGAGGTGGTACGAGAGGAGAGTATTTAGTTCAGTGCAGTCAAGAAGGGCCAAATGACCTGTTTCTGTGCTGTAATTGTTATAGGGTTAAAATGTGTGGCAGTAACTTGGAAGTCCGATGCGTATTTGGGAATGGGTCGATGGCCACACTGAAATAGGCCATTGATTCCCACGAAATAATTACATCGAATTCACGGAACAAATTTGAATTTCTCTTTTGAAGATTTGGGATGTGTATTTACCAATTGTAGGAATTAAATTGTAATCACCCAACACGAACTTTCTGACTCCTAAAACCAAGAAAAGCAAGATTTTATTTGAGAGTTTTGGTCAATTTTTATAAATACTATCTAGATGTTTTCTCTCTTTATTGTTTTCTATTGGGCAGCTGTGGGAGGGGTTACTTTTTGAATTACTATGCATTAATTTTATCTTATTTTCAAATAAGAAATTTAAGTTTTTTAATGCATATGTTAAATTAAATGTAAAAATGTTACAAATAAGATAAATGAAGAATTGTTTCAGGAACTGGCGATCTTCCACGAGTGCCGTGAACCCCAGGCAGCAGGAATGTGTGAACGAAACACAAAACTGGCCAGAACAACTGAGGAAACACGGCTAAAAGTGCCCAAAAAGGTGCTGATGCCATCTTGATTTTAATGCAGGTGACACTGAGGAATGCGTTGGGGCAGAGATGGTCTATGGACAGCCAATACAGACGCCTTGGGGAACAAAGCCCGCACCACCAGTAGGGATGGATAATGGTGGGTAATGAATAAGCAAATATTAGAGACACCGAGAGAGAGCGACACACACATACCCAGACAGACACACACACACACAGAAACAGAGAGACAGACACACACACACAGAGAAACACACACAGACAGAGACAGAGAGAGAGACACTGTCAGCGAGAGAGAGACAGACAGAGACACACACAGACAGACAGACACAGACAGATTGAGAGATACACACAGACGGAGAGGGAGACATGCACACAGAAAGAGACAGAGAGACACACAGAGAGACACACACACGACACAGAGAGACAGACACACGACACAGAGAGACAGATGCACACAGACAGATACACACACAGACATAGACAGAGAGACACACAGAGGCACACAGATATAGAAACACACACAGAGACACAGACAGCGTCACACAGACACAGAGAGAGACACACACACAGACAGAGAGAGAGACAGACAGAGAGACACAGAGGCTCACACAGATACAGAGACACAGACAGAGAGAGACACACACACATACAGACAGAGAGACACAAATTGTGACACAGAGACACAGAGAGAGACACACACACAGCGACACACAAACAGACAGAGACACACACACAGCGACACACAAACAGACAGAGACACACAAACACACAGACAGACACACACAGACAGATAGAGAGACACACACAGAGACATAGACACACACAGACACACAGATATAGAAACACACACAGAGACACAGAGAGACACACACACAGACAGAGAGAGAGAGACACAGACAGAGAGACACAGACACACAGAGACAGACACAGAGACTCACACAGATACAGAGACACAGACAGAGAGAGACACACACATACAGACAGAGAGACACAAATTGTGACACAGAGGGAGAGAGAGAGACACACACACAGCGACACACAGACAGACAGACAGAGACACACATACAGAGGGAGAGACACACACAGACACAGAGAGACACAGAGAGAGAGAGAGAGAGACCCACACAGAGACACACACAGACACAGAGAGACACACACAAACATAGACATTTGATAGGCTCCACAGACTCAGTCATAAGGCTTGGGATCTATGGATGTGTGGATTCAGAAATGGCTTAACTGCAGAAAGCATTTGATATGGGCATGGATGGGAGGGGTATGAAGGGATATGAAATGGGTGCTGGTCAGTGGGATGAGAAAATCAGTTCATCACAGACTGGAAGGTTTCTGTACTGGAATGAGACGTCATTAACAATGACACCGACAGCCCAATCCTCTTTCTGCCAGTTCCGCTGCAGACATTGGAAGACGGTCCAGTTTAAAATAATCCGAATACCCCTAGGCGTGGACCCACCGAAACCACAGTTTAGTTCCTCCACCTCAGATGGTGAAATCTACAGATTTTTCTTTAAAATATTGTTTACATTGTAAAACAATTTGAAAAGTGCATTAACATATATCGTAATGTTCAATTCAAAAGGAAAAAAATAATGAAGAAATCTCAGAGATTGAAACAGGAGGTAAAAGTTTGGAAGTAACATGACGGGGAACTTCTTTACTCAGAGTGGTGGCTGAGTGGAGTGAGCTTCCGGGAGAAATAGTGGCGGCAGGGTCCATTTTGTCATTTCAGGAAAAATTGGAGGGGAGGGGAATGCAGAGAGGTGGTACGAGAGGAGAGTATTTAGTTCAGTGCAGTCAAGAAGGGCCAAATGACCTGTTTCTGTGCTGTAATTGTTATAGGGTTAAAATGTGTGGCAGTAACTTGGAAGTCCGATGCGTATTTGGGAATGGGTCGATGGCCACACTGAAATAGGCCATTGATTCCCACGAAATAATTACATCGAATTCACGGAACAAATTTGAATTTCTCTTTTGAAGATTTGGGATGTGTATTTACCAATTGTAGGAATTAAATTGTAATCACCCAACACGAACTTTCTGACTCCTAAAACCAAGAAAAGCAAGATTTTATTTGAGAGTTTTGGTCAATTTTTATAAATACTATCTAGATGTTTTCTCTCTTTATTGTTTTCTATTGGGCAGCTGTGGGAGGGGTTACTTTTTGAATTACTATGCATTAATTTTATCTTATTTTCAAATAAGAAATTTAAGTTTTTTAATGCATATGTTAAATTAAATGTAAAAATGTTACAAATAAGATAAATGAAGAATTGTTTCAGGAACTGGCGATCTTCCACGAGTGCCGTGAACCCCAGGCAGCAGGAATGTGTGAACGAAACACAAAACTGGCCAGAACAACTGAGGAAACACGGCTAAAAGTGCCCAAAAAGGTGCTGATGCCATCTTGATTTTAATGCAGGTGACACTGAGGAATGCGTTGGGGCAGAGATGGTCTATGGACAGCCAATACAGACGCCTTGGGGAACAAAGCCCGCACCACCAGTAGGGATGGATAATGGTGGGTAATGAATAAATATTAGAGACACCGAGAGAGAGCGACACACACATACCCAGACAGACACACACACACACAGAAACAGAGAGACAGACACACACACACAGACAGACACACAGAGAGAGACACACACAGAAACATACACAGACAGAGAGAGAGAGACAGACAAGAGACACACACAGACGGAGAAAGAGACACGCACACGACACAGAGAGACAGACACACACACACAGAGAGACAAACACACGACACAGAGAGACAGACATAGACAGAGAGACACACACAGAGACAGAGACACAGATATAGAAACACACACCGAGAGAGAAACACAGAGAGAGAGAGACAGACACACAGAGAGAGAGAAAGACACAGACAGAGAGAGAGAGACACACACACAGAGACTCAGATACAGCGACATAGACAGAGAGACACACACACATACAGACAGAGAGACACAAATTGTGACACAGAGGGAGAGAGAGACACACACACAGAGCGACAAACAGACAGACAGAGACACACACAGAGGGAGATACACAGAGAGAGAGACACACACAGACAGAGACACAGACAGAGTCAGACACAGAGACACAGACACAGAGACACACTCAGACACAGAGAGACACACAGTGACAGAGACACACTCAGACCGAGAGACAGACACACAGACATAGAGAGAAACACACAGACGTAGTTACACACGCACACAAACAGACAGAGAGAGACCCCTTGGTTGTGCCCTTCACCTTCGCACTTAACTCCCTCATCTCTCCTGGCAGGATTTCATCACCTTTCCTACCCGTGGACCATGACATCTGTCTGCTCATCCTCCATCCTGAGAATGGTGTGAACTCTACCCTAGAAACCCCACAGCAAAGAAAAGAGACCCTTCGGCCCTTCTCGTCCATGGTGAAATATCATTCTGCCAGTCTCATCGACCTGCAGCCAGTCCCTAACCCTCCTGACTTCCCACATCCATGGATCTCTGCAATTGATTCTTAAAACGTAAGAGTTTGAATGTTAAATGGCAGACCATTGAGGAGTGTTGTCAAACAAAGGGATTGAGGAACTGTGATACAGAACTGCCCGAAAGTGGAGTCCCATGTAGAGATGGGGGGGGGGGGTGGGGGGGTGAAGAATGCTTCTGGTATTTTGGCCTTCAGAAATGAGAGGATTGAGTGCAGGAGGTGGGAGGCTACGAGGAAGTTGGACAAGGCCTGGGTGAGGCCAACTGGGGAACATTGTGTGCCGTTTGGGTGGCCGGAGGAGAGGAAGGATAGGAATGAGAGCGCATCGAGGAGAGGGACAAGAAGGTGGTCTGGCTTTCGGGGTTTGAGTTCCAGGGGAAGGTTGGACAGGCTGGGACTTTATTCCCTGGAGCGTAGAAGATTGAGGAAGATTTGAAAATTGTGAGTGGGGACGGATCGTGTCCATGGGGACAGGCTGTTTCCAAGGAGAGTGGGGGAGATTCAAAGAGGAGGACATGGATTGAGATTGAAGGGGAATTTTTTTTCCCTCAGAGGGGGGTGGGAGCGTGGAATGAGCTTTGGGCCAAGGTGGTGGAGGTGGGATGGACTGGAATCTTGTGGGGGAATGTGGTGCAGGTCCTGGTGTGGAAATGTGCAGCCTGAAGGGGAGATGGACTGGAGGCCCGAGGCAACTCTCGGACCCTTCCCCAGTGGGACGAGGTTCTCAGGACAGAGGGGGCTCCAAAGGGCTCCATCCAGGGGCTCGTGGTGGCGAAGAGATCCCGTGCAGGGGTGGCCAAAGCTCTCGCGAGAGCGACCCCTGGGGACCGCCATGTTGTTGATCTTTCCCGCCTTTGGAGGAGTAGTTGGCGAGCGGGAGGGAGAGAGAGGTTTGTGTCGGTTCTTCACGGGCGGGAATCGAGGCATTTTGGGAGCGAGACCAGAGAGGACGGAGTTTCCACGGGTCGCCCTTTGGGTCTGGGGCGGCCGTAGCTCGGAGGGGAACGTGCAGAGGGATGGTTGTGAGGTGGGTCCGGGGAACCATGAGGGAGTTTGGGTCGGGGTGACATTAGGGTGTGGTAGTCGGGGACCCGCGAGGCTGAAGGGGGGTCGGGGTCCGTGAGGCTGTTGGGGGGAGGGGTAAACGTGAGGCTGAGTGGGGTCGGGGACCCGCGAGGCTAAGGGGGGTCGGGGACACGCGAGGCTGAGGTCGGTCGGGGACCCGCGAGGCTGAGGTCGGTTGGGGGCCGCGAGGCTGAAGGGGGTTGGGCCCCGCGAGGCTGTGGGGGGTTGGGCCCCGCGAGGCTGTGGGGGGTTGGGCCCCGCGAGGCTGTGGGGGGTTGGGCCCCGCGAGGCTGTGGGGGGTTGGGCCCCGCGAGGCTGAGGGGCGTTGGGTCCCACGAGGCTGAGGGGCGTTGGGTCCCGGCGAGGCTGAGGGTGGTCGGGGCCCGCGAGGCTGAGGGTGTGACCCGTGAGGCTGAGGAGGTCGGGCCCCACGTGGCTCACGAGGGTCGTGGACCCATGAGGCTGAGGGGGGGTCGGGCACCCGCGAGGCTGATGGGGGTCGGGGCCCCGCGAGGCTGAGGGTGGTTGGACTCCACGAGGCTGAGGGTGGTTGGGACCTAGAAAGGTGAGGGGGCATCAGGGACCGGTGAGTCTGAGGAGGGAGGGCCAGCCAGAAGGTTGAGGGGAACCAGAAGGGTGAGGGGGAACCAGATGGGTGAGGGGGGAACCAGATGGGTGAGGGGTGTTGGGGACCTGCGTGGCTGAGAGGGGTGTCGGCGATCCTCTAGGCTGAGGGGTTGTCGGGAACCCAGAAGGGTGAGCGGGGATCGGAGACACGTGAGGCTGAGGGGGGAGGAGGGAGGGGGGCCCAGAAGGGTGAGGGTGACCTGAGAGCCTGAGGTAGAACCGTGAAGCTCAGGAGGTTGAGGACCCAGAACGGTGACGGGGTTTGGGAACTGCGAGGGTGAGGAGGACCAGTGAGTGTGAGGGGGTCGGGGACCCTTGGATGGGAATGAGCGGGAAGTTTGTGAGCGATGTGAGGGGGACGGGTGGTCAGGGCCAATAATAGAAAGGTTCCACTTTTCCACAGGACTCTCTGTTCCTCAAGTAGATGCGGCAGTGATGTTCCCACCACCCCATCCAGCGCCAGGATTCCTGGCGTTGACGTCAATGAGGGATCAGGGATGCTATGAGGACAGACACACACACACACAGAGACAAACACACGACACAGAGAGACAGACATAGAGACACACACAGAGACAGAGACACAGATATAGAAACACACACAGAGACACAGAGAGAGAAACACAGAGTGAGAGAGACACACAGAGAGAGGGACAGAGAGAGAGAAAGACACAGACAGAGAGAGAGACACACACACACACAGAGACTCAGATACAGAGACTCAGATACAGAGACATAGACAGGGAGACACACACACATATACAGACAGAGAGACACAAATTGTGACACAGAGGGAGAGAGAGACACACACACAGAGCGACAAACAGACAGACAGAGACACACAAACAGACACAGAGACACACACACAGAGGGAGATACACAGAGAGAGAGACACACACAGACAGAGAGAGACACAGACAGAGTCAGACACAGAGACAGAGACACACTCAGACCGAGAGACAGACAGAGAGAGACACAGACAGAGTCAGACACAGAGACAGAGACACACTCAGACCGAGAGACAGACAGAGAGAGACACACACACAGACATAGAGAGAAACACACAGACGTAGTTACACACGCACACAAACAGACAGAGAGAGACCCCTTGGTTGTGCCCTTCACCTTCGCACTTAACTCTCTCATCTCTCATCTCTCCTGGCAGGATCTCATCAACTTTCCTACCCATGGACCATGACATTGTCTGCTCATCCTCCTTCCTGAGAATGGTGTGAACTCTACCCTAGAAACCCCACAGCAAAGAAAAGAGACCCTTCGGCCCTTCTCATCCATGGTGAAATATCATTCTGCCAGTCTCATCGACCTGCAGCCAGTCCCTAACCCTCCTGACTTCCCACATCCATGGATCTCTGCAATTGATTCTTAAAACGTAAGAGTTTGAATGTTAAATGGCAGACCATTGAGGAGTGTTGTCAAACAAAGGGATTGGGGAACTGTGATACAGAACTGCCCGAAAGTGGAGTCCCATGTAGAGATGGGGGGGGGGGGTGGGGGGGTGAAGAATGCTTCTGGTATTTTGGCCTTCAGAAATGAGAGGATTGAGTGCAGGAGGTGGGAGGCTACGAGGAAGTTGGACAAGGCCTGGGTGAGGCCAACTGGGGAACATTGTGTGCCGTTTGGGTGGCCGGAGGAGAGGAAGGATAGGAATGAGAGCGCATCGAGGAGAGGGACAAGAAGGTGGTCTGGCTTTCGGGGTTTGAGTTCCAGGGGAAGGTTGGACAGGCTGGGACTTTATTCCCTGGGCCATAGAAGATTGAGGAAGATTTGAAAATTGTGAGTGGGGACAGATCGTGTCCATGGGGACAGGCTGTTACCAAGAAGAGTGGGAGAGATTCAAAGAGGAGGACATGGATTGAGATTGAAGGGGGATTTTTTTTCCCTCAGAGGGGGGTGGGAGCGTGGAATGAGCTTTGGGCCAAGGTGGTGGAGGTGGGATGGACTGGAATCTTGTGGGGGAATGTGGTGCAGGTCCTGATGTGGAAATGTGCAGCCTGAAGGGGAGATGGACTGGAGGCCCGAGGCAACTCTTGGACCCTTCCCCAGTGGGTCGAGGTTCTCAGGACAGAGGGGGCTCCAAAGGGCTCCATACAGGGGCTCGGGGTGGCGGAGAAGAGATCCCGTGCAGGGGTGGCCAAAGCTCTCGCGAGAGCGACCCCTGGAGGCCGCCATGTTGTTGATCTTTCCCGCCTTTGGAGGAGTAGTTGGCGAGCGGGAGGGAGAGAGAGGTTCGTGTCGGTTCTTCACGGGTGAGAATCGAGGCATTTTGGGAGCGAGACCAGAGAGGACGGAGTTTCCACGGATCGCCGTTTGTGTCTGGGGCGGCCGGAGCTCGGAGGGGAACGTGCAGAGGGATGGTTGTGAGGTGGGTCCGGGGAACCGTGAGGGAGTTTGGATCGGGGTGACATTAGGGTGTGGTAGTCGGGGACCCGCGAGGCTGAAGGGGGGTCGGGGTCCGTGAGGCTGTTGGGGGGAGGGGGAAGCGTGAGGCTGAGTGGGGTCGGGGACCCGCGAGGCTAAGGGTGGTCGGGGACACGCGAGGCTGAGGTCGGTCGGGGACCCGCGAGGTTGATGTTGGTCGGTGGCCGCGAGGCTGAAGGCGGTTGGGCCCCGCGAGGCTGTGGGGTGTTGGGCTCTGCGAGGCTGTGGGGGGTTGGGCCCCGCGAGGCTGTGGGGTGTTGGGTCCCGCGAGGCTGAGCGGCGTTGTGCCAGGTGAGGCTGAGGGGGGTCGGGGCCCGCGAGGCTGAGGGGGTGACCCGTGAGGCTTAGGGGGTCGGGCCCCACGTGGCTCACGAGGGTCGGGGACCCATGAGGCTGAGGGGGGGTCGGGCACCCGCGAGGCTGATGGGTGTCGGGGCCCCGCGAGGCTGAGGGTGGTTGGACCCCGCTAGGCTGAGGGTGGTTGGGCCCCGCGAGGCTGAGGGTGGTTGGGACCTAGAAAGGTGTGGGGGCATCAGGGACCGGTGAGGCTGAGGAGGGAGGGGCAACCAGAAGGTTGAGGGGAACCAGAAGGGTGAGGGGGAACCAGAAGGGTGAGGGGGAACCAGAAGGGTGAGGGGGAACCAGAAGGGTGAGGGGGAACCAGAAGGGTGAGGGGGAACCAGATGGGTGAGGGGGGAACCAGATGGGTGAGGGGTGTTGGGGACCTGCGTGGGTGAGAGGGGTGTCGGCGATCCTCTAGGCTGAGGGGTTGTCGGGAACCCAGAAGGGTGAGCGGGGATCGGAGACACGTGAGGCTGAGGGGGGAGGAGGGAGGGGGGCCCAGAAGGGTGAGGGGGACCTGTGAGCCTGAGGTAGAACCGTGAAGCTCAGGAGGTTGAGGACCCAGAACGGTGACGGGGTTTGGGATCTGCGAGGTGAGGAGGACCAGTGAGTGTGAGGGGGTCGGGGACCCTTGGATGGGAATGAGCGGGAAGTTTGTGAGCGATGTGAGGGGGCTGGGGATGGGGACCTGCAAGTGAGACGGGTGGTCAGGGCCAATAATAGAAAGGTTCCACTTTTCCACAGGACTCTCTGTTCCTCAAGTAGATGCGGCAGTGATGTTCCCCCCACCCCATCCAGCGCCAGGATTCCTGGCGTTGAGGTCAATGAGGGATCAGGGATGCTATGAGGACAGTCTGACCCGTTTGGGGACCCCTGACCTCAACCATCAAGTGTTACTAAAAGGAATGGATGAAGGTCTGGCAGAGGATGAGGTTTGTCTTCATTTTGGTGAGGCATTTGATAGGCTTCACACACTAAGTCATAAGGCTTCGGATCTATGGATGTGTGGATTCAGAAATGGCTTAACTGCAGAAAGCATTTGGATATGGGCATGGATGGGAGGGGTATGAAGGGATATGAAATGGGTGCTGGTCAGTGGGATGAGAAAATCAGTTCACCACAGACTGGAAGGTTTCTGTGCTGGAATGAGACGTCATTAACAATGACACCGACAGCCTAATCCTCTTTCTGCCAGTTCCGCTGCAGACATTGGAAGACGGTCCTGTTTAAAATAATCCGAATACCCCTGGGCATGGACCCACCGAAACCACAGTTTAGTTCCTCCACCTCAGGTGGTGAAATCTACAGATTTTTCTTTAAAATATTGTTTCCATTGTTAAACAATTTGAAAAGTGCATTAGCATATATTGTAATATTCAATTCAAAAGGAAAAAAATAATGAAAAATTCTTAATTCAAAGCCCTAGCACGAAGCAAGGTTCAAAGCAAACACACAGGAATAAAGTGCCAGCATCCTGGAGATGGATTTATCAGTGGCTAAGGACCAGATTTGTTCTCGTCTCTAGCCGTGAACACACGAGGATGAGAGCAGTGTTTGAGGTGCTCCAGGCTCCGTGTTACAACGTGTACCCAGCCAGAAAGAATTCCGATCCATATCTCCACGTTTTTATTCCTGGGGCTGATGGCAAGGTTCAGACTGAAAAAGCAGAGGATGAGAATCTAGGCAAAAGGACAGAAGCCCAGACCAAAGCAACAATTGGAGCACAAGGAGCCTCAAGACTCACACCCCCAGGTTCAGGAAAGCTGCTCCCCCTCCACCTTCAGACTCAATCAGGAACTCATTTCAGGACTCTTGCAGCACTTTATTGATTTTCTTTGTTTTCAATTCTTTTATCTTTCCAGGTTTCCACTGAACCGTTTATTTTTGCACGACCCATGCGTGGGAATTCGGCCGTGTCCACAGGAAAAAGGGAATCTCAGGGTTGGATGTGATGTCGTGTATGTTCTCTGCCAATCAATGGGAAATCTCCAAATCTTCAATCTTGGTGCAAGAGCCCACGAGGTGCAAAGCAACCATCTCCTGTCCAAGCTGCAGATTGCAAGGGCTGTAAAGTGCTGCCACCGCATGTTCACACCGAGTACTGCATGCATGAAGCGAGGGAGAGAGATCTAGGTATAATACCACCACCTGGTGTCCGGACTCGCGAACTACAGGATACATGATTTTTATTTTTCATGGGAGTGTCGGAGAATGAGAGGAGACTTGATTAAGGTTAACAAAATAGAGCAAGATGGATAATATGGAGCTCCAATGAACAGGGAGGTCTCACCTGTGAAGGAGCAAGTGTGAGATCTCCCAGTTCATTCTTGCTTAGGCAGTGGTGGCCAATTCAAGACAGCTCCAATTAGGGGAAGAGAATATGCTGTTTCAGGTCATGGGTTTGAAACGGTTTCCCCACTTGTGCCATTCAGACTCAAGAGAGCAAATGCTTGCAGACAGGAAGGAAACCTAGTTTTATTGTGGAGAATTGCTTGTTTTTCGGGGTGAAGGTTGTTTGTGGTCTGAGATTCCTAAATACTTTACAATGGAAGCAGCAATTTTCCTTGTGCCTGATTGCTACATAGCGGGTAAAATGTCTCAAATCTATCGCTCAGCCAGTACTTTTGGTCATTGATTTGGAGAGAGAGTGATGGCTTGGCAATATTTACAGCATGGTGAGTCCAAAGCTCTCAAAGTGACAGTGTGGAAGGAGTTTGTCTATTTTTGTGTTTTCTGCCACCCTTGAGAACTTAAAAAGTGTCTGTGAATTGTGGTATTGGTGAGACACAAGCTTGTTTTGCCCTCTTTTTGTTCTGTACGTCTATAAAGTTTCAGTTTAGGGATAAAATGTCCAGACACTGTTCTGTTCAAAAGTCTAGCAACCAAATCAGATTCTCCCGAGTTCTTGTCATGGATATGCATCAAGAAGCCTGTTTAGCAGCAGTCGTGTTGCATTAGAGGTGCACATACAATTTTCAAAAATAATGAGTTTGAAACCAGAAAAAGATCAGGTCGTGCCCAAAGGTTCATCTGTGCTGTTGAATTGAATTGATGCCCCCAGGACCAGAATGTGCACTTCCACCCCATGGTCTTGAGCATCCCAAATCGCCAATGAACTTACGGCCCCCTTGAGCTGTGGAGTGTGGGAGGAAATCCACACAGACACCGAGAGGATGTAGAAACTTCTTGCAGTCAGTGCTGACTTGATCCTGGGGTGACTCGTGCTGGAGAGGTGGGACTACTGTCCTGCCTTCACCTTGTGATGGCTGATTTTTGTCTGTTGGTGGATGGAGGTCTGACATGATATTCCCTTGGCCTTGAGGGAAAGAAGAGTAGAAATTGCAAGGGCTCTGACAGAAATATTTAAAACCTGTTTATCCACGGGTGAGGTGCCAGAGGAATGGATGTAATCTAATGTTACTTTGTTGAAAAACGGCTTCAAAAGCCAACCAGGTGAGCCTGACAGTGATAGGTAAATTATTGGAGGGTAATCAGAGAGTACCTCGAAAAGAATCTGTTCAAATAGCTGGCCTTGATCAACCATAGCATAGAATACAGGAGTCGGGCAGTGAGGTTGAGACTAGACAAGGTATTGGTGAGGCCCTGTTGAGATCCTGTGTGCACTTCTGGTCACCAAATGAGAGGAAAGCTATCAACAAAGTAGAGAGGGTGCAGAGAAGATTTACGTCAATGTTACCTGGATATCAGCAACTAGATTACAAAGAAAGATTGAGCAAATGAAGTCTTTATTCTTTGGATTGTAGATGGTTGAGAGGGGATTTGATTGAGGTCTTTAAAATTACTAGGAGGATGGAAAGTGTTGATGTGGATAGACTTTTTTCATTGCGGGGAGCAGAGATTGAAACAGGAGGTATTGAGTTAAGAGGCAAAAGTTTGGAAGTAACATGAGGGGGAACTTCTTTACTCAGAGTGGTGGCTGAGTGGAGTGAGCTTCCGGGAGAAATAGTGGCGGCAGGGTCCATTTTGTCATTTCAGGAAAAATTGAGGGGAGGGGAATGCAGAGAGGTGGTACGAGAGGAGAGTATTTAGTTCAGTGCAGACAAGAAGGGCCAAATGACCTGTTTCTGTGCTGTAATTGTTATAGGGTTAAAATGTGTGGCAGTAACTTGGAAGTCCGATGCGTATTTGGGAATGGGTCGATGGCCACACTGAAATAGGCCATTGATTCCCACGAAATAATTACATCGAATTCACGGAACAAATTTGAATTTCTCTTTTGAAGATTTGGGATGCGTATTTACCAATTGCAGGAATTAAGTTGTAATCACCCAACACGAACTTTCTGACTCCTAAAACCAAGAAAAGCAAGATTTTATTTGAGAGTTTTGGTCAATTTTTATAAATACTATCTAGATGTTTTCTCTCTTTATTGTTTTCTATTGGGCAGCTGTGGGAGGGGTTACTTTTGAAATCACTATGCATTAATTTTATCTTATTTTCAAATAAGAAATTTAAGTTTTTTAATGCATATGTTAAATGAAATGTAAAAATGTTACAAATAAGATAAATGAAGAATTGTTTCAGGAACTGGCGATCTTCCACGAGTGCCGTGAACCCCAGGCAGCAGGAATGTGTGAACGAAACACAAAACTGGCCAGAACAACTGAGGAAACACGGCTAAAAGTGCCTAAAAAGGTGCTGATGCCATCTTGATTTTAATGCAGGTGACACCGAGGAATGCGTTGGGGCAGAGATGGTCTATGGACAGCCAATACAGACGCCTTGGGGAACAAAGCCCGCACCACCAGTAGGAATGGATAATAGTGGGTAATGAATAAGCAAATATTAGAGACACCGAGAGAGAGCGACACACACATACCCAGACAGACACACACACACACAGAAACAGAGAGACAGACACAGACACACAGAGAAACACACACAGACAGAGACAGAGAGAGAGACACTGTCAGCGAGAGAGAGACAGACAGAGACACACACAGACAGACAGACACAGACAGATTGAGAGATACACACAGACGGAGAGGGAGACATGCACACAGAAAGAGACAGAGAGACACACAGAGAGACACACACACGACACAAAGAGACAGACACACACACGACACAAAGAGACAGACACACACACACAGCCAGAGACAGAGACACACACACGACACAAAGAGACAGGCACACGACACAGAGAGACAGATGCACGACACAGAGAGACAGACACACACAGACAGATACACACACACAGAGGCACACAGATATAGAAACACACACAGAGACACAGACAGTGACACACAGGCACAGAGAGAGACACACACACAGACAGAGAGAGACACAGACAGAGAGAGACACAGAGGCTCACACAGATACAGAGACACAGACAGAGAGAGACACACACATAAAGACAGAGAGACACAAATTGTGACACAGAGAGAGACACACACACACAGCGACACACAAACAGACAGAGACACACAAACACACAGACAGACACACACAGTCAGATAGAGAGACACACACAGAGACATAGACACACAGAGACACACAGATATAGAAACACACACAGAGACACAGAGAGAGAGACACAGAGAGAGAGACACAGACAGAGAGACACAGACACACAGAGACAGACACAGAGACTCACACAGATACAGAGACACAGACAGAGAGACACACACATACAGACAGAGAGACACAAATTGTGACACAGAGGGAGTGAGAGACACACACACAGCGACACACAAACAGACAGACAGAGACACACATACAGAGGGAGAGACACACACAGACACAGAGACACACACAGACACAGAGAGAGAGAGAGAGAGACCCACAGAGAGACACACACAGACACAGAGAGACACACACAAACATAGACATTTGATAGGCTCCACAGACTCAGTCATAAGGCTTGGGATCTATGGATGTGTGGATTCAGAAATGGCTTAACTGCAGAAAGCATTTGATATGGGCATGGATGGGAGGGGTATGAAGGGATATGAAATGGGTGCTGGTCAGTGGGATGAGAAAATCAGTTCACCACAGACTGGAAGGTTTCTGTAATGGAATGAGACGTCATTAACAATGACACCGACAGCCCAATCCTCTTTCTGCCAGTTCCGCTGCAGACATTGGAAGACGGTCCAGTTTAAAATAATCCGAATACCCCTAGGCGTGGACCCACCGAAACCACAGTTCAGTTCCTCCACCTCAGGTGGTGAAATCTACAGATTTTTCTTTAAAATATTGTTTACATTGTAAAATAATTTGAAAAGTGCATTAACATATATCGTAATGTTCAATTCAAAAGGAAAAAAATAATGAAAAATTCTTAATTCAAAGCCCTAGCACGAAGCAAGGTTCAAAGCAAACACACAGGAATAAAGTGCCAGCATCCTGGAGATGGATTTATCAGTGGCTAAGGACCAGATTTGTTCTCGTCTCTAGCCGTGAACACACGAGGATGAGAGCAGTGTTTGAGGTGCTCCAGGCTCCGTGTTACAACGTGTACCCAGCCAGAAAGAATTCCGATCCATATCTCCACGTTTTTATTCCTGGGGCTGATGGCAAGGTTCAGACTGAAAAAGCAGAGGATGAGAATCTAGGCAAAAGGACAGAAGCCCAGACCAAAGCAACAATTGGAGCACAAGGAGCCTCAAGACTCACACCCCCAGGTTCAGGAAAGCTGCTCCCCCTCCACCTTCAGACTCAATCAGGAACTCATTTCAGGACTCTTGCAGCACTTTATTGATTTTCTTTGTTTTCAATTCTTTTATCTTTCCAGGTTTCCACTGAACCGTTTATTTTTGCACGACCCATGCGTGGGAATTCGGCCGTGTCCACAGGAAAAAGGGAATCTCAGGGTTGGATGTGATGTCGTGTATGTTCTCTGCCAATCAATGGGAAATCTCCAAATCTTCAATCTTGGTGCAAGAGCCCACGAGGTGCAAAGCAACCATCTCCTGTCCAAGCTGCAGATTGCAAGGGCTGTAAAGTGCTGCCACCGCATGTTCACACCGAGTACTGCATGCATGAAGCGAGGGAGAGAGAGAGAGAGAGAGATAGGTATAATACCACCACCTGGTGTCCGGACTCGCGAACTACAGGATACATGATTTTTATTTTTCATGGGAGTGTCGGAGAATGAGAGGAGACTTGATTAAGGTTAACAAAATAGAGCAAGATGGATAATATGGAGCTCCAATGAACAGGGAGGTCTCACCTGTGAAGGAGCAAGTGTGAGATCTCCCAGTTCATTCTTGCTCGGGCAGTGGTGGCCAATTCAAGACAGCTCCAATTAGGGGAAGAGAATATGCTGTTTCAGGTCATGGGTTTGAAACGGTTTCCCCACTTGTGCCATTCAGACTCAAGAGAGCAAATGCTTGCAGACAGGAAGGAAACCTAGTTTTATTGTGGAGAATTGCTTGTTTTTCGGGGTGAAGGTTGTTTGTGGTCTGAGATTCCTAAATACTTTACAATGGAAGCAGCAATTTTCCTTGTGCCTGATTGCTACATAGCGGGTAAAATGTCTCAAATCTATCGCTCAGCCAGTACTTTTGGTCATTGATTTGGAGAGAGAGTGATGGCTTGGCAATATTTACAGCATGGTGAGTCCAAAGCTCTCAAAGTGACAGTGTGGAAGGAGTTTGTCTATTTTTGTGTTTTCTGCAACCTTGAGAACTTAAAAAGTGTCCGTGAATTGTGGTATTGGTGAGACACAAGCTTGTTTTGCCCTCTTTTTGTTCTGTATGTCTATAAAGTTTCAGTTTAGGGATAAAATGTCCAGACATTGTTCTGTTCAAAAGTCTAGTAACCAAATCAGATTCTCCCGAGTTCTTGTCATGGATATGCATCAAGAAGCCTGTTTAGCAGCAGTCGTGCTGCATGAGAGGTGCACATACAATTTTCAAAAATAATGAGTTTGAAACCAGAAAAAGATCAGGTCGTGCCCAAAGGTTCATCTGTGCTGTTGAATTGAATTGATGCCCCCAGGACCAGAATGTGCACTTCCACCCCATGGTCTTGAGCATCCCAAATCGCCAATGAACGTACGGCCCCCTTGAGCTGTGGAGTGTGGGAGGAAATCCACACAGACACCGAGAGGATGTAGAAACTTCTTGCAGTCAGTGCTGACTTGATCCTGGGGTGACTCGTGCTGGAGAGGTGGGACTACTGTCCTGCCTTCACCTTGTGATGGCTGATTTTTGTCTGTTGGTGGATGGAGGTCTGACATGATATTCCCTTGGCCTTGAGGGAAAGAAGAGTAGAAATTGCAAGGGCCCTGACAGAAATATTTAAAACCTGTTTATCCACGGGTGAGGTGCCAGAGGAATGGATGTAATCTAATGCTCCTTTGTTGAAAAACGGCTTCAAAAGCCAACTAGGTGAGCCTGACAGTGATAGGTAAATTATTGGAGGGTAATCAGAGAGTACCTCGAAAAGAATCTGTTCAAATAGCTGGCCTTGATCAACCATAGCATAGAATACAGGAGTCGGGCAGTGAGGTTGAGACTAGACAAGGTATTGGTGAGGCCCTGTTGAGATACAGTGTGCACTTCTGGTCACCAAATGAGAGGAAAGCTATCAACAAAGTAGAGAGGGTGCAGAGAAGATTTACGTCAATGTTACCTGGATATCAGCAACTAGATTACAAAGAAAGATTGAGCAAATGAAGTCTTTATTCTTTGGATTGTAGATGGTTGAGAGGGGATTTGATTGAGGTCTTTAAAATTACTAGGAGGATGGAAAGTGTTGATGTGGATAGACTTTTTTCATTGCGGGGAGCAGAGATTGAAACAGGAGGTATTGAGTTAAGAGGCAAAAGTTTGGAAGTAACATGAGGGGGAACTTCTTTACTCAGAGTGGTGGCTGAGTGGAGTGAGCTTCCGGGAGAAATAGTGGCGGCAGGGTCCATTTTGTCATTTCAGGGAAAATTGGAGGGGAGTGGAATGCAGAGAGGTGGTACGAGAGGAGAGTATTTAGTTCAGTGCAGACAAGAAGGGCCAAATGACCTGTGCTGTAATTGTTATAGGGTTAAAATGTGTGGCAGTAACTTGGAAGTCCGATGCGTATTTGGGAATGGGTCGATAGCCACACTGAAATAGGCCATTGATTCCCACGAAATAATTACATCGAATTCACGGAACAAATTTGAATTTCTCTTTTGAAGATTTGGGATGTGTATTTACCAATTGCAGGAATTAAGTTGTAATCACCCAACACGAACTTTCTGACTCCTAAAACCAAGAAAAGCAAGATTTTATTTGAGAGTTTTGGTCAATTTTTATAAATACTATCTAGATGTTTTCTCTCTTTATTGTTTTCTATTGGGCAGCTGTGGGAGGGGTTACTTTTGAAATCACTATGCATTAATTTTATCTTATTTTCAAATAAGAAATTTAAGTTTTTAATGCATATGTTAAATTAAATGTAAAAATGTTACAAATAAGATAAATGAAGAATTGTTTCAGGAACTGGCGATCTTCCACGAGTGCCGTGAACCCCAGGCAGAAGGAATGTGTGAACGAAACACAAAACTGGCCAGAACAACTGAGGAAACACGGCTAAAAGTGCCCAAAAAGGTGCTGATGCCATCTTGATTTTAATGCAGGTGACACTGAGGAATGCGTTGGGGCAGAGATGGTCTATGGACAGCCAATACAGACGCCTTGGGGAACAAAGCCCACACCACCAGTAGGAATGGATAATGGTGGGTAATGAATAAGCAAATATTAGAGACACCGAGAGAGAGCGACACACACATACCCAGACAGACACACACACACACAGAAACAGAGAGACAGACACAGACACACAGAGAAACACACACAGACAGAGACAGAGAGAGAGACACTGTCAGCGAGAGAGAGACAGACAGAGACACACACAGACAGACAGACACAGACAGATTGAGAGATACACACAGACGGAGAGGGAGACATGCACACAGAAAGAGACAGAGAGACACACAGAGAGACACACACACGACACAGAGAGACAGACGCACGACACAGAGAGACAGATGCACGACACAGAGAGACAGACACACACAGACAGATACACACACACAGACATAGACAGAGAGACACACAGAGGCACACAGATATAGAAACACACACAGAGACACAGACAGCGTCACACAGACACAGAGAGAGACACACACACAGACAGAGAGAGACACACACACATACAGACAGAGAGACACAAATTGAGACACAGAGAGAGACACACACACAGCGACACACAAACAGACAGAGACACACAAACACACAGACAGACACACAGAGACAGATAGAGAGACACACACAGAGACATAGACACACACAGACACACAGATATAGAAACACACACAGAGACACAGAGAGACACACACACAGACAGAGAGAGAGAGACACAGAGAGAGAGAGACACAGACAGAGAGACACAGACACACAGAGACAGACACAGAGACTCACACAGATACAGAGACACAGACAGAGAGAGACACACACATACAGACAGAGAGACACAAATTGTGACACAGAGGGAGTGAGAGACACACACACAGCGACACACAAACAGACAGACAGAGACACACATACAGAGGGAGAGACACACACAGACACAGAGACACACACAGACACAGAGAGAGAGAGACACAGAGAGAGAGAGACCCACACAGAGACACACACAAACATAGACATTTGATAGGCTCCACAGACTCAGTCATAAGGCTTGGGATCTATGGATGTGTGGATTCAGAAATGGCTTAACTGCAGAAAGCATTTGATATGGGCATGGATGGGAGGGGTATGAAGGGATATGAAATGGGTGCTGGTCAGTGGGATGAGAAAATCAGTTCACCACAGACTGGAAGGTTTCTGTACTGGAATGAGACGTCATTAACAATGACACCGACAGCCCAATCCTCTTTCTGCCAGTTCCGCTGCAGACATTGGAAGACGGTCCAGTTTAAAATAATCCGAATACCCCTAGGCGTGGACCCACCGAAACCACAGTTTAGTTCCTCCACCTCAGATGGTGAAATCTACAGATTTTTCTTTAAAATATTGTTTACATTGTAAAACAATTTGAAAAGTGCATTAACATATATCGTAATGTTCAATTCAAAAGGAAAAAAATAATGAAAAAATCTCAGAGATTGAAACAGGAGGTAAAAGTTTGGAAGTAACATGACGGGGAACTTCTTTACTCAGAGTGGTGGCTGAGTGGAGTGAGCTTCCGGGAGAAATAGTGGCGGCAGGGTCCATTTTGTCATTTCAGGAAAAATTGGAGGGGAGGGGAATGCAGAGAGGTGGTACGAGAGGAGAGTATTTAGTTCAGTGCAGTCAAGAAGGGCCAAATGACCTGTTTCTGTGCTGTAATTGTTATAGGGTTAAAATGTGTGGCAGTAACTTGGAAGTCCGATGCGTATTTGGGAATGGGTCGATGGCCACACTGAAATAGGCCATTGATTCCCACGAAATAATTACATCGAATTCACGGAACAAATTTGAATTTCTCTTTTGAAGATTTGGGATGTGTATTTACCAATTGTAGGAATTAAATTGTAATCACCCAACACGAACTTTCTGACTCCTAAAACCAAGAAAAGCAAGATTTTATTTGAGAGTTTTGGTCAATTTTTATAAATACTATCTAGATGTTTTCTCTCTTTATTGTTTTCTATTGGGCAGCTGTGGGAGGGGTTACTTTTTGAATTACTATGCATTAATTTTATCTTATTTTCAAATAAGAAATTTAAGTTTTTTAATGCATATGTTAAATTAAATGTAAAAATGTTACAAATAAGATAAATGAAGAATTGTTTCAGGAACTGGCGATCTTCCACGAGTGCCGTGAACCCCAGGCAGCAGGAATGTGTGAACGAAACACAAAACTGGCCAGAACAACTGAGGAAACACGGCTAAAAGTGCCCAAAAAGGTGCTGATGCCATCTTGATTTTAATGCAGGTGACACTGAGGAATGCGTTGGGGCAGAGATGGTCTATGGACAGCCAATACAGACGCCTTGGGGAACAAAGCCCGCACCACCAGTAGGGATGGATAATGGTGGGTAATGAATAAGCAAATATTAGAGACACCGAGAGAGAGCGACACACACATACCCAGACAGACACACACACACACAGAAACAGAGAGACAGACACACACACACAGAGAAACACACACAGACAGAGACAGAGAGAGAGACACTGTCAGCGAGAGAGAGACAGACAGAGACACACACAGACAGACAGACACAGACAGATTGAGAGATACACACAGACGGAGAGGGAGACATGCACACAGAAAGAGACAGAGAGACACACAGAGAGACACACACACGACACAGAGAGACAGACACACGACACAGAGAGACAGATGCACACAGACAGATACACACACAGACATAGACAGAGAGACACACAGAGGCACACAGATATAGAAACACACACAGAGACACAGACAGCGTCACACAGACACAGAGAGAGACACACACACAGACAGAGAGAGAGACAGACAGAGAGACACAGAGGCTCACACAGATACAGAGACACAGACAGAGAGAGACACACACACATACAGACAGAGAGACACAAATTGTGACACAGAGACACAGAGAGAGACACACACACAGCGACACACAAACAGACAGAGACACACACACAGCGACACACAAACAGACAGAGACACACAAACACACAGACAGACACACACAGACAGATAGAGAGACACACACAGAGACATAGACACACACAGACACACAGATATAGAAACACACACAGAGACACAGAGAGACACACACACAGACAGAGAGAGAGAGACACAGACAGAGAGACACAGAGACTCACACAGATACAGAGACACAGACAGAGAGAGACACACACATACAGACAGAGAGACACAAATTGTGACACAGAGGGAGAGAGAGACACACACACAGCGACACACAGACAGACAGACAGAGACACACATACAGAGGGAGAGACACACACAGACACAGAGAGACACAGAGAGAGAGAGAGAGAGACCCACACAGAGACACACACAGACACAGAGAGACACACACAAACATAGACATTTGATAGGCTCCACAGACTCAGTCATAAGGCTTGGGATCTATGGATGTGTGGATTCAGAAATGGCTTAACTGCAGAAAGCATTTGATATGGGCATGGATGGGAGGGGTATGAAGGGATATGAAATGGGTGCTGGTCAGTGGGATGAGAAAATCAGTTCATCACAGACTGGAAGGTTTCTGTACTGGAATGAGACGTCATTAACAATGACACCGACAGCCCAATCCTCTTTCTGCCAGTTCCGCTGCAGACATTGGAAGACGGTCCAGTTTAAAATAATCCGAATACCCCTAGGCGTGGACCCACCGAAACCACAGTTTAGTTCCTCCACCTCAGATGGTGAAATCTACAGATTTTTCTTTAAAATATTGTTTACATTGTAAAACAATTTGAAAAGTGCATTAACATATATCGTAATGTTCAATTCAAAAGGAAAAAAATAATGAAGAAATCTCAGAGATTGAAACAGGAGGTAAAAGTTTGGAAGTAACATGACGGGGAACTTCTTTACTCAGAGTGGTGGCTGAGTGGAGTGAGCTTCCGGGAGAAATAGTGGCGGCAGGGTCCATTTTGTCATTTCAGGAAAAATTGGAGGGGAGGGGAATGCAGAGAGGTGGTACGAGAGGAGAGTATTTAGTTCAGTGCAGTCAAGAAGGGCCAAATGACCTGTTTCTGTGCTGTAATTGTTATAGGGTTAAAATGTGTGGCAGTAACTTGGAAGTCCGATGCGTATTTGGGAATGGGTCGATGGCCACACTGAAATAGGCCATTGATTCCCACGAAATAATTACATCGAATTCACGGAACAAATTTGAATTTCTCTTTTGAAGATTTGGGATGTGTATTTACCAATTGTAGGAATTAAATTGTAATCACCCAACACGAACTTTCTGACTCCTAAAACCAAGAAAAGCAAGATTTTATTTGAGAGTTTTGGTCAATTTTTATAAATACTATCTAGATGTTTTCTCTCTTTATTGTTTTCTATTGGGCAGCTGTGGGAGGGGTTACTTTTTGAATTACTATGCATTAATTTTATCTTATTTTCAAATAAGAAATTTAAGTTTTTTAATGCATATGTTAAATTAAATGTAAAAATGTTACAAATAAGATAAATGAAGAATTGTTTCAGGAACTGGCGATCTTCCACGAGTGCCGTGAACCCCAGGCAGCAGGAATGTGTGAACGAAACACAAAACTGGCCAGAACAACTGAGGAAACACGGCTAAAAGTGCCCAAAAAGGTGCTGATGCCATCTTGATTTTAATGCAGGTGACACTGAGGAATGCGTTGGGGCAGAGATGGTCTATGGACAGCCAATACAGACGCCTTGGGGAACAAAGCCCGCACCACCAGTAGGGATGGATAATGGTGGGTAATGAATAAATATTAGAGACACCGAGAGAGAGCGACACACACATACCCAGACAGACACACACACACACAGAAACAGAGAGACAGACACACACACACAGACAGACACACAGAGAGAGACACACACAGAAACATACACAGACAGAGAGAGAGAGACAGACAAGAGACACACACAGACGGAGAAAGAGACACGCACACGACACAGAGAGACAGACACACACACACAGAGAGACAAACACACGACACAGAGAGACAGACATAGACAGAGAGACACACACAGAGACAGAGACACAGATATAGAAACACACACCGAGAGAGAAACACAGAGAGAGAGAGACAGACACACAGAGAGAGAGAAAGACACAGACAGAGAGAGAGAGACACACACACAGAGACTCAGATACAGCGACATAGACAGAGAGACACACACACATACAGACAGAGAGACACAAATTGTGACACAGAGGGAGAGAGAGACACACACACAGAGCGACAAACAGACAGACAGAGACACACACACAGAGGGAGATACACAGAGAGAGAGACACACACAGACAGAGACACAGACAGAGTCAGACACAGAGACACAGACACAGAGACACACTCAGACACAGAGAGACACACAGTGACAGAGACACACTCAGACCGAGAGACAGACACACAGACATAGAGAGAAACACACAGACGTAGTTACACACGCACACAAACAGACAGAGAGAGACCCCTTGGTTGTGCCCTTCACCTTCGCACTTAACTCCCTCATCTCTCCTGGCAGGATTTCATCACCTTTCCTACCCGTGGACCATGACATCTGTCTGCTCATCCTCCATCCTGAGAATGGTGTGAACTCTACCCTAGAAACCCCACAGCAAAGAAAAGAGACCCTTCGGCCCTTCTCGTCCATGGTGAAATATCATTCTGCCAGTCTCATCGACCTGCAGCCAGTCCCTAACCCTCCTGACTTCCCACATCCATGGATCTCTGCAATTGATTCTTAAAACGTAAGAGTTTGAATGTTAAATGGCAGACCATTGAGGAGTGTTGTCAAACAAAGGGATTGAGGAACTGTGATACAGAACTGCCCGAAAGTGGAGTCCCATGTAGAGATGGGGGGGGGGGGGGGTGGGGGGGTGAAGAATGCTTCTGGTATTTTGGCCTTCAGAAATGAGAGGATTGAGTGCAGGAGGTGGGAGGCTACGAGGAAGTTGGACAAGGCCTGGGTGAGGCCAACTGGGGAACATTGTGTGCCATTTGGGTGGCCGGAGGAGAGGAAGGATAGGAATGAGAGCGCATCGAGGAGAGGGACAAGAAGGTGGTCTGGCTTTCGGGGTTTGAGTTCCAGGGGAAGGTTGGACAGGCTGGGACTTTATTCCCTGGAGCGTAGAAGATTGAGGAAGATTTGAAAATTGTGAGTGGGGACGGATCGTGTCCATGGGGACAGGCTGTTTCCAAGGAGAGTGGGGGAGATTCAAAGAGGAGGACATGGATTGAGATTGAAGGGGAATTTTTTTTCCCTCAGAGGGGGGTGGGAGCGTGGAATGAGCTTTGGGCCAAGGTGGTGGAGGTGGGATGGACTGGAATCTTGTGGGGGAATGTGGTGCAGGTCCTGGTGTGGAAATGTGCAGCCTGAAGGGGAGATGGACTGGAGGCCCGAGGCAACTCTCGGACCCTTCCCCAGTGGGACGAGGTTCTCAGGACAGAGGGGGCTCCAAAGGGCTCCATCCAGGGGCTCGTGGTGGCGAAGAGATCCCGTGCAGGGGTGGCCAAAGCTCTCGCGAGAGCGACCCCTGGGGACCGCCATGTTGTTGATCTTTCCCGCCTTTGGAGGAGTAGTTGGCGAGCGGGAGGGAGAGAGAGGTTTGTGTCGGTTCTTCACGGGCGGGAATCGAGGCATTTTGGGAGCGAGACCAGAGAGGACGGAGTTTCCACGGGTCGCCCTTTGGGTCTGGGGCGGCCGTAGCTCGGAGGGGAACGTGCAGAGGGATGGTTGTGAGGTGGGTCCGGGGAACCATGAGGGAGTTTGGGTCGGGGTGACATTAGGGTGTGGTAGTCGGGGACCCGCGAGGCTGAAGGGGGGTCGGGGTCCGTGAGGCTGTTGGGGGGAGGGGTAAACGTGAGGCTGAGTGGGGTCGGGGACCCGCGAGGCTAAGGGGGGTCGGGGACACGCGAGGCTGAGGTCGGTCGGGGACCCGCGAGGCTGAGGTCGGTTGGGGGCCGCGAGGCTGAAGGGGGTTGGGCCCCGCGAGGCTGTGGGGGGTTGGGCCCCGCGAGGCTGTGGGGGGTTGGGCCCCGCGAGGCTGTGGGGGGTTGGGCCCCGTGAGGCTGTGGGGGGTTGGGCCCCGCGAGGCTGTGGGGGGTTGGGCCCCGCGAGGCTGAGGGGCGTTGGGTCCCACGAGGCTGAGGGGCGTTGGGTCCCACGAGGCTGAGGGGCGTTGGGTCCCGGCGAGGCTGAGGGTGGTCGGGGCCCGCGAGGCTGAGGGTGTGACCCGTGAGGCTGAGGAGGTCGGGCCCCACGTGGCTCACGAGGGTCGTGGACCCATGAGGCTGAGGGGGGGTCGGGCACCCGCGAGGCTGATGGGGGTCGGGGCCCCGCGAGGCTGAGGGTGGTTGGACTCCACGAGGCTGAGGGTGGTTGGGACCTAGAAAGGTGAGGGGGCATCAGGGACCGGTGAGGCTGAGGAGGGAGGGCCAGCCAGAAGGTTGAGGGGAACCAGAAGGGTGAGGGGGAACCAGATGGGTGAGGGGGGAACCAGATGGGTGAGGGGTGTTGGGGACCTGCGTGGCTGAGAGGGGTGTCGGCGATCCTCTAGGCTGAGGGGTTGTCGGGAACCCAGAAGGGTGAGCGGGGATCGGAGACACGTGAGGCTGAGGGGGGAGGAGGGAGGGGGGCCCAGAAGGGTGAGGGTGACCTGAGAGCCTGAGGTAGAACCGTGAAGCTCAGGAGGTTGAGGACCCAGAACGGTGACGGGGTTTGGGAACTGCGAGGGTGAGGAGGACCAGTGAGTGTGAGGGGGTCGGGGACCCTTGGATGGGAATGAGCGGGAAGTTTGTGAGCGATGTGAGGGGGACGGGTGGTCAGGGCCAATAATAGAAAGGTTCCACTTTTCCACAGGACTCTCTGTTCCTCAAGTAGATGCGGCAGTGATGTTCCCACCACCCCATCCAGCGCCAGGATTCCTGGCGTTGACGTCAATGAGGGATCAGGGATGCTATGAGGACAGACACACACACACACAGAGACAAACACACGACACAGAGAGACAGACATAGAGACACACACAGAGACAGAGACACAGATATAGAAACACACACAGAGACACAGAGAGAGAAACACAGAGTGAGAGAGACACACAGAGAGAGGGACAGAGAGAGAGAAAGACACAGACAGAGAGAGAGACACACACACACACAGAGACTCAGATACAGAGACTCAGATACAGAGACATAGACAGGGAGACACACACACATATACAGACAGAGAGACACAAATTGTGACACAGAGGGAGAGAGAGACACACACACAGAGCGACAAACAGACAGACAGAGACACACAAACAGACACAGAGACACACACACAGAGGGAGATACACAGAGAGAGAGACACACACAGACAGAGAGAGACACAGACAGAGTCAGACACAGAGACAGAGACACACTCAGACCGAGAGACAGACAGAGAGAGACACACACACAGACATAGAGAGAAACACACAGACGTAGTTACACACGCACACAAACAGACAGAGAGAGACCCCTTGGTTGTGCCCTTCACCTTCGCACTTAACTCTCTCATCTCTCATCTCTCCTGGCAGGATCTCATCAACTTTCCTACCCATGGACCATGACATTGTCTGCTCATCCTCCTTCCTGAGAATGGTGTGAACTCTACCCTAGAAACCCCACAGCAAAGAAAAGAGACCCTTCGGCCCTTCTCATCCATGGTGAAATATCATTCTGCCAGTCTCATCGACCTGCAGCCAGTCCCTAACCCTCCTGACTTCCCACATCCATGGATCTCTGCAATTGATTCTTAAAACGTAAGAGTTTGAATGTTAAATGGCAGACCATTGAGGAGTGTTGTCAAACAAAGGGATTGGGGAACTGTGATACAGAACTGCCCGAAAGTGGAGTCCCATGTAGAGATGGGGGGGGGGGGGGTGGGGGGGTGAAGAATGCTTCTGGTATTTTGGCCTTCAGAAATGAGAGGATTGAGTGCAGGAGGTGGGAGGCTACGAGGAAGTTGGACAAGGCCTGGGTGAGGCCAACTGGGGAACATTGTGTGCCGTTTGGGTGGCCGGAGGAGAGGAAGGATAGGAATGAGAGCGCATCGAGGAGAGGGACAAGAAGGTGGTCTGGCTTTCGGGGTTTGAGTTCCAGGGGAAGGTTGGACAGGCTGGGACTTTATTCCCTGGACCGTAGAAGATTGAGGAAGATTTGAAAATTGTGAGTGGGGACAGATCGTGTCCATGGGGACAGGCTGTTACCAAGAAGAGTGGGAGAGATTCAAAGAGGAGGACATGGATTGAGATTGAAGGGGGATTTTTTTTCCCTCAGAGGGGGGTGGGAGCGTGGAATGAGCTTTGGGCCAAGGTGGTGGAGGTGGGATGGACTGGAATCTTGTGGGGGAATGTGGTGCAGGTCCTGATGTGGAAATGTGCAGCCTGAAGGGGAGATGGACTGGAGGCCCGAGGCAACTCTTGGACCCTTCCCCAGTGGGTCGAGGTTCTCAGGACAGAGGGGGCTCCAAAGGGCTCCATACAGGGGCTCGGGGTGGCGGAGAAGAGATCCCGTGCAGGGGTGGCCAAAGCTCTCGCGAGAGCGACCCCTGGAGGCCGCCATGTTGTTGATCTTTCCCGCCTTTGGAGGAGTAGTTGGCGAGCGGGAGGGAGAGAGAGGTTCGTGTCGGTTCTTCACGGGTGAGAATCGAGGCATTTTGGGAGCGAGACCAGAGAGGACGGAGTTTCCACGGATCGCCGTTTGTGTCTGGGGCGGCCGGAGCTCGGAGGGGAACGTGCAGAGGGATGGTTGTGAGGTGGGTCCGGGGAACCGTGAGGGAGTTTGGATCGGGGTGACATTAGGGTGTGGTAGTCGGGGACCCGCGAGGCTGAAGGGGGGTCGGGGTCCGTGAGGCTGTTGGGGGGAGGGGGAAGCGTGAGGCTGAGTGGGGTCGGGGACCCGCGAGGCTAAGGGTGGTCGGGGACACGCGAGGCTGAGGTCGGTCGGGGACCCGCGAGGTTGATGTTGGTCGGTGGCCGCGAGGCTGAAGGCGGTTGGGCCCCGCGAGGCTGTGGGGTGTTGGGCTCTGCGAGGCTGTGGGGGGTTGGGCCCCGCGAGGCTGTGGGGTGTTGGGTCCCGCGAGGCTGAGGGGCGTTGTGCCAGGTGAGGCTGAGGGGGGTCGGGGCCCGCGAGGCTGAGGGGGTGACCCGTGAGGCTTAGGGGGTCGGGCCCCACGTGGCTCACGAGGGTCGGGGACCCATGAGGCTGAGGGGGGGTCGGGCACCCGCGAGGCTGATGGGTGTCGGGGCCCCGCGAGGCTGAGGGTGGTTGGACCCCGCTAGGCTGAGGGTGGTTGGGCCCCGCGAGGCTGAGGGTGGTTGGGACCTAGAAAGGTGTGGGGGCATCAGGGACCGGTGAGGCTGAGGAGGGAGGGGCAACCAGAAGGTTGAGGGGAACCAGAAGGGTGAGGGGGAACCAGAAGGGTGAGGGGGAACCAGAAGGGTGAGGGGGAACCAGAAGGGTGAGGGGGAACCAGATGGGTGAGGGGGGAACCAGATGGGTGAGGGGTGTTGGGGACCTGCGTGGGTGAGAGGGGTGTCGGCGATCCTCTAGGCTGAGGGGTTGTCGGGAACCCAGAAGGGTGAGCGGGGATCGGAGACACGTGAGGCTGAGGGGGGAGGAGGGAGGGGGGCCCAGAAGGGTGAGGGGGACCTGAGAGCCTGAGGTAGAACCGTGAAGCTCAGGAGGTTGAGGACCCAGAACGGTGACGGGGTTTGGGATCTGCGAGGGTGAGGAGGACCAGTGAGTGTGAGGGGGTCGGGGACCCTTGGATGGGAATGAGCGGGAAGTTTGTGAGCGATGTGAGGGGGCTGGGGATGGGGACCTGCAAGTGAGACGGGTGGTCAGGGCCAATAATAGAAAGGTTCCACTTTTCCACAGGACTCTCTGTTCCTCAAGTAGATGCGGCAGTGATGTTCCCCCCACCCCATCCAGCGCCAGGATTCCTGGCGTTGAGGTCAATGAGGGATCAGGGATGCTATGAGGACAGTCTGACCCGTTTGGGGACCCCTGACCTCAACCATCAAGTGTTACTAAAAGGAATGGATGAAGGTCTGGCAGAGGATGAGGTTTGTCTTCATTTTGGTGAGGCATTTGATAGGCTTCACACACTAAGTCATAAGGCTTCGGATCTATGGATGTGTGGATTCAGAAATGGCTTAACTGCAGAAAGCATTTGGATATGGGCATGGATGGGAGGGGTATGAAGGGATATGAAATGGGTGCTGGTCAGTGGGATGAGAAAATCAGTTCACCACAGACTGGAAGGTTTCTGTGCTGGAATGAGACGTCATTAACAATGACACCGACAGCCTAATCCTCTTTCTGCCAGTTCCGCTGCAGACATTGGAAGACGGTCCTGTTTAAAATAATCCGAATACCCCTGGGCATGGACCCACCGAAACCACAGTTTAGTTCCTCCACCTCAGGTGGTGAAATCTACAGATTTTTCTTTAAAATATTGTTTCCATTGTTAAACAATTTGAAAAGTGCATTAGCATATATTGTAATATTCAATTCAAAAGGAAAAAAATAATGAAAAATTCTTAATTCAAAGCCCTAGCACGAAGCAAGGTTCAAAGCAAACACACAGGAATAAAGTGCCAGCATCCTGGAGATGGATTTATCAGTGGCTAAGGACCAGATTTGTTCTCGTCTCTAGCCGTGAACACACGAGGATGAGAGCAGTGTTTGAGGTGCTCCAGGCTCCGTGTTACAACGTGTACCCAGCCAGAAAGAATTCCGATCCATATCTCCACGTTTTTATTCCTGGGGCTGATGGCAAGGTTCAGACTGAAAAAGCAGAGGATGAGAATCTAGGCAAAAGGACAGAAGCCCAGACCAAAGCAACAATTGGAGCACAAGGAGCCTCAAGACTCACACCCCCAGGTTCAGGAAAGCTGCTCCCCCTCCACCTTCAGACTCAATCAGGAACTCATTTCAGGACTCTTGCAGCACTTTATTGATTTTCTTTGTTTTCAATTCTTTTATCTTTCCAGGTTTCCACTGAACCGTTTATTTTTGCACGACCCATGCGTGGGAATTCGGCCGTGTCCACAGGAAAAAGGGAATCTCAGGGTTGGATGTGATGTCGTGTATGTTCTCTGCCAATCAATGGGAAATCTCCAAATCTTCAATCTTGGTGCAAGAGCCCACGAGGTGCAAAGCAACCATCTCCTGTCCAAGCTGCAGATTGCAAGGGCTGTAAAGTGCTGCCACCGCATGTTCACACCGAGTACTGCATGCATGAAGCGAGGGAGAGAGATCTAGGTATAATACCACCACCTGGTGTCCGGACTCGCGAACTACAGGATACATGATTTTTATTTTTCATGGGAGTGTCGGAGAATGAGAGGAGACTTGATTAAGGTTAACAAAATAGAGCAAGATGGATAATATGGAGCTCCAATGAACAGGGAGGTCTCACCTGTGAAGGAGCAAGTGTGAGATCTCCCAGTTCATTCTTGCTTAGGCAGTGGTGGCCAATTCAAGACAGCTCCAATTAGGGGAAGAGAATATGCTGTTTCAGGTCATGGGTTTGAAACGGTTTCCCCACTTGTGCCATTCAGACTCAAGAGAGCAAATGCTTGCAGACAGGAAGGAAACCTAGTTTTATTGTGGAGAATTGCTTGTTTTTCGGGGTGAAGGTTGTTTGTGGTCTGAGATTCCTAAATACTTTACAATGGAAGCAGCAATTTTCCTTGTGCCTGATTGCTACATAGCGGGTAAAATGTCTCAAATCTATCGCTCAGCCAGTACTTTTGGTCATTGATTTGGAGAGAGAGTGATGGCTTGGCAATATTTACAGCATGGTGAGTCCAAAGCTCTCAAAGTGACAGTGTGGAAGGAGTTTGTCTATTTTTGTGTTTTCTGCCACCCTTGAGAACTTAAAAAGTGTCTGTGAATTGTGGTATTGGTGAGACACAAGCTTGTTTTGCCCTCTTTTTGTTCTGTATGTCTATAAAGTTTCAGTTTAGGGATAAAATGTCCAGACACTGTTCTGTTCAAAAGTCTAGCAACCAAATCAGATTCTCCCGAGTTCTTGTCATGGATATGTATCATGAAGCCTGTTTAGCAGCAGTCGTGCTGCATGAGAGGTGCACATACAATTTTCAAAAATAATGAGTTTGAAACCAGAAAAAGATCAGGTCGTGCCCAAAGGTTCATCTGTGCTGTTGAATTGAATTGATGCCCCCAGGACCAGAATGTGCACTTCCACCCCATGGTCTTGAGCATCCCAAATCGCCAATGAACTTACGGCCCCCTTGAGCTGTGGAGTGTGGGAGGAAATCCACACAGACACCGAGAGGATGTAGAAACTTCTTGCAGTCAGTGCTGACTTGATCCTGGGGTGACTCGTGCTGGAGAGGTGGGACTACTGTCCTGCCTTCACCTTGTGATGGCTGATTTTTGTCTGTTGGTGGATGGAGGTCTGACATGATATTCCCTTGGCCTTGAGGGAAAGAAGAGTAGAAATTGCAAGGGCTCTGACAGAAATATTTAAAACCTGTTTATCCACGGGTGAGGTGCCAGAGGAATGGATGTAATCTAATGTTACTTTGTTGAAAAACGGCTTCAAAAGCCAACCAGGTGAGCCTGACAGTGATAGGTAAATTATTGGAGGGTAATCAGAGAGTACCTCGAAAAGAATCTGTTCAAATAGCTGGCCTTGATCAACCATAGCATAGAATACAGGAGTCGGGCAGTGAGGTTGAGACTAGACAAGGTATTGGTGAGGCCCTGTTGAGATCCTGTGTGCACTTCTGGTCACCAAATGAGAGGAAAGCTATCAACAAAGTAGAGAGGGTGCAGAGAAGATTTACGTCAATGTTACCTGGATATCAGCAACTAGATTACAAAGAAAGATTGAGCAAATGAAGTCTTTATTCTTTGGATTGTAGATGGTTGAGAGGGGATTTGATTGAGGTCTTTAAAATTACTAGGAGGATGGAAAGTGTTGATGTGGATAGACTTTTTTCATTGCGGGGAGCAGAGATTGAAACAGGAGGTATTGAGTTAAGAGGCAAAAGTTTGGAAGTAACATGAGGGGGAACTTCTTTACTCAGAGTGGTGGCTGAGTGGAGTGAGCTTCCGGGAGAAATAGTGGCGGCAGGGTCCATTTTGTCATTTCAGGAAAAATTGAGGGGAGGGGAATGCAGAGAGGTGGTACGAGAGGAGAGTATTTAGTTCAGTGCAGACAAGAAGGGCCAAATGACCTGTTTCTGTGCTGTAATTGTTATAGGGTTAAAATGTGTGGCAGTAACTTGGAAGTCCGATGCGTATTTGGGAATGGGTCGATGGCCACACTGAAATAGGCCATTGATTCCCACGAAATAATTACATCGAATTCACGGAACAAATTTGAATTTCTCTTTTGAAGATTTGGGATGTGTATTTACCAATTGCAGGAATTAAGTTGTAATCACCCAACACGAACTTTCTGACTCCTAAAACCAAGAAAAGCAAGATTTTATTTGAGAGTTTTGGTCAATTTTTATAAATACTATCTAGATGTTTTCTCTCTTTATTGTTTTCTATTGGGCAGCTGTGGGAGGGGTTACTTTTGAAATCACTATGCATTAATTTTATCTTATTTTCAAATAAGAAATTTAAGTTTTTTAATGCATATGTTAAATGAAATGTAAAAATGTTACAAATAAGATCAATGAAGAATTGTTTCAGGAACTGGCGATCTTCCACGAGTGCCGTGAACCCCAGGCAGCAGGAATGTGTGAACGAAACACAAAACTGGCCAGAACAACTGAGGAAACACGGCTAAAAGTGCCTAAAAAGGTGCTGATGCCATCTTGATTTTAATGCAGGTGACACCGAGGAATGCGTTGGGGCAGAGATGGTCTATGGACAGCCAATACAGACGCCTTGGGGAACAAAGCCCGCACCACCAGTAGGAATGGATAATGGTGGGTAATGAATAAGCAAATGTTAGAGACACCGAGAGAGAGCGACACACACATACCCAGACAGACACACACACACACAGAAACAGAGAGACAGACACAGACACACAGAGAAACACACACAGACAGAGACAGAGAGAGAGACACTGTCAGCGAGAGAGAGACAGACAGAGACACACACAGACAGACAGACACAGACAGATTGAGAGATACACACAGACGGAGAGGGAGACATACACACAGAAAGAGACAGAGAGACACACAGAGAGACACACACACGACACAAAGAGACAGACACACACACGACACAAAGAGACAGACACACACACACAGCCAGAGACAGAGACACACACACGACACAAAGAGACAGGCACACGACACAGAGAGACAGATGCACGACACAGAGAGACAGACACACACAGACAGATACACACACACAGAGGCACACAGATATAGAAACACACACAGAGACACAGACAGTGACACACAGGCACAGAGAGAGACACACACACAGACAGAGAGAGACACAGACAGAGAGAGACACAGAGGCTCACACAGATACAGAGACACAGACAGAGAGAGACACACACATAAAGACAGAGAGACACAAATTGTGACACAGAGAGAGACACACACACACAGCGACACACAAACAGACAGAGACACACAAACACACAGACAGACACACACAGTCAGATAGAGAGACACACACAGAGACATAGACACACAGAGACACACAGATATAGAAACACACACAGAGACACAGAGAGAGAGACACAGAGAGAGAGACACAGACAGAGAGACACAGACACACAGAGACAGACACAGAGACTCACACAGATACAGAGACACAGACAGAGAGAGACACACACATACAGACAGAGAGACACAAATTGTGACACAGAGGGAGTGAGAGACACACACACAGCGACACACAAACAGACAGACAGAGACACACATACAGAGGGAGAGACACACAGACACAGAGAGAGAGAGAGAGAGAGACCCACAGAGAGACACACACAGACACAGAGAGACACACACAAACATAGACATTTGATAGGCTCCACAGACTCAGTCATAAGGCTTGGGATCTATGGATGTGTGGATTCAGAAATGGCTTAACTGCAGAAAGCATTTGATATGGGCATGGATGGGAGGGGTATGAAGGGATATGAAATGGGTGCTGGTCAGTGGGATGAGAAAATCAGTTCACCACAGACTGGAAGGTTTCTGTACTGGAATGAGACGTCATTAACAATGACACCGACAGCCCAATCCTCTTTCTGCCAGTTCCGCTGCAGACATTGGAAGACGGTCCAGTTTAAAATAATCCGAATACCCCTAGGCGTGGACCCACCGAAACCACAGTTCAGTTCCTCCACCTCAGGTGGTGAAATCTACAGATTTTTCTTTAAAATATTGTTTACATTGTAAAATAATTTGAAAAGTGCATTAACATATATCGTAATGTTCAATTCAAAAGGAAAAAAATAATGAAAAATTCTTAATTCAAAGCCCTAGCACGAAGCAAGGTTCAAAGCAAACACACAGGAATAAAGTGCCAGCATCCTGGAGATGGATTTATCAGTGGCTAAGGACCAGATTTGTTCTCGTCTCTAGCCGTGAACACACGAGGATGAGAGCAGTGTTTGAGGTGCTCCAGGCTCCGTGTTACAACGTGTACCCAGCCAGAAAGAATTCCAATCCATATCTCCACGTTTTTATTCCTGGGGCTGATGGCAAGGTTCAGACTGAAAAAGCAGAGGATGAGAATCTAGGCAAAAGGACAGAAGCCCAGACCAAAGCAACAATTGGAGCACAAGGAGCCTCAAGACTCACACCCCCAGGTTCAGGAAAGCTGCTCCCCCTCCACCTTCAGACTCAATCAGGAACTCATTTCAGGACTCTTGCAGCACTTTATTGATTTTCTTTGTTTTCAATTCTTTTATCTTTCCAGGTTTCCACTGAACCGTTTATTTTTGCACGACCCATGCGTGGGAATTCGGCCGTGTCCACAGGAAAAAGGGAATCTCAGGGTTGGATGTGATGTCGTGTATGTTCTCTGCCAATCAATGGGAAATCTCCAAATCTTCAATCTTGGTGCAAGAGCCCACGAGGTGCAAACCAACCATCTCCAGTCCAAGCTGCAGATTGCAAGGGCTGTAAAGTGCTGCCACCGCATGTTCACACCGAGTACTGCATGCATGAAGCGAGGGAGAGAGAGAGAGAGAGATAGGTATAATACCACCACCTGGTGTCCGGACTCGCGAACTACAGGATACATGATTTTTATTTTTCATGGGAGTGTCGGAGAATGAGAGGAGACTTGATTAAGGTTAACAAAATAGAGCAAGATGGATAATATGGAGCTCCAATGAACAGGGAGGTCTCACCTGTGAAGGAGCAAGTGTGAGATCTCCCAGTTCATTCTTGCTTAGGCAGTGGTGGCCAATTCAAGACAGCTCCAATTAGGGGAAGAGAATATGCTGTTTCAGGTCATGGGTTTGAAACGGTTTCCCCACTTGTGCCATTCAGACTCAAGAGAGCAAATGCTTGCAGACAGGAAGGAAACCTAGTTTTATTGTGGAGAATTGCTTGTTTTTCGGGGTGAAGGTTGTTTGTGGTCTGAGATTCCTAAATACTTTACAATGGAAGCAGCAATTTTCCTTGTGCCTGATTGCTACATAGCGGGTAAAATGTCTCAAATCTATCGCTCAGCCAGTACTTTTGGTCATTGATTTGGAGAGAGAGTGATGGCTTGGCAATATTTACAGCATGGTGAGTCCAAAGCTCTCAAAGTGACAGTGTGGAAGGAGTTTGTCTATTTTTGTGTTTTCTGCAACCTTGAGAACTTAAAAAGTGTCCGTGAATTGTGGTATTGGTGAGACACAAGCTTGTTTTGCCCTCTTTTTGTTCTGTATGTCTATAAAGTTTCAGTTTAGGGATAAAATGTCCAGACATTGTTCTGTTCAAAAGTCTAGTAACCAAATCAGATTCTCCCGAGTTCTTGTCATGGATATGCATCAAGAAGCCTGTTTAGCAGCAGTCGTGTTGCATGAGAGGGGCACATACAATTTTCAAAAATAATGAGTTTGAAACCAGAAAAAGATCAGGTCGTGCCCAAAGGTTCATCTGTGCTGTTGAATTGAATTGATGCCCCCAGGACCAGAATGTGCACTTCCACCCCATGGTCTTGAGCTTCCCAAATCGCCAATGAACTTACGGCCCCCTTGAGCTGTGGAGTGTGGGAGGAAATCCACACAGACACCGAGAGGATGTAGAAACTTCTTGCAGTCAGTGCTGACTTGATCCTGGGGTGACTCGTGCTGGAGAGGTGGGACTACTGTCCTGCCTTCACCTTGTGATGGCTGATTTTTGTCTGTTGGTGGATGGAGGTCTGACATGATATTCCCTTGGCCTTGAGGGAAAGAAGAGTAGAAATTGCAAGGGCTCTGACAGAAATATTTAAAACCTGTTTATCCACGGGTGAGGTGCCAGAGGAATGGATGTAATCTAATGTTCCTTTGTTGAAAAACGGCTTCAAAAGCCAACTAGGTGAGCCTGACAGTGATAGGTAAATTATTGGAGGGTAATCAGAGAGTACCTCGAAAAGAATCTGTTCAAATAGCTGGCCTTGATCAACCATAGCATAGAATACAGGAGTCGGGCAGTGAGGTTGAGACTAGACAAGGTATTGGTGAGGCCCTGTTGAGATACTGTGTGCACTTCTGGTCACCAAATGAGAGGAAAGCTATCAACAAAGTAGAGAGGGTGCAGAGAAGATTTACGTCAATGTTACCTGGATATCAGCAACTAGATTACAAATAAAGATTGAGCAAATGAAGTCTTTATTCTTTGGATTGTAGATGGTTGAGAGGGGATTTGATTGAGGTCTTTAAAATTACTAGGAGGATGGAAAGTGTTGATGTGGATAGACTTTTTTCATTGCGGGGAGCAGAGATTGAAACAGGAGGTATTGAGTTAAGAGGCAAAAGTTTGGAAGTAACATGAGGGGGAACTTCTTTACTCAGAGTGGTGGCTGAGTGGAGTGAGCTTCCGGGAGAAATAGTGGCGGCAGGGTCCATTTTGTCATTTCAGGGAAAATTGGAGGGGAGTGGAATGCAGAGAGGTGGTACGAGAGGAGAGTATTTAGTTCAGTGCAGACAAGAAGGGCCAAATGACCTGTGCTGTAATTGTTATAGGGTTAAAATGTGTGGCAGTAACTTGGAAGTCCGATGCGTATTTGGGAATGGGTCGATAGCCACACTGAAATAGGCCATTGATTCCCACGAAATAATTACATCGAATTCACGGAACAAATTTGAATTTCTCTTTTGAAGATTTGGGATGTGTATTTACCAATTGCAGGAATTAAGTTGTAATCACCCAACACGAACTTTCTGACTCCTAAAACCAAGAAAAGCAAGATTTTATTTGAGAGTTTTGGTCAATTTTTATAAATACTATCTAGATGTTTTCTCTCTTTATTGTTTTCTATTGGGCAGCTGTGGGAGGGGTTACTTTTGAAATCACTATGCATTAATTTTATCTTATTTTCAAATAAGAAATTTAAGTTTTTTAATGCATATGTTAAATTAAATGTAAAAATGTTACAAATAAGATAAATGAAGAATTGTTTCAGGAACTGGCGATCTTCCACGAGTGCCGTGAACCCCAGGCAGAAGGAATGTGTGAACGAAACACAAAACTGGCCAGAACAACTGAGGAAACACGGCTAAAAGTGCCCAAAAAGGTGCTGATGCCATCTTGATTTTAATGCAGGTGACACTGAGGAATGCGTTGGGGCAGAGATGGTCTATGGACAGCCAATACAGACGCCTTGGGGAACAAAGCCCACACCACCAGTAGGAATGGATAATGGTGGGTAATGAATAAGCAAATATTAGAGACACCGAGAGAGAGCGACACACACATACCCAGACAGACACACACACACACAGAAACAGAGAGACAGACACAGACACACAGAGAAACACACACAGACAGAGACAGAGAGAGAGACACTGTCAGCGAGAGAGAGACAGACAGAGACACACACAGACAGACAGACACAGACAGATTGAGAGATACACACAGACGGAGAGGGAGACATGCACACAGAAAGAGACAGAGAGACACACAGAGAGACACACACACGACACAGAGAGACAGACGCACGACACAGAGAGACAGATGCACGACACAGAGAGACAGACACACACAGACAGATACACACACACAGACATAGACAGAGAGACACACAGAGGCACACAGATATAGAAACACACACAGAGACACAGACAGCGTCACACAGACACAGAGAGAGACACACACACAGACAGAGAGAGACACACACACATACAGACAGAGAGACACAAATTGAGACACAGAGAGAGACACACACACAGCGACACACAAACAGACAGAGACACACAAACACACAGACAGACACACAGAGACAGATAGAGAGACACACACAGAGACATAGACACACACAGACACACAGATATAGAAACACACACAGAGACACAGAGAGACACACACACAGACAGAGAGAGAGAGACACAGAGAGAGAGAGACACAGACAGAGAGACACAGACACACAGAGACAGACACAGAGACTCACACAGATACAGAGACACAGACAGAGAGAGACACACACATACAGACAGAGAGACACAAATTGTGACACAGAGGGAGTGAGAGACACACACACAGCGACACACAAACAGACAGACAGAGACACACATACAGAGGGAGAGACACACACAGACACAGAGACACACACAGACACAGAGAGAGAGAGACACAGAGAGAGAGAGACCCACACAGAGACACACACAAACATAGACATTTGATAGGCTCCACAGACTCAGTCATAAGGCTTGGGATCTATGGATGTGTGGATTCAGAAATGGCTTAACTGCAGAAAGCATTTGATATGGGCATGGATGGGAGGGGTATGAAGGGATATGAAATGGGTGCTGGTCAGTGGGATGAGAAAATCAGTTCACCACAGACTGGAAGGTTTCTGTACTGGAATGAGACGTCATTAACAATGACACCGACAGCCCAATCCTCTTTCTGCCAGTTCCGCTGCAGACATTGGAAGACGGTCCAGTTTAAAATAATCCGAATACCCCTAGGCGTGGACCCACCGAAACCACAGTTTAGTTCCTCCACCTCAGATGGTGAAATCTACAGATTTTTCTTTAAAATATTGTTTACATTGTAAAACAATTTGAAAAGTGCATTAACATATATCGTAATGTTCAATTCAAAAGGAAAAAAATAATGAAAAAATCTCAGAGATTGAAACAGGAGGTAAAAGTTTGGAAGTAACATGACGGGGAACTTCTTTACTCAGAGTGGTGGCTGAGTGGAGTGAGCTTCCGGGAGAAATAGTGGCGGCAGGGTCCATTTTGTCATTTCAGGAAAAATTGGAGGGGAGGGGAATGCAGAGAGGTGGTACGAGAGGAGAGTATTTAGTTCAGTGCAGTCAAGAAGGGCCAAATGACCTGTTTCTGTGCTGTAATTGTTATAGGGTTAAAATGTGTGGCAGTAACTTGGAAGTCCGATGCGTATTTGGGAATGGGTCGATGGCCACACTGAAATAGGCCATTGATTCCCACGAAATAATTACATCGAATTCACGGAACAAATTTGAATTTCTCTTTTGAAGATTTGGGATGTGTATTTACCAATTGTAGGAATTAAATTGTAATCACCCAACACGAACTTTCTGACTCCTAAAACCAAGAAAAGCAAGATTTTATTTGAGAGTTTTGGTCAATTTTTATAAATACTATCTAGATGTTTTCTCTCTTTATTGTTTTCTATTGGGCAGCTGTGGGAGGGGTTACTTTTTGAATTACTATGCATTAATTTTATCTTATTTTCAAATAAGAAATTTAAGTTTTTTAATGCATATGTTAAATTAAATGTAAAAATGTTACAAATAAGATAAATGAAGAATTGTTTCAGGAACTGGCGATCTTCCACGAGTGCCGTGAACCCCAGGCAGCAGGAATGTGTGAACGAAACACAAAACTGGCCAGAACAACTGAGGAAACACGGCTAAAAGTGCCCAAAAAGGTGCTGATGCCATCTTGATTTTAATGCAGGTGACACTGAGGAATGCGTTGGGGCAGAGATGGTCTATGGACAGCCAATACAGACGCCTTGGGGAACAAAGCCCGCACCACCAGTAGGGATGGATAATGGTGGGTAATGAATAAGCAAATATTAGAGACACCGAGAGAGAGCGACACACACATACCCAGACAGACACACACACACACAGAAACAGAGAGACAGACACACACACACAGAGAAACACACACAGACAGAGACAGAGAGAGAGACACTGTCAGCGAGAGAGAGACAGACAGAGACACACACAGACAGACAGACACAGACAGATTGAGAGATACACACAGACGGAGAGGGAGACATGCACACAGAAAGAGACAGAGAGACACACAGAGAGACACACACACGACACAGAGAGACAGACACACGACACAGAGAGACAGATGCACACAGACAGATACACACACAGACATAGACAGAGAGACACACAGAGGCACACAGATATAGAAACACACACAGAGACACAGACAGCGTCACACAGACACAGAGAGAGACACACACACAGACAGAGAGAGAGACAGACAGAGAGACACAGAGGCTCACACAGATACAGAGACACAGACAGAGAGAGACACACACACATACAGACAGAGAGACACAAATTGTGACACAGAGACACAGAGAGAGACACACACACAGCGACACACAAACAGACAGAGACACACACACAGCGACACACAAACAGACAGAGACACACAAACACACAGACAGACACACACAGACAGATAGAGAGACACACACAGAGACATAGACACACACAGACACACAGATATAGAAACACACACAGAGACACAGAGAGACACACACACAGACAGAGAGAGAGAGACACAGACAGAGAGACACAGACACACAGAGACAGACACAGAGACTCACACAGATACAGAGACACAGACAGAGAGAGACACACACATACAGACAGAGAGACACAAATTGTGACACAGAGGGAGAGAGAGACACACACACAGCGACACACAGACAGACAGACAGAGACACACATACAGAGGGAGAGACACACACAGACACAGAGAGACACAGAGAGAGAGAGAGAGAGACCCACACAGAGACACACACAGACACAGAGAGACACACACAAACATAGACATTTGATAGGCTCCACAGACTCAGTCATAAGGCTTGGGATCTATGGATGTGTGGATTCAGAAATGGCTTAACTGCAGAAAGCATTTGATATGGGCATGGATGGGAGGGGTATGAAGGGATATGAAATGGGTGCTGGTCAGTGGGATGAGAAAATCAGTTCATCACAGACTGGAAGGTTTCTGTACTGGAATGAGACGTCATTAACAATGACACCGACAGCCCAATCCTCTTTCTGCCAGTTCCGCTGCAGACATTGGAAGACGGTCCAGTTTAAAATAATCCGAATACCCCTAGGCGTGGACCCACCGAAACCACAGTTTAGTTCCTCCACCTCAGATGGTGAAATCTACAGATTTTTCTTTAAAATATTGTTTACATTGTAAAACAATTTGAAAAGTGCATTAACATATATCGTAATGTTCAATTCAAAAGGAAAAAAATAATGAAGAAATCTCAGAGATTGAAACAGGAGGTAAAAGTTTGGAAGTAACATGACGGGGAACTTCTTTACTCAGAGTGGTGGCTGAGTGGAGTGAGCTTCCGGGAGAAATAGTGGCGGCAGGGTCCATTTTGTCATTTCAGGAAAAATTGGAGGGGAGGGGAATGCAGAGAGGTGGTACGAGAGGAGAGTATTTAGTTCAGTGCAGTCAAGAAGGGCCAAATGACCTGTTTCTGTGCTGTAATTGTTATAGGGTTAAAATGTGTGGCAGTAACTTGGAAGTCCGATGCGTATTTGGGAATGGGTCGATGGCCACACTGAAATAGGCCATTGATTCCCACGAAATAATTACATCGAATTCACGGAACAAATTTGAATTTCTCTTTTGAAGATTTGGGATGTGTATTTACCAATTGTAGGAATTAAATTGTAATCACCCAACACGAACTTTCTGACTCCTAAAACCAAGAAAAGCAAGATTTTATTTGAGAGTTTTGGTCAATTTTTATAAATACTATCTAGATGTTTTCTCTCTTTATTGTTTTCTATTGGGCAGCTGTGGGAGGGGTTACTTTTTGAATTACTATGCATTAATTTTATCTTATTTTCAAATAAGAAATTTAAGTTTTTTAATGCATATGTTAAATTAAATGTAAAAATGTTACAAATAAGATAAATGAAGAATTGTTTCAGGAACTGGCGATCTTCCACGAGTGCCGTGAACCCCAGGCAGCAGGAATGTGTGAACGAAACACAAAACTGGCCAGAACAACTGAGGAAACACGGCTAAAAGTGCCCAAAAAGGTGCTGATGCCATCTTGATTTTAATGCAGGTGACACTGAGGAATGCGTTGGGGCAGAGATGGTCTATGGACAGCCAATACAGACGCCTTGGGGAACAAAGCCCGCACCACCAGTAGGGATGGATAATGGTGGGTAATGAATAAGCAAATATTAGAGACACCGAGAGAGAGCGACACACACATACCCAGACAGACACACACACACACAGAAACAGAGAGACAGACACACACACACAGAGAAACACACACAGACAGAGACAGAGAGAGAGACACTGTCAGCGAGAGAGAGACAGACAGAGACACACACAGACAGACAGACACAGACAGATTGAGAGATACACACAGACGGAGAGGGAGACATGCACACAGAAAGAGACAGAGAGACACACAGAGAGACACACACACGACACAGAGAGACAGACACACGACACAGAGAGACAGATGCACACAGACAGATACACACACAGACATAGACAGAGAGGCACACAGATATAGAAACACACACAGAGACACAGACAGCGTCACACAGACACAGAGAGAGACACACACACAGACAGAGAGAGAGACAGACAGAGAGACACAGAGGCTCACACAGATACAGAGACACAGACAGAGAGAGACACACACACATACAGACAGAGAGACACAAATTGTGACACAGAGACACAGAGAGAGACACACACACAGCGACACACAAACAGACAGAGACACACACACAGCGACACACAAACAGACAGAGACACACAAACACACAGACAGACACACACAGACAGATAGAGAGACACACACAGAGACATAGACACACACAGACACACAGATATAGAAACACACACAGAGACACAGAGAGACACACACACAGACAGAGAGAGAGAGACACAGACAGAGAGACACAGACACACAGAGACAGACACAGAGACTCACACAGATACAGAGACACAGACAGAGAGAGACACACACATACAGACAGAGAGACACAAATTGTGACACAGAGGGAGAGAGAGACACACACACAGCGACACACAGACAGACAGACAGAGACACACATACAGAGGGAGAGACACACACAGACACAGAGAGACACAGAGAGAGAGAGAGAGAGACACACACAGACACAGAGAGACACACACAAACATAGACATTTGATAGGCTCCACAGACTCAGTCATAAGGCTTGGGATCTATGGATGTGTGGATTCAGAAATGGCTTAACTGCAGAAAGCATTTGATATGGGCATGGATGGGAGGGGTATGAAGGGATATGAAATGGGTGCTGGTCAGTGGGATGAGAAAATCAGTTCATCACAGACTGGAAGGTTTCTGTACTGGAATGAGACGTCATTAACAATGACACCGACAGCCCAATCCTCTTTCTGCCAGTTCCGCTGCAGACATTGGAAGACGGTCCAGTTTAAAATAATCCGAATACCCCTAGGCGTGGACCCACCGAAACCACAGTTTAGTTCCTCCACCTCAGATGGTGAAATCTACAGATTTTTCTTTAAAATATTGTTTACATTGTAAAACAATTTGAAAAGTGCATTAACATATATCGTAATGTTCAATTCAAAAGGAAAAAAATAATGAAGAAATCTCAGAGATTGAAACAGGAGGTAAAAGTTTGGAAGTAACATGACGGGGAACTTCTTTACTCAGAGTGGTGGCTGAGTGGAGTGAGCTTCCGGGAGAAATAGTGGCGGCAGGGTCCATTTTGTCATTTCAGGAAAAATTGGAGGGGAGGGGAATGCAGAGAGGTGGTACGAGAGGAGAGTATTTAGTTCAGTGCAGTCAAGAAGGGCCAAATGACCTGTTTCTGTGCTGTAATTGTTATAGGGTTAAAATGTGTGGCAGTAACTTGGAAGTCCGATGCGTATTTGGGAATGGGTCGATGGCCACACTGAAATAGGCCATTGATTCCCACGAAATAATTACATCGAATTCACGGAACAAATTTGAATTTCTCTTTTGAAGATTTGGGATGTGTATTTACCAATTGTAGGAATTAAATTGTAATCACCCAACACGAACTTTCTGACTCCTAAAACCAAGAAAAGCAAGATTTTATTTGAGAGTTTTGGTCAATTTTTATAAATACTATCTAGATGTTTTCTCTCTTTATTGTTTTCTATTGGGCAGCTGTGGGAGGGGTTACTTTTTGAATTACTATGCATTAATTTTATCTTATTTTCAAATAAGAAATTTAAGTTTTTTAATGCATATGTTAAATTAAATGTAAAAATGTTACAAATAAGATAAATGAAGAATTGTTTCAGGAACTGGCGATCTTCCACGAGTGCCGTGAACCCCAGGCAGCAGGAATGTGTGAACGAAACACAAAACTGGCCAGAACAACTGAGGAAACACGGCTAAAAGTGCCCAAAAAGGTGCTGATGCCATCTTGATTTTAATGCAGGTGACACTGAGGAATGCGTTGGGGCAGAGATGGTCTATGGACAGCCAATACAGACGCCTTGGGGAACAAAGCCCGCACCACCAGTAGGGATGGATAATGGTGGGTAATGAATAAATATTAGAGACACCGAGAGAGAGCGACACACACATACCCAGACAGACACACACACACACAGAAACAGAGAGACAGACACACACACACAGACAGACACACAGAGAGAGACACACACAGAAACATACACAGACAGAGAGAGAGAGACAGACAAGAGACACACACAGACGGAGAAAGAGACACGCACACGACACAGAGAGACAGACACACACACACAGAGAGACAAACACACGACACAGAGAGACAGACATAGACAGAGAGACACACACAGAGACAGAGACACAGATATAGAAACACACACCGAGAGAGAAACACAGAGAGAGAGAGACAGACACACAGAGAGAGAGAAAGACACAGACAGAGAGAGAGAGACACACACACAGAGACTCAGATACAGCGACATAGACAGAGAGACACACACACATACAGACAGAGAGACACAAATTGTGACACAGAGGGAGAGAGAGACACACACACAGAGCGACAAACAGACAGACAGAGACACACACACAGAGGGAGATACACAGAGAGAGAGACACACACAGACAGAGACACAGACAGAGTCAGACACAGAGACACAGACACAGAGACACACTCAGACACAGAGAGACACACAGTGACAGAGACACACTCAGACCGAGAGACAGACACACAGACATAGAGAGAAACACACAGACGTAGTTACACACGCACACAAACAGACAGAGAGAGACCCCTTGGTTGTGCCCTTCACCTTCGCACTTAACTCCCTCATCTCTCCTGGCAGGATTTCATCACCTTTCCTACCCGTGGACCATGACATCTGTCTGCTCATCCTCCATCCTGAGAATGGTGTGAACTCTACCCTAGAAACCCCACAGCAAAGAAAAGAGACCCTTCGGCCCTTCTCGTCCATGGTGAAATATCATTCTGCCAGTCTCATCGACCTGCAGCCAGTCCCTAACCCTCCTGACTTCCCACATCCATGGATCTCTGCAATTGATTCTTAAAACGTAAGAGTTTGAATGTTAAATGGCAGACCATTGAGGAGTGTTGTCAAACAAAGGGATTGAGGAACTGTGATACAGAACTGCCCGAAAGTGGAGTCCCATGTAGAGATGGGGGGGGGGGGGTGGGGGGGTGAAGAATGCTTCTGGTATTTTGGCCTTCAGAAATGAGAGGATTGAGTGCAGGAGGTGGGAGGCTACGAGGAAGTTGGACAAGGCCTGGGTGAGGCCAACTGGGGAACATTGTGTGCCGTTTGGGTGGCCGGAGGAGAGGAAGGATAGGAATGAGAGCGCATCGAGGAGAGGGACAAGAAGGTGGTCTGGCTTTCGGGGTTTGAGTTCCAGGGGAAGGTTGGACAGGCTGGGACTTTATTCCCTGGAGCGTAGAAGATTGAGGAAGATTTGAAAATTGTGAGTGGGGACGGATCGTGTCCATGGGGACAGGCTGTTTCCAAGGAGAGTGGGGGAGATTCAAAGAGGAGGACATGGATTGAGATTGAAGGGGAATTTTTTTTCCCTCAGAGGGGGGTGGGAGCGTGGAATGAGCTTTGGGCCAAGGTGGTGGAGGTGGGATGGACTGGAATCTTGTGGGGGAATGTGGTGCAGGTCCTGGTGTGGAAATGTGCAGCCTGAAGGGGAGATGGAATGGAGGCCCGAGGCAACTCTCGGACCCTTCCCCAGTGGGACGAGGTTCTCAGGACAGAGGGGGCTCCAAAGGGCTCCATCCAGGGGCTCGTGGTGGCGAAGAGATCCCGTGCAGGGGTGGCCAAAGCTCTCGCGAGAGCGACCCCTGGGGACCGCCATGTTGTTGATCTTTCCCGCCTTTGGAGGAGTAGTTGGCGAGCGGGAGGGAGAGAGAGGTTTGTGTCGGTTCTTCACGGGCGGGAATCGAGGCATTTTGGGAGCGAGACCAGAGAGGACGGAGTTTCCACGGGTCGCCCTTTGGGTCTGGGGCGGCCGTAGCTCGGAGGGGAACGTGCAGAGGGATGGTTGTGAGGTGGGTCCGGGGAACCATGAGGGAGTTTGGGTCGGGGTGACATTAGGGTGTGGTAGTCGGGGACCCGCGAGGCTGAAGGGGGGTCGGGGTCCGTGAGGCTGTTGGGGGGAGGGGTAAACGTGAGGCTGAGTGGGGTCGGGGACCCGCGAGGCTAAGGGGGGTCGGGGACACGCGAGGCTGAGGTCGGTCGGGGACCCGCGAGGCTGAGGTCGGTTGGGGGCCGCGAGGCTGAAGGGGGTTGGGCCCCGCGAGGCTGTGGGGGGTTGGGCCCCGCGAGGCTGTGGGGGGTTGGGCCCCGCGAGGCTGTGGGGGGTTGGGCCCCGCGAGGCTGTGGGGGGTTGGGCCCCGCGAGGCTGAGGGGCGTTGGGTCCCACGAGGCTGAGGGGCGTTGGGTCCCACGAGGCTGAGGGGCGTTGGGTCCCGGCGAGGCTGAGGGTGGTCGGGGCCCGCGAGGCTGAGGGTGTGACCCGTGAGGCTGAGGAGGTCGGGCCCCACGTGGCTCACGAGGGTCGTGGACCCATGAGGCTGAGGGGGGGTCGGGCACCCGCGAGGCTGATGGGGGTCGGGGCCCCGCGAGGCTGAGGGTGGTTGGACTCCACGAGGCTGAGGGTGGTTGGGACCTAGAAAGGTGAGGGGGCATCAGGGACCGGTGAGGCTGAGGAGGGAGGGCCAGCCAGAAGGTTGAGGGGAACCAGAAGGGTGAGGGGGAACCAGATGGGTGAGGGGGGAACCAGATGGGTGAGGGGTGTTGGGGACCTGCGTGGCTGAGAGGGGTGTCGGCGATCCTCTAGGCTGAGGGGTTGTCGGGAACCCAGAAGGGTGAGCGGGGATCGGAGACACGTGAGGCTGAGGGGGGAGGAGGGAGGGGGGCCCAGAAGGGTGAGGGTGACCTGAGAGCCTGAGGTAGAACCGTGAAGCTCAGGAGGTTGAGGACCCAGAACGGTGACGGGGTTTGGGAACTGCGAGGGTGAGGAGGACCAGTGAGTGTGAGGGGGTCGGGGACCCTTGGATGGGAATGAGCGGGAAGTTTGTGAGCGATGTGAGGGGGACGGGTGGTCAGGGCCAATAATAGAAAGGTTCCACTTTTCCACAGGACTCTCTGTTCCTCAAGTAGATGCGGCAGTGATGTTCCCACCACCCCATCCAGCGCCAGGATTCCTGGCGTTGACGTCAATGAGGGATCAGGGATGCTATGAGGACAGACACACACACACACAGAGACAAACACACGACACAGAGAGACAGACATAGAGACACACACAGAGACAGAGACACAGATATAGAAACACACACAGAGACACAGAGAGAGAAACACACACAGAGACACAGAGAGAGAAACACAGAGTGAGAGAGACACACAGAGAGAGGGACAGAGAGAGAGAAAGACACAGACAGAGAGAGAGACACACACACACACAGAGACTCAGATACAGAGACTCAGATACAGAGACATAGACAGGGAGACACACACACATATACAGACAGAGAGACACAAATTGTGACACAGAGGGAGAGAGAGACACACACACAGAGCGACAAACAGACAGACAGAGACACACACACAGAGGGAGATACACAGAGAGAGAGACACACACAGACAGAGAGAGACACAGACAGAGTCAGACACAGAGACAGAGACACACTCAGACCGAGAGACAGACAGAGAGAGACACACACACAGACATAGAGAGAAACACACAGACGTAGTTACACACGCACACAAACAGACAGAGAGAGACCCCTTGGTTGTGCCCTTCACCTTCGCACTTAACTCTCTCATCTCTCATCTCTCCTGGCAGGATCTCATCAACTTTCCTACCCATGGACCATGACATTGTCTGCTCATCCTCCTTCCTGAGAATGGTGTGAACTCTACCCTAGAAACCCCACAGCAAAGAAAAGAGACCCTTCGGCCCTTCTCATCCATGGTGAAATATCATTCTGCCAGTCTCATCGACCTGCAGCCAGTCCCTAACCCTCCTGACTTCCCACATCCATGGATCTCTGCAATTGATTCTTAAAACGTAAGAGTTTGAATGTTAAATGGCAGACCATTGAGGAGTGTTGTCAAACAAAGGGATTGGGGAACTGTGATACAGAACTGCCCGAAAGTGGAGTCCCATGTAGAGATGGGGGGGGGGGGGTGGGGGGGTGAAGAATGCTTCTGGTATTTTGGCCTTCAGAAATGAGAGGATTGAGTGCAGGAGGTGGGAGGCTACGAGGAAGTTGGACAAGGCCTGGGTGAGGCCAACTGGGGAACATTGTGTGCCGTTTGGGTGGCCGGAGGAGAGGAAGGATAGGAATGAGAGCGCATCGAGGAGAGGGACAAGAAGGTGGTCTGGCTTTCGGGGTTTGAGTTCCAGGGGAAGGTTGGACAGGCTGGGACATTATTCCCTGGACCGTAGAAGATTGAGGAAGATTTGAAAATTGTGAGTGGGGACAGATCGTGTCCATGGGGACAGGCTGTTACCAAGAAGAGTGGGAGAGATTCAAAGAGGAGGACATGGATTGAGATTGAAGGGGGATTTTTTTTCCCTCAGAGGGGGGTGGGAGCGTGGAATGAGCTTTGGGCCAAGGTGGTGGAGGTGGGATGGACTGGAATCTTGTGGGGGAATGTGGTGCAGGTCCTGATGTGGAAATGTGCAGCCTGAAGGGGAGATGGACTGGAGGCCCGAGGCAACTCTTGGACCCTTCCCCAGTGGGTCGAGGTTCTCAGGACAGAGGGGGCTCCAAAGGGCTCCATACAGGGGCTCGGGGTGGCGGAGAAGAGATCCCGTGCAGGGGTGGCCAAAGCTCTCGCGAGAGCGACCCCTGGAGGCCGCCATGTTGTTGATCTTTCCCGCCTTTGGAGGAGTAGTTGGCGAGCGGGAGGGAGAGAGAGGTTCGTGTCGGTTCTTCACGGGTGAGAATCGAGGCATTTTGGGAGCGAGACCAGAGAGGACGGAGTTTCCACGGATCGCCGTTTGTGTCTGGGGCGGCCGGAGCTCGGAGGGGAACGTGCAGAGGGATGGTTGTGAGGTGGGTCCGGGGAACCGTGAGGGAGTTTGGATCGGGGTGACATTAGGGTGTGGTAGTCGGGGACCCGCGAGGCTGAAGGGGGGTCGGGGTCCGTGAGGCTGTTGGGGGGAGGGGGAAGCGTGAGGCTGAGTGGGGTCGGGGACCCGCGAGGCTAAGGGTGGTCGGGGACACGCGAGGCTGAGGTCGGTCGGGGACCCGCGAGGTTGATGTTGGTCGGTGGCCGCGAGGCTGAAGGCGGTCGGGCCCCGCGAGGCTGTGGGGTGTTGGGCTCTGCGAGGCTGTGGGGGGTTGGGCCCCGCGAGGCTGTGGGGTGTTGGGTCCCGCGAGGCTGAGGGGCGTTGTGCCAGGTGAGGCTGAGGGGGGTCGGGGCCCGCGAGGCTGAGGGGGTGACCCGTGAGGCTTAGGGGGTCGGGCCCCACGTGGCTCACGAGGGTCGGGGACCCATGAGGCTGAGGGGGGGTCGGGCACCCGCGAGGCTGATGGGTGTCGGGGCCCCGCGAGGCTGAGGGTGGTTGGACCCCGCTAGGCTGAGGGTGGTTGGGCCCCGCGAGGCTGAGGGTGGTTGGGACCTAGAAAGGTGTGGGGGCATCAGGGACCGGTGAGGCTGAGGAGGGAGGGGCAACCAGAAGGTTGAGGGGAACCAGAAGGGTGAGGGGGAACCAGAAGGGTGAGGGGGAACCAGAAGGGTGAGGGGGAACCAGAAGGGTGAGGGGGAACCAGATGGGTGAGGGGGGAACCAGATGGGTGAGGGGTGTTGGGGACCTGCGTGGGTGAGAGGGGTGTCGGCGATCCTCTAGGCTGAGGGGTTGTCGGGAACCCAGAAGGGTGAGCGGGGATCGGAGACACGTGAGGCTGAGGGGGGAGGAGGGAGGGGGGCCCAGAAGGGTGAGGGGGACCTGAGAGCCTGAGGTAGAACCGTGAAGCTCAGGAGGTTGAGGACCCAGAACGGTGACGGGGTTTGGGATCTGCGAGGGTGAGGAGGACCAGTGAGTGTGAGGGGGTCGGGGACCCTTGGATGGGAATGAGCGGGAAGTTTGTGAGCGATGTGAGGGGGCTGGGGATGGGGACCTGCAAGTGAGACGGGTGGTCAGGGCCAATAATAGAAAGGTTCCACTTTTCCACAGGACTCTCTGTTCCTCAAGTAGATGCGGCAGTGATGTTCCCCCCACCCCATCCAGCGCCAGGATTCCTGGCGTTGAGGTCAATGAGGGATCAGGGATGCTATGAGGACAGTCTGACCCGTTTGGGGACCCCTGACCTCAACCATCAAGTGTTACTAAAAGGAATGGATGAAGGTCTGGCAGAGGATGAGGTTTGTCTTCATTTTGGTGAGGCATTTGATAGGCTTCACACACTAAGTCATAAGGCTTCGGATCTATGGATGTGTGGATTCAGAAATGGCTTAACTGCAGAAAGCATTTGGATATGGGCATGGATGGGAGGGGTATGAAGGGATATGAAATGGGTGCTGGTCAGTGGGATGAGAAAATCAGTTCACCACAGACTGGAAGGTTTCTGTGCTGGAATGAGACGTCATTAACAATGACACCGACAGCCTAATCCTCTTTCTGCCAGTTCCGCTGCAGACATTGGAAGACGGTCCTGTTTAAAATAATCCGAATACCCCTGGGCATGGACCCACCGAAACCACAGTTTAGTTCCTCCACCTCAGGTGGTGAAATCTACAGATTTTTCTTTAAAATATTGTTTCCATTGTTAAACAATTTGAAAAGTGCATTAGCATATATTGTAATATTCAATTCAAAAGGAAAAAAATAATGAAAAATTCTTAATTCAAAGCCCTAGCACGAAGCAAGGTTCAAAGCAAACACACAGGAATAAAGTGCCAGCATCCTGGAGATGGATTTATCAGTGGCTAAGGACCAGATTTGTTCTCGTCTCTAGCCGTGAACACACGAGGATGAGAGCAGTGTTTGAGGTGCTCCAGGCTCCGTGTTACAACGTGTACCCAGCCAGAAAGAATTCCGATCCATATCTCCACGTTTTTATTCCTGGGGCTGATGGCAAGGTTCAGACTGAAAAAGCAGAGGATGAGAATCTAGGCAAAAGGACAGAAGCCCAGACCAAAGCAACAATTGGAGCACAAGGAGCCTCAAGACTCACACCCCCAGGTTCAGGAAAGCTGCTCCCCCTCCACCTTCAGACTCAATCAGGAACTCATTTCAGGACTCTTGCAGCACTTTATTGATTTTCTTTGTTTTCAATTCTTTTATCTTTCCAGGTTTCCACTGAACCGTTTATTTTTGCACGACCCATGCGTGGGAATTCGGCCGTGTCCACAGGAAAAAGGGAATCTCAGGGTTGGATGTGATGTCGTGTATGTTCTCTGCCAATCAATGGGAAATCTCCAAATCTTCAATCTTGGTGCAAGAGCCCACGAGGTGCAAAGCAACCATCTCCTGTCCAAGCTGCAGATTGCAAGGGCTGTAAAGTGCTGCCACCGCATGTTCACACCGAGTACTGCATGCATGAAGCGAGGGAGAGAGATCTAGGTATAATACCACCACCTGGTGTCCGGACTCGCGAACTACAGGATACATGATTTTTATTTTTCATGGGAGTGTTGGAGAATGAGAGGAGACTTGATTAAGGTTAACAAAATAGAGCAAGATGGATAATATGGAGCTCCAATGAACAGGGAGGTCTCACCTGTGAAGGAGCAAGTGTGAGATCTCCCAGTTCATTCTTGCTTGGGCAGTGGTGGCCAATTGCAAGACAGCTCCAATTAGGGGAAGAGAATATGCTGTTTCAGGTCATGGGTTTGAAACGGTTTCCCCACTTGTGCCATTCAGACTCAAGAGAGCAAATGCTTGCAGACAGGAAGGAAACCTAGTTTTATTGTGGAGAATTGCTTGTTTTTCGGGGTGAAGGTTGTTTGTGGTCTGAGATTCCTAAATACTTTACAATGGAAGCAGCAATTTTCCTTGTGCCTGATTGCTACATAGCGGGTAAAATGTCTCAAATCTATCGCTCAGCCAGTACTTTTGGTCATTGATTTGGAGAGAGAGTGATGGCTTGGCAATATTTACAGCATGGTGAGTCCAAAGCTCTCAAAGTGACAGTGTGGAAGGAGTTTGTCTATTTTTGTGTTTTCTGCCACCCTTGAGAACTTAAAAAGTGTCTGTGAATTGTGGTATTGGTGAGACACAAGCTTGTTTTGCCCTCTTTTTGTTCTGTATGTCTATAAAGTTTCAGTTTAGGGATAAAATGTCCAGACACTGTTCTGTTCAAAAGTCTAGCAACCAAATCAGATTCTCCCGAGTTCTTGTCATGGATATGTATCATGAAGCCTGTTTAGCAGCAGTCGTGCTGCATGAGAGGTGCACATACAATTTTCAAAAATAATGAGTTTGAAACCAGAAAAAGATCAGGTCGTGCCCAAAGGTTCATCTGTGCTGTTGAATTGAATTGATGCCCCCAGGACCAGAATGTGCACTTCCACCCCATGGTCTTGAGCTTCCCAAATCGCCAATGAACTTACGGCCCCCTTGAGCTGTGGAGTGTGGGAGGAAATCCACACAGACACCGAGAGGATGTAGAAACTTCTTGCAGTCAGTGCTGACTTGATCCTGGGGTGACTCGTGCTGGAGAGGTGGGACTACTGTCCTGCCTTCACCTTGTGATGGCTGATTTTTGTCTGTTGGTGGATGGAGGTCTGACATGATATTCCCTTGGCCTTGAGGGAAAGAAGAGTAGAAATTGCAAGGGCTCTGACAGAAATATTTAAAACCTGTTTATCCACGGGTGAGGTGCCAGAGGAATGGATGTAATCTAATGTTACTTTGTTGAAAAACGGCTTCAAAAGCCAACCAGGTGAGCCTGACAGTGATAGGTAAATTATTGGAGGGTAATCAGAGAGTACCTCGAAAAGAATCTGTTCAAATAGCTGGCCTTGATCAACCATAGCATAGAATACAGGAGTCGGGCAGTGAGGTTGAGACTAGACAAGGTATTGGTGAGGCCCTGTTGAGATCCTGTGTGCACTTCTGGTCACCAAATGAGAGGAAAGCTATCAACAAAGTAGAGAGGGTGCAGAGAAGATTTACGTCAATGTTACCTGGATATCAGCAACTAGATTACAAAGAAAGATTGAGCAAATGAAGTCTTTATTCTTTGGATTGTAGATGGTTGAGAGGGGATTTGATTGAGGTCTTTAAAATTACTAGGAGGATGGAAAGTGTTGATGTGGATAGACTTTTTTCATTGCGGGGAGCAGAGATTGAAACAGGAGGTATTGAGTTAAGAGGCAAAAGTTTGGAAGTAACATGAGGGGGAACTTCTTTACTCAGAGTGGTGGCTGAGTGGAGTGAGCTTCCGGGAGAAATAGTGGCGGCAGGGTCCATTTTGTCATTTCAGGAAAAATTGAGGGGAGGGGAATGCAGAGAGGTGGTACGAGAGGAGAGTATTTAGTTCAGTGCAGACAAGAAGGGCCAAATGACCTGTTTCTGTGCTGTAATTGTTATAGGGTTAAAATGTGTGGCAGTAACTTGGAAGTCCGATGCGTATTTGGGAATGGGTCGATGGCCACACTGAAATAGGCCATTGATTCCCACGAAATAATTACATCGAATTCACGGAACAAATTTGAATTTCTCTTTTGAAGATTTGGGATGTGTATTTACCAATTGCAGGAATTAAGTTGTAATCACCCAACACGAACTTTCTGACTCCTAAAACCAAGAAAAGCAAGATTTTATTTGAGAGTTTTGGTCAATTTTTATAAATACTATCTAGATGTTTTCTCTCTTTATTGTTTTCTATTGGGCAGCTGTGGGAGGGGTTACTTTTGAAATCACTATGCATTAATTTTATCTTATTTTCAAATAAGAAATTTAAGTTTTTTAATGCATATGTTAAATGAAATGTAAAAATGTTACAAATAAGATAAATGAAGAATTGTTTCAGGAACTGGCGATCTTCCACGAGTGCCGTGAACCCCAGGCAGCAGGAATGTGTGAACGAAACACAAAACTGGCCAGAACAACTGAGGAAACACGGCTAAAAGTGCCTAAAAAGGTGCTGATGCCATCTTGATTTTAATGCAGGTGACACCGAGGAATGCGTTGGGGCAGAGATGGTCTATGGACAGCCAATACAGACGCCTTGGGGAACAAAGCCCGCACCACCAGTAGGAATGGATAATGGTGGGTAATGAATAAGCAAATATTAGAGACACCGAGAGAGAGCGACACACACATACCCAGACAGACACACACACACACAGAAACAGAGAGACAGACACAGACACACAGAGAAACACACACAGACAGAGACAGAGAGAGAGACACTGTCAGCGAGAGAGAGACAGACAGAGACACACACAGACAGACAGACACAGACAGATTGAGAGATACACACAGACGGAGAGGGAGACATGCACACAGAAAGAGACAGAGAGACACACAGAGAGACACACACACGACACAAAGAGACAGACACACACACGACACAAAGAGACAGACACACACACACAGCCAGAGACAGAGACACACACACGACACAAAGAGACAGGCACACGACACAGAGAGACAGATGCACGACACAGAGAGACAGACACACACAGACAGATACACACACACAGAGGCACACAGATATAGAAACACACACAGAGACACAGACAGTGACACACAGGCACAGAGAGAGACACACACACAGACAGAGAGAGACACACACATAAAGACAGAGAGACACAAATTGTGACACAGAGAGAGACACACACACACAGCGACACACAAACAGACAGAGACACACAAACACACAGACAGACACACACAGTCAGATAGAGAGACACACACAGAGACATAGACACACAGAGACACACAGATATAGAAACACACACAGAGACACAGAGAGAGAGACACAGAGAGAGAGACACAGACAGAGAGACACAGACACACAGAGACAGACACAGAGACTCACACAGATACAGAGACACAGACAGAGAGAGACACACACATACAGACAGAGAGACACAAATTGTGACACAGAGGGAGTGAGAGACACACACACAGCGACACACAAACAGACAGACAGAGACACACATACAGAGGGAGAGACACACACAGACACAGAGACACACACAGACACAGAGAGAGAGAGAGAGAGACCCACAGAGAGACACACACAGACACAGAGAGACACACACAAACATAGACATTTGATAGGCTCCACAGACTCAGTCATAAGGCTTGGGATCTATGGATGTGTGGATTCAGAAATGGCTTAACTGCAGAAAGCATTTGATATGGGCATGGATGGGAGGGGTATGAAGGGATATGAAATGGGTGCTGGTCAGTGGGATGAGAAAATCAGTTCACCACAGACTGGAAGGTTTCTGTACTGGAATGAGACGTCATTAACAATGACACCGACAGCCCAATCCTCTTTCTGCCAGTTCCGCTGCAGACATTGGAAGACGGTCCAGTTTAAAATAATCCGAATACCCCTAGGCGTGGACCCACCGAAACCACAGTTCAGTTCCTCCACCTCAGGTGGTGAAATCTACAGATTTTTCTTTAAAATATTGTTTACATTGTAAAATAATTTGAAAAGTGCATTAACATATATCGTAATGTTCAATTCAAAAGGAAAAAAATAATGAAAAATTCTTAATTCAAAGCCCTAGCACGAAGCAAGGTTCAAAGCAAACACACAGGAATAAAGTGCCAGCATCCTGGAGATGGATTTATCAGTGGCTAAGGACCAGATTTGTTCTCGTCTCTAGCCGTGAACACACGAGGATGAGAGCAGTGTTTGAGGTGCTCCAGGCTCCGTGTTACAACGTGTACCCAGCCAGAAAGAATTCCAATCCATATCTCCACGTTTTTATTCCTGGGGCTGATGGCAAGGTTCAGACTGAAAAAGCAGAGGATGAGAATCTAGGCAAAAGGACAGAAGCCCAGACCAAAGCAACAATTGGAGCACAAGGAGCCTCAAGACTCACACCCCCAGGTTCAGGAAAGCTGCTCCCCCTCCACCTTCAGACTCAATCAGGAACTCATTTCAGGACTCTTGCAGCACTTTATTGATTTTCTTTGTTTTCAATTCTTTTATCTTTCCAGGTTTCCACTGAACCGTTTATTTTTGCACGACCCATGCGTGGGAATTCGGCCGTGTCCACAGGAAAAAGGGAATCTCAGGGTTGGATGTGATGTCGTGTATGTTCTCTGCCAATCAATGGGAAATCTCCAAATCTTCAATCTTGGTGCAAGAGCCCACGAGGTGCAAAGCAACCATCTCCTGTCCAAGCTGCAGATTGCAAGGGCTGTAAAGTGCTGCCACCGCATGTTCACACCGAGTACTGCATGCATGAAGCGAGGGAGAGAGAGAGAGAGAGATAGGTATAATACCACCACCTGGTGTCCGGACTCGCGAACTACAGGATACATGATTTTTATTTTTCATGGGAGTGTCGGAGAATGAGAGGAGACTTGATTAAGGTTAACAAAATAGAGCAAGATGGATAATATGGAGCTCCAATGAACAGGGAGGTCTCACCTGTGAAGGAGCAAGTGTGAGATCTCCCAGTTCATTCTTGCTCGGGCAGTGGTGGCCAATTCAAGACAGCTCCAATTAGGGGAAGAGAATATGCTGTTTCAGGTCATGGGTTTGAAACGGTTTCCCCACTTGTGCCATTCAGACTCAAGAGAGCAAATGCTTGCAGACAGGAAGGAAACCTAGTTTTATTGTGGAGAATTGCTTGTTTTTCGGGGTGAAGGTTGTTTGTGGTCTGAGATTCCTAAATACTTTACAATGGAAGCAGCAATTTTCCTTGTGCCTGATTGCTACATAGCGGGTAAAATGTCTCAAATCTATCGCTCAGCCAGTACTTTTGGTCATTGATTTGGAGAGAGAGTGATGGCTTGGCAATATTTACAGCATGGTGAGTCCAAAGCTCTCAAAGTGACAGTGTGGAAGGAGTTTGTCTATTTTTGTGTTTTCTGCAACCTTGAGAACTTAAAAAGTGTCTGTGAATTGTGGTATTGGTGAGACACAAGCTTGTTTTGCCCTCTTTTTGTTCTGTATGTCTATAAAGTTTCAGTTTAGGGATAAAATGTCCAGACACTGTTCTGTTCAAAAGTCTAGCAACCAAATCAGATTCTCCCGAGTTCTTGTCATGGATATGCATCAAGAAGCCTGTTTTGCAGCAGTCGTGTTGCATTAGAGGGGCACATACAATTTTCAAAAATAATGAGTTTGAAACCAGAAAAAGATCAGGTCGTGCCCAAAGGTTCATCTGTGCTGTTGAATTGAATTGATGCCCCCAGGACCAGAATGTGCACTTCCACCCCATGGTCTTGAGCTTCCCAAATCGCCAATGAACTTACGGCCCCCTTGAGCTGTGGAGTGTGGGAGGAAATCCACACAGACACCGAGAGGATGTAGAAACTTCTTGCAGTCAGTGCTGACTTGATCCTGGGGTGACTCGTGCTGGAGAGGTGGGACTACTGTCCTGCCTTCACCTTGTGATGGCTGATTTTTGTCTGTTGGTGGATGGAGGTCTGACATGATATTCCCTTGGCCTTGAGGGAAAGAAGAGTAGAAATTGCAAGGGCTCTGACAGAAATATTTAAAACCTGTTTATCCACGGGTGAGGTGCCAGAGGAATGGATGTAATCTAATGTTCCTTTGTTGAAAAACGGCTTCAAAAGCCAACTAGGTGAGCCTGACAGTGATAGGTAAATTATTGGAGGGTAATCAGAGAGTACCTCGAAAAGAATCTGTTCAAATAGCTGGCCTTGATCAACCATAGCATAGAATACAGGAGTCGGGCAGTGAGGTTGAGACTAGACAAGGTATTGGTGAGGCCCTGTTGAGATACTGTGTGCACTTCTGGTCACCAAATGAGAGGAAAGCTATCAACAAAGTAGAGAGGGTGCAGAGAAGATTTACGTCAATGTTACCTGGATATCAGCAACTAGATTACAAAGAAAGATTGAGCAAATGAAGTCTTTATTCTTTGGATTGTAGATGGTTGAGAGGGGATTTGATTGAGGTCTTTAAAATTACTAGGAGGATGGAAAGTGTTGATGTGGATAGACTTTTTTCATTGCGGGGAGCAGAGATTGAAACAGGAGGTATTGAGTTAAGAGGCAAAAGTTTGGAAGTAACATGAGGGGGAACTTCTTTACTCAGAGTGGTGGCTGAGTGGAGTGAGCTTCCGGGAGAAATAGTGGCGGCAGGGTCCATTTTGTCATTTCAGGGAAAATTGGAGGGGAGTGGAATGCAGAGAGGTGGTACGAGAGGAGAGTATTTAGTTCAGTGCAGACAAGAAGGGCCAAATGACCTGTGCTGTAATTGTTATAGGGTTAAAATGTGTGGCAGTAACTTGGAAGTCCGATGCGTATTTGGGAATGGGTCGATAGCCACACTGAAATAGGCCATTGATTCCCACGAAATAATTACATCGAATTCACGGAACAAATTTGAATTTCTCTTTTGAAGATTTGGGATGTGTATTTACCAATTGCAGGAATTAAGTTGTAATCACCCAACACGAACTTTCTGACTCCTAAAACCAAGAAAAGCAAGATTTTATTTGAGAGTTTTGGTCAATTTTTATAAATACTATCTAGATGTTTTCTCTCTTTATTGTTTTCTATTGGGCAGCTGTGGGAGGGGTTACTTTTGAAATCACTATGCATTAATTTTATCTTATTTTCAAATAAGAAATTTAAGTTTTTTAATGCATATGTTAAATTAAATGTAAAAATGTTACAAATAAGATAAATGAAGAATTGTTTCAGGAACTGGCGATCTTCCACGAGTGCCGTGAACCCCAGGCAGAAGGAATGTGTGAACGAAACACAAAACTGGCCAGAACAACTGAGGAAACACGGCTAAAAGTGCCCAAAAAGGTGCTGATGCCATCTTGATTTTAATGCAGGTGACACTGAGGAATGCGTTGGGGCAGAGATGGTCTATGGACAGCCAATACAGACGCCTTGGGGAACAAAGCCCACACCACCAGTAGGAATGGATAATGGTGGGTAATGAATAAGCAAATATTAGAGACACCGAGAGAGAGCGACACACACATACCCAGACAGACACACACACACACAGAAACAGAGAGACAGACACAGACACACAGAGAAACACACACAGACAGAGACAGAGAGAGAGACACTGTCAGCGAGAGAGAGACAGACAGAGACACACACAGACAGACAGACACAGACAGATTGAGAGATACACACAGACGGAGAGGGAGACATGCACACAGAAAGAGACAGAGAGACACACAGAGAGACACACACACGACACAGAGAGACAGACGCACGACACAGAGAGACAGATGCACGACACAGAGAGACAGACACACACAGACAGATACACACACACAGACATAGACAGAGAGACACACAGAGGCACACAGATATAGAAACACACACAGAGACACAGACAGCGTCACACAGACACAGAGAGAGACACACACACAGACAGAGAGAGACACACACACATACAGACAGAGAGACACAAATTGAGACACAGAGAGAGACACACACACAGCGACACACAAACAGACAGAGACACACAAACACACAGACAGACACACAGAGACAGATAGAGAGACACACACAGAGACATAGACACACACAGACACACAGATATAGAAACACACACAGAGACACAGAGAGACACACACACAGACAGAGAGAGAGAGACACAGAGAGAGAGAGACACAGACAGAGAGACACAGACACACAGAGACAGACACAGAGACTCACACAGATACAGAGACACAGACAGAGAGAGACACACACATACAGACAGAGAGACACAAATTGTGACACAGAGGGAGTGAGAGACACACACACAGCGACACACAAACAGACAGACAGAGACACACATACAGAGGGAGAGACACACACAGACACAGAGACACACACAGACACAGAGAGAGAGAGACACAGAGAGAGAGAGACCCACACAGAGACACACACAAACATAGACATTTGATAGGCTCCACAGACTCAGTCATAAGGCTTGGGATCTATGGATGTGTGGATTCAGAAATGGCTTAACTGCAGAAAGCATTTGATATGGGCATGGATGGGAGGGGTATGAAGGGATATGAAATGGGTGCTGGTCAGTGGGATGAGAAAATCAGTTCACCACAGACTGGAAGGTTTCTGTACTGGAATGAGACGTCATTAACAATGACACCGACAGCCCAATCCTCTTTCTGCCAGTTCCGCTGCAGACATTGGAAGACGGTCCAGTTTAAAATAATCCGAATACCCCTAGGCGTGGACCCACCGAAACCACAGTTTAGTTCCTCCACCTCAGATGGTGAAATCTACAGATTTTTCTTTAAAATATTGTTTACATTGTAAAACAATTTGAAAAGTGCATTAACATATATCGTAATGTTCAATTCAAAAGGAAAAAAATAATGAAAAAATCTCAGAGATTGAAACAGGAGGTAAAAGTTTGGAAGTAACATGACGGGGAACTTCTTTACTCAGAGTGGTGGCTGAGTGGAGTGAGCTTCCGGGAGAAATAGTGGCGGCAGGGTCCATTTTGTCATTTCAGGAAAAATTGGAGGGGAGGGGAATGCAGAGAGGTGGTACGAGAGGAGAGTATTTAGTTCAGTGCAGTCAAGAAGGGCCAAATGACCTGTTTCTGTGCTGTAATTGTTATAGGGTTAAAATGTGTGGCAGTAACTTGGAAGTCCGATGCGTATTTGGGAATGGGTCGATGGCCACACTGAAATAGGCCATTGATTCCCACGAAATAATTACATCGAATTCACGGAACAAATTTGAATTTCTCTTTTGAAGATTTGGGATGTGTATTTACCAATTGTAGGAATTAAATTGTAATCACCCAACACGAACTTTCTGACTCCTAAAACCAAGAAAAGCAAGATTTTATTTGAGAGTTTTGGTCAATTTTTATAAATACTATCTAGATGTTTTCTCTCTTTATTGTTTTCTATTGGGCAGCTGTGGGAGGGGTTACTTTTTGAATTACTATGCATTAATTTTATCTTATTTTCAAATAAGAAATTTAAGTTTTTTAATGCATATGTTAAATTAAATGTAAAAATGTTACAAATAAGATAAATGAAGAATTGTTTCAGGAACTGGCGATCTTCCACGAGTGCCGTGAACCCCAGGCAGCAGGAATGTGTGAACGAAACACAAAACTGGCCAGAACAACTGAGGAAACACGGCTAAAAGTGCCCAAAAAGGTGCTGATGCCATCTTGATTTTAATGCAGGTGACACTGAGGAATGCGTTGGGGCAGAGATGGTCTATGGACAGCCAATACAGACGCCTTGGGGAACAAAGCCCGCACCACCAGTAGGGATGGATAATGGTGGGTAATGAATAAGCAAATATTAGAGACACCGAGAGAGAGCGACACACACATACCCAGACAGACACACACACACACAGAAACAGAGAGACAGACACACACACACAGAGAAACACACACAGACAGAGACAGAGAGAGAGACACTGTCAGCGAGAGAGAGACAGACAGAGACACACACAGACAGACAGACACAGACAGATTGAGAGATACACACAGACGGAGAGGGAGACATGCACACAGAAAGAGACAGAGAGACACACAGAGAGACACACACACGACACAGAGAGACAGACACACGACACAGAGAGACAGATGCACACAGACAGATACACACACAGACATAGACAGAGAGACACACAGAGGCACACAGATATAGAAACACACACAGAGACACAGACAGCGTCACACAGACACAGAGAGAGACACACACACAGACAGAGAGAGAGACAGACAGAGAGACACAGAGGCTCACACAGATACAGAGACACAGACAGAGAGAGACACACACACATACAGACAGAGAGACACAAATTGTGACACAGAGACACAGAGAGAGACACACACACAGCGACACACAAACAGACAGAGACACACACACAGCGACACACAAACAGACAGAGACACACAAACACACAGACAGACACACACAGACAGATAGAGAGACACACACAGAGACATAGACACACACAGACACACAGATATAGAAACACACACAGAGACACAGAGAGACACACACACAGACAGAGAGAGAGAGACACAGACAGAGAGACACAGACACACAGAGACAGACACAGAGACTCACACAGATACAGAGACACAGACAGAGAGAGACACACACATACAGACAGAGAGACACAAATTGTGACACAGAGGGAGAGAGAGACACACACACAGCGACACACAGACAGACAGACAGAGACACACATACAGAGGGAGAGACACACACAGACACAGAGAGACACAGAGAGAGAGAGAGAGAGACCCACACAGAGACACACACAGACACAGAGAGACACACACAAACATAGACATTTGATAGGCTCCACAGACTCAGTCATAAGGCTTGGGATCTATGGATGTGTGGATTCAGAAATGGCTTAACTGCAGAAAGCATTTGATATGGGCATGGATGGGAGGGGTATGAAGGGATATGAAATGGGTGCTGGTCAGTGGGATGAGAAAATCAGTTCATCACAGACTGGAAGGTTTCTGTACTGGAATGAGACGTCATTAACAATGACACCGACAGCCCAATCCTCTTTCTGCCAGTTCCGCTGCAGACATTGGAAGACGGTCCAGTTTAAAATAATCCGAATACCCCTAGGCGTGGACCCACCGAAACCACAGTTTAGTTCCTCCACCTCAGATGGTGAAATCTACAGATTTTTCTTTAAAATATTGTTTACATTGTAAAACAATTTGAAAAGTGCATTAACATATATCGTAATGTTCAATTCAAAAGGAAAAAAATAATGAAGAAATCTCAGAGATTGAAACAGGAGGTAAAAGTTTGGAAGTAACATGACGGGGAACTTCTTTACTCAGAGTGGTGGCTGAGTGGAGTGAGCTTCCGGGAGAAATAGTGGCGGCAGGGTCCATTTTGTCATTTCAGGAAAATTGGAGGGGAGGGGAATGCAGAGAGGTGGTACGAGAGGAGAGTATTTAGTTCAGTGCAGTCAAGAAGGGCCAAATGACCTGTTTCTGTGCTGTAATTGTTATAGGGTTAAAATGTGTGGCAGTAACTTGGAAGTCCGATGCGTATTTGGGAATGGGTCGATGGCCACACTGAAATAGGCCATTGATTCCCACGAAATAATTACATCGAATTCACGGAACAAATTTGAATTTCTCTTTTGAAGATTTGGGATGTGTATTTACCAATTGTAGGAATTAAATTGTAATCACCCAACACGAACTTTCTGACTCCTAAAACCAAGAAAAGCAAGATTTTATTTGAGAGTTTTGGTCAATTTTTATAAATACTATCTAGATGTTTTCTCTCTTTATTGTTTTCTATTGGGCAGCTGTGGGAGGGGTTACTTTTTGAATTACTATGCATTAATTTTATCTTATTTTCAAATAAGAAATTTAAGTTTTTTAATGCATATGTTAAATTAAATGTAAAAATGTTACAAATAAGATAAATGAAGAATTGTTTCAGGAACTGGCGATCTTCCACGAGTGCCGTGAACCCCAGGCAGCAGGAATGTGTGAACGAAACAA